>NC_052322.1:28345722-29035722 GCF_016432855.1 Salvelinus namaycush | reverse complement strand
TCAGGGACAGCTGTCTATCGTTGTCTCTGATTGAGAACCATACTTAGGTATCCCTTTTTCCCACCTGTCTTTGTGGGAAGTTGTCTTTGTTTGTTGGCACTATAGCCTGTAGCTTCACGGTTGTTTTCTCGTTTGTTGTTTTGTTGGCGTCATTTTTTATAATAAAAGAAAATGTACGCTTACCACGCTGCACCTTGGTCCACTTCATTCAACAGCCGTGACAGAACTTCCCACCACCAACGGACCAAGCAGAGTGGTAAGGAGGAGCAGCGTGTTCAGAATTCATGGACTTGTGAGGAAATCCTGGACGGCAAGGGACCCTGGAGTCAGGCTGGGGAATATCGCCGTCCGAAAGAGGAACTGGTAGCAGCTAAAGCTGAGAGGCGACGCTATGAGGAGCTAGCAAGGAAGCCCGAGAGGCAGCCCCCAATTTTTTTGGGGGGGGGAGGCACACGGGGGGTTTGGCTGAGTCAGGTTGGCTGAGTCAGGTTGGAGACCTGAGCCAACTCCCCGTGCTTACCGTGGCGAGCGTCGTACTGGTCAGGCACCGTGTTATGCGGTGGAGCGCACGGTGTCTCCAGTGCGCGTTCACAGCCCGGTGCGCTACCTTCCAGCTCCCCAAATCGGCCGGGCTAGGGTGGGCATTCAGCCAGGTCGGAGGATGCCGGCTCAGCGCATCTGGCCGCCAGTGCATCTCTTCGGCCTGGGTTATCCTGCGCCAGCTCTATGCAGGGTATCCCCAGTTCGCCAGGAGAACCCAGTGCGGCCTGTTAAGGCTTCCCGCACGTGCCGGGCTAAAGTGGGCATGCAGCCAAAAGGAGAGGTGCACATGGTATGCACCAGATCTCCAGTGCTCCCCCACAGCCCGGTTCGACCTGTGCCTGCGCTCGGGAGGTGCCGGGCTAGAGTGGGCATTCAGCCTGGAAGAGTGGTGCCAAGGCTACGCACCAGATCTGCAGTGCTCCCCCACAGCCCGGTTCATCCTGTGCCTCCTCTAAGGACCAGGTCTCCTGTATGTCTCCCCAGCCTGGGTGGCCCTGTGGCAGCACCACGCACCAGGCTGTCTATACGTCTCCTCTCATCAGTGAGGGTCCCCAGTCCGGAGCCTCAAGCGACGTTCTCCAGTCCGGAGCCTCCAGCGACGGTCTCCAGTCCGGGGCCCCCAGCGACGGTCTCCAGTCCGGGGCCCGCAACGAGGGTGCCCAGTCCGGGGCCCGCAACGAGGGTGCCCAGTCCGGGGCCCGCAACGAGGGTGCCCAGTCCAGGGCCCGCAACGAGGGTGTCCAGTCCGGGGCCGCAACGAGGGTGCCCAGTCCGGGGCCCGCAACGAGGGTCCCCAGTCCGGGGTCGGCAACGAGGGTCCCCGCACCAGAAGTGCCACCAAAGTGGGGTGAGCCAGTGGTGGAGCGGGGTCTGCGTCCCGCACCTGAGCCGCCACCACGGATAGATGCCCACCCAGACCCTCCCCTATAGGTTTAGGTTTGCGGCCGGAGTACGCACCTTTGGGGGGAGGGGTACTGTCACGCCCTGACCTTAGAGATCCTTTTTATGTCTCTATTTTGGTTTGGTCAGGGTGTAAGTTGGGGTGGGTTTTCTATGTTCTATTATTTGTAATTCTATGTTTTGGCCGGGTAGGGTTCTCAATCAGGGACAGCTGTCTATCGTTGTCTCTGATTGAGAACCATACTTAGGTAGCCCCTTTTCCCACCTGTCTTTGTGGGAAGTTGTCTTTGTTTGTTGGCACTATAGCCTTTAGCTTCACGGTTGTTTTCTCATTTGTTGTTTTGTTGGCGTCATTTTTTATAATAAAAGAAAATGCACGCTCACCACGCTGCACCTTGGTCCACTTCATTCAACAGCCGTGACAATGTGTGTGTATATGTGTAGGATGGGTGTGTGTCTATATGTGTAGGGTGAGTGTGTGTGTACATGTGTAGGATGGGTGTGTGTCTATATGTGTAGGGTGGGTGTGTGTCTATATGTGTAGGGTGGGTGTGTGTCTATATGTGTAGGGTGTGTGTCTATATGTGTAGGGTGTGTATGTGTATATGTGTAGGGTGTGTGTGTCTGTCTATGTGTAGGGTGTGTGTATATGTGTAGAATGGGTGTGTATATATGTAGGGTGTGTGTCTATATGTCTATATATGTCTATGTCTATGTGTAGGGTGTGTGTATATGTGTAGGATGGGTGTGTATATATGTAGGGTGTGTGTCTATATCTGTAGGGTGTGTGTATATGTGTGTATATGTGTAGGATGGGTGTGTGTCTATATGTGTAGGGTGTGTGTGTCTATATGTGTAGGGCGTGTGTCTCTATGTGTAGGATGGGTGTGTATATATGTAGGGTGTGTGTCTATATGTGCAGGGTGTGTGTCTATATGTGTAGGGTGTGTGTGTGTGTGTGTCTATATGTGTAGGGTGTGTGTGTGTATGTGTCTATATGTGTAGGGTATGTGTGTGTGTGTGTGTGTGTGTGTGTGTGTGTGTGTGTGTGTGTGTGTGTGTGTGTGTGTGTGTGTGTGTGTGTGTGTGTGTGTGTGTGTGTGTGTGTGTGTCTATATGTGTAGGGTGTGTGTGTGTCTATATTTGTAGGGTGTGGGTGTGTGTGTGTCTATATTTGTAGGGTGTGTGTGTGTGTGTGTGTGTCTATATGTGTAGCGTTTGTGTGTGTGTGTGTCTATATGTGTAGGGTGTGTGTGTGTGTGTGTGTCTATATGTGTAGGGTGTGTGTGTGTGTGTGTCTATATGTGTAGGGTGGGTGTGTGTGTGTGTATATATGTGTAGCGTGTGTGTGTCCTTATGTGTAGGGTGGGTGTGTGTGCACACGCTTGTGTATGTGTATGTGTGTGTTAGGGCCGGGACTATACCAGATACTAATGAGTATCGCGGCAAGTAAACAAAACACGAAGAAGATTTACCTTCTTTAGGAAAACAGCCTTAATGTTGGAAACAAACATCATTATGTTGTCATCCAGAGTCACATGTATTTATTTTCCAAGTTATAACACACTATATTTTACATACAGCAGTTTTTGAAAGGCCTAAAGAGTTTGGTTTCCTTCGTGTTTTTATTTTTGACATGGAAAAAATATATCGATTCTGGTATCGTCCCGGCTCTAGTGTGTGCTCGTGTGTATGACTGAGAAATGCATGTGTGTATAGGGTGATGCTGGTGCAAAATGGATGTGGCCAGGCTGTGGCTTTAAGCCCATCCTCCCAGCTTCTCTCCCAGCTTCTCTCCCAGCCATCTAGCCTGCTAATTGAACCCGTCCCAGGAGGAGGGATCATTCCACATTTTTAATTTGGCTTTTCCTCCTGATAAAGCCCCACCCCCACTCCTCCTTCTCTATCACTCTCTACATCACCCTCTCTCTGTCAGACACACACTGAGCACACACACACACACACACACACACCCATTTATTTCAGTGTAAGCCAAAGCAGCAGTAGACGGCTTAGTCTACCCAGCTGCAGCCAGCAGAGATAGACTCTCTGAAGGTGAACCCCATAGTGAGGGAGAGGAGGGGACGAAGGGCCCTTTTGAGTTGTGTGTTAGTGTGCATGTGTTTGTGGGAAGCGTATGTGCTTTAGATCTGTGGAGAGAGGCCATTAGATCAGAAATTAAAATAGAGAACAGGCACATTTATTGATAGTAATTTGATCTGTGTTTGTTTACCTACATGTGTATTATATTAGATGTGTGTGCATAGTTTAAAGTAGGTATTTGTGTTCCTGTTAATAAGAACTTATACTGCAACAACAAAGAAATGCATTGAAAAGCTTTCTATTAGCAAATTCCACAACAAAAGAATTAACATGAGAAACAATCCTTAAGCCAGTTTGCACAGCAGAGACATGGTGAAGCCAATAGACCGAGGGGTTGGGAGTACAGTAACAACACACTGAACCAGATCCTAGTACAATAAGACAAGAGACTAACGCTTTGTTTTAAGTGGTCCTTATTACAATGTAATTCTGTAGATGGTAATTAGCTAGATAGCTAGTTGGTAGACCTAACAAAAATGGCAGAGAAGCTAACGTTACCTAGCTACTCTAGCTGGCAAATACTAGCTAGCTAGCTAGCTACCTATGCTAAATCGTCCAGCAGAATTCATGTATACAAAAAAGCTAAACAAATTGCATGGAAAACTTACTTTATGTCTCCTGTGTTGACTTTTTTGTCTTGTCTACAACACTTTGTTTCTTTCACAGCAATCTTTCATGTCTGGATTTTGCACACTGACATTCTTTTTTTTACATGATTTTTTATTATTCTTTTTTATTATGAACAAAACAAATACAAAAACAGAAATATATAAAGAAGAGTACATAAACCTAACAGTATTACATATCGAGATACATGTTACATTTGTCAAAAAGTTTTATGGTACATATTGCTTTTTTGTTTTTACACTTACTGATCATTTCAAAATAAACAATGTAAAGAGGGGTTTATTCTCCGCCCACTTCATTTTATGGATAAAGGATCTCCCATAAAAAATAAACAAATGAACAATGAAGTTAAGTCAGGGTCCATATCATTTGGATCAAAATAAAACATAATATCAGAGTCTTTCAAATTAACATTAATAGTGGTTTCTTTTAAAATCTTCAAACTCACTCCAATATCTTCTGACATAAGAACAGTCCCAAAATAAATGGTCAAGAGTCTCTGGGTCACAACCACAAAATACACATTTGTTATCAATAGCTATCGTGAATCTGTGTATAATAAAAGGTCTTTACAGGGTAGATTCTATGAATGAGTTTGTATGATACTTCTTTCACCTTATTAGAAATACAATATTTGCCAGACAACAACGAGACTGTCCCAGTTCACTTGTCCTAGGGCTGCATTCCAGTATATTCTAGCAGAGGGAATAAGGGAAAGGGGGATACCTAGTCAGTTGTACTAACGGAATGCATACAACTGAAATGTGTCTTCTGCATTTAACCCAACCCCTCTGAATCAGAGGTGCGGGGGGCTGCCATACAATAGTAACATCTTAGAGTTTTCATACATACATACATGTATGTATATTATTACATTTATAATGTCAATTCTATCTATCTGAATTGAGGCTTCAAAATCCTCAACAGTTGCACTTGGAGTACTGTTATATTTCCCTAAAAGAAGAAAAGCACCATTAGGGACAGCTCTAACAACTATTTGATACTCCTCAAGAGTGAATGTAACATTATGTATTTATGAATTCTGGATAATCATATAGTTCTCCATCATTATTCAACAATTGTTTAACCCAACACTGTTGTCAAACCAGTTCTGGGAAAACAAAGACTTGTTTTTGTATTTTCTGTATTTATTATTCCAGTATATCTATATGGGGGAAAATTATGTTTGTACATGAGGTTCCAAGTTAGAAGTACTTGTTTATGAAGGTTAGCAAGCTTAATAGGGATCTTACCCACATCAAGGTTGCATTTGAATAAAACCACCAATCTGTTGGAATATTAAATCAAGGATTATATTCCAAATGCAATCCATATTTCTTAAATACTTTGGTATCCATTTGATCTTGAAGATTATATTAGAAGTTTTAAAATCCAGAGCATTCAACCCTCCCTCACTTTGGGTGCTACATATTACTGTTTTTCTTAAATAATGAGGTGTATTCCTCCATATGAAGTTAAATAATTTAGTATCAACCATTTTAGTTACTGACAGAGGAACATCCAAGGCAAGGCAATAAACTACTCCGGACAGACCTTTTGATTAGTACAAGTCCAGATAAAGAAAGATCTCTTAATAACCAGGAGTTAAATCTCTTTCTAATTTTCTCTACAATAGGAGAGAAATTTAAACTGGTCCTTTCTTTCTGATCTTTGTTAACTTTAATACCAATATATGTGATCACATCTTTTACAGGGATATTACATACTGAGTTTAAGTCACATATTTTTAACGCAAATAACTCCCCAAAAGAAAAAAAAGAAAATAAATCAGCCAAGACCTCAGAAACAAAATTGTAGACCCCCACAAGTCTGGTTCATCATTGGGAGAAATTTCCAAATGCCTGAAGGTACCACGTTCATCTGTACAAACAATAGTACGCAAGTACAAACACCATGGGACCACGCAGCCGTCAAACCGCTCAGGAAGGAGACAAGTTCTGTCTCCTAGAGATGAACGTACTTTGGTGCAAAAATCCCAGAACAACAGCAAAGAACCTTGTGAAGATGCTGGAGGAATCAGGTACAAAAATATCTATATCCACAGTAAAACGAGTCCTATATTGACATAACCTGAAAGGCCGCTGAGCAAGGAAGAAGCCACTGCTCCAAAACCACCATAAAAAAGCCACACTACGGCTTGCAACTGCACATGGGGACAAAGATAGTACTTTTTGGAGAAATGTCCTCCGATGAAACCAAAATAGAACTGTTTGGCCATAATGACCATCGTTATGTTTGGAGGAAAAAGGGGGAGGCTTGCAAGCCGAAGAACACCATCCCAACCGTGAAGCACGGGGGTGGCAGCATCATGTTGTGTTGGTGCTTTGCTGCAGGAGGGACTGGTGCACTTCACAAAATAGATGGCATCATGAAGAGGAAAAGTATGTGGATATATTGAATCAACGTCTCAAGACATCAGTCAGGAAGTTAAAGCTTGGTCACAAATGGGTCTTCCAAATGGACAATGACCCGAAGCATACTTCAAAAGTTGTGGCAAAATGGCTTAAGGACATCAAAGTCAAGGTATTGGAGTGGCCATTACAAAGCCCTGACCTCAATCCTATAGAAAATTTGTGGGCAGAACCGAAAAAGCGTGTGTGAGCAAGGAGGCCTACAAACCTGACTCAGTTACACGAGCTCTGTCAGGAGGAATGGGCCAAAATCCACCCAACTTATTGTGGGACGCTTGTGGAAGGCTACCTGAAACGTTTGACCCAAGTGAAACAATTTCAAGGCAATGCTACCAAATACTAATTGAGTGTATGTAAACTTCTGACCCACTGGGAACGTGATGAAAGAAATAAAAGCTGAAATAAATCATTCTCTCTACTATTATTATGACATTTCACATTCTTAAAATAAAGTGGTGATCCTAACTGACCTAAGACAGGGAATTTTTACTAGGATTAAATGTCAGGAATTGTGAAAAACTGAGTTTAAATGTATTTGGCTGAAGTGTATGTAAACTTCCGACTTCAACTGTACATGTGAGAAGTCATTAATACACTCAATAGCTTTCCTGACTTCATTATGATCTTTCATAAAATGGTGGCGTCGTCAGCCAATTGTGAACATTTTACCTCTTTATTTTGTATCTGAATACCCATAAAACTATCCTTATTGATATGAAGTGCCGTAACTTGTTCACACAAGTTACGCCATGTCTTTTTCTTTGCAACTCTGCCTAGAAGGCCAGCATCCCAGGGGTCACCTCTTCACTGTTGACGTTGAGACTGGTGTTTTGCGGGACTACAGAAATGAGGCCTGGTGTCATAGAAACAGGCAGGACCCCTAAATCAATTGCCTCCTAAACTAAAAACATTAAATATAAATTCAACAATATCTTCCTGAAAATATTGATAGAATTCACTATTAAGGCATTCATTCCCTGGAGATTTGTTCTCTTTTAACTTGCGAATAATAGTTTTTATTTCATTCATACAAATAAATTCATCACAAGACATTTGGAAGTCTTCATCTATGAATTTTGCATAGTCTTTGACAGAGTCTAGAAAGGCAGATACAGTATGTCACTAGTAGGACAGGCATCACTGGTGTAAAGATTACCATATCATTCTGAAACATATTTTGAAATATGTTTGGGGTTTTCATTTTCTTTCCCATCTATATTAAGTGTATAAATAGAGCTAAATTCAGAATTTTTTTCTCTCTAAATTGTAAAAGTTTTTTGTGTTTTTTTCACCTTCCTCCAACCATCTCATTCTTGATCTTTCAAATGCCCCTTTTGCTCTCTCTTCATACATTTGGTCCATTTCTAGTTGTAAAGAAAATAACTGACCCTTTCCTTCTTCATCAAGGTCCTCCATAGAGATTATAGAAAGTATTTCCTTAAGTTTATCTTCCCTCAATCTTTTAAGTTCAGCAATTTCTCTACCTCTCTTCATGGCTGTTTGTCTTATTTCATACTTCATTAATTCCCAATATTTCCCATAAGACTTAAATAGTTGGGCTTTCCTCCAATTGTCTTGTATAATATATTTGGCATCCATCTTGAAATGATCATCTTCCAACAGTCTACTATTGAGTTTCCAATAACTCTGATTCGGTTTATTAACTTCAGATCCATTAATATTTAAAGATAATAATATAACTTTATGATCAGTAAGAATTGATGGTTTAATGGATACCTTGACCACAGTGTTATCTAATGAATTATAAGTCAACCAGATGTCAATTATTGAACATCGGGGCAGGTCCTTGTTACTCAAAGTCCTTTTCATCAGGATATTTAGATCTCCAAATATCGAATAATCCAAGACATAGATTATTAAACTCAGGATTAACAATGCTGGCTCTGTTAGGAGGGGAATATCTGTCAATCATCACATTAGATACATAATTAACATCTCCACCTAAGATAATTTTGATATCCAGAAATACACCTTTAACTCTATTAATCTCTTCTTCTGTCACGGATTCCCCCGGTACTGCTCATTCCATTCACCAGCTCCAGAGGTCTACGTCAATGGCCTTCCAGGCATCACTGAACTGGATCATTACCACCAACCCCGGACTGTCTTGTCTCATTACACACACCTGGTTCCCATTCCCCCTGATTAGTATGTGTAGATATGTGCCCTCTGTTCCCCATTGTCCTTGTTGATTGTTGTTCCATGTCCGTTGGTCTTGTGAGTACCTGTGCTCTGTTGTATCGGCTTGCGTATTACCGTGTTAGTGTGCACTTGTTATTACGGGTCTCGTCCCGTGTATTGTTATTATGGGTCTCATCCTTTGTATTGTTATTACAGGTCTCATCCTGTGTATTGTTATTATGGGTCTCATCCTGTGTATTGTTATTACGGGTCTCATCCAGTGTATTTATTGGAGGTTTACACCTCGCTCTTTGTTTGGGTTACAGCCCTGTATATATACACTACTGTTGCAAAGTTTGGGGTCACTTACAAAAGTCCTTGTTTTTGAAACCAAAAAAATGTGTCATTACAATAACATAAAATTGATGAGAAATACAGTGTAGACATTGTTAATGTTGTAAATTACTATTGTAGCTGGAATCGGCTGCTTTTTAATGGAATATCTACATAGGCGTACAGAGGCCCATTATCAGCAACCATCACTCCTGTGTTCCAATGGCACACTGTGTTAGCTAATCCAAGTTTATCATTTTAAAAGGCAATTGATCATTAGAAAACCCTTTTGCAAATATGTTAGCACAGCTGAAAACCATTGTCCTGATTAAAGAAGCAATAAAATTGGCCTTAGACTAGTTGAGTATCTGGAGCATCAGCGTTTGTGGATTCAATTACAGGATCAAAATGGCCGGAAACAAAACTTTGCTCCCAAACTCGTCAGTCTATTATTATTCTGAGAAATGAAGGCTATTCCATGTGAGAAATTGCCAAGAAACTGAAGATCTCGTGCAACGCTGTGTACTACTCCCTTCACAGAACAGTGCAAACTGGCTCTAACCAGAATAGAAAGAGGAGTGGGAAGCCCCGGTGCGCAACTCTGCCTAGAAGGCCAGCATCCCGGAGTCGCCTCTTCACTGTTGACGTTGAGACTGGTGTTTTGTGGATGAAGCTGCCAGTTGAGGACTTGTGAGGTGTCTGTTTCTCAAACTAGACACTCTAATATACTTGTCCTCTTGCCTAGTTGTGCACCGGGGCCTCCCACTCTTTCTATTCTGGTTGAGCCAGTTTACGGTGCTCTGTGAAGGGAGTAGCACACAGCGTTGTATGAGATCTTCAGTTTGAGCCTGTAATCGAACCCGCAAATGCAAGCTAAAATAGTAATTTACAACATTAACAATGTCTACACTATATTTCTGATCAATTTGATGTTATTTTAATGGACAAATTTGCTTTTCTTTCAAAAACAATGACATTTCTAAGTGACCCCAAACGGTAGTGTCTGTGTGTGTGTGTTTTCGGCTCCGTCCCTGTCATGTTCATAACGTACTCTATTTTTGGAAGAGAAATAAAAATAATTATTTCGTATTCCTGCGCCTGTCTCCTATCATTATACAACGTAACATCTTCAAATTCTTGAAATAATATCCTGTTTTGTTTGTTGGATGCATAGATATTCCCTAATAACATTTCACTGTTGAAATTCACTGTTAAAATTAACCAACGTCTAGAGTGGTGAGTTTAAATACACCTCTTATAACTGCTATATTGTAGAAAGTCAATGTCTGCATTGAACCATTTGCAATGCATGAAAATAGCCTTAAGTTTGAGGAAATTACGAATACCCCTGACATTAATTGAACAAAGAGATAAAGACAAACTTCAACCAACAACCTTGTTATGCTAATATAAGCTTTTCCTAAGGATATGTAACTCAAAAGGATTTCCATCCCATCATTAACCCCTCCAACAAAAAACAAAGAAATACTGGTCATAAAGTTACCAAATTATTCTTACACCCACAAGGGGGAGACATTG
The DNA here is from genome assembly GCF_016432855.1 of Salvelinus namaycush. Classification (NCBI taxonomy): domain Eukaryota; kingdom Metazoa; phylum Chordata; class Actinopteri; order Salmoniformes; family Salmonidae; genus Salvelinus; species Salvelinus namaycush. The sequence continues at coordinate 29,025,103 of NC_052322.1, read as the reverse complement.
TGCAGACCTTAAAATAATCAGTTATTCACCCATACTTAGTGTTTAGTTTACCAGTTTGCACATACCAGTTTTCAGGTCAGCCTTTTCTCATTCATTTACAGTAAAATTATGCTTTTCACCTGGCAATTAGGCAGTGTTTAGGCCTACCAGTTCTGTCTGAGTTACTCTGGCTCTGTCTCAAATTTGATTTGGTCGCATTTCTTTCCCATCGATTACTCTTCCACACTGACCTTCTCGACCTGTTCTTTGCGCTGTCACATGACCTCAGTGTCAACAAATCTGGGCCCTTTCAATGTTGTTTCGAGGGTGTTGCGCAGATGGGTAGATGTTGACATAATTAATTCCTGTTAAAAATCAATGCACCAATTTATTATTTATTTATTTAACCTTTATTTAACTAGGCAATGCCAATGCATCCCATCCAAATGTGAGAATGTTCCTCAACAGTGAAACCTACGAACTTTTGAATTGCATTTATAAACTATTATTCAACCAAGCTTAATAGGCTTACAATTTGGAAAGCATGAATGACTGTCTCTCAATTTTAACCATACCTGTTTATTAAAGTGTATAAACGTGTTTTATCAATGGTTAAAGTAATTGACCCTTTGTCAAATGCACTGTTAATTTATCTAACAATTTAAAGATTTTTTTATGTCAACCATTTGTGAACAAGTTTTTGCCATTGGGCCTGGGCATTAGAATCCAGAGCCCTTTATTGCAGCATTGTGTCAATGAGGTGGTCGGGTTTTGAATTGGCTACCACTTATCCCATGGTTTGTGCAGGCTGAAATATGATGCGTTGGGATATATGGTTGGGATGCTATCGGAAACTTTAATATTTGTAACAAGCATGGTAACAAGCATTCGTTGTTACACTTATGTAATTATAGACTGCAATTACCACCTGTTACATGCTATCACAGTTAATTACAACACTTGTTAGTGTAATTACATATTTAATTACACTGTAATAAGAACACCTTAAAATGAAGTGTTACCGACTAGGGAAATAAGATGTGTACTGAATGATAAGACACCGGGACTAGCAGGAGGCCTACCAGGTTATAATAACATTCAGGCAGCCTTAGCTCCTGTTGTGGACACCTGGTATGTGGACAAGGGGGCTGAATTTTCAGAGAACGGGAAAGGAAAAATGAATGAAAGAAAGAGAGCGAGATGGAGGGAGAGGTTGTGTAGAAACCTGTCCATTAAGGCAGACTAGAAAAACAAGCGCTGTACTGTACGTAGTGTAACTGCTGCACTGAAACCATACAGGGGTAACTGCTGCACTGAAACCATACAGGGGTAACTACTGCACTGAAACCATACAGGGGTAACTACTGCACTGAAACCATACAGGGGTAACTGCTGCACTGAAACCATACAGGGGTAACTACTGCACTGAAACCATACAGGGGTAACTGCTGCACTGAAACCATACAGGGGTAACTGCTGCACTGAAACCATACAGGGGTAACTACTGCACTGAAACCATACAGGGGTAACTACTGCACTGAAACCATACAGGGGTAACTACTGCACTGAAACCATACAGGGGTAACTACTGCACTGAAACCATACAGGGGTAACTACTGCACTGAAACCATACAGGGGTAACTACTGCACTGAAACCACACAGGGGTAACTACTGCACTGAAACCACACAGGGGTAACTACTGCACTGAAACCACACAGGGGTAACTACTGCACTGAAACCATACAGGGGTAACTACTGTACTGAAACCATACAGGGGTAACTACTGCACTGAAACCATACAGGGGTAACTACTGCACTGAAACCATACAGGGGTAACTACTGCACTGAAACCATACAGGGGTAACTGCTGCACTGAAACCATACAGGGGTAACTGCTGCACTGAAACCATACAGGGGTAACTACTGCACTGAAACCATACAGGGGTAACTGCTGCACTGAAACCATACAGGGGTAACTACTGCACTGAAACCATACAGGGGTAACTGCTGCACTGAAACCATACAGGGGTAACTACTGCACTGAAACCATACAGGGGTAACTACTGCACTGAAACCATACAGGGGTAACTGCTGCACTGAAACCATACAGGGGTAACTACTGCACTGAAACCATACAGGGGTAACTGCTGCACTGAAACCATACAGGGGTAACTGCTGCACTGAAACCATACAGGGGTAACTGCTGCACTGAAACCACACAGGGGTAACTGCTGCACTGAAATCATACAGGGGTACCTACTGCACTGAAACCATACAGGGGTAACTACTGCACTGAAACCATACAGGGGTAACTACTGCACTGAAACCATACAGGGGTAACTGCTGCACTGAAACCATACAGGGGTAACTGCTGCACTGAAACCATACAGGGGTAACTACTGCACTGAAACCATACAGGGGTAACTGCTGCACTGAAACCATACAGGGGTAACTGCTGCACTGAAACCATACAGGGGTAACTGCTGCACTGAAACCATACAGGGGTAACTGCTGCACTGAAACCATACAGGGGTAACTACTGAACTGAAACCATACAGGGGTAACTGCTGCACTGAAACCATACAGAGGTAACTGCTGCACTGAAACCATACAGGGGTAACTACTGCACTGAAACCATACAGGGGTAACTGCTGCACTGAAACCATACAGGGGTAACTGCTGCACTGAAACCATACAGGGGTAACTACTGCACTGAAACCATACAGGGGTAACTGCTGCACTGAAACCATACAGGGGTAACTGCTGCACTGAAACCATACAGGGGTAACTGCTGCACTGAAACCATACAGAGGTAACTGCTGCACTGAAACCATACAGGGGTAACTACTGCACTGAAACCATACAGGGGTAACTGCTGCACTAAAACCATACAGGGGTAACTGCTGCACTGAAACCATACAGGGGTAACTACTGCACTGAAACCATACAGGGGTAACTACTGCACTGAAACCATACAGGGGTAACTGCTGCACTGAAACATACAGGGGTAACTGCTGCACTGAAACCATACAGGGGTAACTGCTGCACTGAAACCATACAGGGGTAACTGCTGCACTGAAACCATACAGGGGTAACTACTGCACTGAAACCATACAGGGGTAACTGCTGCACTGAAACCATACAGAGGTAACTGCTGCACTGAAACCATACAGGGGTAACTGCTGCACTGAAACCATACAGGGGTAACTGCTGCACTGAAACCATACAGGGGTAACTGCTGCACTGAAACCATACAGGGGTAACTACTGCACTGAAACCATACAGGGGTAACTGCTGCACTGAAACCATACAGGGGTAACTACTGCACTGAAACCATACAGGGGTAACTGCTGCACTGAAACCATACAGAGGTAACTGCTGCACTGAAACCATACAGGGGTAACTACTGCACTGAAACCATACAGGGGTAACTGCTGCACTGAAACCATACAGGGGTAACTACTGCACTGAAACCATACAGGGGTAACTACTGCACTGAAACCATACAGGGGTAACTGCTGCACTGAAACCATACAGGGGTAACTACTGCACTGAAACCATACAGGGGTAACTGCTGCACTGAAACCATACAGGGGTAACTACTGCACTGAAACCATACAGAGGTAACTGCTGCACTGAAACCATACAGGGGTAACTACTGCACTGAAACCATACAGGGGTAACTGCTGCACTGAAACCATACAGGGGTAACTACTGCACTGAAACCATACAGGGGTAACTACTGCACTGAAACCATACAGAGGTAACTGCTGCACTGAAACCATACAGGGGTAACTACTGCACTGAAACCATACAGGGGTAACTGCTGCACTGAAACCATACAGGGGTAACTACTGCACTGAAACCATACAGGGGTAACTGCTGCACTGAAACCATACAGGGGTAACTACTGCACTGAAACCATACAGGGGTAACTGCTGCACTGAAACCATACAGGGGTAACTGCTGCACTGAAACCATACAGAGGTAACTGCTGCACTGAAACCATACAGGGGTAACTACTGCACTGAAACCATACAGGGGTAACTGCTGCACTGAAACCATACAGGGGTAACTGCTGCACTGAAACCATACAGGGGTAACTGCTGCACTGAAACCACACAGGGGTAATTACTGCACTGAAACCATACAGGGGTAACTACTGCACTGAAACCATACAGGGGTAACTACTGCACTGAAGTCATCTAGGAAGTGTACCCTACTGAGCATCGAGAGGAGGTGAGATGTGGGTGAGTGATTGTACAACACTAGGCCTTACACTTTCCTATTTATGTCCCCTCAGTCACTGCAGTATGAATGTGTGTAGCCTTGGTGCCGGGCTGTGTGTGAAGTGCTGTCAATGCTCCCCAGGGCAGAAAGCATGGCAGGTATACAGCAGGGTATTCACAGATATAAAGATACGGTCTGTTCTCCCAGGGTGGAGGCCCAGAGAAGGGAAGAGGTGGGGTGGGGTCTTTCCATGTGGCCCCTGATTGTGATATGTGAAAGGGACGGTGAGTGGGTACTGGGTTGCCAAACACAGGGGCCCTTTGTGTCCCTCACCGCCTGTATGTTTACCGGTCACTCCGCGCGCCCCCTACCAGAGACCAAGTTCATTAAGCAAGGCCCACAGGAGTGTGTGTGTGTTTGGGGCGGAGATGACGACTGTCTGAAACGTGCATTCCCTGGCTGATTAGAGGGAGAGGGAGTGTCTGTGTGTGTGTCTGAGAGAGTGTGTGTATGTACGTGTGACAGCATCTGCGATGGATTGCGTGTGTGTGGAATGTGGCTGCTGACGGATGCACATGGGAGTGTTTGGGAGGAAGAAGGGAGGATGAGGAAAGGAACGAGGTAGAACAGAAAGGAGAGGGGACAGTGACAGATTGCTTAGAGATGTGTTGTAGCAGGCCATTACAGCCTAGCTTATAGCCTTTCCCAGCCTAGCTTGAGTTTGGTCATGGTGTGGCTCGTTCCGGCAGGTTGACATTTGTTGTCATGAGTCTTGTCCTGGAGGCAGAACTGAGCCATTTCCCCTTAGATAACCCAGCTGCATTCTGGAGGGCAGGGCAAGTCAAAATTTTGGGTCTTAATTTAAGGTTAGGGCTAGGCATGAGGGTTAGCAGTGTGATTAAGTTTAGAGTTAAGGTTGGAGTTAGGTTTAAAATCAGGTTTTATGACTTTGTGGCTGTGCTAGCTAGTGACCACTCTACAGAGCTACCTCCAGAACAAGATTAATGACAAACAACGCTAACATGTGTCGTTCCGCCTCTTTCTCTGTGGTAATAGGGATGGACAGAGAGGCTGATGGGTATCTAATAGGGTGGAGGGAGCAGGTCCTAGTGACCTGTACATCCTCCTAGGTTTTAGCCAAACATACAGGACTACCCCCCTCTCATCCCCTTGACACCCTCACCTTTAAACTTTCACCTCCGCCCTGATAGGCCATTTAATATCCTGAATTATGGCTTCCACTGGAGGCCATGCTACTGGTTCAAATCAAAGGTTAAGCATGACAGACGTCACACAGTAAGCTGTGTGTGTGTGTGTGTGTGTGTGGCTGATAGCTGGGGTAGTGAGTGACCATCAGGCAGAACAGGAGGAAACTCAACGTGGAAAAATGGACAAGTTCAGACTTGACACACACCTTATTTGCATTCCCAGGCATATAGTTCTGTAATTACCTCTCGTTACGGTAAGAGTCCATTTTAACAGATGTATGCATACCTGTCCACATGTGCCAACACAACACACTTAATCACAAACTGTAGGCATACCAGAACACAGAGACACACACCCCCTTCACTAGAGTTTGCCTTTTCTAGAGTCCATTGGCCTGGCTTGACACAAAGCCCTCAATAACCCTTAGTTGTAACCCCTCTTTAAAGGAAAAGTGTTGGTTACAAATATAGGAAACGATGTTATGAATAGGTGAGTCAGAGTATGGTTAAGGTATTGGTTAGTATAGGTCTTGTTGTGTGTGTGTGTATGGTGTGTGTGTTTGGGGCCTCCTTACACACACTGACACACAGCAGAACCCACCTTGGATATGTGAGAACCTTACTCCCTCCACTCTGGGGCACTTGATCACCTGTCAGTCTCACTCACCTGCAGGGCGCAGGGAGGGGAAGGGTTAACCCCCGGTTATCATCATCATCATTCCTCTGCTCAGTGTCTCATATTAACCTTAGGACACATACATTGTGTACAAACCCTGCTCTGATTCAAACTCTGCTCTTAATTCCAGCCCTACTTTCAGTGTTGTGCATAATGCTGGGCCGTCTCTATGCATCAGCTAATGCGCGTCAGAGCGTCAGGGAGCACAGGGCTGTGTGTGTGTGTGTGCATGTGTGAGTGTCAAGCCCTAACACACGCTCTCCACGGGGCTAGGTTCTCATGTCCATGTTCCACAGAAGACAGGTTCTAAATAATGGAATATGGCTGAGGAGCCAGAGAACGAGAGGAGGTGGAATGAACAGAGTAGGAGAACCCATGATGATGTCACTGCTGACATCCCCCTTCTCACTGCACTGTACATACAGAGACACATAGATGTGGGACAAGTGGTTAGAGGTTGTGCTATTTGAGAAGTTAATTTTGTGGTGTTCTGCATCATGGTTATGAATAAGCTCTTATTCGAGGTGAAATATGCACTCTTGTCTCAAAGAGATGGAGGTAGACAGCGTAAATAATTGGTGACATCTGATTTGGGTCTCAGGTGCTGACCTGTCGCCTGTGTGTCTGTGGTCGATGTGTGTGTGCGTGTGTGTATGCGTGTTTGTGTTTATGTATGTGGACACCTGCTCGTCGAACATCTCATTCCAAAATCATGGTCATTAATATGGAGTTGTTACCCCCTTTGCTGCTATAACAGCCTCTACTCTTCTGGTAAGGCTTTCCACTAGATGTTTGAGCATTGTTGCAGGGCTTGCTTCCATTCAGCAACAAGAGCATTAGTGAGGTCGGGCACTGATGTTGGGCGATTAGGCCTGGCTCGCAGTCGGCGTTCCAATTCATCCCAAAGGTGTTCGATGGGGTTGAGGTCAGGGCCCTGTGCAGGCCAGTCAAGTTCTTCCACACTGATCTCGACAAACCATTTCTGTATGGACTTTGCTTTGTGAACGGGGCAATGTCACGCTGAGTCAGGAAAGGGCCTTCCCCAAACTGTTGCCACAAAGTTGGAACCACAGAATTGTCTACAATGTCATTGTATGATGTAGCGTTAAGATTTCCCTTCACTGGATATTCCTCCTCTACCGAACTTTACAGTTGGCACTATGCACTCGAGCAGGTAGCGTTCTCCTGTCATCCGCCAAACCCAGGTTTGTCCGTCGTACTGCCAGATGGTGAAGCATGATTCATCACTCCGGAGAAAGCTTTTCCACTGCTCCAGAGTCCAATGGCGGCGAACTTTACACCACTCCAGCTGACGCTTGGCATTGCGTCGGCTGGAGTGGTGTAACAAATTTCATGAAGCTCCCGATGAACAGTTATTGTGCTGAGGTTGCTTCCAGAGGCAGTTTGGAACTCGGTAGTGAGTGTTGCAACCAAGGACAGACAATTTTTGAAAGTCACTGAGCTCTTCAGTACGGGCCATTCTACTGGCAAGGTTTGTCTATGGAGATTGCATGGCTGTGTGCTGTATTTTGTTTTACACCTGTCAGCAACGGGTGTGGCTGAAATAGCCAAATCCACTAGTTTGACGGGGTGTCCACATACTTTTGTAGTGTGTGTGTGTGTGTGTGTTTTCTGTATTGGGCCTTTATTTGTCAGGGTTTGCATGTTTTTTTGTTTTTTTTTTACGTATGAATGGAAGTCTGTGATATAGATGATGTGATGTATGGGTCTGTCAATGGAGTGTTTAAACTATTGAGTGTCTAATCTCCAAAGCATTTATCCAAAGATGTCTAAGACGGCTAACCCTAACCCTAGAGGCCCCTCTGCAAGCAAATCACTCAAGAGTGACTTCGAAATTGGACATCTATCCATGTCCTGAGGCTGTCGGGAAATGCATTCAAACCAGTCACTAGGGGCATCAGTGCTATTACCATCAAGTAAGCTTGGGTTTTGCTAGTGTGTTGTGAACGGGGGTGGTGGATGGGTTTAATCCAATGACTCTGGATCAATCCCAGTGGTGGACACTAGTTTATATATTATTTCTTTTTTTACCCATACCTTAACCATTTGGAATGAGTGCATAAACACAATGTTTTAACCCTATCCAAAACCTTAACCCTTTGAAATTTGACGTTTGGAGCAACTTCGAAATTTGATGTTTGGCGAAATGGAACAATGCTGCGCAGGAGGAGTCAACCCAGAAACACTTCCAAAACACTTTGACATTTAACGTTTGGAGCAACTTTGAAATTTGATGTCTAATTCTGCAGTGAGACTGTGAGAAGTTGTTACCCTCTGTACAACTCAATACATGCCACACGCACGCACACTGCCACCTGAGCAGAGATAGAGGCCTGTCATCCAGCTCTAATGGACCCGTCAGGGAGGCCCAGCCTGAGTGCAAGGGGCGGCAGCTGGAAGCATAGCAGGGATTTACAGGGCCAGTAATACAGGGGCAGTCTGGACACACAACCCCAGCATGAGGCTCATATACAACCAGGCTGAGGGGAAGCTGATGGGAGGTTAAGTGGCCAGAAAGGGCCAGGGAGGAAGAACAAAGGGCAGTGTGATGCATTTTTATGGAGGTGGGCATGAAGGAGGCATTCTGCAGACAGACAGACAGGGGGTGAGACGGATGGGGGGTGAGGGGGGTTGTTCACTCAGGAGGACTTTAGACAATTAAATGAATTCCAGCCTCCATACTTCTGGAACTTCCATGAAAGCTTTCACACACGTTAGGCATTCCGGAGGGTAGGGCAAGTCTGTGCCACTTTCTGTCTTCCCTCAGTTTTACTGTGGAGTCAGCGTTGTCACTGCACCCATCAGCTACTGGTCTCTCTGTCTCTCTCTCTCAGCTTCCCTCAGTTTTACTGTGGAGTCAGCATTGTCACTGCACCCATCAGCTACTGGTCTCTCTGTCTCTCTCTCTCAGCTTCCCTCAGTTTTACTGTGGAGTCAGCGTTGTCACTGCACCCATCAGCTACTGGTCTCTCTGTCTCTCTCTCTCAGCTTCCCTCAGTTTTACTGTGGAGTCAGCATTGTCACTGCACCCATCAGCTACTGGTCTCTCTGTCTCTCTCTCTCAGCTTCCCTCAGTTTTACTGTGGAGTCAGCATTGTCACTGCACCCATCAGCTACTGGTCTCTCTGTCTCTCTCTCTCAGCTTCCCTCAGTTTTACTGTGGAGTCAGCGTTGTCACTGCACCCATCAGCTACTGGTCTCTCTGTCTCTCTCTCTCAGCTTCCCTCAGTTTTACTGTGGAGTCAGCATTGTCACTGCACCCATCAGCTACTGGTCTCTCTGTCTCTCTCTCTCAGCTTCCCTCAGTTTTACTGTGGAGTCAGCGTTGTCACTGCACCCATCAGCTACTGGTCTCTCTGTCTCTCTCTCTCAGCTTCCCTCAGTTTTACTGTGGAGTCAGCATTGTCACTGCACCCATCAGCTACTGGTCTCTCTGTCTCTCTCTCTCAGCTTCCCTCAGTTTTACTGTGGAGTCAGCGTTGTCACTGCACCCATCAGCTACTGGTCTCTCTGTCTCTCTCTCTCTGTGTGTGTGTCTGTCTCTGTGACACCTGATACCCTCTAATCCTGTCTCTCTGAACAGCCTGCTGGTTTAACCGCTCTTGCTGTTTCTCTCCAAGCTGTCAGACTGTAGTGTGTGTTTGTGTGTGTGTGTGTGTGTGTGTGTGTCTTTCAGAAATGAGTACTGTCACAGTGGCAGTCCCACACACAGTCTCATTACATTACCAGTTGCTAAGCATTCCCACTAATCACCTTTATATGTGGCGTAGGTAGGGGGTCAATGATCCCTTCTGATGAAATAGACTATGGTGACTTTATCTTTACCACATGTTCTTTACTACACTCTATAGTGGTGGTAAACCTTTATGTTCTTTACTACACTCTATAGTGGTGGTAAACCTTTATGTTCTTTACTACACTCTATAGTGGTGGTACACCTTTATGTTCTTTACTACACTCTATAGTGGTGGTAAACCTTTATGTTCTTTACTACACTCTATAGTGGTGGTAAACCTTCATGTTCTTTACTACACTCTATAGTGGTGGTAAACCTTCATGTTCTTTACTACACTCTATAGTGGTGGTAAACCTTTATGTTCTTTACTACACTCTATAGTGGTGGTAAACCTTTATGTTCTTTACTACACTCTATAGTGGTGGTAAACCTTCATGTTCTTTACTACACTCTATAGTGGTGGTAAACCTTTATGTTCTTTACTACACTCTATAGTGGTGGTAAACCTTTATGTTCTTTACTACACTCTATAGTGGTGGTAAACCTTTATGTTCTTTACTACACTCTATAGTGGTGGTAAACCTTTATGTTCTTTACTACACTCTATAGTGGTGGTAAACCTTTATGTTCTTTACTACACTCTATAGTGGTGGTAAACCTTTATGTTCTTTACTACACTCTATAGTGGTGGTAAACCTTTATGTTCTTTACTACACTCTATAGTGGTGGTAAACCTTTATGTTCTTTACTACACTCTATAGTGGTGGTAAACGTTTATGTTCTTTACTACACTCTATAGTTGTAACGGTAGTCCTCCTCCTCTTCATCCGAAGAGGAGGAGCATGGATTGAACCAAAACGCAGCTTCTGAAGTTGACATATTTATTTACAGAAAAGACGAAAACACGAACTTCACTATAACCTAACAAAACAACAAAACGGAGTAGACAAACCTGGACATGCGAACTTACATACAACGCAGAACTCACGAACAGGAAAATGACTACACAAAAGACCGAACGTACAAACAAACCGAGAACAGTCCCGTGTGGCGTAACATACAAACACTGACACAGGAGACAACCACCCACCTAATATACCGGGTAACATCAAAATAAGGGACAGCTCCGGGACAAGGTAGCTCAGGACAGATAGGTAGTTCAGGATAGAGAGGTAGCTTAGGATAGAGAGGTAGCTCAGGATAGAGGGGCAACTCCGGACTGAAGGGCAGCTCCGGACAGAGAGACAGCTCTGGACTGAGGGGCAGTTCTGGATACATGGCAGCTCCGGACTGAGGGACAGCTCATGGTTGGCTGACGGCTCTGGACGCTCATGGCTGGCTGACGGCTCTGGACGCTCATGGCTGGCTGACGGCTCTGGACGCTCATGGCTGGCTGACGGCTCTGGACGCTCATGGCCCACTGGCGGCTCTGGACGCTCATGGCCCACTGGCGGCTCTGGCAGATCCTGTCTGGTTGGCGGCTCTGGCAGATCCTGTCTGGTTGGCGGCTCTGGCAGATCCTGTCTGGTTGGCGGCTCTGGCAGATCCTGTCTGGTTGGCGGCTCTGGCAGATCCTGACTGACGAATGGCTCTAGCGGCTCCTGACTGACTAACGGCTCTGACGGCTCGGGACAGACGGGCGGCTCTAATGGCTCGGGACAGACGGATGGCTCAGACGGCGCTGGGGAGACGGATGGCTCAGATGGCGCTGCGGAGACGGATGGCTCAGATGGCGCTGCGGAGACGGATGGCTCAGATGGCGCTGCGGAGACGGATGGCTCAGACTGATCCTGTCTGGCGGAAGGCTCTAGCGGCTCCTGTCTGGCGGAAGGCTCTAGCGGCTCCTGTCTGGCGGAAGGCTCTGTAGGCTCATGGCAGACGGGCGGCTTTGCAGGCTCATGGCAGACGGGCGGCTTTGAAGGCTCAATACAGACGGGCAGTTCATGCGGCGCTTGGCAGACGGACAGTTCAGGCGCCGTTGGACAGACGGCAGACTCTGGCCGGCTGAGACGCACTGTAGGCCTGGTGCGTGGTGCCGGAACTGGAGGCACCGGACTGGAGACACGCACTTCAAGCCTAGTGCGGGGAGCAGGGACAGGGCACACTGGACTCTCAAAGCGTACTATTTGCCTGGTGCGTGGTACCGGCACTGGTGGCACCGGGCTGAGGGCACGCACATCAGGACGAGTACGGGGAGAAGGAACAGTGTGTACAGGGCTCTGGAGACGCACAGGTGGCTTAGTGCGTGGTGCCGGAACTGGAGGCACTGGGCTGGAGACACGCACCATAGGGAGAGTGCGTGGAGGAGGAACAGGGCTCTGAAAACGCACTGGAAGCCTGGTGCGTGGTGTAGGCACTGGTGGTACTGGGCTGGGGCGGGGAGGTAGCACCGGAAATACCGGACCGTGCAAGCGTACTGGCTCCCTTGAGCATTGAGCCTGCCCAACCTTACCTGGTTGAATGCTCCCCGTCGCCCGACCAGTGCGGGGAGGTGGAATAACCCGCACCGGGCTATGTAGGCGAACCGGGGACACCATGTGTAAGGCTGGTGCCATGTAAGCCGGCCCAAAGAGACGTACTGGTGGCCAGATATGTAGAGCCGGCTTCATGACATCCGGCTCAACGCTCAATCTAGCCCTACCAGTGCGGGGAGGTGGAATAACCCGCACTGGGCTATGCACACGTACAGGAGACACCTGCGCTCTACTGCGTAACACGGTGTCTGCCTGTACTCCCGCTCTCCACGGTTAGCCTGAGAAGTGGGCGCAGGTCTCCTACCTGCCCTTGGCCCACTACCTCTTAGCCCCCCCCCAAGAAATTTTTGGGGTTTCTTCACGGGCTTCCGTGCTAGCCGCGTACCTTCATAAATCCGGTTTTGAGCTTCATTCTCCGGTTTCCAGCCACGTCTCCTTGCTGCCTCCTCATATCGCTGCCTCCAGCTCAGCTTTGGGACAGCGATATTCTCCCGGCTGTGCCCATGGACCTTTTCCATCCAGCTCGTCCTCCCAAGTCCAGTAGTCCTGTGATTTCCACTGCTCGAACATATGCTGCTTGGTTCTAATTTGGTGGGTGGTTCTGTAACGGTAGTCCTCCTCCTCTTCATCCGAAGAGGAGGAGCATGGATTGAACCAAGGCGCAGCGTTGTGAAATGACATGATTTATTTAAGACACGACAAAAAACGAAGACAGAAAACGAACTATACTTGAATTAACTAACAAAATAACAAAACGAATGTAGACAGACCTGGACGACGAACTTACATGAAACACGAAGAACGCAATAACAGGAAAACTGACTACACAAAAACCGAACGAACAAACATACCGAGAACAGTCCCGTGTGGCGTAACATACAGACACTGACACAGGAGACAACCACCCACAAACAAACAGTGTGAAAACACCTACCTTAATATGACTCTCAATCAGAGGAAATGGAAAACACCTGCCTCTAATTGAGAGCCATATTAGGTCACCCTTTAAACCAACATAGAAACAGAAAACATAGACTGCCCACCCAAACTCACGTCCTGACCAACTAACACATACAAAACTAACAGAAAACAGGTCAGGAACGTGACATAAGTGGTGGTAAACCTTTATGTTCTTTACTACACTCTATAGTGGTGGTAAACCTTTATGTTCTTTACTACACTCTATAGTGGTGGTAAACGTTTATGTTCTTTACTACACTCTATAGTGGTGGTAAACCTTCATGTTCTTTACTACACTCTATAGTGGTGGTAAACCTTTATGTTCTTTACTACACTCTATAGTGGTGGTAAACCTTTATGTTCTTTACTACACTCTATAGTGGTGGTAAACCTTTATGTTCTTTACTACACTCTATAGTGGTGGTAAACCTTTATGTTCTTTACTACACTCTATAGTGGTGGTAAACGTTTATGTTCTTTACTACACTCTATAGTGGTGGTAAACCTTCATGTTCTTTACTACACTCTATAGTGGTGGTAAACCTTTATGTTCTTTACTACACTCTATAGTGGTGGTAAACCTTTATGTTCTTTACTACACTCTATAGTGGTGGTAAACGTTTATGTTCTTTACTACACTCTATAGTGGTGGTAAACCTTTATGTTCTTTACTACACTCTATAGTGGTGGTAAACGTTTATGTTCTTTACTACACTCTATAGTGGTGGTAAACCTTTATGTTCTTTACTACACTCTATAGTGGTGGTAAACGTTTATGTTCTTTACTACACTCTATAGTGGTGGTAAACCTTTATGTTCTTTACTACACACTCTTGGAGAAGACATCATGTCAAGATATCATGCCACTATGCAATCTGGTTTCCGAGCTGGTCATGGGTGCACCTCAGCCACGCTTAAGGTCCTAAACGATATCATAACCGCCATAGATAAAAGACAGTACTGTGCAGCCGTCTTCATCGATCTGGACAAGGCTTTCGACTCAGTCAATCACCGCCTTCTTATCGGCAGATTCAATAGCCTTGGCTTCTTTCTCAAATGACTGCCTCGCCTGGTTCACTAACTGCTTCTCAGATAGAGTTCAGTGTGTCAAATCGGAGGGCCTGTTGTCCAGACCTCTGGCCGTCTCTATGGAGGTGCCACAGGGTTCAATTCTCAGGCCGACTGTTTTCTCTGTATATATCAATGATGTCGCTCTTGCTGCTGGTGATTCTCTGATCCACCTCTACACAGACGACACCATTCTGTATACATCGGGCCCTTCCTTGGACACTGTGTTAACAAACCTCCAAACGAGCTTCAATGCCATACAACACTCCTTCTGTGGCCTCCAACTGCTCTTAAATGCTAGTAAAACTGGTTGCTGCCCGCACCTGCCCGCCCGCCTATCATCACTACTCTGGACGGTTCTGACTTAGAATATGTGGACAACTACAAATACCTAGGTGTCTGGCTAGACTGTAAACTCTCCTTCCAGACTCACATTAAGCATCTCCAATCCAAAATTAAATCTAGAACCTGCTTCCTATTTCTCAACAATGCCTCCTTCACACATTCTGCCAAACATACCCTCGTAAAACTGACTATCCTGCCGATCCTTGACTTTGGCGATGTCATTTACAAAATAGCCTCCAAGACTCTACTCAGCAAATTGGATGTAGTCTATCACAGTGCCATCCGTTTTGTCAACAAAGCCCATATACTACCCACCACTGCAACCTGTATGCTCTCGTTGGCTGGCCCTCGCTACATATTCGTCGCCAAACCCACTTGCTCCAGGTCATCTATAAGTCTTTGCTAGTTAAAGCTCCGCCTCATTTCAGCTCACTGTTCACCATAGCCACACCCACCCATAGCACACGCTCCAGTAGTTAAATTTCACTGGTTATTCCCAAAGCCAAAACCTCCTTTGGCCACCTTTCCTTCCAGTTCTCTGCTGCCAATGACTGGAACGAATTGCAAAAATCACTGAAGCTGGAGACTTATATCTCCCTCACTAACTTTAAGCATCAGCCGTCAGAGCAGCTTACTGATCACTGTACCTGTATACAGCCCATCTGTAAATAGCACACCCAACTACCTTATCCCTATATATTTTTTGTTGTTGTTGCTCTTTTGCACCCCAGTATCTCTAATTGCATCTATATGGAGTATCTATCACTCCAGTGTTAATGCTAATTGTAATTACTTCGCCACTATGGCTTATTTATTGCCTTACTGTAACGGCTTTCTTCTGTGGACGAAGGATCGGACCAAAGCGCAGCGTGGTTAGTGTTCATCATGTTTAATTAAAGCCAATAAACGTGAACACTACAAAATACAAAACAACAAAATGTGAAAAACCGAAACAGTTCTGTCTGGTGCAGACACACGAAGACATGAAGACAACCACCCACAAACCCCAACAGAAAACAGGCTACCTAAATATGGTTCCCGTCCTGACCAACACTAAAACAAAGTAAACACAAAAGAACTATGGTCAGAACGTGACACTTACCTCCCTAATCTTACTACATTTGCACACACTGTACATAGACTTTTCTTTTTCATAGACTGTACGTTTGCTTATCCCATGTGTAACTCTGTGTTGTTGTTTCTGTTGCACTGCTTTGCTTTATCTTGGCCAGGTCGCAGTTGTAATTGAAAACTTGTTCTCAACTGGCCTACTTGGTTAAATAAAGGTGAAATAAAATAAAAAATAAATCAATAAAAAGTGTATTTGAAGTGCTGTGGTTGCAGGTTCGCTTGCCTCATCTAATGCCTATTATTTTGGGGCTGAACCAGATAATGTATGTGAAATGCTTGATAGTGTATGTAATGTAAACAGAAAGGTCTACTTTCTTGAGGACCTGAATATTGACTGTTTTTCATCAAACTGTCCACTCAAGAGGAAGCTTCTCACTGTAACCAGTGTCTGTAATATGGTTAGGTTATTAATCAACCTACCAGGGTGTTTAAAAACACTACAGGAACTAGATCATCCACATATATTGATCACATGTTTACTAATACTGTAGAACTTTGTTCTAAAGCTGTATCCTTACCTGTTATGTTTGTTCCTTGCATAATGACAGGTTTAACTACTTTTAATGAACATATCCTTCAGCTACAAAACTCCTTGTTTAGCCATGCAAGGCATTCTTCAACCACCTGCCCCCCCCCCCCTCTGCATAGCCTGCTGGGTAACGTAGTCTAAATGTTATTAACACAAAACACAATACCCATTGAATGCAGTGATCACAATATAGTGGCTATATTCAGGAAAGCCATACAAAATACTCATGTGGATGAGTTAAAATTATTTGTTGGTCTGATGTGAATAATAAGGAGCATCCAGACACTGCACTTGATGAATTTATGAAATTGCTTCCAATTATTGATAAACATGCACCTGTTAAGAAACGGACTGTTAGAAATGTTAAGGCTCCATGGATTGATAAGGAATTGAAAAACTGTATGGTTGAAAGAGATGGGGAAAAAGGAGTGGCTAATAAGTCTGGCTGTACATCTGACCGGCTGAATTACTGCAAATTTAGAAATTATGTGATTAAACTCAACAAAAAGAAGAAACTGTATTATGAAGCCAAGATCAATGATATAAAGAACTTTAGAGTACTGTAATAAGACTATGGGCATAAAGACAAATTCAACTCCATTTTAGGATTGGCATTGTACTGTTAGATGTCAGTGCAGCCTTGATATTATTGACCATAACCTGTTGTTGAAGAAACATATGTGTTATGTCTTTTTTATTTTATTTTATTTTACCCCCTTTTCTCCCCTATTTTCGTGGTATCCAATCGCTAGTAATTACTATCTTGTCTCATCGCTACAACTCCCGTACGGGCTCGGGAGAGACGAAGGTCGAAAGCCATGCGTCCTCCGAAGCACAACCCAACCAAGCTGCACTGCTTCTTAACACAGCGCGACTCCAACCCGGAAGCCAGCCGCACCAATGTGTTGGAGGAAACACCGTGCACCTGGCCCCCTTGGTTAGCGCGCACTGTGCCCGGCCCGCCACAGGAGTCGCTGGAGCGCGAGACAAGGATATCCCTACCGGCCAAACCCTCCCTAACCCGGACGACGGCGACGGCCTGTGTTATGTCTTTTCAACCTAAATATCATTTATTCAGAGCCATCTATCTAATAGAACACAAAGTGGTTTCTTTAATGGAAGGTTCTCTAATGTTAAACATGTAAAGTGTGGTGTACCTCAGGGCAGCTCTCTTGGCCCTCTACTCTTTTATATGTTTACCAATGACCTGCCACTGGCATTTAACAAAGCCTGTGTGTCCATGTATGCTCATTATTCAACCCTATACGCGTCAGCAACCACAGCTAGTGAAATCACTGCAACCCTAAACAAAGAGTTGCAGTCCGTTTTAGAATGGGTGGACAGTAATAAACTAGTCCTGCACATTTTTAAAACTAAGAGCATTGTATTTGGTACAAATCATTCCTTAAGTTCTAAACCTCAGCTGAATCTGGTAATGAATGGTGTGGCTGTTGAGCAAGTTGAGACTAAATTACTTGGTTTGACCTTAGATTGTTGACTGTAACACCTCACGGTACAACGCCTCTCCCTCATGTGGCTTACTTTTTGTGTGTATGTACTGACATGTATGTGTAACTGAGAGATGCACACACACACACACGCACACTACATTAAATTGTAAAGTAAATTGTAAAGTATTTTGTCTGTGATGTCTTTTTCGTTATGTGTTGGACCCCAGTAAGACTAGATGTTGCCATTGACGTCGGCTAATGGGGATCCTAAAAAAATCTACATCTCTAGTGGTGGTAAACATTCATGTTCTACACTACACACTCTGGTGGTGGTAAACATTCATGTTCTACACTACACACTCTGGTGGTGGTAAACATTCATGTTCTACACTACACACTCTGGTGGTGGTAAACATTCATGTTCTACAGTGCACACTCTGGTGGTGGTAAACCTTTAGCACCATAAAGCCCTCCACTCTCTAATCTCAATATCCAATAGTAGACTTTCATGAGCAACCCTGGATTCTTTATAACTGGGTCTGCTCTAACTTCAGTACTGTGTAGAGGCAGATGGTACCAATCTCCCCCACTTCCGTCTCCATCGCTCTTCGCTACCCCTCTCCCCCAATCCCGCTTCTACCTCTTTTCTGTTAGCCCACTCCCCCCTCCACTCGTGGTCCGTTACCCCTCTCCACTTCTCCCCCCTCCAACCCTCCACCCATCCTCCGTTACCCCTCCACCCCTGCTCCGCTACCCCTCTCTCTCACTCCCCCCTCCACCCATCCTCCATTACCCTCCACACTTGCTCTGTTAACCCTCTCCCACTCCACTCCACTCCACCCTCCCCTCACACCTCTCCCTGGGTCTACTCTCAGTTATCAGCAGCTCCATGGGGTCTTCATGGGAAACACCTTCATAGACTCCATGGGACAGGGTCTCTTACAACCCACTCCTCCATAAACACTAACTGTGTGTGTGTGTATGCTGTTTGTTCTGTGTAACATATGTAGGAATATAAATGTGTATTGTGTGTGTGCGACTGTGATTCCACTCCTCATACACGGGAACAGAATTACCGGATGAATTGAAATGTTTAATTACAGTATTAAAAAGTCAATTAGTGTGGCGCAGATAAGTAATTGCCCAATTAGCTCCAGTGCGTGTTGGTTCAGTATGAGCACATTCACTCTTTACTGTTTTAATTAGGGAGGGGGACTGAGAGCGCTACACCACTGTCCCCCTGTCCCACTCCCCTAGTCTGTCTGTCGGTCTGGTCTGGTCTGGTCTGTCTGGTCTGTCTGTCTGTCTGTGAGTGACACCAGACTCTACTGGGACTGGCTCTGGTGTGTGTGTGTGCTTATGTGCATGCATGTGTGTGTGTGTGCCACAGAAGGTTGGTGGCACCTTAATTGAGGAGAACGGTCTCGTGGTAATGGCTGGAGCGGAATCAGTGGAATGGAATCAAACAAATGGTTTCCAGGTGTATGATGTCATTCCATTCACTCTTTTCAGCCGTTATTATGATTTCATTTATTACATTTTAATTAGGATCCCCATTAGCTAACGCCGTAACATTAGCTAATAGAGGCATAACGCCGTAACGTTAGCTAATAGAGGCATAAGGCCGTAACGTTAGCTAATAGAGGCATGAGGCCGTAACGTTAGCTAATAGAGGCATAAGGCCGTAACGTTAGCTAATAGAGACATAAGGCCGTAACGTTAGCTAATAGAGGCATAACGCCGTAACGTTAGCTAATAGAGGCATAAGGCCGTAACGTTAGCTAATAGAGGCATAAGGCCGTAACGTTAGCTAATAGAGGCATAACGCCGTAACGTTAGCTAATAGAGATATAAGGCCGTAACGTTAGCTAATAGAGATATAAGGCCGTAACGTTAGCTAATAGAGGCATAAGGCCGTAACGTTAGCTAATAGAGGGATAAGGCCGTAACGTTAGCTAATAGAGGGATAAGGCCGTAACGTTAGCTAATAGAGGCATAAGGCCGTAACGTTAGCTAATAGAGGCATGAGGCCGTAACGTTAGCTAATAGAGACATAAGGCCGTAACGTTAGCTAATAGAGGCATAACGCCGTAACGTTAGCTAATAGAGGCATAACGCCGTAACGTTAGCTAATAGAGGCATAACGCCGTAACGTTAGCTAATAGAGGCATAACGCCGTAACGTTAGCTAATAGAGGCATAACGCCGTAACGTTAACTAATAGAGGCATAACGCCGTAACGTTAGCTAATAGAGATATAAGGCCGTAACGTTAGCTAATAGAGGCATAACGCCGTAACGTTAACTAATAGAGGCATAACGCCGTAACGTTAGCTAATAGAGATATAAGGCCGTAACGTTAGCTAATAGAGGCATAAGGCCGTAACGTTAGCTAATAGAGACATAAGGCCGTAACGTTAGCTAATAGAGGCATAAGGCCGTAACGTTAACTAATAGAGGCATAACGCCGTAACGTTAGCTAATAGAGGCATAAGGCCGTAACGTTAGCTAATAGAGGCATAAGGCCGTAACGTTAGCTAATAGAGGCATAAGGCCGTAACGTTAGCTAATAGAGGCATAAGGCCGTAACGTTAGCTAATAGAGGCATAACGCCGTAACGTTAACTAATAGAGGCATAACGCCGTAACGTTAACTAATAGAGGCATAACGCCGTAACGTTAACTAATAGAGGCATAACGCCGTAACGTTAACTAATAGAGGCATAAGGCCGTAACGTTAACTAATAGAGGCATAACGCCGTAACGTTAGCTAATAGAGGCATAAGGCCGTAACGTTAGCTAATAGAGGCATAAGGCCGTAACGTTAGCTAATAGAGGCATAAGGCCGTAACGTTAGCTAATAGAGGCATAAGGCCGTAACGTTAGCTAATA
Source organism: Salvelinus namaycush (assembly GCF_016432855.1). Lineage (NCBI taxonomy): Eukaryota > Metazoa > Chordata > Actinopteri > Salmoniformes > Salmonidae > Salvelinus > Salvelinus namaycush. Next base: position 29,004,405 of record NC_052322.1, on the reverse strand, counting down.
GAGGCATAACGCCGTAACGTTAACTAATAGAGGCATAACGCCGTAACGTTAACTAATAGAGGCATAACGCCGTAACGTTAACTAATAGAGGCATAACGCCGTAACGTTAGCTAATAGAGGCATGACGCCGTAACGTTAGCTAATAGAGGCATAAGGCCGTAACGTTAGCTAATAGAGGCATAAGGCCGTAACGTTAGCTAATAGAGGCATGAGGCCGTAACGTTAGCTAATAGAGACATAACACCGTAACGTTAGCTAATAGAGGCATGAGGCCGTAACGTTAGCTAATAGAGGCATAAGGCCGTAACGTTAGCTAATAGAGACATAACGCCGTAACGTTAGCTAATAGAGGCATAAGGCCGTAACGTTAGCTAATAGAGGCATAAGGCCGTAACGTTAGCTAATAGAGGCATAAGGCCGTAACGTTAGCTAATAGAGACATAAGGCCGTAACGTTAGCTAATAGAGGCATAAGGCCGTAACGTTAGCTAATAGAGGCATAAGGCCGTAACGTTAGCTAATAGAGGCATAAGGCCGTAACGTTAGCTAATAGAGGCATAAGGCCGTAACGTTAGCTAATAGAGGCATAAGGCCGTAACGTTAGCTAATAGAGGCATAACGCCGTAACGTTAGTTAATAGAGGCATAAGGCCGTAACGTTAGCTAATAGAGGCATAACGCCGTAACGTTTGCTAATAGAGGCATAACGCCGTAACGTTAGCTAATAGAGACATAACGCCGTAACGTTAACTAATAGAGGCATAACGCCGTAACGTTAGCTAATAGAGGCATAACGCCGTAACGTTAGTTAATAGAGGCATAAGGCCGTAACGTTAGCTAATAGAGACATAACGCCGTAACGTTAGCTAATAGAGGCATAACGCCGTAACGTTAGCTAACAGAGGCATAAGGCCGTAACGTTAGCTAACAGAGGCATAACGCCGTAACGTTAGCTAACAGAGGCATAACGCCGTAACGTTAGCTAATAGAGGCATAACGCCGTAACGTTAGCTAATAGAGGCACGACGCCGTAACGTTAAATAATAGAGGCACGACGCCGTAACGTTAAATAATAGAGGCACGACGCCGTAACGTTAAATAATAGAGGCACGACGCCGTAACGTTAAATAATAGAGGCACGACGCCGTAACGTTAAATAATAGAGGCACAACGCCGTAACGTTAAATAATAGAGGCACAACGCCGTAACGTTAAATAATAGAGGCACAACCCCGTAACGTTAAATAATAGAGGCACAACGCAGTAACGTTAAATAATAGAGGCACGACGCCGTAACGTTAAATAATAGAGGCACAACGCCGTAACGTTAAATAATAGAGGCACAACGCCGTAACGTTAAATAATAGAGGCACAACCCCGTAACGTTAAATAATAGAGGCACAACCCCGTAACGTTAAATAAGAGGCACAACCCCGTAACGTTAAATAATAGAGGCACAACGCAGTAACGTTAAATAATAGAGGCACAACGCCGTAACTTTAAATAATAGAGGCACAACGCCGTAACGTTAAATAATAGAGGCACAACGCCGTAACGTTAAATAATAGAGGCACAACGCCGTAACTTTAAATAATAGAGGCACAACGCCGTAACGTTAAATAATAGAGGCACGACGCCGTAACGTTAAATAATAGAGGCACGACGCCGTAACGTTAAATAATAGAGGCACAACGCCGTAACGTTAACTAATAGAGGCGTAACGCCGTAACGTTAAATAATAGAGGCCTAACGCCGTAACTTTAAATAATAGAGGCACAGCGCCGTAACGTTAAATAATAGAGGCGTAACGCCGTAACTTTAAATAATAGAGGCATGACGCCGTAACCTTAAATAATAGAGGCATGACGCCGTAACGTTAAATAATAGAGGCATAACGCCGTAACGTTAAATAATAGAGGCACAACGCCGTAACGTTAAATAATAGAAGCATAACGCCGTAACGTAAATTCAGTTGATGCTTTCTATTTCCTGTCCAGTCATATGGTCTATCACATTAGATGTTCTTTCTATTTCCTGTCCAGTCATATGGTCTATCACATTAGATGTTCTTTCTATTTCCTGTCCAGTCATATGGTCTATCACATTAGATGTTCTTTCTATTTCCTGTCCAGTCATATGGTCTATCACATTAGATGTTCTTTCTATTTCCTGTCCAGTCATATGGTCTATCACATTAGATGTTCTTTCTATTTCCTGTCCAGTCATATGGTCTATCACATTAGATGTTCTTGTATTTTTTTCTTGAAGGTCGATTTACTTTTTGCCTGAGAAATATAGATTAGTAGAGAGTGCCAGTCTGCTATGGCTCTACATAAAACTGTAGATTTATGGCGATTTGTCCTTGGCTTGGGTTGTCTTAGCTACCCTGAATTTGCCTATCTGGTACAAAGCCGTCCTCCCCTCAGCAGCCTCCACTGGTGTGTGTATGTGTTTCTCTCCATTCTATATTTTCCAAACCTGGAGAAAGAGAGAAACATAACTTCTGGGTTTGTCCTCAGAGAGTAACTGTCTTTCTGAGTCATTAATGTGGAGAGCATCGTTGTCTCTGAACTCCATAGTTTCTCTAAATGCCATGTTCTCTGATGACACTATGGTGGGGTGTAGGCTTAGAGAGCTGGGGGGGTGTGGAGGTAGAGGCATGTATTGGGGGTGTAGGGTTAGAGAGCTGGGGGGGGGTGTGGAGGTAGAGGCATGTATTGAGGGTGTAGGGTTAGAGAGTTGGGGGGGGGGGTGGAGGTAGAGGCATGTATTGAGGGTGTAGGGTTAGAGAGTTGGGGGGGGTGGAGGTAGAGGCATGTATTGGGGGTGTAGGGTTAGAGAGCTGGGGGTGTGTGGAGGTAGAGGCATGTATTGGGGGTGTAGGGTTAGCGAGCTGGGGGGGGTGTGGAGGTAGAGGCATGTATTGGGGGTGTAGGGTTAGAGAGCTGGGGGGGGTGTGGAGGTAGAGGCATGTATTGAGGGTGTAGGGTTAGAGAGCTGGGGGGGTGTGGAGGTAGAGGCATGTATTGGGGGTGTAGGGTTAGAGAGCTGGGGGGGGGGTGGAGGTAGAGGCATGTATTGGGGGTGTAGGGTTAGAGAGCTGGGGGGGTGTGGAGGTAGAGGCATGTATTGGGGGTGTAGGGTTAGAGAGCTGGGGGGGGGGTGGAGGTAGAGGCATGTATTGGGGAGGTAGGGTTAGAGAGCTGGGGGGGTATTTGGAGGTAAAGGCATGTATTGGGGGGTGTAGGGTTAGAGAGCTGGGGGGGGGGGGGTGGAGGTAGAGGCATGTATTGGGGAGGTAGGGTTCGAGAGCTGGGGGGGTATTTGGAGGTAAAGGCATGTATTGGGGGGTGTAGGGTTAGAGAGCTGGGGGGGGTGTGGAGGTAGATGCATGTATTGGGGGGAGGTAGGGTTAGAGAGCTGGGGGGATATTTGGAGGTAAAGGCATGTATTGGGGGGTGTAGGGGGTTTAGGTGAGCGGTAGGCCTGGCAAAGTGGCCTTAAAGACGTCAGTGCCACTTCAACACAGATTTATTAAGGACCAAACATACAGCTCTCCCATTGTCTTGAACTGAGGTCTTCATTAAATGTGACTGGCTATTGGCAAGTATCTTTTTTATCTTGACTGAATGCACGTGCAGACTGGCCGGTGTTGGCCTCAAGGAAAACTATGTGCCGGTTTGTTAGAAATGCCAGGGACGATGTTTGGTCCCAGTCTGCCCCTGGCTCAATGGATTGCACAGGTGTTTGTGAGAGGAGAGAGAAGAGAGGAGAAAATACACGATTTGTGAGCAGAGCTATTCCTCTTTCCCATGCTTATTCCTTTGGACCATCTTTCTATCTCTCTTTCTCTTTCCCTCCCTGTATCTCTGTCCATATTTCTCTGTGTGTTCCTCAATGGATATTCCATATGAGGTTGTCTGTCTGTATGCCTGTCTGTCTGGTAATGGACTCCAGTCCCCTCTCCCACAGAAGCTCTTCTGACTCCTCTCTTTCCCAATGAGTCTGTCCTACAGACCTACATGTGTTTCAACACGATTACGTGATGTATTTACTCAGCTTTAGACAGTGTGCTGTCTGCTGCATCTGCCTTACACCAGACCAGACCAGACCATGTATAAGTGTGGTCAGATGAGTTCTCCATGTTAGACACAAGATAGAGAGGGGCCCTGTCATTGAGAACCATTACCAATCTCATGCTGAGTTATGCAGCGCTGTGGTTCTCCTGTCAAAAGGGAAGCCAGCAATGCTCACTGTGGGTGGCTCCACAGAGCTAACCCAGAACATACAAGTCCTAAGTTAACATACACTTAGGTTGTAGTCATTAAAACTCGTTTTTAAAACACTCCACAAATTTCAAACTATAGTTTTGGCAAGTCAGTTAGGACATCTACTTTGTGCATGACACAAGTCATTTTTCCAACAATTGTTTACAGACAGATTATTTCACTTAAAATTCACTGTATCACAATTCCAGTGTGTCAGAAGTTTACATACACTAAGTTGACTGTGCCTTCAAACAGCTTGGAAAATTCCAGAAAATGATGTCATGGCTTTAGAAGCTTCTGATAGGCTGATTGACATAATTTGAGTCAATTGTAGGTGTACCTGTGGATGTATTTCAAGGCCTACCTTCAAACTCAGTGTCTCTTTGCTTGACATCATGGGAAAATCAAAAGAAATCAGCCAAGACCTCAGAAAAAACATTGTAGACCTCCACAAGTCTGATTCATCCTTGGGAGCAATTTCCCAAGTGCCTGAACGCCTGAAGGTACCACGTTCATCTGTACAAACAATAGTACGCAGGTAATAACACCATGGGACCACGCAGCCGTCAAACCGCTCAGGAAGGAGACGTGTTCTGTCTCCTAGAGATTAACGTACTTTGGTGCAAAAATCCCAGAACTACAGCAAAGAACCTTGTGAAGATGCTGGAAGAAAAAAGGTACAAAAATGTCTATATCCAGAGTAAAACGAGTCCTATATTGACATAACCTGAAAGGCCGCTGAGCAAGGAAGAAGCCACTGCTCCAAAACCGCCATAAAAAAAGCCACACTACGGCTTGCAACTGCACATAGGGACAAAGATCGTTCTTTTTGGAGAAATGTCCTCCGATGAAACCAAAATAGAACTGTTTGGCCATAATGACCATCGTTATGTTTGGAGGAAAATGGGGGAGGCTTGCAAGCCGAAGAACACCATCCCAACCGTGAAGCTCGGGGGTGGCAGCATCATATTGTGGGGGTGCTTTGCTGCAGGAGGGACTGGTGCACTTCACAAAATAGATGGCATCATGAGGTAGGAAAATTATGTGGATATATTGAAGCAACATCTCAAGACATCAGTCAGGAAGTTAAAGCTTGGTCATAAATGGGTCTTCCAAATGGACAATGACCCGAAGCATACTTCAAAAGTTGTGGCAAAATGGCTTAAGGACAACAAAGTCAAGGTATTGGTGTGGCCATCACAACGCCCTGACCTCAATCCTATAGAAAATTTGTGGGCAGAACTGAAAAAGCGTGTGCGAGCAAGGAGGCCTACAAACCTGACTCAGTTACACCAGCTCTGCCAGGAGGAATGGGCCAAAATTCCCACAACTAATTGTGGGAAGCTTGTGGAGGGCTACCCAAAACGTTTGACCCAAGTGAAACAATTTCAAGGCAATGCTACCAAATACTAATTGAGTGTATGTAAACTTCTGACCCACTGGGAATGTGATGAAAGAAATTAAAGCTGAAATAAATGGTTCTCTCTACCATTATTCTGACATTTCACATTCTTGAAATTAAGTGGTGATCCTGACTGACCTAAGACAGGTAATTCTTACTAGGATTAAATGTCAGGAATTGTGAAAAACTGAGTTTAAGTGTATTTGGCTAAGGTGTATGTAAACTTCCAACTTCAACTGTATCTACAGCGCTCGCTCAACATTCCCCCGGCCAGCTTTGTCTTAGTGTTATGTGAAGTCGTGTACATCCAGTCATATTTTATGGCTAAATAGTTACTTTATTAGCCTGGAGTCAGAGTCGTGTGCTCTAGGGTTACGTTAAGAAGGCATTTACAATGGAAAAGAAAACGCTCCTTTCTTGTTTTTCCCCCAGAAGTATTTTTATGTTTGGGTGTGTTGTATTTTTAAACCTCTGTTACCCTTTTGGCACAGCTCATTGTGCAGATCATTCAGGAAGAGAAAAAGAAAGGGAAGAATGGTGTGAGTAAAACAGGGAGAGCCTTGGAGCGAGGGAAAAATAGATGGAATGAGAGAGAATGAAAGAGAAAGAAAAACAGAGTCAGAATGGGAGAATCCCACAAATGGACAGCAGCTGTGTGTCTGAGTGAGTGACACATCGGCCAGTTGTGGACAATATTAAAGAGATGAAAGCTCTCCTCTTCCATACATAGTCACTGTAGGACAGTAGCAGTCCTAGTCAGCTGTGGAATAGCACTTCACGGCTTCACGCTGGGTTCTTTATAGGTGTAGTAGAATGTAAAGACCTGTCCCATCACACAGTATTTGATGGCTTGATACACTGCAATGGCTGAGGTAAGGTTGTCTTGATAAGTGACATGTAGATCAGGAATGTTCTAGAATGTTTTCTGAATGTTTTCTGGATGCTCAGGAGGTTCAATTTAACAGTTGAAGACAACTACAGTTCCAGCTAAAGAGGGCACATGAGCCAGCATACCAGGTAAAATGTACAGTATATGTAGGTGTGTGTGTGTGTGTTCGTGTGTGCGCGCACACTGGCCTCATAACCACTAGCCTAATCAATCTTCTCAGATCAGATATACAGTATGTGTACAGTACATACTGGTTGTACTTGTAATGTACTGGCAGCCGCTAATGTGTCTTTACCCAGTATCTAAATCAAGGGAAGAAAGAAAGCATTACTCTCTCTCTCTCTCTCTCTCTCTCTCTCTCTCTCTCTCTCTCTCTCTCTCTCTCTCTCTCTCTCTCTCTCTCTCTCTCTCTCTCTCTCTCTCTCTCTCTCACACTCACTCACTCACTCACTCACTCACTCACTCACTCACTCACTCACTCACTCACTCACTCACTCACTCACTCACTCACTCACTCACTCACTCACTCACTCACTCACTCACATCAGCGTCCCGCTGTTAGTGTCCCCAAGTTTGAACAGCTTTGTTTTTTCCTCTGACATATTGGCCTGGAGCAGAGGTAGAGAGGAGAGGCTGGGCGGGGCCAGGAGCAGATGACAGAGGGATTAGCCTTGTGGATGGAACGAACACTCTTTTACTGAGAACACTCCTCTAAACAAGCCTCTGCTCTTGGCAGGATACCTGCAACCTCAAAGAGGGAGGGAGATAGAGAAAACGGGAGGGAGTGAGAGACAGAAAATTGGGTAAACAGAAAGAGAAGGTGGTAAAGAGAGATTAGAAGAACAATTTGATAGTATTTTTGTAAAAGCTAATGCTCCATGAGCAGACTCTATATGTGTTGTTTTGTGTGCTGTATGTAACTGGACGTGTTTGGTTAAAGTTAAGCTGTTTTATCAGTCTATACTTCAGCTTGACATAAGATGAAAAAGCACTGTGTCTGTACAAGTCTATATGAATTCCAGATATCCTTACAGTTTTTATTGTCTTGGTTTTCATGTTCTCGTTGTTTTTGTGTTAATGACAACTATTGGTAACTCTGATATAAGGGGATTCCCATGTGGTGTTTCCCTGCGCCGGCAACAGTAAATCACGTGTGGCAGTGTGCACGTGTGGCAGTGTGCACGTGTGGCAGTGTGCACGTGTGGCAGTGTGCACGTGTGGCAGTGTGTACGTGTGGCAGTGTGCCTGTCTACTTTGTTTGCATTTGTGCGTTCACCTATTTGTACATGGGATCTCTTTAGAAATGTGTTACTGTGCTTTGAAATTCTCTGTGTGGCTGTGGGCATATTTCTGATTGCCCTCTTTAATTTAGCTGTATAAAGGTGGAGCTGGAGGTGGAGGCAGTGTGGATGTGGGGGGTCTGGGCCCCTCCTTTCCCCCAGTCTGCTCTCGTCCTCTGGGCACCTCATCCATCATTGGCCCTGGCCTCTGATTGCCTTCAATTACACTTTAATGGAGGGGATTTCTGCCCCGGCAAGACAGCACTTTATACCCACCGCACCTGAGCTCCCTCTCTTAGTGTGCGTGCGAAGGGCTTTATAGCCCAAAAATAAAAACCAAATTGCATTCAAAACAGAGTTGAAAAGGCTTGAATCAACCATTTCATCTGAATTGAAAAGGCTTGAATCAACCATTTCATCTGAATTGAAAAGGCTTGAATCAACCATTTCATCTGAATTGAAAAGGCTTGAATCAACCATTTCATCTGAATTGAAAAGGCTTGAATCAACCATTTCATCTGAGTTGAAAAGGCTTGAATCAACCATTTCATCTGAATTGAAAAGGCTTGAATCAACCATTTCATCTGAATTGAAAAGGCTTGAATAAACCATTTCATCTGAATTGAAAAGGCTTGAATCAACCATTTCATCTGCCTCAGCTACTATTTAAACACACATGCTTTTATGTATAGTGTGAGTGAATCTGTCTGCATTCCATATATGCCTGTCATTTCAAAAAGGGTTTCTGTGGGTACTGTTGGTGGTGTGTGTGTATAATCACATGTGTGTGTGTCCACGGGACTGTTGCTCTGCCCAAACCTTCCGTCGCTGAGCCTGTCTCCGATTTCTCTTGGGTATGTGCGCGCGCATATATATATGTATATATACATACATCTTTCCGGGGTGGCTTGCTGTGGCTCCAAAGCCTGGGGTTATTAATCTGTCTCTGAGTGGTGCTGAAAGCAGCCTGTCTGCCCGGATCACTGCCCATCAGGATGAGCGTCTCGCTGGCCTGCTAGTCTAGCCTTGTGCCTGTCTAGTCTGGCCTTAACAAGACAGCTCTGCCTGCCTACCTGCCTGCAGTATGGGGATAGCTCGGATCATTAGGATCCCTCTGCTGCCTGTGGAGTCTTTGAAGCACCAATTGCGCTACCTGCCTGCATTCCCAGTTCTACACTGCTATGTCAGCACAGCCAGCGATTTCATTACTAATCTTCATTATGGCTTCGCTGTGTGCTTTAGCCCTTTTCTACACAGATATTTCTCACTGTGTGTTTAAATGTGTGTCTGTATGTCATGCTGAGTGTATGCCAGCTGGTTATCCCATAGGTTATGCTCCCAGAATGACTTCCACACACTTCATTCTCGACATTCTAACATAGTGAGGGCTGAACATAGACTCAGTGTGTTGATGTTAACCACTCTCCAACGAGGAGGGGGGAGTCTGTGTGTGTGAGTGTGTTTGTGAACGTGTGCATTTGTCAAATCAAATCAGTGTGTGTGTGTGTGTGTGTGTGTGTGTGTGCATGCGTGCACGTGTCTGTTTGTGTGTGTGCACGTGCACGTGCATGTTTGTGTGTCTGCTCCCTGCATCAGGGCCACAGAGTTGGCCTGGAGGAGACAGGGCAGAGGGAGGTTAGGAAGGTCATCACCCTCCCAGATGGAAGGGAATAAATGAGGAGAACAGGTTACATCCAGAGAGAAACAGATACAGTGAGAGAGGGAGAGAGAGAAAAAACGTTCCAGCTTCTGTGAGTAAGGGAAAAAACAAGTGGAGGGAGGGAGAGGGGGAGATAAGGGAAGAGAGAGAGAAGGAGAGTGACAGAGAAGAAAAAAGAAAGAGACAGGAAAGAAAATACACAATGAAAGACGAGTGCCGTGCTCTGCTCCTTCCTGAGTGTGTGTGTGTGTGTGTGAGACAGAGAGAGCGAGAGAGAGTTAGGGAGAGGGAGAAAGAGAGCGAGAGAGTGAGAGAGGGTGAGAGGGAGAGGGAGAAAGAGAGAAAAAGAGAGAGAGAGTGAGAGTGAAACGGAGAAAGAGAGATGGAGACAAAGAAAGAGAGAGAGAGAGAGGGAGAAAGAGAGAAAGAGGGAGAGAGAGAAAGAGAGAGCACGAGAAGGAGAGGGAGAAAGAAGAAGTTTGAGGTCGTAGAGTACTCTCTCTCCAGTCTGCCTGCCTCAGTGTGGCCTCCACACCTTCGGCCCATAATCCTGTGAGAAATGCAGCAGGGCTTTGTGGGAGAGAGAGGAAGAGAATTAGCTGATGCTGGAGTTGAGGCTGCCATATTAGCATCATTTCACCTGGAGAGGCTCGATCAAACATAATCCCATCTCAAGAGGGTGCCAGAGCTGGGTGGTGTAGTGTGTGTTTGTACTGTATGTTTGTGTGTGCGTGCGTGCATGCGTGCGTGCGTCCGTGCGTGTGTACTTGCTTGCTTGGTTGCGTGTGTGTGTGTGTGCCTGTTTATATGTGGGTGGTAAGAGTGGAAAATGTCTCTCAGGTGATTTCCCCAGTTTCATCTCCGTTCCCCGTCAGATCAAAATGCCGTTATCACCTACTGCAAGGCCCTGTGCTTCAGAGAGAGAAGAGCAACCAGATGTATATTTAATCATCAGTTGTTGGAATGAGAGAGATCTTTGAATCACATTCCAAAGGGGACCTGCTGCATTTCCCACCCCTGTGACTGTTTAGGAGGGTGGAAGAAAGTAGGGTTTGGGTCTGGTAGAGGGGAGGGGAGGGGGAGGGTGGAGGAAAGTAGGGTTTGGGTCTGGTAGAGGGGAGGGGGAGGGTGGAGGAAAGTAGGGTTTGGGTTTGGGAGGGTGAGGGTGAAGGAGGGTTTGGGTCTGGTAGAGGGGAGGGGGAGGGTGGAGGAAAGTAGGGTTTGGGTCTGGGAGGGTGAGGGTGAAGGAGGGTTTGGGTCTGGTAGAGGGGAGGGGGAGGGTGGAGGAAAGTAGGGTTTGGGTCTGGGAGGGTGAGGGTGAGGGTGAAGGAGGGTTTGGGTCTGGTAGAGGGGAGGGGAGGGGGAGGGTGGAGGAAAGTAGGGTTTGGGTCTGGGAGGGTGAGGGTGAGGGTGAAGGAGGGTTTGGGTCTGGTGGAGGGGAGGGGAGGGGAGGTGGAGGGTGGAGGAAAGTAGGGTTTGGGTTTGGGAGGGTGAGGGTGAAGGAGGGTTTGGGTCTGGTAGAGGGGAGGGGGAGGGTGGAGGAAAGTAGGGTTTGGGTCTGGGAGGGTGAGGGTGAGGGTGAAGGAGGGTTTGGGTCTGGTGGAGGGGAGGGGAGTAGAGGTGGAGGGTGGAGGAAAGTAGGGTTTGGGTCTGGTAGAGGGGAGGGGGAGGGTGGAGGAAAGTAGGGTTTGGGTCTGGTAGAGGGGAGGGGGAGGGTGGAGGAAAGTAGGGTTTGCATCTGGTAGAGGGGAGGGTGGAGGAAAGTAGGGTTTGGGTCTGGTAGAGGGGAGGGTGGAGGAAAGTAGGGTTTGCGTCTGGTAGAGGGGAGGGTGGAGGAAAGTAGGGTTTGGGTCTGGTAGAGGGGAGGGGGGTTTGGGTCTGGTAGAGGGGACGGGGAGGGTGGAGGAAAGTAGGGTTTGGGTCTGGTAGAGGGGAGGGGAGGGTGAAGGAGGGTTTGGGTCTGGTGGAGGGGAGGGGGAGGGTGGAGGAAAGTAGGGTTTGGGTCTGGGAGGGGGAGGGTGGAGGAAAGTAGGGTTTGGGTCTGGGAGGGGGAGGGTGGAGGAAAGTAGGGTCTGGGTCTGGGAGGGGGAGGGTGAAGGAGGGTTTGGGTCTGGTGGAGGGGGAGGGTGGAGGAAAGTAGGGTTTGCGTCTGGTAGAGGGGAGGGTGGAGGAAAGTAGGGTTTGGGTCTGGGAGGGGGAGGGTGAAGGAGGGTTTGGGTCTGGTGGAGGGGGAGGGGGAGGGTGGAGGAAAGTAGGGTTTGGGTCTGGGAGGGGGAGGGTGAAGGAGGGTTTGGGTCTGGTGGAGGGGGAGGGTGGAGGAAAGTAGGGTTTGCGTCTGGTAGAGGGGAGGGTGGAGGAAAGTAGGGTTTGGGTCTGGGAGGGGGAGGGTGAAGGAGGGTTTGGGTCTGGTGGAGGGGGAGGGTGGAGGAAAGTAGGGTTTGGGTCTAGTAGAGGCGATGGGGAGGGTGTGATACTAAGCCCCTGCCATGTTTAAAGGTGCTCTAATCCACTCAGTTAACCTCTACCTGATCACATCAAAGGAGATAGGGGATTAGTGGTGAGGGAGTGGGCCCTAGGCTGGCCCTGTCCCATGGTCCCCAAGCCCTCAGTGGACTAGGGGACAGTGGGACCAGGCTGGGCTCAGGGGCCCGTGACATGGATGACCCTCAGGAGACCCACACCATGGAAGAGAGATGGAAAGAGGGATTGAGAAATGGAGAGAGTGAGGGAGAGGAGAAAATGGAAGTCATATCCTGTCACGAACTCGGATACCTCCTGCACCTCAACCTGTTGCTTCAGCCTGTTGTTTCCCGAGTTTTAATTTGTTTTATATGTGTTTGTGTCAATGCCTACTACCAACTAGCCAGTTAGCTAGTTGCAATAGAGCCCGCTTCGCCTGGAATAGCTAATGAACGTTTCCAGCGCTGTAGAAGCTGTGTTTATTACACTCTTGTCCGCGACAGTGTTGACAATCCGGAGTTCCAATGCAGCAATTGTTTGCTAGCGGGGGATTACAGGAATGAGGTGGCTTTGCTTCTCGATTCTGCTTGAACTTATGGGGGAAACACAAACTGGAACTTTCTCGTTCTCAACTCCTGTACCTGGATGCCGCTCGGGCCTGATGGATGTTTCCCCGCCTTGTCATCTGTCCCTATCTGAATGCCCTGTGCTACCTGGAACTTGCATGCCAAGGAAGTCATCTCCATCTGCTTCTCCTCCCCCATCTTTTAGTCAAGTAGACGGAGAACAGCAAAAAGATTGTCCTAATCAGAGCTGATCCGATGTCACAAGTCGTGGAAACCGAAGGCAGGGAAATGCTGCTAAGTGGACGGGAGTGACTGCGAGGGGTTTGGAGCAGATTGACATAAGGAATAGCTTTGCTGCACTGGTGCCTGATCTACCTGCGCCTTCATCGCTGGAATTGCCTGTATCTGCGACGGCGGTGCTGACTCCAACTACGCTGACTCCAGCAGTGGCTTCGTCGTGGAGTTTGGTTCCTTTCCCTCTCTCTGGATCTGACGGGGCACTGCCTGCTGTAGGACCTTTCGCCGGGACCAGCGGGCGTACGCTGGTCCTTATGGGCCCGTGAAAGGTTCAATGAATTGTGTGAGGGGGTAGGAATGGGCGGATGTATGTGATATCAACAGAGGTGTATTTTCTAGGAGATTTCAATATTGACTGGCTTTCATCAAGCTACCCACTCAAGAAAAAGCTTAAAACTGTGACCAGTGGTTGCAACCTGGTTCAGGTTATAAGTCAACCTACCAGGGTAGTTACAAACAGCATAGGAATTAAATAATGAACATATACTGACCACATCTTTAATAATGCTGCAGAAATTAGCTTTAAAGCAGTATCCAAATCCATTGGATGTAGTGATCACAATATAGTAGCCATATGTAGGAAAACCAAAGTTCCAAAGGCTGGGCCTAATATAGTGGATAAAGAGGTCATACAATAACTTTTGTAGTGATTCTTATGTTGATGATGTACAGAATATTTTCTGGTCTGTGGTGTGTAATGAGGAGCAACCAGACGCTGCACTTGACACATTTATGAAATTGCTTATTCCAGTTACTGTAAAAACTGTTAAATCCCCTTGGATTGATGAGGAATTGAAACATGGTATGGTTGCGAGGAATGGGGCAAAAGGTATGGTAAATAAGTCTGGCAGCACAGCTGATTGGCAAACTTACTGCAAAATGAGAAATCATGTGACTAAACCGATTAAAAAGAATGAGAAACTATACTATGAAACAAAGATAAATTCTATAAAGAATGATAGTAAAAAGCTTTGGAGCACCTTGAAAGAAATTTTGGGCAAAAAGGCAAACTCAGCTCCATCATTCATTGAATCAGATGGCTCATTCATCACAAAACCCACTGATATTGCCAACTACTTTTATGATTTCTTCATTGGCAAGATTAGCAAACTTAGGCATGACATGCCAGCAACAAACGCTGTCACCACACATCCAAGTATATCTGACCAAATTATGAAAGACAAGCATTGTAATTTTGAATTCTGTGAAGTGAGTGTGAAGAATTTTTGTTGTATGCCAACAATGACAACACACCGGGGTCTGACAATTTGGATGGAAAATTACTGAGGATAATAGCAGATGATATTGCCACTCCTATTTGCCATATGTTCAATTTAAGCCTACTAGAAAGTGTCTGGAGGGAAGCAAAAGTAATTCCGCTACCTAAGAATAGTAACTGGCTAAAATAGCTGACCAATCAGCCTGTTACCAACCCTTAGTAAACTTTTGGAAAAAATTGTGTTTGACCAGATACAATGCTATTTTACAGTAAGCAAATTGACAACTATACTTTCAGCGCACTTATTGGGAAGGACATTCAACAAGCACAGCACTTACACAAATTACTGATTATTGGCTGAGAGAAATTGATAATAAAAAGATTGTGGGGCTGTTTTGTTAGACTTCAGTGCATTATCAATCATCTGCTGCTGGAAAAACATATGTGTTATGGCTTTACACCCCCTGCTATATTGTGGATAAAGAGTTACCTGTCTAACAGAACACAGAGGGTGTTCTTTCATTTAATGGAAGCCTCTCCAACATAATCCATGTAGAATCAGGAATTCCCCAGGGCAGCTGTCTAGGACCCTTACTTTAAAAAAAAAAACTATCTTTACTGACGACATGCCCCTGGCTTTGAGTAAAGCCAGTGTGTCTATGTATGCGGATGACTCAACACTATACAGGTCAGCTTCTACAGCGCTGAAATGACTGCAACACTTAACTTCTCTGGGATATGTGGGACGGTAGCGTCCCACTTGGCCAAAAGCCAGAAAAAATGTAGCGTGCCAAATTCAAATATATTACTATAAAAATCAATCTTTCATGAAATCACACATGAAAGACACCAAATTAAAGCTACACATGTTGTGAATCCAGCCAACATGTCTGATTTCAAAAAGGATTTACGGGGAAAGCACACCAAACAATTATGTTAGCTCAGTACATAGCCACAGAAAAACACAGCCATTTTCCCAGCAAAAGATAGGAGTCACAAAAAGCAGAAATAGAGATAAAATGAATCACTAACCTTTGATGATCTTCATCAGATGACACTCATAGGACATCATGTTACACAATAGATATATGTTTTGTTCGATAATGTGCATGTTAATAACCTCAAATCTCGGTTAACATTGGCGCCATGTTCAGAAATGCCTCCAAAATATTCGGAGAAATTGCAGAGAGCCACGTCAAATAACAGAAATACTCATCATAAACTTTGATGAAAGATACATGTTTTACATATAATTAAAGATACACTTGTTCTTAATGCAACCGCTGTGTCAGATTTCAAAAAAACTTTACATAAAAAGCACACCATGCAATAATCTGAGACGGCGCTCAGATAAAAACAACATTTCTCCGCCATCTTGGAGTCAACAGAAATATGAAATTACATCATAAATATTCCCTTACCTTTGATCATCTTCATCAGAATGCACTCCCAGGACTCCTAGTTCCACAATAAATCGTTGTTTTGTTTGATAATGTCCATTACTTATGTCTAAGTAGCTACTTTTGCTAGCATGTTTAGTGCACATGTCCAAACGCTCGCGCAGATGCAGGCAAACTCGGACGAAAACTTCAAATATAACAGGTCGAATAAACTGGTCAAACTAAGTAGAGAATCAATCTTCAGGATGTTGTTATCATATATATCCAATAACGTTCCAACCGGAGCATTCCTTCATGTCTGTAGTTATGGAACGCAAGGCGATATCATGAGGAAAGCGCGTGACCAGGAACTGGCATTCTGCCAGACCAATGACTGAAACAGCTCCCATCCGGCCCCACATCACACTAGAGGCTTCATTCCACGTTCTACAGACTGTTGACATCTAGTGGAAGGCGTAGGAAGTGCAAACAGATCCATATCTTAGGGAATTGAATCGGCGATGAGTTGAACATTGACCAGTCTCAGAATTCTCACTTCCTGTTTGGATTTTTTCTCAGGTTTTTGCCTGCCATATGAGTTCTGTTATACTCACAGACATCATTCAAACAGTTTTAGAAACTTCAGAGTGTTTTATATCCAATAGTAATAATAATATGCATATATTAGCATCTGGGACAGAGTAGGAGGCAGTTCACTATGGGCACGCAATTCATCCAAAAGTTAAAATACTGCCCCCTATCATAAAGAAGTTAACCAAGAGCTACAGTTAGTTTCAGAATGGGCGGCAAGTTAGTCCTACATATTTCAAAAATGAAAAGCATTGTATTTGGAACAAATCATTCACAGAACCCTAAACTTCAACTAAATCCTGTAATGAATCATGTGGAATTTGAGCAAGTTCAGGTGACTAAACTGCTTGCAATAACCCTGGATTGTAAACTGTCATGGTCAAATCATATTGATACAGGGCCTCTCGAGTGGCGTAGCGGTCTAAGGCACTGCATCACACTGCTAGAGGTGTCACTACAGATCTGGGTTGTGTTGGCCCAGCGTCGTCTGGGTTAGGGAAGGGTTTGGCCGGCTGAGATGTCCTTGTCCAATCACACTCTAGCGACTCCTTGTGGCGGCCGGGCACATGCACGCTGTACGATGTTTCCTCTGACACATTGGTGCGGCTGGCTTCCGGGTTAAGGGGGCATTTGGTCATGAAGCAGTGCGGCTTGGCAGGGTCATGTTTCGGAGGACCCATGGCTCTCAACCTTCACCTCTCCCGAGTTGCAGCGATGGGACAAGACTGCAACTACCAATTGGTTATCACGAAATTGGGGAGAAAAGTAGAAAGTACAAAAAAATACAAAATAAATAAAACATATTGATACAATAGTAGCTAAAATGGAGAAAAGTCTGTCCATAATAAAGCGATGCTCTACCTTCTTAACAACAATATCAAGAAGGCAGGTCCTACAGGCCCCAGTTTTGTCGCACCTGGACTACTGTTCAGTCGTGTCGTCAGGTGCCACAAAGAGGAACTTAGGAAAATTACATTTGGCTCCGGACAGGGCAGCACGGCTGGCTCTTAAATGTACACAGAGAGCTAAAATTAATGATACGCATGTAAATCTCTCATTGCTCAAAGTGGAGGAGAGATTGACTTCATCACTACTTGTTTCTGCTGAATGCACCGAGCTGTCTGGTTAAACTACTAGCACACAGGCACTCGGACACCCATGCATACCCCACAAGACATGCCACCAGAGGTCTCTTCACAATCCCCAAGTCCAGAACAGACTATGGGAGACGCAAAGTACTACATAGAGCCACGACTACATGGAACTCTATTCCACATCAGGTTACTGGTGCAAGCAGTAGAATCAGATTTTAAAACCAGATAAAAAAAACATCTTATGGAACATAGGGGATTGTGAAGAGACACACACACACACACACAAATACAGACACACGCATACACACACACACACTAGCACACGCACTCTACACACACGTATATTGTAATGTTGTTGTATGGTGTTATTATACATTTTGTATTGAAGATATGTAGTGGTGTAATAATGTTATATGATGTACTGTTTAATATTTTGTTTTATGTGTAATGTACAGTAAGTGCCTTAATGTGTTTGGACCCCAAGAAGAGTAGCTGCTGCATTGGCAGGGATCCCTAATAAATACAAATACAAAACAGTGAGAGACGAGGAAGCGGTATTTAGTGGGGACCCCATTTTTTTTAACCACAAATTCTGGTGACCTCACCCTACTTCAAATCAAATATCACAACCTTAAAATCTGTAAATGTAGATTGTCACATCAATAAATAACCTTCAATGAATTACATTTTCATCTCAAATTAAGATAATTAATAAATAATAACAATAAATATATGTACTCAATAAAATTGTATTTTGTCATTTATCTATGTCAAAAACTTTTGTATATTGTCAAAATCTTTGGTTCCCCCTACCCCATATAAAAAGAAACATTTGGCAACCCCACTGCAATTCCCCCGTGACCTTACTAGGGGTCACGACCCCGACTGTTAATAACACTGATATAGCCATTATAGCTATCTTTTGTCATGGCTTGCTAATGAAAACAGAGGACTAATTGTTGTGCCAAGTTATAGTCTCTGTCAGGGCAGCACACACACTCAGTCATTGTCACACTGTCTACCGTACCTGTTTTATCCTTCAACCCTCCCTGGGCGGCAGTGACCTCATCAAATTTATTCTCTGTGCCCGGCTCTGGCCATAATGAAACAGACACTCATAAATGTCCTGAGTCATTTATGACAGGACTTTGGCCTGCCTGGCGGAATGGCCCGTCATCAACCAATCAGTGTTGCTCTGTGTCTTGGGCCAATCGGACGTGGGCTCCGTGATGAGATTAGTGCGAGGTGAGACAGCTGTCGGAATGGCTGAGGTCGCCACGGCACTAATGATCCACTTAGCCCTGGAATTTGTTTTATGTTGTGTCGCTGTGTCACGGATGTTAGCCACTGCAGAGCTAGCCGACCCTGGCAGCCATCTTAGGGAAAAGGTCCACGAGTGCTGGTGTCCCCTTGACTCGTGTTCCTTTGACTAGTGTCCCTTTGACTGGTGTCCCCTTGACTGGTGTCCCCTTCCATCACTCTTCCTCTGCCCTCCCTCTGCCCTCCCTTCCTCTCCCTCTACCCCTCTGTGTACTTGTGCATGTAAGCCTACAGTTGAAGTCGGAAGTTTGCATACACTTAGGTTGAAGTCATTAAAACTCGTTTTACAACCACTCCACAAATTTCTTGTTAACAAGCTATAGTTTTGGCAAGTCGGTTAGGACATCTACTTTGTGCATGACACAAGTCATTTTTCCAACAACTGTTTACAGACAGATTATTTCACTTATAATTCACTGTATCACAATTCCAGTGGGTCAGAAGTTTACATACACTAAGTTGACTGTGCCTTCAAACAGCTTGGAAAATTCCAGAAAATTATGTCATGGCTTTAGAAGCTTCTGATAGGCTAATTGACATAATTTGAGTCAATTGGAGGTGTACCTGTGGATGCATTTCAAGGCCTACCTCCACACTCAGTGCCTCTTTGCTTGACATCATTGGAAAATCAAAAGGAATCAGCCAAGACATCATAAAAAAACATTGTAGACGTCCACAAGTCTGATTCATCCTTGGGAGCAATTTCCAAACGCGTGAAGGTACCACGTTCATCTGTACAAACAATAGTACGCAAGTATAAACACCATGCAGCCATCATACCGCTCAGGAAGGAGACGCATTCTGTCTCCTAGAGATGAACGTACTTTGGTGCGAAAAGTGCAAATCAATCACCGAACAACAGCAAAGGACCTTGTGGAGATGCTGGAGAAAACAGGTACAAAAGTATCTATATCCACAGTAAAACGAGTCCTATATCGAAATAACCTGAAAGGCCGCTCAGCAAGGAAGAAGAAACTGCTCCAAAACCGCCATAATAAAGCCAGACTACGGTTTGCAACTGTACATGGGAACAAAGATCGTACTTTTTGGAGAAATGTCCTCTGGTCTGATGAAACAAAAATAGAACTGTTTGGCCATAATGACCATCGTTATGTTTGGAGGAAAAAGGGGGAAGCTTGCAAGCCGAAGAACACCATCCCAACCGTGAAGCACAGGGGTGGCAGCATCATGTTGTGGGGGTGCTTTGCTGCAGGAGGGACTGGTGCACTTCACAAAATAGATACCATCAAGAGGAAGGAAAATTATGTGGATATATTGAATCAACATCTCAAGACATCAGTCAGGAAGTTAAAGCTTGGTCGCAAATGGGTCTACCAAATGGACACTAACCCCAAGCATACTTCCAAAGTTGTGGCAAAATGACTTAAGGACAACAAAGTCAAGGTATTGGTGTGGCCATCACAACGCCCTGACCTCAATCCCATAGAAAATTTGTGGGCAGAACTGAAAAAGCGTGTGCGAGCAAGGAGGCCTACAAACCTGACTCAGTTACACCAGCTCTGTCAGGAGGAATGGGCCAAAATTCACCCAACTTATTATGGGAAGCTTGTGGAAGGCTACCCAAAACGTTTGACCCAAGTGAAACAATTTCAAGGCAATGCTACCAAATACTAATTGAGTGTATGTAAACTTCTGACCCACTGGGAATGTGATGAAGGAAATAAACGCTGAAATAAATCATCCTCTCTACTATTATTCTGACATTTCACATTCTTGAAATTAAGTGGTGATCGTAACAGACCTAAGACAGGACAAAATCACCCCCACACACATACGCCATCATTTCCCTATTGGTTGTCCCGCTGGCATTTGCTACTGTGAAGTTCACAGGCGTCAGAATGTGGCTATTTGAGGGATGTCATAAGGAGGGACACTCCAACTATGCAAGCAGCTGCTGCACTGATGCAATACTAATGCCACAATTGCATCATCCTAACGTAACAGTAGTATGTTTACAGTAATACAGGTCTTGTGAATGAACTGACCCTTCTAACCTGTCACCCTTTGGTCAATATGATCTGTTTGAATTTTACCTAATTATATACATTATACATAATCACATTGTGAATGATTACTGGCCATTATCAACCAGAATCCTAGCAGTCTAACCACATAACTAGCCAATCAACCATCACATGTCAGATTATGATGCTCTGTCTTCTCATTCAGGGAGGTTGCGTACGTGTTGCACACATATTACTGCTTGACTGACTGACTACCTGACTGGCTGACTACCTCACTACCTGACTGACTGCTTGGCTGTCAGCCTGACTGGAGGAGTCTTATTGTGTCTTGGGCCTGTGTGACGTGGTGGGAGGATAATTAACAGACTTAATTGGTTGTGACAGTAACCTCAACTCAACGCAATGTCAACACTCACACAACCCAACTGAAAAAAACGAATTGTGAAACTTTTAAATAAAGATACATTTTTCCATCCTACAGCAGACATTCTTTTAGATTAGATATAGTTACACAGTAAGGTTGACCCAATTAAATGCGGAAACAAGGCACTATTTGACAATTTCACGGCATATAATATTACGTATAGTCTACCACATAGGTCAGGACTATTTACTCCATGTACCATTGTTAGACCAGGGCTGATTTACTATAAATAATGTAGGATGGCTCTAGGATGGCTATAGGATGACTATAGGATGACTATAGGATTTAAAAAAAAAAATACATTTTTATTTCACCTTTATTTAACCAGGTAGGCTAGTTGAGAACAAGTTCTCATTTGCCACTGCGACCTGGCCAAGATAAAGCAAAGCAGGATGGCTATAGGATGGCTATAGGATGGCTATAGGATGACTATAAGATGGCTATAAGATGGCTATAGGATGGCCATAGGAGGACTATAGGAAGACTAATGGCTATAGGATGACTATAGGATGACTATAGGATGGCTATAGGATGGCTATAAAATGGCCATTTGAGGACTATAGGATGACTATAGGATGGCTATAGGAGGACTAAAGGAGGACTATATGATGACTATAGGATGGCCATAGGAGGACTATAGGATGGCTATAGGATGACTATAGGATCACTATAAGATGGCTATAGGAGGACTAAAGGATGGCTATAGGATGACTAGAAGATGGCTATAGGATGGCTATAGGATGAGTGGTAAAATAGGTTTATGATGTAGGGGGCAGAAAGTGCTCTTGGAACTCAAGACAAAAGGAGACACACAGGAGACCCAGCATCCCTCTCACCAAGGAGGGGTTGTCATGGCCACAGGAAGGGGTCAGGAGGTTGCCCATCAGGGGGTTCATTGGACAGGGCAGGACAGGGGTGGGGCAGGGGGGACGGGAGCAACTTTGTGCCTGCTGTCTCACCCCTTTGTTCCTCATACCATCAGCGGGGGCTGCGCCTGGCAACTGTCCTTGGCACTCTGCCAGCCCCCCTGCACACACGCCCAATACACACGCATGCACACACCCACGCGCGCACACAGACACGCACACACGTCACAGATAGCTCAGAGATGAGCAGACATATCTTACCAGTTGTGTTAAGCATTCTTAAATATATTTGTGTGTTTGTGTTTTTGCGTAAGGAGGACTCCCATCATGTTCATGAATAGTAGAACTTACTAGTAGAAAGCACACCCGTATTCTGTAAATGTGTGTAAATTATCTTATTTACATGTGTCCTGTAGTAGTGGGAGCTCTACTCAGGATTTATTAAAATGGCGCCGAAGAGGATGGTTGATGGTTTACATGCCCGTAATCAATTGTGCTATTTTGTTAAATTTTTTGGGTTGTTTGTAACTTATTTTTTAACTTATTTTGTACATAATGCTACTGCTACTGTCTCTTATGACCCAAAATAACTTCTGGACATCAGGACTGGGATTACTCACCACGGACTGGAAGAAGCTTTTTCCTTTAACGAGTCCGACGAGAAAGATATACTGCTCTCCCGGGAACAGGCCCAGATCCCCGTCATTTGCATGAAGAAAAGACGGAGGAAAAGAGGACGCAGATCAGGCTGCCTTTTGAGAATCCGTAGGCGAGCGAGTAAACTCCCATTGCCATCAATTCTACTTGCTAAAATGCAATCATTGGAAAATAAAATGGATGACCTACGATTATCCTACCAACGGGACATTAAGAACTGTAATGTCCTATGTTTCACCGAGTCGTGGCTGAACGACGAAATGGAAAATGTAGAGCTGGAGGGATTTTCAATGCACCGGCAGACCAGAGAAGCTACGTCTGGTAAGACGAGGGGTGGGGGTGTGTCTTTTTGTCAATAACAGCTGGTGCGTGATGTCTAATATTAAAGAAGTCTCAAGGTATTGCTCGCCTGAGGTAGAGCACCTAATGATAAGCTGTAGACCACACTATCTACATTATTCATAGCAGTCTATTTACCACCACAGACCGATGCTGGCACTAAGAACGCACTCAACCAACTCTATAAGGCCATAAGCAAACAAGAAAATGCTCTCCCAGAAGCGGTGCTCCTACTGGCCGGGGACTTTAATGCAGGCAAACTTGAATCAGTTTTACCAAATTCTACCAGCATGTCATGTCACATGTGCAACCAGAGGGAAAGAAATCTCTAGACCACATTTACTCCACTCACAGAGATGCATACAAAGCTCTACCCCGCCCTCCATTTGGCAAATCCGACCATAATTCTATCCTTCACAGTGACTGTACGTACATATCCCAACCAGAAGCCATGGATTACAGGTAACATCCGCATTGAGCTAAAGGCTAGAGCTGCCGCTTTCAAGGAGCGGGACACTAATCCGGATGCTAATCCGGACGCCTATAAGACAAATCAAACAAGCAAAGCCTCAATACAGGAATAAGATTGAATCCTACTACACCGGCTCTGACGCTCGTCGGATGTGGCAGGGCTTGAAAACCATGACGGACTACAAAGGGAAACCCAGACACGAGCTGCCCAGTGACGCGAGCCTACCAGATGAGCTAAATGTATTTTATGTTCACTTCGAGGCAAGCAACACTGAAGCATGCACAAGAGCACCAGCTGTTCTGGATGACTGTGTGATAATGCTCTCGGTAGCCGATGTGAGCAAGACCTTTAAACAGGTCAACATTCACAAAGCCGCGGGGCCAGATGGATTACCAGGACGTGTACTCAAAGCATGCACGGACCAACTGGCAAGTGTCTTCACTGACATTTTCAACCTCTCCCTGACTGAGTCTGTAATACCTACATGTTTCAAGCAGACCACCATAGTCCCTGTGCCCAGGGAAGTGAAGGTAACACACCTAAATGATTACCTCCCCATAGTACTCACGTCGGAAGCCGTGAAGTGCTTTGAAAGGTCATGGCTCACATCAACAGCATCCACCCGGATACACTAGACCCACTCCAATTCGCATACCGCCCCAACAGATCCACAGATATCGCAATCACACTCTACACGACCCTTTCTCACCTGGACAAAAGAAACACCTATGTGAGAATGCTATTCATTGACTACAGCTCAGCGTTCAACACCATAGTCCCCACGAAGCTTATCACTAAACTAAGGACCCTGGGACTAAACACCTCCCTCTGCAACTAGATCCTAGAGGCAACAACTTGTCTGCCACACTGATCCTCAACACTGGGGCCCCTCAGGGGTGTGTACTTAGTCCCCTCCTGTACTCGACCACGACTGCGTGGCCAAACACAACTCCAACACCATCATTAAGTTTGCTGATGACACAACAGTGGTAACGATGATACAGCCTATAGGGAGGAGGTCAGAGAACCGGTAGTGTGGTGCCAGGACAACAACCTCTCCCTCAATGTGAGCAAGACAAAGGAGCCGATCGTGGACTACAGGAAAAGGTGGGCCGAACAGGCACCCATTAACATCAACGGGGCTGTAGTGGAGCGGGTCCACATCACCAACGATCTATCATGGTCCAAACACACCAAGACAGTCGTGAAGAGGGCACGACAAAACCTTTTCCCCCTCAGGAGACTGACAGGATTTGTCAAATAGTTATTCAGCTGCACCATCGAGAGCATCCTGACTGGTTGCATCACCGCCTGGTATGGCAACCACTCGGCATCTGACCGTAAGGCGCTACAGTGGGTAGTGTGTACGGCCCAGTACATCACTGGGGCCAAGCTTGCAATAATAGGCGTTGTCAGAGGAAAGCCCATAAAATTGTCAGACTCCAGTCACCCAAGTCATAGACTGTTTTCTCTGCTACCGCACGGCAAGCGGTACCGGAGCGCCAAATCAAGGACCAAAAGGCTCCTTAAAAGCTTATACCCCAAAGCCATAAGACTGCTGAACAATTAATCAAATACCCCCTGCATATAGCCTCGTTATTGTTATGTGATTGTGTTACTTTTCATAACTTTTTACTTGAGTTTATTTGGTAAACTGAACTGTTGAACTGCACTGTTGGTTAAAGGCTTGTAAGTAAGCATTTCACGGTAAGGTCTACACTTGTTGTATTTGGCACATGTGACAAATAAAGTTAGATCTGATTTGATTTGATGCCTGCATATGACTGCTGTAGGTTATCTATTCATCTTCCCTGAGTGTATGGGATGTGCCATTCTACCATGTATGTGTGCAGTGATCTATATCTAAATTCAGATGTCATCTGACTCGTAGACAGAGGGTTTTGACATGGCTTGTGGTTCCCTTCTATCTGTCCAGGTAGATGTGTATATATGGGCTTCATGTGTGTACAGCATGTACGAATGGTGTAAATATGAGTACTGTATGGCTAAGATATCAAATGGAGAACTCCCGCTCTGCCTCTTTAACTTCCCTTACACACACCAGCACATTACCCTGCCCCTCATTACCCTGCCCCCCTTCTTTTCCCCTCCCCTCGTCTTACCTCCCACCTTTTCTTCGCTCACACCCCTCTCCCTCCCTCTCTCTCTCTTTGTGTTCTTGAATTATGTCCATTATTCCTGCTCTCACTCTGAGTCCTTGTGCTTCCTCTGTTCCTCTGTATAGTGGAGAGAGTGTATGGTGGAGTTGTGTGCTTTTCTGAGTGGACCGAAGTGCTTGCTATAGCAGCTGACTGGTATACTGACTCTGTCTTCATTTCACCTCCTCACCCACCAGCCCTGTCTGCTTTGACTAACTGACTCACTGGATTTCCCCCAGCTTTTATGCTCCTGTCTTGTATTGTTCCCCCCTGAGGCTGTACACCTAGTGTTTCAGAGAGGACTCTACCTTTACTGCTCTGTGGATTCTACTAAAGGATTTTTATCCTACCTCTGGGGTTTGTGTAGTTTTAGTGCAGTATGTCAGACAAAGTGAGTGTGGGGGTATGTATAAATGTGTGTGAAGTTCTGTATGTAGCTGCTATGTGTGAGTGAGTAAATGAGTGTGTAAAAGTGTGTGTGCATCTCGAGGAACAAAAGGAAAATAATAGTTTTAGTTCCTGGAATAGATAGATGGATCCCTTGTTGGACAGTAATAGTGTTGAGGAGGTATCCATGGGACACTTTGCGCTTCGGACCTTGACTGGGTCAGGTGGACACTGAGAGGGAACGCTGTTGCCTTGGATGCAGAAGGAGAGGTGAGTTCCTTTGGGGGCATTTATGGATTTTGGACTTTTGGGATTTTGGACTTCCTCCATTCACACAGCTAAAGTCAGTTACTCTCTGTGTGTCCAAACTGGTCCAAATGGCTGGGAACCAGGTACCAACCAGGCACCAGCTGAGCCCCAGCCTTGCTGCCTCTCTGCTCACAGCCTCCCAACCTCTCTGCCCCCAGCCTCCCTGCCTCTCTCCCCCTGCCTCCCTGCCTCTCTCCCCCAGCCTCCCTGCCTCTCTCCCCCAGCCTCCCTGCCTCTCTCCCCCCAGCCTCCCTGCCTCTCTCTCCCCAGCCTCCCTGCCTCTCTCTCTGCCTCCCTGCCTCTCTCTCTGCCTCCCTGCCTCTCTCTCTGCCTCCCTGCCTCTCTCCCCCAGCCTCCCTGCCTCTCCCCCCCAGCCTCCCTGCCTCTTTCCCCCTGCCTCCCTGCCTCTCTCCCCCTGCCTCCCTGCCTCTCTCCCCCTGCCTCCCTGCCTCTGTCTCCCTGCCTCTCTCCCCTGCCTCTGTCTCCCTGCCTCTCTCCCCCTGCCTCCCTGCCTCTCTCCCCCTGCCTCCCTGCCTCTCTCCCCCTGCCTCCCTGCCTCTCTCCCCCTGCCTCCCTGCCTCTCCCCTCAGGGCTTACACAAGGGCAAAGACCACCTGCCGTCAGGCTCTCTGTGTCTCTCGCCCCTCTAAACCTGTTCATGTGACTGCAGCTGTGTCCTTTTCCATGCTTTATAATCCTCCTTTGCTTTTATTCTCTCTGTTGGCTTTTGGTCGGAGGCCAGTCAAAGTCTTTCCCCCATGAACAATTGTCTCCTTTCTCCCTCTCGCTCCCTTTCTCCTTTGCATAGTGCAGACAGCCGGGCTGAAATAGTCTTATGACACGCTGCAACTCTACAAATTGTGTTCTCCTCACTCCCTGCTGTCTCTTCTCTATTGTAGTTAGTCACACCTCTCATTGTGTTGGGCCACAGGTTAACAGTTGTTTGAATTGTTTTGGAATTCATACCCCTCTGACCTTACTTTTTCTCCGACTCTAGCCTGAAGGAGGGACTTCGACATTGTCTTTATTTTTTTTATTTTTTTTACAGTATAGCACCTCATTCTCCTTCTTTCCCACACTCTTGGCTAATGAAGCGGAAATAAATTCAAGTGTCAGGCGGCCAATGGTTTTATTAAGATGCATTATGGTGCGTGTGGGGAGGCTAAGCGCTCAGCGAGGATGGGTTGTAGTGCTTTAAGGGGCTGACAATAGTACGCTTCACCTGACGGGAGCTTCTTCTTTATATCTCAGGACAGGAGCTTCTCTGTCTCTGTCTCTGTCTCTGTCTCTGTCTCTGTCTCTGTCTCTGTCTCTGTCTCTCTGTCTGTGTGTGTGTGTGTGTGTGTGTTAGTTCAGACCCTACGCTCCTTCCACTAATGCCATCTCTGCAGTCTACTCATTAACATGTAAGGTGCCTCTCCTTTAAACAAATTAATGGGCAATGTTTCTGCTATGGCAGATTTTCTGTGGTAAATCTATATAAAAGCGTGTTGGACCGGTGAAGACAGGTTCCCTGCATAACTTACACGTAGCTGATTGTGAGTAGTGAGGCAGTGAGGCACTTCTGGTCCCTCACTGTTCTGTTCTGCTCTGGGAGCTGGGACTTTATGAGAGCCCTGCTGTCTTAACACCTCAACAGGCCCATTATTCATGCTCTGCCGTGCTAAGACCATACACTGACTCCTGCACTGATATAGGACTGTGAGCTGGGACTCAGATATAGATCTGTGAGCTGGGACTCAGATATGGAACTGTGAGCTGGGACTCAGATATAGAACTGTGAGCTGGGACTCAGATATAGAACTGTGAGCTGGGACTCAGATATAGAGCTGGGACTGAGATATAGAACTGTGAGCTGGGACTCAGATATAGATCTGTGAACTGGGACTCAGATATAGATCTGTGAGCTGGGACTCAGATATAGATCTGTGAGCTGGCACTCAGATATAGAACTGTGAGCTGGGACTCAGATATGGAACTGTGAGCTGGGACTCAGATATAGATCTGTGAGCTGGGACTCAGACATGGATCTGTGAGCTGGGACTCAGATATAGATCTGTGAGCTGGGACTCAGATATAGATCTGTGAGCTGGGACTCAGATATAGAACTGTGAGCTGGGACTCAGATATAGAACTGTGAGCTGGGACTCAGATATAGATATGTGAGCTGGGATTCAGATATAGATCTGTGAGCTGGGATTCAGATATAGATCTGTGAGCTGGGATTCAGATATAGATCTGTGAGCTGGGACTCAGATATAGATCTGTGAGCTGGGACTCAGATATAGAACTGTGAGCTGGGACTGAGATATAGAACTGTGAGCTGGGACTCAGATATAGATCTGTGAGCTGGGACTCAGATATAGATCTGTGAGCTGGGACTCAGATATAGAACTGTGAGCTGGGACTCAGATATAGAACACATATTTTTAGTGCCCAGATTTTAGGCTAAGGTCTGTGTTGTCGGTTGTGCAGGTATGTTGCGAAGGTCAGTAATATTTCCGCCTCCCTACTCCAAACCATACCACACACACACACACACACACACACACACACACACACACACACACACACACACACACACACACACACACACACACACACACACACACACACACACACACACACACACACACACACACACACACACACACACACACACACACACACACACACACACACACAGCAGTGGATAGGCTGTGATGCTTTCGTGGGTTAGAGAGCCTTTGGATACATTAACTAGACCTAGACATCTGGAAAGCTCTCCATCCCTCCCAGCTCTCCCATTTAAATGGTCTGCACTGGGACCACACTACCTCCCTACTGTGTAAGCCCAGCCTAATGGGGTCCTGACTGAGGGTAACACTCTAACAGACAGTAGCAGGTAGAGCCAGAGGCAGAGAGGCAGTGATTTAGAGCGGAGTTCAGGCCCACATGAATCCATCTGAGGACTTCAATATGTCCTGGCTGCTGGTGACGAGCCCTGGGGGAACTGGATATGGGGAAGAGCAACAGATGACTGTGTGCTGGAAGCATGAGGCCACCGACCGTCCATCTCCCCCACTTCTGTTTTAACATCCCCACTGACCAATAGACACACTGAGCTCCTCAACACTGCACGCTATTGAGTTTCCTAACCCCTCTCTCTCTCGTTCTCTCTCTCTCTCTCTCTGAGCCACTGCCGCACTCCTCATAGAGAGAAAGAGAGGGGGATGGAGAGAGAGAATGAGACAGATAGGAGAAAGGCAGAGGGAATAGAGAGACAGAGACAGATAGGAGAAAGACAGAGGGTATAGAGAGAGAGACAGATAGGAGAAAGACAGAGGGGATAGAGAGAGAGCCAGAGACAGATAGGAGAAAGAGAGAGACAGAGAAAGAGACAGGAGAAAAAAACGAGGGTGGAGGTGACAAGGAGAAAGAATGAGAAGGAGAGAGGGAGTCGTATTGTATTGAAGGTGCCAACAGGGAGGTTACTGAGGTACAGTAATGTTGAAGTAGGCTATTTCCACTGAAACATTTTATTGTTGTGGCTGTCTGAGGAGTGGGTCCAAAGCGGTGAAAGATTTTGATTGTATGTGTGCGATGTGCATTCCTTTGTGGTGTTTGTGCATGAGTGCGTGTGTGCTGTTGTGTATGTGCATGTGAGAGTGCATGTCCGTTTTCTGTACTCTAGTGCATGTGAAAATGTGCACTGTACAGTATGTGTGTCACATACAAGGAGCCTGGTAAAATAGCTGTAGAAGTGTCCATACACACACATATCCCAGCATCCAATCACTTTGACTGGCCAGTTCATTTGCAGTGCACTTCATTAGTGGTTGCCGGTAATGAGGAAAAGTCATCTGGTGTAAAATGATCTGCCAGTTGGATAGCAGAGACACAGAGAGGAATGAGAAGACATGCCATCCCAGGCCGTGTTGGCGCTGCCACAGAGGGGGCGCTTGTGTTGGGGATTAGACTGGACATGGCACTGGGCCACCCAACATATCTCACCCCACATATCTTTCACTGGGCCCCTACCCCTCCCAGCTTACCATGTCCTCCGCACCCCCTGCCACCCATAGAGGTGACCAGGGCTGGGTGTTTGATGGGCCTTGGATGGTGTCCCGTAATGTGAAGCGATTACAGCTGGTCTTTATAGAAGCTGGCATTAACAGGAGTGGGGCTGGGCATCAGCCATTAGCCTCTGTGCCTGACTAAAATTACCTCCTGGTGCTCGAAGGGGGAGGAGGGGAGGGAGGGAGGGGTAGAGACCTACCTTTGTCGGCCGGCTTTGTAAAGTGTGCCTCTCTGCTTGATTATTTTTAGGTTCCAGTGCCACTGTGAGAAGCTGCTTCAGTCCCATCAGAGCTGAGAGGTGTACGGTACAGCAGACGCAGAACAGGGAACGCCACACTACATAGGAAGGCTGACAACCGATTGGAGAGGAGAGTGACGACAACAACCCAACCCATTCCAACGCTAGCCGTGCCAGGCTACTGCCA
Source organism: Salvelinus namaycush (assembly GCF_016432855.1). Classification (NCBI taxonomy): domain Eukaryota; kingdom Metazoa; phylum Chordata; class Actinopteri; order Salmoniformes; family Salmonidae; genus Salvelinus; species Salvelinus namaycush. Next base: position 28,973,901 of record NC_052322.1, on the reverse strand, counting down.
ACCCCAGGACGCCATGATGATGACTGTAATGATGGCGATGATGGTAACATGTAGCTCCCTGCTCCTCTTGGGGCTCAACGCCTCCCAGGTCTCGTCCAGCGGAATCCCCAACACCAGCGACTCCTCTTCACCCTCCTCGTCCTCCTCACACCCATCCTCCTCCTCCTCCCCTCGCATGAAGCTCTCCTACAAAGGTAAGGCCTGCCCGGTTAAACACTGCTGCGTGTGTTGCAGTCGGACTGGATGTGCTTCGGAGTGTGTTGCTGATTGTGTGTTTGTTTCCGTGGATGTGTATATCTGAACCTTTCTGGCAGACAAAAGCTAATTAAGGTAATAGCAGCAATAACTTTGAGAGTATCTGCCTCGGTGCCCCCAGCCCCTGCTATGCTCCAGTTACTATAATATAGAGGCATATCCTTTTCATAGACACCTCTGAACAGTAGCCAGCAGGACTAATGTGGTTACTGTTGTTCTTGGCCGGGCTCACTGGAACAGGGTTGGGTTCTGTCTCGTGAGTCACTTCAATGTAAGATGTCAGCTCAATGATGAACAAACCCACACAAACTAGATGCTTTTCTATTGAGAGAGAGAGAGAGAGAGAGAGAGAGAGAGAGAGAGAGAGAGAGAGAGAGAGAGAGAGAGAGAGAGAGAGAGAGAGAAAGAGAGAGAGAGAGAGAGAGAGAGAGAGAGAGAGAGAGAGAGAGAGAGACTAGCGAGACAGAGACTAGCGAGACTAGCCGGAAAGTAGCTACTTTATCAGCAGTTCAGAAACCTACAAGTGTTCCACACCTACTACTAATCTCCATGATGACACAGGCCCTGTTTGGAGCATGTGCCATTAAATCATGGGATATCCCTGTCTCCACGGTTACAGTTGAACACTGACAGGGTTCCCCAGCGAGAGAGGAGATTAGGCCAAGGAGAGGAGAGCATGACACTTGCAATACTCGGGTTGTGGGTTTATATTCGTTGAGTCACCCTTACATTACTGTAAGATGCTTTGGATAAAAGTGTCTGCTAAATGGCATATATTTGTATTATTATATTATGAGAAGAGAAGAGAGAGAGGAGGCTTCATTTCTCCAGATCTTAGAAGCCCTGCTGAGACAGCTGATTCCAAAGCTGTAACAGAGACCAGGCTGCTGAGGGGAGGACGGCTCATAATAATGGATGGAACAGAGCAAATGGAATGACGTAAACCATGTGTTGAATGTATTTGATACCATTCCAAATATTCCGCTCCAGCCATTACCACGAGCCGGTCCTTCCCAATTAAGGTGCCACCAACCTCCTGTGCCATTCTGACTAGTGAAACAACTGCCCTGGGCCGACCCTGGCAGTAGAGCTAAACAACCACTTCCAATTGTATGGCCTTGTAAAAAACATAGCCATCAAATAGGGTCTCATTTATCGACATAAGCAGAGCAAAACACCTATTTGCTCTGATGAAAAACATACATTTCAGGGCCCTTTTGACTAGGAGAGTTGAATGTAATGTCTGTATGATCCACCGTGTGTGTTGTGTTTCAGAGCTGCAGCAGTTCCACGGCGTGCGGCGGTTCGAGCTGGAGCGCTCGTGCTGTTTCAGCGCTCTTTTATTGGATGAGGAGAGGGGACGGCTGTTCGTGGGCGCACGCAACTTCCTCTTGTCACTCAGCCTGGATAACATCGCCAAGCAGGAGCACAAGGTCAGTCCGCCTGTCAACCAGTCCATTAATCAATTAATCAATGACCAATTTACCCTAGGCTATGTGAATATGTTTACACTAGTGTTAGTGAATATCATAAATCTGACATTTTCATGAAACTGAAAAAGTAATTTTACATTGATATGTCCTGTGTGTCATTTGACATACATTCAAATGGTCCAATGATCCATTTTGTAAAGAATGTGATGTTAAGATGACCCAGGTTTGGACACACAGATATCTTTGTTATGGTAAATAATCGTAGAGATAAGACAACCCTCTGCTATGTCATGGTGAGTTAGTGGTGCTCTAGCGTGTAACAGTTGTGCTGACAGACTGATGGATCTCATCTCACTCTCATCCTCTCAGAGCAGACATGGGGATCAAGGGTTACCATGGTGATTTGGGGGTCACACAATCTCTGATTACCTGTCAACACCTCTCTCACACACATGCACACACACGGATGCATGTTCAGACACATGCAGGCACACACACACATACGTTTGTTTTACTATACTTGTGGGGACCAAACAATTGACTCCCATTCAAAATCCTGTTTTCCCTAACCATAACCCTAATCACAAACCCCTAACCCTAACCCTAACTCCTAATCCTAAACCTAACCCTAACCCTAACTCCTAATCCTTAACCCTAACCCTAAACCTAACCCTAACTCCTAATCCTTAACCCTAACCCTGATTCTAACCCTGATTCTAACCCTGATTGTAAACCTAAACCTAAAATGTGCCTATTCCTTGTGGGGACCGTTAAAATGTCCCCACTTTATTTTTTCAATTGTTTTACTATCCTTGTGAGGACTTCTGGTCCCCACAAAACCCAAACACACACACACACACACAGACACGTAACTCACTAACCCATACCCTATAACCAACCTAACATGCACGCTATAACCCTACACTTTACAGGGTCTGTAGGTTCTTGCAGACTGTGTGAAATCTGAGTGCTGAGCAGATTGTTTGACTCTGTTTGTGGTTTGGTGAGATATGATTTACAGCTTGTTTTCGCACTAGTGGCTCTCTTGTCGTTAAAGCTGTTTTTGCTCGTGGTCGTGTGCTTTTCTACTGTGTGACTTGTGGATTCTCAGCTCTATCATGGCGTGGGGGCCAGGAAGAAAAGAAGAGAGGAAGAGAGGGGGGGTGATAGAAAGGAGGAGAGCAGAGAGGCGCTCCCTCAGAAATGTCCCTCAGGGTGGCGGGCAGGCCTGTCCCTGCTTGAGGTCGCGACCCCAGACCTACCTCCATCCTGCTGCCTCCTCTGACCTCTGACCTGTGCATTTCAGATCTACTGGCCAGCCCCGGTGGACTGGAGGGAGGAGTGTAACTGGGCAGGAAAGGACATCAATGTGAGTAACAGCCGGTGCTACCATCAAAATACTTATACTTATTATTTTTAGGTTTTAAACTCTCAAAGTCATATTTATTCTGATATACAGTATCTCACAGAGGCAGACAGTACATTGTTTCCTGTGACTCTGAAGATGTAAGACAGACAGAAATAAACCAGTTGTGAAAGGTCACTTTCCAACACTACTCTCATTCAATATCACCACCCAGTTAAAGCCACAGTATATCTGGACACATCTCACACTCTGATTTCCCAATCCTCCTTTTGTCTTTCACCCACTCACATAGAGCGGAAGTGTTAGTAGCTACAGTGTGCTGTATGTCAGTGAACTAAAGGGTTGGTTGACTGGGTTGTTTGTGTTGGATGGTGAATGTGTGTGACTGTCCAATCCTCTCCATTGTTCTGACCTGGGGCCTGAACGCTCCTTCCTCTGGCTGTAGGTGGGTGCAGACAGGGCCGGGTAGGGTTCCACTGACACACCCTACAAACTCCTTAGGCCACTCAGACCACCCAAATATACACTTTGCACATCTATCTCCCTCACTTCAAGCTAAATGTGTGTCTGTATGTGAGTGTGTGTATTCACATAATGCATGTTCGTGGATGTGCTTGTGTGTTCGTGCGCATTCGTGCGTGCGCAGGATCTGTGTGCGTGTGTGTGTGTTTGTGTGCGTGTGTGAATGTGTGGAGCTCTGGATAACAGAAACCCCTAATCAGTATGATTACACAGCTGGAGGAGACCGACAACGAGCCCCATTCATAATGCACAACTGGCTCCTGTTTCACCTACAGAACTGTGTGTGTGTGTGTGTGTGTGTGTGTGTGTGTGTGTGTGTGTGTGTGTGTGTGTGTGTGTGTGTGTGTGTGTGTGTGTGTGTGTGTGTGTGTGTGTGTGTGTGTGTGCGTGCGTGCGTGCGTGCGTGCGTGCGTGCTGGAGAGAAAAGAGGTGAGGAAAAGACAGAATGAGCAAAGGAAAGAAGTAGGATCACATTATGACCCAAGATAAATGCTTTCATTGTATTTTCCCTCCTCTTTCTCTCTCTTCCGTTTCCTCCCTTTTCTCAATATCACATAGTGACCCTGACCATGGCGTCAGCATGTGTGTGTCTCTGACTGTGGACGTGTGTATACATTAATCTGTGTGTGTTTGTGCATGTGTGTCTGTGTGGATTAGGCAGTGTCATTAGCTGGTCTCCTGGGTGTTTGCTCTGTGGTGTGTTTAAATAAAGAAACAGACAGACTACACCAAGCATCGCTGATTGACGTGGGTGTCTGATTGACGTGGGTGTCTGATTGACGTGGGTGTCTGATTGACGTGGGTGTCTGATTGACGTGGGTGTCTGATTGACGTGGGTGTCTGATTGCACTGAGAAGGATGAAACCAGCTCTTTCTCTCCTTTCTTTTTCATAAAAGATGTCGGTGAGGTTTTGGTCTTCTGTCTGTATTTGTCTTAAGTCCTATGCGGCCGGGATTAGTTTTACTGGTGAGGTCAGGTGATGTTGGGGGCAGCCGGTAGCGACCGGTAGCCTAGTGGTTAAAGCGTTGGGCTAGTAATCGAAAGGTTGCTAGATCAAATCCCTGAGCTGACAAGGTATAAATCTGTTGTTCTGCCCCTGAACAAGGCAGTTAACCCACTGTTCCGAGACCGTCATTGTAAATAAGAATTTGTTCTTAACTGACTTGCCTAGTTAAATAAAATACAATTGTAATTTGGAGGTCAGGTAATGTAATTATGTGCACGAGCACAAAACACCACATCTGTAATTTTAGTCCTGTCCGAATCTGCCATGTCAGTCATTTTTATATGGCAGGAGAGTAACAATTCCAGCCAGAATAATTTACAGTTTTTTGGCAAACTACAAACTCCTCTGATAACACTAGTCCCATGCCAATCGAAATGCCATGCCAATCCCTGTGTTTTGAAAGAAATGTCGGAGTTTGATAGGTGTTGCTCACGGTTTGAGCAAGAAAAGAATAACTGATTTGATACATTTTATGATGTGCTGCTCATAGCCTATAAATGAAGGGCCTAAATGTTTTTTACAGTTGATGCTTTTATGACGTATACCGCAGATCGCTAAAATATTCCCGTAGCCCTGTTATTCAAATATAATGGCGACACTATACAAAAGATGGTTTGGTATGGTTTAGAAACTTGGGAAACAAGCTCGAGTTAACAGCGATGCCCTGTTATCGACCTGGACTTGGGAAACAAGCTCGAGTTAACAGCGTAGCCTGTTATCGACCTGGACTTGGGAAACAAGCTCGAGTTAACAGCGATGCCCTGTTATCGACCTGGACTTGGGAAACAAGATCGAGTTACCAGCGTAGCCTGTTATCGACCTGGACTTGGGAAACAAGCTCGAGTTAACAGCGTAGCCTGTTATCGACCTGGAATTGGGAAACAAGCTCGAGTTAACAGCGTAGCCTGTTATCGACCTGGAATTGGGAAACAAGCTCGAGTTAACAGCGTAGCCTGTTATCGACCTGGAATTGGGAAACAAGCTCGAGTTAACTGCGTAGCCTGTTATCGACCTGGACTTGGGAAACAAGCTCGAGTTAACAGTGTAGCCTGATATCGACCTGGACTTGGGAAACAAGCTCGAGTTAACAGCGTAGCCTGATATCGACCTGGAATTGGGAAACAAGCTCGAGTTAACAGCGATGCCCTGTTATCGGCCTGGACTTGGGAAACAAGCTCGAGTTAACAGCGATGCCCTGTTATCGACCTGGACTTGGGAAACAAGCTCGAGTTAACAGCGTAGCCTGTTATCGACCTGGACTTGGGAAACAAGCTCGAGTTAACAGCGTAGCCTGTTATCGACCTGGACTTGGGAAACAAGCTCGAGTTAACAGCGTAGCCTGTTATCGACCTGGACTTGGGAAACAAGCTCGAGTTAACAGCGTAGCCTGTTATCGACCTGGACTTGGGAAACAAGCTCGAGTTAACAGCGTAGCCCTGTTATCGACCTGGACTTGGGAAACAAGCTCGAGTTAACAGCGATGCCTGTTATCGACCTGGACTTGGGAAAAAAGCTTGAGTTAACAGCGTAGCCCTGTTATCGACCTGGACTTGGGAAACAAGCTCGAGTTAACAGCGTAGCCCTGTTATCGACCTGGACTTGGGAAACAAGCTCGAGTTAACAGCGATGCCTGTTATCGACCTGGACTTGGGAAACAAGCTCGAGTTAACAGCGTAGCCCTGTTATCGACCTGGACTTGGGAAACAAACTCTAGTTAACAGCGATGCCCTGTTATCGACCTGGACTTGGGAAACAAGCTCGAGTTAACAGCGATGCCCTGTTATCGACCTGGACTTTGGAAACAAGCTCGAGTTAACAGCGATGCCCTGTTATCGACCTGGACTTGGGAAACAAGCTCGAGTTAACAGCGATGCTTGTTATCGACCTGGAATTGGGAAACAAGCTCGAGTTAACAGCGTAGCCTGTTATCGACCTGGACTTGGGAAACAAGCTCGAGTTAACAGCGATGCCCTGTTATCGACCTGGACTTTGGAAACAAGCTCGAGTTAACAGCGATGCCCTGTTATCGACCTGGACTTGGGAAACAAGCTCTAGTTAACAGCGATGCTTGTTATCGACCTGGAATTGGGAAACAAGCTCGAGTTAACAGCGTAGCCTGTTATCGACCTGGACTTGGGAAACAAGCTCGAGTTAACAGCGTAGCCTGTTATCGACCTGGACTTGGGAAACAAGCTCGAGTTAACAGCGTAGCCTGTTATCGACCTGGACTTGGGAAACAAGCTCGAGTTAACAGCGTAGCCTGATATCAACCTGGACTTGGGAAACAAGCTCGAGTTAACAGCGATGCCTGTTATCGACCTGGACTTTGGAAACAAGCTCGAGTTAACAGCGATGCCCTGTTATCGACCTGGACTTGGGAAACAAGCTCGAGTTAACAGCGTAGCCTGTTATCGACCTGGACTTGGGAAACAAGCTCGAGTTAACAGCGTAGCCTGATATCAACCTGGACTTGGGAAACAAGCTCGAGTTAACAGCGTAGCCCTGTTATCGACCTGGACTTGGGAAACAAGCTCGAGTTAACAGCGATGCCTGTTATCGACCTGGACTTGGGAAACAAGCTCGAGTTAACAGCGATGCCCTGTTATCGACCTGGACTTGGGAAACAAGCTCGAGTTAACAGCGTAGCCTGTTATCGACCTGGACTTGGGAAACAAGCTCGAGTTAACAGCGTAGCCTGTTATCGACCTGGACTTGGGAAACAAGCTCGAGTTAACAGTGTAGCCTGATATCGACCTGGACTTGGGAAACAAGCTCGAGTTAACAGCGTAGCCTGATATCGACCTGGAATTGGGAAACAAGCTCGAGTTAACAGCGATGCCCTGTTATCGACCTGGACTTGGGAAACAAGCTCGAGTTAACAGCGTAGCCTGTTATCGACCTGGACTTGGGAAACAAGCTCGAGTTAACAGCGTAGCCCTGTTATCGACCTGGACTTGGGAAACAAGCTCGAGTTAACAGCGATGCCCTGTTATCGACCTGGACTTGGGAAACAAGCTCGAGTTAACAGCGTAGCCTGTTATCGACCTGGACTTGGGAAACAAGCTCGAGTTAACAGCGTAGCCTGTTATCGACCTGGACTTGGGAAACAAGCTCGAGTTAACAGTGTAGCCTGATATCGACCTGGACTTGGGAAACAGGCTCGAGTTAACAGCGATGCCCTGTTATCGACCTGGACTTGGGAAACAAGCTCGAGTTAACAGCGATGCTTGTTATCGACCTGGAATTGGGAAACAAGCTCGAGTTAACAGCGTAGCCTGTTATCGACCTGGACTTGGGAAACAAGCTCGAGTTAACAGCGATGCCCTGTTATCGACCTGGACTTTGGAAACAAGCTCGAGTTAACAGCGATGCCCTGTTATCGACCTGGACTTGGGAAACAAGCTCTAGTTAACAGCGATGCTTGTTATCGACCTGGAATTGGGAAACAAGCTCGAGTTAACAGCGTAGCCTGTTATCGACCTGGACTTGGGAAACAAGCTTGAGTTAACAGCGTAGCCTGTTATCGACCTGGACTTGGGAAACAAGCTCGAGTTAACAGCGTAGCCTGTTATCGACCTGGACTTGGGAAACAAGCTCGAGTTAACAGCGTAGCCTGATATCAACCTGGACTTGGGAAACAAGCTCGAGTTAACAGCGATGCCTGTTATCGACCTGGACTTGGGAAACAAGCTCGAGTTAACAGCGATGCCCTGTTATCGACCTGGACTTGGGAAACAAGCTCGAGTTAACAGCGTAGCCTGTTATCGACCTGGACTTGGGAAACAAGCTCGAGTTAACAGCGTAGCCTGATATCAACCTGGACTTGGGAAACAAGCTCGAGTTAACAGCGTAGCCCTGTTATCGACCTGGACTTGGAAAACAAGCTCGAGTTAACAGCGATGCCTGTTATCGACCTGGACTTGGGAAACAAGCTCGAGTTAACAGCGATGCCCTGTTATCGACCTGGACTTGGGAAACAAGCTCGAGTTAACAGCGTAGCCTGTTATCGACCTGGACTTGGGAAACAAGCTCGAGTTAACAGCGTAGCCTGTTATCGACCTGGACTTGGGAAACAAGCTCGAGTTAACAGTGTAGCCTGATATCGACCTGGACTTGGGAAACAAGCTCGAGTTAACAGCGTAGCCTGATATCGACCTGGAATTGGGAAACAAGCTCGAGTTAACAGCGATGCCCTGTTATCGACCTGGACTTGGGAAACAAGCTCGAGTTAACAGCGTAGCCTGTTATCGACCTGGACTTGGGAAACAAGCTCGAGTTAACAGCGTAGCCTGATATCAACCTGGACTTGGGAAACAAGCTCGAGTTAACAGCGTAGCCTGTTATCGACCTGGACTTGGGAAACAAGCTCGAGTTAACAGTGTAGCCTGATATCGACCTGGACTTGGGAAACAAGCTCGAGTTAACAGCGTAGCCTGATATCGACCTGGAATTGGGAAACAAGCTCGAGTTAACAGCGATGCCCTGTTATCGACCTGGACTTGGGAAACAAGCTCGAGTTAACAGCGTAGCCTGTTATCGACCTGGACTTGGGAAACAAGCTCGAGTTAACAGCGTAGCCCTGTTATCGACCTGGACTTGGGAAACAAGCTCGAGTTAACAGCGATGCCCTGTTATCGACCTGGACTTGGGAAACAAGCTCGAGTTAACAGCGTAGCCTGTTATCGACCTGGACTTGGGAAACAAGCTCGAGTTAACAGCGTAGCCTGTTATCGACCTGGACTTGGGAAACAAGCTCGAGTTAACAGTGTAGCCTGATATCGACCTGGACTTGGGAAACAGGCTCGAGTTAACAGCGATGCCCTGTTATCGACCTGGACTTGGGAAACAAGCTCGAGTTAACAGCGATGCTTGTTATCGACCTGGAATTGGGAAACAAGCTCGAGTTAACAGCGTAGCCTGTTATCGACCTGGACTTGGGAAACAAGCTCGAGTTAACAGCGATGCCCTGTTATCGACCTGGACTTTGGAAACAAGCTCGAGTTAACAGCGATGCCCTGTTATCGACCTGGACTTGGGAAACAAGCTCTAGTTAACAGCGATGCTTGTTATCGACCTGGAATTGGGAAACAAGCTCGAGTTAACAGCGTAGCCTGTTATCGACCTGGACTTGGGAAACAAGCTTGAGTTAACAGCGTAGCCTGTTATCGACCTGGACTTGGGAAACAAGCTCGAGTTAACAGCGTAGCCTGTTATCGACCTGGACTTGGGAAACAAGCTCGAGTTAACAGCGTAGCCTGATATCAACCTGGACTTGGGAAACAAGCTCGAGTTAACAGCGATGCCTGTTATCGACCTGGACTTGGGAAACAAGCTCGAGTTAACAGCGATGCCCTGTTATCGACCTGGACTTGGGAAACAAGCTCGAGTTAACAGCGTAGCCTGTTATCGACCTGGACTTGGGAAACAAGCTCGAGTTAACAGCGTAGCCTGATATCAACCTGGACTTGGGAAACAAGCTCGAGTTAACAGCGTAGCCCTGTTATCGACCTGGACTTGGAAAACAAGCTCGAGTTAACAGCGATGCCTGTTATCGACCTGGACTTGGGAAACAAGCTCGAGTTAACAGCGATGCCCTGTTATCGACCTGGACTTGGGAAACAAGCTCGAGTTAACAGCGTAGCCTGTTATCGACCTGGACTTGGGAAACAAGCTCGAGTTAACAGCGTAGCCTGTTATCGACCTGGACTTGGGAAACAAGCTCGAGTTAACAGTGTAGCCTGATATCGACCTGGACTTGGGAAACAAGCTCGAGTTAACAGCGTAGCCTGATATCGACCTGGAATTGGGAAACAAGCTCGAGTTAACAGCGATGCCCTGTTATCGACCTGGACTTGGGAAACAAGCTCGAGTTAACAGCGTAGCCTGTTATCGACCTGGACTTGGGAAACAAGCTCGAGTTAACAGCGTAGCCTGATATCAACCTGGACTTGGGAAACAAGCTCGAGTTAACAGCGTAGCCCTGTTATCGACCTGGACTTGGGAAACAAGCTCGAGTTAACAGCGATGCCTGTTATCGACCTGGACTTGGGAAACAAGCTCGAGTTAACAGCGATGCCCTGTTATCGACCTGGACTTGGGAAACAAGCTCGAGTTAACAGCGTAGCCTGTTATCGACCTGGACTTGGGAAACAAGCTCGAGTTAACAGCGTAGCCTGTTATCGACCTGGACTTGGGAAACAAGCTCGAGTTAACAGTGTAGCCTGATATCGACCTGGACTTGGGAAACAAGCTCGAGTTAACAGCGTAGCCTGATATCGACCTGGAATTGGGAAACAAGCTCGAGTTAACAGCGATGCCCTGTTATCGACCTGGACTTGGGAAACAAGCTCGAGTTAACAGCGTAGCCTGTTATCGACCTGGACTTGGGAAACAAGCTCGAGTTAACAGCGTAGCCCTGTTATCGACCTGGACTTGGGAAACAAGCTCGAGTTAACAGCGATGCCCTGTTATCGACCTGGACTTGGGAAACAAGCTCGAGTTAACAGCGTAGCCTGTTATCGACCTGGACTTGGGAAACAAGCTCGAGTTAACAGCGTAGCCTGTTATCGACCTGGACTTGGGAAACAAGCTCGAGTTAACAGTGTAGCCTGATATCGACCTGGACTTGGGAAACAAGCTCGAGTTAACAGCGATGCCCTGATATCGACCTGGAATTGGGAAACAAGCTCGAGTTAACAGCGATGCCCTGTTATCGACCTGGACTTGGGAAACAAGCTCGAGTTAACAGCGTAGCCCTGTTTTCGACCTGGACTTGGGAAACAAACTCTAGTTAACAGCGATGCCCTGTTATCGACCTGGACTTGGGAAACAAGCTCGAGTTAACAGCGATGCCCTGTTATCGACCTGGACTTTGGAAACAAGCGCGAGTTAACAGCGATGCCCTGTTATCGACCTGGACTTGGGAAACAAGCTCGAGTTAACAGCGATGCTTGTTATCGACCTGGAATTGGGAAACAAGCTCGAGTTAACAGCGTAGCCTGTTATCGACCTGGACTTGGGAAACAAGCTCGAGTTAACAGCGATGCCCTGTTATCGACCTGGACTTGGGAAACAAGCTCGAGTTAACAGCGATGCTTGTTATCGACCTGGAATTGGGAAACAAGCTCGAGTTAACAGCGTAGCCTGTTATCGACCTGGACTTGGGAAACAAGCTTGAGTTAACAGCGTAGCCTGTTATCGACCTGGACTTGGGAAACAAGCTCGAGTTAACAGCGTAGCCTGTTATCGACCTGGACTTGGGAAACAAGCTCGAGTTAACAGCGTAGCCTGATATCAACCTGGACTTGGGAAACAAGCTCGAGTTAACAGCGATGCCTGTTATCGACCTGGACTTGGGAAACAAGCTCGAGTTAACAGCGATGCCCTGTTATCGACCTGGACTTGGGAAACAAGCTCGAGTTAACAGCGTAGCCTGTTATCGACCTGGACTTGGGAAACAAGCTCGAGTTAACAGCGTAGCCTGATATCAACCTGGACTTGGGAAACAAGCTCGAGTTAACAGCGTAGCCCTGTTATCGACCTGGACTTGGGAAACAAGCTCGAGTTAACAGCGATGCCTGTTATCGACCTGGACTTGGGAAACAAGCTCGAGTTAACCTTTCTAGGATGAGTGTGCCGCTAGCGGCACTCCCCCCCCCCCCCCACTGAAAAACCAGTGCCGCGAAATTCAAAAAAAATATTTTTTTAAAATATTTAACTTTCACACATTAAAGTCCAATACAGCTAATGAAAGACACAGATCTTGTGAATCCAGTCAACATGTCCGATTTTTAAAATGTTTTACAGGGAAGACACAATATGTAAAGATGTACATCTATTACCTAAAAACACATTAGCATAATCCACCATCTTTTATTTGTCCACCAACACCAGTAGCCATCACCAATTCGGCTAAACTAAGATATTTATAGCCCCTAACCAACAAAAAAACTCATTAGATGACAGTCTGATAACATATTTATGGTATGGGATAGGTTTTGTTAGAAAAAAGTGCATATTTCAGGTAGATGGCATAGGTTACAATTGCACCCACCGTCACAAATGGAATAGAAAAACTACTTAGAGCAACGTGTTTACCTACTTACTAATCATCAAACATTTCGTAAAAATACACAGCATACACGAATCGAAAGACACAGATCCTGTGAATACAGACAATATTTCAGATTTTCTAAGTGTCTTACAGCGAAAACACAATAAATCGTTATATTAGCATAGCACATACCACATAGCAGCCCAGCATTGATTCTAGCCAAAGTGAGCGATAAAAGTCAACATCGCCAAAAGATATTAATTTTTTCACTAACCTTCTCAGAATTCTTCCGATGACACTCCTGTAACATCACATTACAACATGCATATACAGTTTGATCGCAAATGTTTATATTTAGCCACCAAAATCATGGTTATACAATGTGAAATTTAGCTCAGCTGGTCAGAAAATTTCCTTGCGCCACTTAGACAGTGATCTACTCTTATACATAAATACTCATAAACGTGACTAAAAAATATAGGGTGGACAGGGATTGATAGACAATTTAATTCTTAATACAATTGCGTTATTACATTTTTTAATTTATCCTTACTTTTCAATACAGTTTGCGCCAAGCGAAGCTACGTCAAAAAACATGGCGTCCTAAGCCACTAAAATGTTTCGACAGAAACACGATTTATCATAATAAAAATGTCCTACCTTGAGCTGTTCTTCCATCAGTATCTTGGGCAAAGGATCCTTTCTTGGGAGAAATCGTCTTTTGGTGGAAAGCTGTCCTCTTGCCATGTGGAAATGCCAACGGCGTTCGGGATGAACTGAAAAGCGTGCCCAACTATTCACATCGTTGCAAAAATAAATGTCCCAAAATCGCACTAAACGGATATAAATTGCTATAAAACGCTTTAAATTAACTACCTTATGATGTTTTTAACTCCCATAACGAGTAGAAACATGACCCGAGTAATATTACCCCCTTCACTAATGCTTGGAAAAGGTGCGGGCCGGTGTCCTCTAGGCGCATGACGCAGCTCCAAAAGAATGACTAGCTTCAGGGTTTTTTCATTTGTAGGGCCTGTGAACGCGCAATCGACCCCATTGGAATCATCATCACGTAAAGGCATCCAGGGGAAGACGTAAGAAGTGTCCGTATAGTCATAGCAAAATCAGTGCCCTTTTAACTGACTTCAGAACAGTGGCCAACATTTCTGAAATCTGAATCCATGTCAGGGAAATTGCTGTAGAATGGGCTCTGTTCCACTTAGAGACAAAATTTCAACTCCTATAGAAACTATAGACTGTTTTCTATCCAATAATAATAATAATATGCATATTGTACGATCAAGGATTTTGTGGGAAGCCGTTTAAAAAAAGTACCCAATTAGCATAAATAGCCTAAACAGCGCCCTCATCCCCAACAGGTTAACAGCGATGCCCTGTTATCGACCTGGACTTGGGAAACAAGCTCGAGTTAACAGCGTAGCCTGTTATCGACCTGGACTTGGGAAACAAGCTCGAGTTAACAGCGTAGCCTGTTATCGACCTGGACTTGGGAAACAAGCTCGAGTTAACAGTGTAGCCTGATATCGACCTGGACTTGGGAAACAAGCTCGAGTTAACAGCGTAGCCTGATATCGACCTGGAATTGGGAAACAAGCTCGAGTTAACAGCGATGCCCTGTTATCGACCTGGACTTGGGAAACAAGCTCGAGTTAACAGCGTAGCCTGTTATCGACCTGGACTTGGGAAACAAGCTCGAGTTAACAGCGTAGCCTGATATCAACCTGGACTTGGGAAACAAGCTCGAGTTAACAGCGTAGCCCTGTTATCGACCTGGACTTGGGAAACAAGCTCGAGTTAACAGCGATGCCTGTTATCGACCTGGACTTGGGAAACAAGCTCGAGTTAACAGCGATGCCCTGTTATCGACCTGGACTTGGGAAACAAGCTCGAGTTAACAGCGTAGCCTGTTATCGACCTGGACTTGGGAAACAAGCTCGAGTTAACAGCGTAGCCTGTTATCGACCTGGACTTGGGAAACAAGCTCGAGTTAACAGTGTAGCCTGATATCGACCTGGACTTGGGAAACAAGCTCGAGTTAACAGCGTAGCCTGATATCGACCTGGAATTGGGAAACAAGCTCGAGTTAACAGCGATGCCCTGTTATCGACCTGGACTTGGGAAACAAGCTCGAGTTAACAGCGTAGCCTGTTATCGACCTGGACTTGGGAAACAAGCTCGAGTTAACAGCGTAGCCCTGTTATCGACCTGGACTTGGGAAACAAGCTCGAGTTAACAGCGATGCCCTGTTATCGACCTGGACTTGGGAAACAAGCTCGAGTTAACAGCGTAGCCTGTTATCGACCTGGACTTGGGAAACAAGCTCGAGTTAACAGCGTAGCCTGTTATCGACCTGGACTTGGGAAACAAGCTCGAGTTAACAGTGTAGCCTGATATCGACCTGGACTTGGGAAACAAGCTCGAGTTAACAGCGATGCCCTGATATCGACCTGGAATTGGGAAACAAGCTCGAGTTAACAGCGATGCCCTGTTATCGACCTGGACTTGGGAAACAAGCTCGAGTTAACAGCGTAGCCCTGTTATCGACCTGGACTTGGGAAACAAACTCTAGTTAACAGCGATGCCCTGTTATCGACCTGGACTTGGGAAACAAGCTCGAGTTAACAGCGATGCCCTGTTATCGACCTGGACTTTGGAAACAAGCTCGAGTTAACAGCGATGCCCTGTTATCGACCTGGACTTGGGAAACAAGCTCGAGTTAACAGCGATGCTTGTTATCGACCTGGAATTGGGAAACAAGCTCGAGTTAACAGCGTAGCCTGTTATCGACCTGGACTTGGGAAACAAGCTCGAGTTAACAGCGATGCCCTGTTATCGACCTGGACTTGGGAAACAAGCTCGAGTTAACAGCGATGCCCTGTTATCGACCTGGACTTGGGAAACAAGCTCTAGTTAACAGCGATGCTTGTTATCGACCTGGAATTGGGAAACAAGCTCGAGTTAACAGCGTAGCCTGTTATCGACCTGGACTTGGGAAACAAGCTCGAGTTAACAGCGTAGCCTGTTATCGACCTGGACTTGGGAAACAAGCTCGAGTTAACAGCGATGCCCTGTTATCGACCTGGACTTGGGAAACAAGCTCTAGTTAACAGCGATGCTTGTTATCGACCTGGAATTGGGAAACAAGCTCGAGTTAACAGCGTAGCCTGTTATCGACCTGGACTTGGGAAACAAGCTCGAGTTAACAGCGTAGCCTGTTATCGACCTGGACTTGGGAAACAAGCTCGAGTTAACAGCGTAGCCCTGTTATCGACCTGGACTTGGGAAACAAGCTCGAGTTAACAGCGTAGCCTGATATCGACCTGGACTTGGGAAACAAGCTCGAGTTAACAGCGTAGCCTGTTATCGACCTGGACTTGGGAAACAAGCTCGAGTTAACAGCGATGCCCTGTTATCGACCTGGACTTGGGAAACAAGCTTGAGTTAACAGCGATGCCCTGTTATCGACCTGGACTTGTTGAAATATCTTCACGCCTAGAAAAAAAAACTCCAGGCTTCCGTCATAACTGTACATTTATTGAAAAAAATTAACAATTACAGGTGGCAGTTTGGAGAAAAAAAACTATCCCGTCCGAATCGTCTGCTGGAATAACGGGGTAATAATTACATAATCAACGTTCTCTAGTAATACTAGTCCCGTGCGAATTGGACTTTAGGAGAAAAGGTGGGCTATGCCATAGACAGTGTGACTCCATAAGCTCATAAGTCAGTCGACTGTGAGGTCCTAATATCACCTGAGAGAGGCACGCGCGCACACACACGCGCACACACACACACACACACACACACACACACACACACACACACACACACACACACACACACACACACACACACACACACACACACACACACACACACACACACACACACACACACACACACACAGTGATCTCACTCTTGACCCTAATTATAGTGCAGTGTGTGTCTCTGCAGGGAGTGGCAAGAACCAGGGCAGGAAAGAAAAAAGAGTTGTCCTTAAAACAAGTTGTCACTCTTTCTCTCTCTTTTCCTCTTTCACTATCTGTTTTTCTATCTGTCCTGTTTTTTCCCCAGAGAAACAAAGAGACTCATTTCATTTTATGGCTGAGCCAGGACTGTCTTTGTCCTGTCTCTCTCCCTCTCACAAATGTGCTCCGTTTTCACAGAGTGATTCTCAGCCCAATGTAGCCGAGGCACCCACCAGCTTAGCTCATTAAGAATCAAAGTGATATTCTGTACTTACTTCACACAGCCAGTTAACAGGTCACAAAGGATGAGGACAGATCTATTTGAATGGCTTCGGCTTTCTGCTAGACTGCTTAACCTGCAGTCCTAGCCAAACGTTAACGTGAAATGTTGTCTGGTAATACATGGGATTCATTCCGGAATTGCTAAGTAGAATGGCAATGTGTAATGGCAAAATAATTAGCCAGCAGAACTGTCCAGGGGTATGCTTTGGATTTGATTTGTTTTTCTACTGCTCAAATGATTTCCTTCTACTGTAAAGTGCTTAATTATGGGAGCACCCTGCCACTGTGCACCGTGTTATTCTTAGTCATTAACATTATTAAAGGAAGGAATTTCCTGGATGGTTTCTCTATCCTGGTTCTCACAGAGCTCTTTTGTACTAACCCCCTGACTGTCAGAGTGCCACTCTCTTACCACAGACCAGCCAGGCGTTCAGCACTCTGAGAGTGAGATAGAGGGAGAGAGAGAGGTAGAAGGGGGTGGGGGGTAGAGAGATATAGGCAGTATGTATAGTATAGGGATAGAAGGATAAAGACAGAGAGAGAGAATAATAAAGAAGATGAGAGAAATGAATAGGTAGAGACAGAGATAGAGGTGGGAGAGAGAAAGGAAGGGAAAGAGAGAGAGTAGGATAAAAACAGAGAGAGAGAGGGTCACCCGCCCTTGTGTGCTGTAGTAACCTGCCCTGAGTAGCGGCAGTGATGTGCATTTTCTCAGTCAGAGGAGAGGAGTGTTTAATGAATGGAGTATTGTAGGGTCAGGGGTCAGGTGTACAGTATCTTACAGTATCTTTCTCTCTCTCTCAAACACTCTCTTTCTCTCTCTCTCTTTTATCTCTTTCTGTTTATATACTTCAATTCAAAAGACTTTATTGACAAGGGAAACATGTTTAAATTGCCAAAGCAAGTAAAATAGATAAAACAAAAGTGAAATAATTCATCAAAAATGAACAGTGAACATTTCAAAGGAATAGAGACAATGCAAATGTCATATCATGGCTATGTACACAGTTGTAACGAAGTGCAAATAGTTCACGTACAAAAGGCAAGGCCATGCTCACTAAATCTGTACACAGTTAAAGCATTTCTTAATTTTGGGTCAGTCACAGTGGTCAGGTATTCTGTCGCTGTGAACTCTCTGTTAAGGGCCAAATAGCATTCCAGTTTTTGCTCAGTTTTTTTGTTAATTCTTTCCAATGTGTCAAGTAATTATCTTTTTGTTTTCTCATGATGTGGTTGGGTCTAATTGTGTTGCTGTCCTGAGGTTCTGTGTGGTCTGTTTGTGTTTGTGATCAGAGCCCCAGGACCAGCTTGCTTAGGGTCTCTTCTCTAGGTTAACCTTTCTAGCCCCAGGGTTCCGCTAGCGGAACACCCACAACATTCCACTGAAAAGGCAGCGCACGAAATTCAAAAATATTTTTTCCGAAATATTTAACTTTCACACATTAACAAGTCCAATACAGCAAATGAAAGATAAACATCTTGTTAATCTACCCATGGTGTCCGATTTCGAAAAGGATTTACAGTGAAAGCACAACATATGATTATGTTAGGTCAGAGCCAAGTCACAAACACACACAGCCATTTTTTCAGCCAACAATAGGAGTTAGAAAAAGCAGAAATATAGTTAAAATGAATAACTAACCTTCGCTTATCTTCATCAGATGACAGTCATAGGACATCATGTTATACATGTATTGTGTGTTTTGTTCGATAATGTGCATATATATATTAAAACAAATCTCAGTTTACATTGGCGCGTTACGTGCAGTAATGTTTTGATTCCAAAACATCCGGTGATTTTACAGAAATACTCATAATAAACATTGATAAAAGATGCAAGTGTTATTCACAGAATTAAAGATAAACTTATCCTCTATGCAACCGCTGTGTCAGATTTCAAAATAAACTTTACGGAAAAAGAATAATCTGAGAACGGCGCTCAGAGCACAATCCAGCCAAAGAAATAGTCGCCATTTTGGCGTCAACAGAAGCTACAAAAACACTATAAATATGCACTTACCTTCGAATAACTTCATCAGAAGGCACTCCCAGGATTCCCAGTTCGACAATAAATGACTGAAAAGTTCCATAAAGCCCATCATTTAGCCACTTGTTGTTAGCATGTTCAGCCCACGAATCCATTTTCATGACGCACGAGCAATCCCTCCAGACAAAAACTCAAAAAGTTCTGTTACAGGTCGTAGAAACAAGTCAAATGATGTATGCAATCCATATTTAGGATGTGTTTAACATTAATCATCAATAAGGATCCAACCGGAGAATTTCATTGTCTGAAGAAAGAGCATTGGAACGAGAGCACTCTCTCTCGCTCGCACGCATAATGAGACCGAGGCTTTCTGCAGACCACTCAGTAAAATAGCTCCAATGAGCCCCTCCTTTATAGTAGAATCATATAACCAACATCTAAAGACGGTGACATCTAGTGGAAGCCCTAGGAAGTGTTTGCTTATCCATAACTATATGGGGTATCATTTGGCACTGTTTTGAAAATCGAGTTCTCACTTCCTGTTTGGAAGTCTTCTCAAGTTTTTGTCTGCCAAATGAGTTCTGTTCTACTTACAGACATAATTCAAACAGCTTTAGAAACTTCAGAGTGTTTTCTATACAATAGTAATAATAATATGCATGTATTACCTTCTGGGACAGAGTAGGAGGAAATTCCGTTTGGGCACGCAATTTGTTCAAAGTGGAAATGCTGCCCCCTGTCCATAACTGTTAATGTCTTTGTAGATGATGGCTTTGTTATGGAAGGTTTGGGAATCGCTTCCTTTAGGGGGTTGTAGAATTTAACAGCTCTTTTTGGATTTTTGATAATTAGTGGGTATCGTCTTAATTCTGCTCTGCATGCATTATTTGGTGTTGTACGTTGTACACGGAGGATGTTTTTAAAGAATTCTGCATGCAGTCTCAATTTGGTGTTTGTCCCATTTTATGAATTCTTGGTTGGTGAGCGGACCCCAGATCTTACAACCATAAAGGACAATGGGTTCTATAACTGATTAAAGTATTTTGATGTTCCTTTCTTGCCTTGTCTCTCAAATCGTTCACAGCTTTGTGGAAGTTACCTGTGGTGCTGATGTTTAGGTGGATGTAGGTATGTTTTTTTGGTGTGCACTAGGGAAATGGTGTCTAGATGGAATTTGTATTTGTGGTCTTGGGAACTGGGCTTTTTTGGATGACCATTATTTTTGTCTTACTGAGATTTACTGTCAGGGCACCCAGGTCTGGCAGAATCTGTGCAGAAGATCTAAGTACTGCTGTAGGCCCTCCATGGTTGGGACAGATCTAAGTACTGCTGTAGGCCCTCCATGGTTGGGACAGATCTAAGTACTGCTGTAGGCCCTCCATGGTTGGGGAGAGAAGCACCAAATCATCAGCCAACAGTAGACATTTCCCTCACCAATTTGTTGATATACATGTTGAAGAGGGTGGGGCTCAAGCTGCATCCCTGTCTCACCCCACGGCACTGTGGAACGAAAGTGTTGTGTTTGTTTTGTTTGTCAATTAGGGTGTGCAGGATGAATACGTGGTCTGTCGTACGGTAATTTGGTAAAAAGCCAATTTGACATTTGCTCAGTACATTGTTTTCGCTGAGGAAATTAACCTGTTTGGCGTGCAAGCCCGACGTCGGTACACTTATGACAACAGCCACTTCAAGTGCAGGGCGCGAAATTCAAAAGATTTTTTTTTTAAATATTTAACTTTCACACATTAACAAGTCCAATACAGCATATGAAAGGTACACATCTCGTGAATCCAGCCAACATGTCCGATTTTTAAAATGTTTTACAGGGAAGACAAAATATGTAAATCTATTAGCTAACCACGTTAGCAAAAGACTCCACTTTTATTACTCCATCAGTTTTTGACTCCATCAGTAGCTATCACAAATTCGGCCAAATAAAGATATAAATAGCCACTAACCAAGAAACAACCTCATCAGATGACAGTCTGATAACATATTTATTGTATAGCATATGTTTTTTTCGAAAAATTTGCATATTTCAGGTATAAATCATAGTTTACATTGCAGCTACATTCAGAAATTGCACCGAAAGCAGCCATAATATTTACAGACACCAACGTCAAATACCTAATTACTCATCATAAAACATTTCTGAAAAATACATAGTGTACAGCAAATGAAAGACAGGCATCTTGTGATGCCAGACAATATTTCCGATTTATTAAGTGTTTTACAGCGAAAACAAAATGTTGCGTTATATTAGCTTAGCACAATAGCCAGAAACACTTGGGCGCCGGCGACTACGACAGATATATGAAATAACATCATAAATTGGGTCTTACTTTTGCTGATCTTTCATCAGAATGTTGAACAAGGTGTCCTTTGTCCAGATGAGTCGTTGTTTGGATTCAGAATGGCAACTTTCTCTCTCCATTTAGCAAGCGCGCTAGCCGGGTTGCACGGATCTCTCCATGTAAACAAACGGAAGAGAACGGAACACGGCAAAACTCCCGAAAAAATTTCAATAATCTGATGAAACTATATTGAAAAAACATACTTTACGATGATATGGTGACATGTATCAAATAAAATCAAAGCCGGAAATAATAGTCGCCTATAACGTCAGCAAAACAAAAGGCAACCCCACTGTCCAAATCGCGTTCTTCAGAGTACCGGAACTGGGGTACACGTCATTCCAAGAGGATTTATTCCATCCCAGATCGAGATAATCACCTCATTTCTTCTCTCACAGCCTTCTTGACACCCAGAGGAAGGTGTATGACGTGTATGTATACTAATAGGTCTTGTGCCCATGTATAGGCATGAAGAAGAACAGAGCATCGATTTCAGACGTTCCACTTCCTGGTCAGGAAAAGTGCTGCAGAATGAGTTCTGTTTCACTCAGAGAAATAATTCAAACGGTTTTAGAAACTAGAGAGTGTTTTCTATCCAATAGTAATAATAATATGCATATTGTACGAGCAAGAATTGAGTACGAGGCCGTTTGAAATGGGCACGATTTAACTGGCTACTCAATACTGCCCCTTGCAGCCATAAGAAGTTAACTAGTCTGCTGTTAATGATAATGCAGAGGATTTTCCCAAGGTTGCTGTTAACCTGTCTGGCACCGGGGTTCCGCTAGCGGAACTCCTCCCACATTCCACTGAAAAGGCAGAGCGCGAAATTCAAAAAATATTTTTGAGAAATATTTAACTTTCACACATTAACAAGTCCAATACAGCAAATGAAAGATACACATCTTGTGAATCCAGTCAACATGTCCGATTTTTAAAATGTTTTACAGCGAAAACACCACATATATTTATGTTAGCTCACCACCAAATACAAAAAAGGACAGACATTTTTCACAGCACAGGTAGCATGCACAAAGCCAACCTAACTAACCAAGAACCAACCAAACTAACCAAGAAACAACTTCATCAGATGACAGTCTTATAACATGTTATACAATAAATCTATGTTTTGTTCGAAAAATGTGCATATTTGAGGTATAAATCAGTTTTACATTGCAGCTACCATCACAGCTACCATCACAAATAGGACCGAAGCAGCCAGAGTAATTACAGACACCAACGTCAAATACCTAAATACTCATCATAAAACATTTCTGAAAAATCGATGGTGTACAGCAAATTAAAGACAAACATCTTGTGAATCCAGCCAATATTTCCGATTTTTTTAAGTGTTTTACAGCGAAAACACAATATAGCATTATATTAGCTTACTACAATAGCCTACCACACTACCGCATTCATTCATCAAGGCACGTTAGCGATAGCAATAGGCACGTTAGCGATAGCGAATAAACCAGCAAAAGATATTAATTTTCACTAACCTTCATAAATCTTCATCAGATGACAGTCCTATAACATCAGGTTATACATACACTTATGTTTTGTTCGAAAATGTGCATATTTAGAGCTGAAATCAGTGGTTATACATTGTGCTAACGTAGCAGCTTTTTCCCAGAATGTGCGGATATTTTTATGACACTCAACTATTCTGACCAAATAACTATTCATAAACGTTACTAGAAAATACATGTTGTATAGGAAATGATAGATACACTAGTTCTTAATGCAATCGCCGTGTTAGAATTCTAAAAATAACTTCATTACGACATCCAGCTTAGTTATAGCGAGAGCGTGCCCAAAATCTGGGCGCAAACGACTATTTCACATGTTCGACAGATATATGAAATAGCATCATAAAATGGGTCCTTCTTTTGATGATCTTCCATCAGAATGTTGTACAAGGGGTCCTTTGTCCAGAACAATCGTTGTTTGGATTTAGAATGTCCTCTTCTCCAGTCAATTAGCACGGAAAGCTAGCAAAGTGGCGCGAAGCTCTCCTTCCTGAACAAAGGCACACAACGCAACACGCCTAACGTCCCGAAAAAAAATTCAATAATCTAATAAAACTATATTGAAAAAACATACTTTACGATGATATTGTCACATGTATCAAATAAAATCAAAGCCGGAGATATTAGTCGTCTATAACGACAGCTTTTCAGAAGGCAATACCAGGTCCCTTCTCGCGCGCTCCAGAAAACAGGAAACTGGTGACACGTCATACAAAGACCTTTTATTCGACCCCAGATCAAGTTATACACTCCATTTCTTCTCTCACTGCCTGTTGACATCTAGTGGAAGACGTATGAAGTGCATGTATACTAATAAATATCAAGGACATTTATAGGCAGGCCCTAGAACAGATCATCTATTTCAGATTTTCCACTTCCTGTCAGGAAGTTTGCTGCAAAATTAGTTCTGTTTTACTCACAGATATAATTCAAACGGTTTTAGAAACTAGAGAGTGTTTTCTATCCAATAGTAATAATAATATGCATATTGTACGAGCAAGAATTGAGTACGAGGCCGTTTAAATTGGGAACGATTTTCCCCCAAAGTGAAAACAGCGCCCTCTGTCCTCAACAGGTTAATGCATATCACAGGATAGTTATTGGGGTCAAATTTGTCTCCACTTTTGTGGATTGGAGTGACCAGTCCTTGGTTCCAAATATTGGGGAAGATACCAGAGTTGAGGATGATGTTAAAGCGTTTAAATATAGCCAATTGGAATTTGTGGTCTTCATTTAAGATACCATCAACACCACAGGCCTTTTTGGGTTGGGCGGTTTGTGTTTTGTCCTGTAGTTCATTCAATGTAATTGGAGAATACAGTGGGTTCTGGTAGTCTTTAATAGGCTGATTCTAAGATTTGTAATTGATCATGTATTTGTTTTTGATGTTTGTTCTTTGTTGTAGAGACACACATAATGGAGAAGTGGTTTATCCATACATCTCTGTTTTGAATACATAACTTTTTGTGTTGTTGTTTGTTTAGTGTGTTCAAATTTCCCCAGAAGTGGTTAGATTCTATGGATTCTTCAATTACATTGAGCTGATTTCTGCCATGCTGTTCCTTCTTTTTTCCATAGTGAATTTCTGTATTGTTTTAGTGATTCACCATAGTGAAGGGGTAGGCTCAGATTTTCTGGGTCTCTATGTTTTTGGTTGGATAGGTTCTCAATTACTTTCTTAGGTTTTTGCATTCTTCATCAAACCATTTTTCATTGTTGTTAATTTTCTTAGATTGGCTGGTTGAATTTTTTTGATTTGATAGGGAAGCTAAAGGTAAAGTATAATGTTTGGCTTTCCCTGCCAAATTTACACCTTCACTATTACAGTGGAACATTTTGTCCAGGAAGTTGTCTAAAAGGGATGGAATTTGTTGTTACCTAATTAATTTCTACACTACTTTCCTTCCATCGATAACATTTCTTAATATTATGCAGTTCCGTTGGCTTTAATGCCTCATGATTGAGTATTGCTCTGTTCAGGTAGACTGTGATTTTGCTCCAATCTGATAGGGGTGTCAGTGGGCTGACTTTGAACGCTCTGAGAGAATCTGGGTTGAGGTCAGTGATAAAGTACTACAGTACTACTGCCAAGGCATGAGCTGTAGGTGTACCTACCGTAGGAGTCCCCTCAAAGTCCATTGACTATGTACAGACCCAGCATGCGACAGAGCGTGCCCGTTTTTGCTGGTTGTTTTGTCATAGTTTTGTTGTGTCTGGGGCTGTCGTCTCCAGGTAGGTGTTTGTCCCCCTGTGTGCTGAGAGTGTCAGGTTAATGTCCAGTTCTGGCATTTAGGTCGTCACAGACTAGTACATGTCCCTGGGCCTGGAAATGGTTCATCTCTCCATCTAGGATGGAGAAGCTGTCATCGTTAAAGTATGGGGACCATTACAGTAAGTGTGAGCAGAGCATGTTGAGCATCTGATAATACCTCTTAGGTCGTAGGATGGGGCTTGGGCGGGTGTATTCGTGGGGGTTGGGCCTGTTGCTCTGCTCAAGGCCTGGGCATATGTGTGGCAGTCATGTTGAGGTCCTTGCTGAGGGGGCGGAGGCATGGGGGGAGGGCAGAAGAGGAATAGGTCTGATCTGGAAGGGCCTGTATAGGGTTTGGCCAGGGTTTGCTTGGTGGGGGGGGGGGGGGGGGTCTCGGCTGGTTGGGATGGGGGTGGGGATGTGGTTGGTGATGATGTGGTCTGGGTGTAGGTCTTCTTGTCGCTGGTTCTCTCGGTGCAGGTCCTTCGGGAGGGGGTATCGCAGGTCTGGGAGGGGGTATCGCAGGTCTGGGAGGGTGTCTCGCTGGTCTGGGCGGGGTGTCCGTTGCTCTGTTGCTCCTGTGTGAGGTGCTGGGGCTGCAGTTGAGGGTGACATCTCCCTTTCTCGCTCTCTCCTCCACATTGCCACACATCAAAGCCTCCCTCTGTCTGCCCACCGGCCCTGTCGGCCTAAACCCGCTCTGTACTCCAAAGTGTGTGTGTGTGTGTGTGTGTGTGTGTGTGTGTGTGTGTGTGTGTGTGTGTGTGTGTGTGTGTGTGTGTGTGTGTGTGTGTGTGTGTGTGTGTGTTGAGTGTATGCAATAGGGCTGCAATACCAGAGGGTCTGCCTCCCCCCTGGTCTCTGACAACCCCCCCATTTCTGACCCCCCTTTGGTCTCTGACCCCCATGGTCTCTGACACCCCCGGTCTTTGGAAGCGCCAGGCTCTGTGAAGCCCTTTGTTCCAGGCCAGGGCAGCAGGGCTGTGTGTGTCTGGGTTAATGAGGCAGAACTCCGGTTAGCAGGCAGGGCCAGGCTGGGCTACAGCGTCACTGGGTACATAACCCTGTATGTCACTGGGGCGGGGCACAGCCAAACAGGGATAAAGACAGAATAGAGAGAACAGAGACGACTGGTTAACAAACATGTTTCAATTCTGGTTCAACATCAAACACTCACATACAGGCTTAAAGTTTAGTGACACGCACACGCACGCACACACGCACGCACGCACGCACGCACGCACGCACGCACGCACGCACGCACGCACGCACGCACGCACACACACACACACACACACACACACACACACACACACACACACACACACACACACACACACACACACACACACACACACACACACACACCAATGATAGGTGGACTATTCAGTGTATTATATTTATTGAGGAGAAGAAAGCACCTCTTATATATTTTCCCTCCTAGCATTAATAGCTGAAGGGTACAGGCTTTGGAAACTCCCAGATTGACCTAGAGGGACACTGGCTAATCACAGAGAACAGGAATAGACGGATGAATCAGACACAAAGTTCAAGTATGTATACTTATCTGTAAATGCAGACAGACTTATAGGCAAATAGAGACACTGACAGAAAGAGGAGCCGACACACACGAGAAAGAAGAGATACATTGATATCTCCACAGTGTGGTGTCAGCTCTCTTTGTAAACCTCTTCTCCGGGGTTCCCCCGGGGTCCAGATGGATGAGGGGTGAAACCTGACTCTGGACAGACAGATGTGATGTGTGTGTGTGTGTGTGTGTGTGTTCGTGCATGCATACGTACGTGCGTGTGTGTGTCTTTGTGTGTGTTGTTCAAAAGCTGGTGTCTGGGGGGTTACTCCACACGCTGGAACTAGTGACCTGCTCAGATGAGAAGTGGGGCGATGGCCTCATAGATAATTACAGTATGGGAGTGGAGAACAGAACAGCTGGTGCCGCACTAAGGGACTGAACGAAGGGGCAAGGGTAGAAGGAGGGAGTGGTTGTTAACCTCTCTGGCTGTCTCTATCAGAGGTAAAGGCCTTGGTCCGTCTGGTAGGGGTAAACATGGTTGTATGGAGTAAGATGGGTTCCTTTTAAACATCTCCTCTCCTTTAACCTCCCTGTGTGTGGCTCAGTCACGGCCTGTAGAGTTTACTCATTAACTCAGGGCCCATTGTGCAAGGTGTCCCACCCTGCCTGCCCTCCCTGCCCTGGGCCTGTGGAGCTTGTGTTTCAGCTGCACACTGTTATTCCTGGGGGTCAAAGGGCACCTGGTGCAGGATGTTACGTCAGGGCTTTGTTTTGTCAGTGACCACCGACTTTCTAGGAACGCTTGTATGCTATAGCAAGCGGCCATTATGGGGGCAACGGGCCGTTGAGGGGTAGAGTTAGGGCGAACCCTAACCCTAACCCTCTACTACCCTCTATTCAATTCTACTCCCATCTACTCCCCTCTACTTCTCTCTACTCCCATCTACTCCCCTCTACTCCTCTCGACTCCCCTCTGCTCCCCTCTGCTCCCTTCCGCTCCCCTCTACTCCTTTCTATTCCCCTCTACTCCCATCTACTCCCATCTACTCCCCTCTTTTCCCCTCCCCTCCACTCCCTTTCCCTCCACTCCACTCTACTCCCCTCTGCTCCCCTCTGCTCCCTTCATCTCCCCTCCACTCCACTCCCTCTCTCTACTCCCCTCTACTCCTCTCCACTCCCCTCTAATCCCCACGACTCCGCTGGACTCCCCTCTACTCCTCCCTGCTCCCTTCCGCTCCCCTCCGCTCCCCTCCACTCTCTTCTTCTCCACTCTACTCCCCTCTACTCCCCTCTACTCCTCTCTACTTCCCTCCACTTCCCTCTACTCTGCTCCCTTCCGCTCCGCTTCCCTCCGCTACCCTCCACTTCACTCCACTCCCCTCTACTCCCATCTACTCCCCTCTACTCCACTCTGCTCCACTCTACTCCCCTATGCTCCTCTCTGCTCCCCTCCTCTCCACTCCTCTCCACTCCCCTCTACTCCCCTCTACTCCCCTCTACTCCTCTCCACTCCCATCTACTCCCATCTACTCCCCTCTACTCCCCTCTACTCCTCTCCACTCCCATCTACTCCCCTCTACTCCCCTCTACTCCTCTCCACTCCCCTCTACTCCCCTCTACTCCCCTCTACTCCCCTCTACTCCCCTCTACTCCCCTCTACTCCCCTCTACTCCCCTCTACTCCCCTCTACTCCCCTCTACTCCCCTCTACTCCCCTCTACTCCCATCTACTCCCCTCTACTCCCCTCTGCTCCCTTTTCTCCGATCCCTCCGCTCCCCACCACTACGCTCTACTCCGCTCTATTTCCATCTACTCTTCTCTACTCCTCTCTACTCCTCTCTGTTCCCTTCCGCTCCCCTCCACTCTACTCCCCTCTACTCCTCTCCACTCCCCTCTACTCCCATCTACTCCCCTCTACTCCCCTCTGCTCCCTTTTCTCCGCTCCCCTCCGCTCCCCACCACTACGCTCTACTCCGCTCTATTTCCATCTACTCTTCTCTACTCCTCTCTACTCCTCTCTGTTCCCTTCCGCTCCCCTCCACTCTACTCCACTCTACTCCTATCTGCTCCCCTCTGCTCCCTTCCGCTCAACTCCCCTCCGCTCCGCTCTACTCCACTCTAATCCTCTCTACTCCTCTCTGCTCCTCTATGCTCCCTCCCGCTCCCCTCCACTCCCCTCTATTCCCCTCTACCCCCCCTTTGCTCCTCTCTGCTCCCTTGCACTCCCCTTTACTCCCCTCTGCTCCCTTCTGCTCCCCTCCACTCCGCTCTACTCCTCTCTACTCCCATATTCTCCTCTCTACTCCCCTCTACTCCAATCTGCTCTTCTCTTCTCTACTCCCCTCCTCTCTGTTTCCTTCTGCTTCCCTGCACTGCCCTCCACTCCGCTCCACTCCCATCTACTCCGCTCTACTCTCATCTACTCCCCTCTACTCCCATCTGCTCCCCTCTACTCCCATCTGCTCCCCTCTGCTCTCCTCTACTCTACTCTACTCTACTCTGCTCCCCTCCGCTCCGTTCCGTTCCCCTCCGCTCCCCTATACTCTGCTCCTTTTTAGGTCTGCTCTTCTTTCCTCTGCCTTGCTCCTCTCTGCTCTCCTCTACTGCTCTCTGCTCTGCTCTGTTCTGCTCCACTCCACTCTACTCTGCCTTGCTCCTCTCTGCTCTCCTCTACTGCTCTCTGCTCTGCTCTGTTCTGCTCCACTTCACTCTGCCTTGCTCCTCTCTGCTCTCTACTGCTCTCTGCTCTGCTCTGTTCTGCTCCACTCCACTCTACTCTGCCTTGCTCCTCTCTGCTCTCCTCTACTGCTCTCTGCTCTGCTCTGTTCTGCTCCACTTCACTCTACTCTGCCTTGCTCCTCTCTGCTCTCCTCTACTTCTCTCTGCTCTGCTCTGTTCTGCTCCACTCCACTCTGCTCTGCCTTGCTCCTCTCTGCTCTGCTCTTCTCTGCTCTCCTCTCCTCTCTTCTCTGGCGTCACTGAGGCTGATATATCTGCCAGGAGGCCACTTAGTCATAACTGATGACCAGGATCACTGTGTAATACAACAAGATACCGAAGGGGACAGTTTATGTCAGACAGAACGGCAGCAGTGGATATGAGGAGGGGAAGGAGGGAGGAGGGAGATGTGGTGCAGACAGGAGAAGAGAAGTCAATAATGTTTTACAAGCAGGCAGTGTAAGATATGTGAAGAATGCACATCATTAAATGCATTGTGAAGGTAGAAAGTTAAAGTAAAATGAGGGGATGCTCTGTTGATGGAGCTTGTACCTGAGGGGAGAAGGGACGTTGTTAAACTGGTGAGTGTGTGTTTGTATTGCAGACAGACTGTGTGAACTATGTGAAGATAGTGCACCACTACAACCGCACCCACCTATATGCCTGTGGAACCGGGGCCTTCCACCCCACCTGCGCCTTCGTAGAGGTGGGACAGAAGATGGAGGTAAGAGACACACATGCAAGAAAACACACACACACACCTCCAGCTCATCTGTCATCTTCCTATTTCCCAGCTCTCTCTCTTTCATCCACACACAAGTAGAGACCATGGATGAGATCCTATCTGATCACCTGTTATATATCTATGATGGTTCTACTCTGCACTGTAATCCACCTCTCTCCCCCTCTCCCTCTCCCTCCCCCCCTCTCCCTCTCTCTCCCCCCTCTCCCTCTCTCTCCCTCTCCCCCCCTCTCCCTCTCTCCCTCTCTCTCCCCCCTCCAGGACTATGTGTTCAGGATTGACCCGTCCAAGGTGGAGGATGGGAAAGGGAAGAGTCCATATGACCCCCGTCACCCTGCAGCCTCAGTACTGATAGGTGAGTCTTGCATTTCTGTCAGCCTCTCAGACTGAGTAGGTGGAAGTTTCTCCTTATCTGATACAGCGTCAAATGCTTGTCATCCTCTTAACGGTTTAGAATGGTAAATAGCTTAGGTAATCTGATCCTAGAGCTGTGGTTAAGGATACATTCAACCTTTAGTCTATCAGCCTACTCTACTAAATGTACTTCCTATGACTGTGATGTGTGCTTGTCCCACCTAGCTACCTAAGATGAATGCACTGAACTGAAAGTCGCTCTCGATAAGAGTGTCTGCTAGATGACTAAAATGTACACAAGTACACAAGAGCCTTCAAGGCGTCTTTTGGTGGTACAGGATGGCACTGCAGCTACTTACACAGGTACTATAAATCCGTAGCGTAGCAACTTCGTGTTGTCACCCTCTCTTTCTGTCTCTAAGGTGATGAGCTGTATGCGGGTGTGGCCACAGACCTCATGGGAAGAGACTTCACCATCTTCCGCAGTCTGGGGGGACGACCGTCCATCCGCACTGAACAACACGACTCACGCTGGCTCAACGGTGAGTGTGTGTATGTGTTGAGTGTGTGTGTGTTGAGTGTGTATATGTGTTGAGTGTGTGCACTGTTTGGCAGTATGGGTGTGTAGCTGCCTATATAAGTATGTGTTGTTGATACTATTAGCACGATTCCTACGAGACCAAGTTTTTCAGCATATCTCTAATTGTGTCTGATTGTGTATGTATCTTGTGGTAACATTTTCTATGAGACACACACACATATAATGGCTCATATAAGTGAATGTATAATGCCTATTGTGCCTTATAGTGCGTTATAACCCATGCAGTGTTTTCTCCTCCAGAGCCTAAGTTTGTGGGTTCGTTCTGGGTGCCAGAGAGTGAGAACCCAGACGATGATAAGATCTTCTTCTTCTTCCGGGAGACGGCGGTGGAGGCTCAGGGTCTGGGGAAGTCCACCTACTCCCGTATTGGACAGCTCTGCAGGGTGAGAACACCACTCAGATTATACTGTACCTGTACTGTATTACAGTTTATACTGTACCTGTACTGTATTACAGTTTATACTGTAGCTATACTGTATTACAGTTTATACTGTACCTGTACTGTATTACAGTTTATACTGTAGCTATACTGTATTACAGTTTATACTGTACCTGTACTGTATTACAGTTTATACTGTAGCTATACTGTATTACAGTTTATACTGTACCTGTACTGTATTACAGTTTATACTGCACCTGTACTGTATTACAGTTTATACTGTAGCTATACTGTATTACAGTTTATACTGTACCTGTACTGTATTACAGTTTATACTGTATCTGTACTGTATTACAGATTATACTGTACCTGTACTGTATTACAGATTATACTGTACCTGTACTGTATTACAGATTATACTGTACCTGTACTGAATTACAGTTTATACTGTACCTGTACTGTATTACAGTTTATACTGTACCTGTACTGTATTACAGTT
Organism: Salvelinus namaycush; assembly: GCF_016432855.1. Classification (NCBI taxonomy): domain Eukaryota; kingdom Metazoa; phylum Chordata; class Actinopteri; order Salmoniformes; family Salmonidae; genus Salvelinus; species Salvelinus namaycush. Next base: position 28,942,046 of record NC_052322.1, on the reverse strand, counting down.
TATACTGTACCTGTACTGTATTACAGTTTATACTGTATCTGTACTGTATTACAGATTATACTGTACCTGTACTGTATTACAGATTATACTGTACCTGTACTGTATTACAGATTATACTGTACCTGTACTGAATTACAGATTATACTGTACCTGTACTGTATTACAGTTTATACTGTACCTGTACTGTATTACAGTTTATACTGTACCTGTACTGAATTACAGTTTATACTGTACCTGTACTGTATTACAGTTTATACTGTACCTGTACTGTATTACAGTTTATACTGTACCTGTACTGTATTACAGTTTATACTGTAGCTATACTGTATTACAGTTTATACTGTACCATACTGTATCACACTGTACCATACTGTACCACACTGTACCATACTGTATTACCGTTTATACTGTACCATACTGTACCATACTGTATCAGACTGTACCATAATGTACCATACTTAATCATACTGTATCATACTGTACCATACTGTATCACACTGTACCATACTGTACCACACTGTACCATACTGTATTACCGTTTATACTGTACCATACTGTATCATACTGTATCATACTGTACCATACTTAATCAGACTCTACCATACTTAATCATACTGTATCAGACTGTACCATACTTAATCATACTGTATCATACTGTATCAGACTGTACCATACTTAATCATACTGTATCATACTGTATCAGACTGTACCATACTTAATCATACTGTATCATACTGTATCAGACTGTACCATACTTAATCATACTGTATCAGACTGTACCATACTGTACCATACTGTATCATACTGTACCATACTGTATCAGACTGTACCATACTGTACCATACTTAATCATACTGTATCATACTTAATCGTACTGTACCATACTGTATCATACTGTATCAGACTGTACCATACTTAATCATACTGTACCATACTGAATCATACTGTATCAGACTGTACCATACTTAATCATACTGCATCAGACTGTACCATACTGTATCATACTTAATCATACTATATCAGACTGTACCATACTTAATCATACTGTATCAGACTGTACCATACTTAATCATACTGTATCAGATTGCACCATACTTAATCATACTTAATCATACTGTATCATACTGTACCATACTGTACCATACTTAATCATACTGTATCAGACTGTACCATACTGTATCATACTTAATCATACTGTATCATACTGAATCATACTGTATCATACTTAATCATACTGTACCATACTTAATCATACTGTATCAGACTGTACCATACTGTATCATACTTAATCAGATTGTACCATACTTAATCATACTTAATCATACTGTATCATACTGTACCATACTGTACCATACTTAATCATACTGTATCAGACTGTACCCTACTGTATCAGACTGTACCATACTGTATCATACTTAATCATACTGTACCATACTGTACCATACGTAATCATACTGTATCAGACTGTACCATACTGTATCATGCTGTACCGTACTGTATCATACTTATTCATGCTGTATCATACTCTACCATACGTAACCATACTTAATCATACTGTATCACACTGTACCATACCGTATCATGCTTAAAAATACTGTACCATACCGTACCTTAGTTAATACTATTCCATACATTCATAACTTTTCCTTAGCCTCTGGTGGACACATCCAGTATACTGTGTCATTGACACTGTTTTGTATACAACATTGTTCGATGTTTATTGTTCATACAACAGTTACATATTATTACGGGCATCTTGACTTTATAACATTGGTCTATAATGTCTATTTGGTTTGTTGTTGCAGAATGATATGGGTGGCCAGCGTAGTCTGGTCAATAAGTGGACCACCTTCCTGAAGACTCGTCTCATCTGTTCTGTGCCAGGCAGTGACGGCAGTGACACCTACTTTGATGAGCTCCGTAAGTAACCGTTAACGTCTGAGTTTGTTATCTGATCCTAGCTCTCACTCCAGGCTATATCTGGGCTGGGGATATTTACACACGACCAATGAAGATTCATCTGAGCTAAATGGACAGAGCGGGAGGTTATGTTTGTGTTTCTCTGACCTTTGACCTGTGTACCTGCCACAGGGGACGTATTCCTGCTGCAGACCAGGGACAGGAAGAACCCTCTGGTCTACACCGTCTTCTCTACCTCTAGGTCAGAGTTTAAACAAGGCGATGTATTGAGTTATTCTGTGTGTGTGTGTGTGTGTGTGTGTGTGTGTGTGTGTGTGTGTGTGTGTGTGTGTGTGTGTGTGTGTGTGTGTGTGTGTGTGTGTGTGTGTGTGTGTGTGTGTGTGTGTGTGTGTGTTTTACTGTAGTTCCTGACTGTGATAGTGTGTTTAATAGTAGGCCTTGTCTCTAACTGTGCGTCCCCTGCCTCCCAGCAGCAGTGTATTCAAGGGATCAGCCGTGTGTATCTACACCATGAATGACATCCGCAGGGCCTTCCTGGGGCCCTTCGCCCACAAAGAGGGGCCAAACTATCAGTGGGTCCCCTTCCAGGGCAAAGTCCCCTACCCACGCCCTGGCATGGTACGTAGCTCTGTGGAAATTTACTGAACGCAGATGGCTACCCGTTGTTTCCACAATTCACTGAACAGAAAATACATCCATCCCAGCTCTGCAGGTTTTGCTGCGAAGACACAAAATCATTAGATCATTTGTTTTGGTATTGTCCGCATGCAGCTTGTTTTTTGTCGCAGGTTCAGGAATGACTGAAGAATTGCAACCTTTACCTGGAGTTAACTCTGCCAATAGCCCTGCTGGGTGATCTGAAAAGTCATAGTCATTCGATCAATAAAATAATAATACTCTTATCAAAAAATGTAATCTTTAATTTACAATCTGAATAAACTATGAGAATAGAAAGGTTTAGAACTTTTGTAAAATAAATATTTATGGCAGCTAGAAATCAACTGGATGGTCTTGTCACGCTCTGACCTTAGATATCTATGTTTTCTTTATATTTTGGTTAGGTCAGGGTGTGACGAGGGTAGGTACGCTAGTTTTTGTATTGTCGAGGGGTTTTGTATTGTTTAGGGTTTTTGTAAGTCTAGGGTTTTGTAGGTCTAGGTGATCTGTATGTCTATGGTGGCCTGATATGGTTCCCAATCAGAGGCAGCTGTTTATCGTTGTCTCTGATTGGGGATCATATTTAGGTAGCCATTTTCCCTTTTGTGGGTTCTCGTCTATGTGTAGTTGCCTGTCAGCACTCGTTTTGTATAGCTTCACGTGTCGTTTTGTTATTTTGGTTTGTTTGTTCAGTGTTCATTCTTATTATAATAAAGAATGTACGCATACCACGCTGCGCCTTGGTCCGATTCATACGACGAACGTGACAGGTCTTCAGAGATAGATGGGAGAGGTTGAATGTAGCTGAAGATTTGGACTAAAAACAAACTAAATTTAACTAATGTAAAATATACTGTCCGTAAAATGTATATAGTATTTATAGGATGGAAGTAGAAGCCTAAGTGTTGTTGTCCATTAGTTTACTCCAATTAGGGGAGGGGTTGTAGGATTAGGGGACAATAATAAATATGGAAAATATATTTATTTACTTTACTGCAATTAGGGGAGGGGTGGTAGGGTTAGGGAAAAATAATAAATATGGAAAATATATTTAATTAGTTTACTGCAATTAGGGGAGGGGTGGTAGGGTTAGAGGACAATGATAAAGAAGGAAAATATATTAAAAATATATATAATTAATATTAAAATAATATATTTATTTACAAAATTATATATATATGGGGGATTGGAAATGATAAAGACAATTACATTGATAGAAGCCACAATATATCTGCAATATTAAAACTTCTACTTGGTCACAATCCCGGATCCGGGAGCACCCCCATCAGTAAAAAAGCTGACTAGCATAGCCTAGCATAGCGTCACAAGTAAATACTAGCATCTAAATATCATTAAATCACAAGTCCAAGACACCAGATGAAAGATACACATCTTGTGAATCCAGCCATCATTTCTGATTTTTAAAATGTTTTACAGGGAAGACACAATATGTATTTCTATTAGCTAACCACGATAGCAAAATACACAACTTTTTTTTCCCACCATTTTTTTCCTGCATAGGTAGCTATCACAATTTCGACCAAATAAAGATATAAATAGTCACTAACCAAGAAACAACTTCATCAGATGACAGTCTGATAACATATTTATTGTATAGCATATGTTTTGTTAGAAAAGTGTGCATATTTCAGGTATAAATCATAGTTTTACCATTGCAGCCACCATCACAACTCTCACCAAAGCAACTAGAATAACTACAGAGACCAACGTGAATTACCTAAATACTCATCATAAAACATTTATGAAAAATACACAGCGTACAGCAAATGAAAGACAAAGCTCTTGTGAATCCAGCCAATATTTCAGATCTTTTAAGTGTTTTACAGCGAAAACACAATATAGCATTATATTAGCTTACTACAATAGCCAACCACACAACAGCATTGATTCAAGCCAACAATAGCGATAACGAATAAACCAGCAAAATATATTAATTTTTTCACTAACCTTCTCAAACTTCTTCAGATGACAGTCCTATAACATCATATTACACAATACATATAGAGTTTGTTTGAAAATGTGCATATTTAGCGGCACAAATCGTGGTTATACAATGAGAATAGTAGCCAAGCTGCCAACAATATGTCGGGAGAAATCTTGGGAGAGGCACCTAATCTAATCAGTAACTAATCATAAACTTGACTAAAAAATACAGGTTGGACAGCAAATGAAAGACAAATTAGTTCTTAACCTTTACCGAACCTCAACCCCGTATCCGGGATCACCCCCCACCCCCCACACACTGATTAGCATAGCTAGCATAGCTTCACAAGTAGATAGTAGCATCTAAATATCATTAAATCACAAGTCCAAGACACCAGATGAAAGATACAGATCTTGTGAATAAAGCCACCATTTCAGATTTTTAAAATGTTTTACAGGGAAGACAAAATATGTAAATCTATTAGCTAAACACGTTAGCAAAATACACCACTATTCTAACTCCATCAGTTTCTTACTCCTTCAGGTGCTATCACCAATTCGGCTCAACTAAGATATTGATAGCCAATAACCTATAAAAAAAACCATCAGATGACAGTCTGATAACATATTCATGGTATAGGATAGTTTTTGTTAGAAAAAAGTGCATATTTCAGGTAGAAATCACAGTTTACAATTGCACCGACCATCACAAATCGACTAGAATTACTAGATAGAGCAACGTGTATGACCAATTTACTCATCATAAAACATTTCATAAAAATAGACAAAGCATAGCAATGGAAAGACCCAGTTCTTGTGATTTCAGACCATATTTCAGATTTTCTAAGCGTTTTTCAGCGAAAACACAATAAATCGATAAGTTAGCATACTACATGTGCAAACGTTACCAGAGCATCGATTCCAGCCAAAGAGCGCTATAACGTCAACATCGCCAAAAGATATTAATTTTTTCACTAACCTTCTCAGAATTCTTCCGATGACACTCCTGTAACATCATTTTACAACATACATATACAGTTTGTTCGAAAAGGTGCATATTTAGCCATACAAAACCGTGGTTACACAATAAAAATACTAGGAAATCAAGCCTCAATATGTCTGACGTCATCTATCAGAGTGATCTAGTTTAATTGAAAGCTAATCATATACTTGACTAAAAAATACAGGGTTGACAGGAATCGAAAGACAAATTAGTTCTTAATGCAACCGCTGATTTACATTTGTAAAATTATCCTTACTTTTCAATACAGGGTTCGCCAAGTGAAGCTACACCAAACAAAATGGCGAAATATGCGTTTAAAATATTTCGACAGAACAACAATTTATCATATTAAATATTGCTTACTATGAGCTGTTCTTCCATCATATTCTTGGGCAATGTATCCTTTCTATGTTATAAACGTCTTTTGGTCGATAGATGTCCTCTGTCCTTCGAAATATCCACTAACGATCGAACGGGACCACAAAACGTGTCCAAAGTTTCAGAGTGCACAACAAAGAAATTCCTCAAAATCGCACTAAACGGATATAATTTCCTATAAAACGGTTTAAATTAACTACCTTATGATGTTTCTAAGTCCTATATCGAATTAAATTACAGACGGATACATTTCAAGTTGATAACCGAGCCTGTGAAAATGGCGTCCGGAGGTCCCTTCCTGCGTAAGGGCGAGCGTCGAAAGGGGGGCTACTCTCACTCCTTGGTCTTTTATAACCTCTGAGAGCTACGGAGAAGGCCCATTCCACTTCTCATTGGTTACTGACATCCAGGGGAAGGCGGGTGCAGTTCGTGTCGTTCCATAGGATAGACAGAGACCTTAAAAACTGATCTGAAACCAGAGCTTCGCTCTCAGACCTTTCACTGTCTGTCATGGATTTCGCTGTAGAAAGAGTTCTGGGTCACCCACAGACATCATTCCAACTTTGTATGAAACTAGAAAGTGTTTTCTTTCCAATAGAATTAATAATATGCATATTGTACGAGCAAGAATTGAGTACTAGGCAGTTTAATTTGGAGACGACAAAATGCTAATTCGGAACAGCACCCCCTGTAGTCGCAAGAAGTTAATGCAATCGCTGGGTTACATTTTTAAAATTAACGTTACTACGACATACAGCGTGCGTTAAAGCGAGACCGCACCGAAATTAATGGCGGAACAGTAGTTTTACATTTTTCAACAGAACAACGAATTAACATCATAAATACTTCTTACTTTTTGATGAGCTCCCATCAGAATCTTGGGCAAGTTGTCCTTTGTCCAGAGGAATCGTTGCTCGGTTGTAGATTGTCGCCTTCAACTTTGGAATTAGCAGTAAACATTAGCCATGTGGCGAAGACGTGTCCAACTCACCATAACGCAGCACAAATAAAATACCAAAAATCGCAATATACTGATATAAACTGATATAACTCGGTTTAAAATAACAACATTATGATGTCTTTAACACCTATATCGAATAAAATCAGAGCCGGATATATCTAAGGCCTATAACGGGAGCTTCCCAGAACGCAATCCTGAGGTCTGTCTTGCGTTATGGCGAATGAAGAAAAGACTGCACCACATGTTCCAAGCCCATTTATATGGCCTCAGATCTGCCTAGCAACTCCATTCCAATTCTCACTATTTGCTGACATCTAGGGGAAGGCGTATGCAGTGCATCTCGACCAATAGAAGACATGCAAATTAATAAACTGACCTCAGAACAGCCTGCCTGATTTCAGATTTCTCACTTCCTCACAGGAAAATTGCTCCAACTTGAGTTCTGTTTTACTCACAGATATAATTCAAACGGTTTTAGAAACTAGAGAGTGTTTTCTATCCAATAGTAATAATAATATGCATATTGTACGAGCAAGAATTGAGTACGAGGCAGTTTAATTTGGGAACAAAATTTTTACAAAGTGAAAACAGCACCCCCTATTGAGAAAAGGTGATCTACCGACAAAAAAATATATATATAAAAAATATACATGGATATCATAATAAACAATGACTCAAGTAAAAGTGCAAGTCACCCAGTAAAATACTACTTGAGTAAAAGTCTAAAAGTATTTGATTATAATTATACTTCAGTATCAAAAGTAAAAGTATAAATCATTTCACATTTCTTATATTAAGCAATCCAGACGGCACAATTTTCTTGTTTTTCTGTTTTTTTGTTTTTCATTTATGGACAGCCAGGGGCAAACTCCAACACACAGGACATAACTTACAAATGAAGCATTTGTGTTTTGTGAGTCTGCCAGATAAGAGGCAGTAGGAATGACCAGGGAAGTTCTCTCTGTGTGTGTGTGAATTGGACCACTTTCCTGTCCTGTTAAGCATTCGAAGTGTAACGAGTGCTTTTGGGTGTCAGGGAAAATGCATGGAGTAAAAAGTATATTGTTTTCTTTCGGAATATAGTAGAGTAAAAGTAAAAGTTGTCAAAAATTCAAAAAGTAAAGTAAAGTACAGATACCCCAAAAAAACAACTTACATAGTACCCTAAAGTATTTTTACTTAAGACTTTACACCACTGCAAACAGACTCCCCAGGAGCAGCATAACTCTACCCCTGGTATAAACAGACAGGCCTTTTTTCACACTCCTTTTCTCCCATTAGCCCCCATTACTTAAAGATACAGCATTTGACAGCACATTCAATGAAAATAATAAACATTAAGTTCATAGATCATAGAAACGCATATTCTTTACATACAATGTTTGGTCTAGGAATGACCTTTTACCCTTTTAACCTTTAGTTAGAGGACCATGTCTGTTTTTCACTTTAGACTCATTTAGATAGGCCTATGTGTGTAACATTTGTTACAACCTGTTTTAACTAATTTTAACCTCCCGAAAACCTCATAATAACCTTATAATAACCTTAATAACCTGATAATAATCTTATAATAACTACAATAACCTCATAATAACCTTACAATAACCGCTGTACTGTTACTCTGTTTGACCCCTTAGTGCCCCAGCAAGACATTCGGCAGTTTCGAGTCCACCAAGGGTTTCCCTGACGACGTGATCCAGTTTGCGCGTCACCACCCTCTGATGTTTAACCCTGTATACCCCCTGAACCGCCGGCCAGTCTTCCTGAGGACCAACGTAGACTACAGCTTCACCCAGATCGCTGTGGACCGGGTGGGCGCCGCCGACGGGCAGTATGACGTCATGTTCATTGGCACAGGTAACTACTTATATGTAGACCTTACTCTTTATGCTTTGCCTGGTCCCAGATCTGTTTGTGCTCTTGCCAACTTCATTGCTGTCATTTTCAATCCAAACATTTCGCATGACAATTCCATTAGGAGTTGTCAAGAGAGCAGAAACAGACTGGCATCCACACTTATGCACACTTATACTGATAACAGTGTAAGTGTGCTTTGTTTTCCCCCACATTGGCACTTCTGTGTGTTATACTAACTAGAATGTATGAAATGAGCAGTGTGTATATGGAATAGTAAGCAGGGATAGAGTGTGTGATCCAGTCTGAAACCTTTCTGTGTTGTAGACAAAGGGACAGTGCTGAAGGTGATCTCTGTACCTAAAGAGAGCTGGAAGAACATGGAGGACCTGCTACTGGAAGAGCTAGAGGTGTTCAAGGTGAGAGGACCCATCCATCATGCTGCTTCCATATGTATAAATTATTGAGTATATTATGGAAGTATATAGTTATGTTTATATTTAGGAGTGGGATAATTAACCATTTATTCTTCTCTACAGGATGCCTCATCCATCATTAACATGCAGATCTCCTCAAAGCGGGTAAGAGACACTTACCTCTAAAGAATCTTAGGGGCATAGAAAGGTGGTGGAGAAAATACAAAAATACAAGGCAAATGAGAAAAGAGCTAAGAGCTAACATAACATCAGAAGGATAGGCACCAATGTACTAGCTCTCCCAGATGAATTCCAAGATATTTAATATCCATTTGACTGTATATCACTAACATTGCTCCTCTATCTCTCTCTCTCTCTGCCCATAGCAGCAGCTGTATGTGGGTTCAGACACGGGTCTGGCCCAGGTTCCTCTGCATCGCTGCAGTGTCTATGGGAAGGCCTGTGCTGAGTGCTGCCTGGCCAGAGACCCATACTGCGCCTGGGACGGCACCTCTTGCACCCGCTACCTTCCCAACACCAAACGGTAAACAAATTTCCAAACGTACAACCTAACATGCTATCTTCCCAACACCAGATGGTAAACAACCTACAGTATATGCTATTTGCCCAATATTGGACCCTAACCAACCTTACCCACTACCTTTAAAACTGTAAACATCACCAAACCTGATCCTCTACCCAGTTAGCTCTACTCTTAGTGTACATACCCCAATGGACTACTAGCCTAGTCATTATAATCACAAGAGATCAGACATATCAACGCTTTGTACTATGTTCTATCAACACTTCCCTTTGTTCTTGTTTTCCAGGCGTTTCCGTCGTCAGGACGTGAGGAATGGAGACCCCAACACCCTGTGTTCAGGAGGTAAGACTCTTTCACTCTGCTGTACCTCCCGAACTCAGACTTTCACAGAAATTAGGCTGATGTCAATAGGAGATTTGCAGAAAAGTTTTAGTTACACACTCTGATTTCAAGTTAGCATTCAGCACACTGTGACCAGGAGCTAACTCCCTCTCCCATGCTCCCACTCATAGAGGGCAGGGTGATTAGTGGGATTCTGTGCCATAATCTCTCTTTGGCCCGTGCCAAAGCCACATCCTGACCTCGCTCACCCCTACATCCCAGACTACAATAGAGCATTCTGTCACTCACAATGACATGAATTATTATACAAATTACCCAAATGGCACGACATGGTGATTTCACACAATTATGTCATATCATGTGCTCAGTGAGGGTGTTGCTCAAGAAAGGGAAAGGTCTGTGTGATTATCTCAGAGTTTGGATGGCATATTTACTTACACTACTGGAAATAATAAGTTGTCAACCTCAAGACTGTGAAATAAATGTTGAATAAATTGCAATCTCACATTATCTGATGGGGTACAGACCACCACAAGCACCGTGTGTCAGAAAGGAGGCTGTTTGGGGTGGAGGGGAGCAGTACCTTCCTGGAGTGTATCCCCAAATCCCTGCAGGCCAGAGTGACCTGGACCTTCCAGAAACACCCCCACAACCCCAGGGAAGAGGTGAGAGCACATTGAGGGAGGGATGAAACTACTAAGCAAAATTACAGTTAACGGATGTACAGTTGAGAGGTCATTCATAGTAACTCTTTCCCCTCCAATTATTTTTTCAACAATAGTCAAGTGATTTTTGGTTCACATTGACTGTTTCAAGCTCTAATCTTCAGTTGTGTGTGCTTTAATCATCCAGCTGCGTCTTGATGACCGTGTCCTGCACACAGAGCGGGGACTGTTGGTAAGGAGGGTACTGAAACGTGACACGGGCCTCTACCAGTGCCACGCCATGGAGCACGGCTTCACCCAGACCCTACTGGACATCACACTGGAGGTAGTACCCTCCTCTTCCTCCTCCCCCTCTCCGCCTGCTGACCCTCTCCTTCGATTGGACCCCCGTAGCGGCGGCCCACCCTCCACCAATCAGAAGATGTGGTACCGGAACTTCATGCAGCTGGTGGACCACCCCAATCTTAGCACCGTGGACCAGATCTGCGAGCAGGTCTGGGCGCGCAAGAATGCCCAATCGGAAAAGAGCCTCCCGGCTTCTCCTGCCAAACAGGCCCCGCCCCTTGGCCCTGTGGTCCAGGCCCCTAACAAGAAGTGGAAGCATCTTCAGGACATCCGCAAGGGGAGGAACCGCCGAACCCACGACGGGAAGCCCTCCTCACGAGCACCGCGAAGTGCAGGGGAGTAGCAACAGACAGAGAGAGGAGAAGGAGAGGGACTGATACAGAGTTTAGGGAGAGAGGAAAAAAGAGGAGGAAAAGAGAGGGACAGAGACTGATAGAGACCAAGAACTTATGGAGGTCAACCACACACACACAGCACCTCCTTCTTTGTGAATATTTACCTTCCGACACCCCACTATCTACTGCCCCATGATGCTTCACTCTTCCCTGACACCTGACACCTGACTACCACCCCTTGCTTGTATTGCCTCCTATTAATACCCCATCCTAATTCTATCTGCCCCAGCTGTCAGTCACTTTGTATGCACTCTGCTGGAGAGCTTCTGATAGAGACCTCACCACAGCAGAATAAACTGAGCAGACAGCCAGACAGACAGCCAGACAGACAAGTTAAAGGATGGCTCAGTGTGTGTAACTCAATCTCTCAGCGGAAATACAACTGGCTCGTAACTGGAATATCAGAATGGAAACAGACATACACACATTTACAACCCATGATGACAATGAATTTGATGATGATATGGATGACAAATCGTGAGATGGACAAAAACAATGGGATCAAGACAGAATACACATAACTCCAAATGCAGATTGATCCACGTAGATGTAATCACATTTCACGTGTTTTATATGCAAAGATAAGATAATAATGTAGATGTGTGCTTTGTGGTAGAGCTAGGCTTTGATATACTTCTTAGCATTTTGGTCCAAACAACTAGAGATTGGAGAAGGCACTATACTGTCATTCCAGTGTATATAGAGTACTCACAATGAGGGTAGATTCTGAAGCAGAAAGAGTGTACAGGATCGATACAATGGTTCTATTGTGATTTTGTTTTACAAAATGGCTGACAAGGTAGGGCAAGTGGAAGATATTCTACATATATGTTCATGGGGTGACAAGAAATATGTTTTGTGTTTTATTTAGTCTTTTATTTAAATGATCTGTGTGTATTTTCTGATTGTAATGACTTGTGTTGTGTGCTGACACAATTCCATGTGGGAGTTGAGATGGTACTAGTGACAGACTGCACAACATCAATGTGTAGATGGGATTGCAAGGCCTTGTGAAAGAATAGTAGACTTTAAATACGACATCCCATCTTTGGGCTAAAAGCATGATATTTATGTGTGAAAACATCTTGATTCTTATTCTAAATGGTACCTACTTTGTTCTTTGTTCTGTGTGTCTGTGTGTCTGTGTGCATGTGTGTGTGCGTGCGCGTATTGGCAAGAGAGCTGAAGAGTGTTTCTGGTCAATTCCCTGCTGTGTAATATGTCCATTATATCATAAACACATACAGACAAATATCACCACTGAGGTGCCAAGAATTCCAAAAAATGACCGTTTTGTCTGAATTCAAGGACAATAATCAGGTACAATAAAACAAAATGATAAAATACAGACATTATAAGAACTTCCCTCCTTTCTGCTTTTTCTGTAGGCCTGTCTCTGTGTGTCAATTACACAGGATACCTTTGCTGCCTTGTGTTCAGCAAAACCCGTTTGTCCTCTGTGAAATGGTGTGAGTAGAGCGCAACCTAGTGACTTTTCCGTGTATAGACCTGGCCTGGTCCAAGGACTTTCTGTGGTACGATTCAATATACTTACATATAGTCTGTTGTGAAAGACAAGTGGCTTTGTAAAATAAAACACGCTTTTACTTTTTCCCTTATCCCAGTGGAATCTACGAGAGCGTTTAGATGTATTAAATCCTGTCTGTTATTTATACCTGCTTTATAAAGATGTAATTATTAACTCTTGAATGACTGAGGAAAATAAGTTAAGTGGACTGTAGTTTTGTGCTCTTTAATTGCATGACCAAGGTTAGTGGCTACATATGGACAATGGAGACTTTGACTGCCTCCCTAAATGGCACCCTATTCCCTAAAGTGCACTGCTTTTGACCAAGGCCTACAGGGTTCTGGTCAAAAGCAGTGCACTATGTAGGGAATAGGGTGCCATTTGGGATGCACTCTTTGAGATAGCCCAAAGGTCTGCAGATGGCGATATTGAGTCGTTTCATCTTACCGTCCAAATGGAATGTATGCAGCCGGCTGTACACTTGTGTCCCACGTCGACCTGTTCGTACATAAAACATTCTCCATTCAGGCTACAAATGTATACATTTCATCCTTAACTTGATTTAATGGCGAGAAGGCAGATAAAAATGGGGAAAATATGCATACTTTATGAAACACCATTTTCCACCACCATGCTACAGTAGCTAATGCTAGTCCTGGATGATGCATATCGTGTTCAGCCAATCAGGTTGCAGCAGTCAGTTTTTTCACCCCTGGTCTGATAGTTTCAAAATAAAAGACTGCTGCAACCTGATTGGCTGAATGCAATAAGCAACATCCAAATATAATAAAATCAAATTGTATTGGTCACATAAACATATTTAGCAGATGTTATTGTGGGTGTAGCTAAATGCTTGTGTTTCTAGCTCCAACAGTGCAGTAGTATCTCACAATTCACAACAATACACACAAATCTAAAAGGAAAATAATAGAATTAAGAAATATATAAATATTGGTACTAATATTTAGCTACTCTACCATGATGGTGGAAAATAGTGTTTCATAGTGAAAGTACACATATTTTCCCAGTTTTTTCTCTCTATCTTCTCGCAATTAAATTGGGTTAATGAGAAAATTGACGCCTTAGCAGCCTGAATGGAGAATGTTTTATGTACGATCCGGTCCAGGGGGATGGGAGTGTATAGCTGGCTGCATACATTCCCTTTAGATGGTAAGATGAAACGACTCAATATCGCCATGTGCCGGCCTTTGGGCTACTTCTGAGAAGTGCGACTGAGTTGAGAAAGCACAATGTCAATATGGTTATGCTATGTATTTATGTGCGCAGATAAGCTAATATGATGTGGTGGATTTTTTTCTTGTAGAGACTAAGGGCTCTATTCAATCTGTATTGCTGAAGCGATAGAGTTTGCACACTAGAAATGTTAAGGCAGTTTCCGATTGAGCTGCCTTTAAATTTCAATCACTCTGTAACGCTGAACTTCTGTGATACGGATTGAATAGAGCACTTATATTTGTACCATAGGCCTACACATTCTCCCAAAAATACCATAATTAAAAAATCTTTCTGTAAATGTTGATCCGGTTGTCCAATTAGCATCATTGTTCTTTACACTGCCCTCCAATCGCTGATCCTTTCTATTCCTTGCTATGTTACGCACCCCAACATTATTTCTGAGAGAGAAAGAGTGTGTGTGTGTCTGTGTGCGTGCGTGCGTGCATGAGTGTTTTGTGTATGTTTGGGGGAAAGGAGAGCTGATATTGGTTAAGTAGGAGAGGTGGTCTGTGAAGACAGTTCAATGGCCAAAGTTGACATGGTGCACTGTATTACTTCCAAAGTTCTTTGTGGATTGTTATGTCAGATTGTTTTTAACACAATAAAATACCCAGTTACTTACATCTGAGTAGTTTATTGTCATATGTCATCTACTATGTTTTACACTACTACTGAGTATTACAGCACAACAATGGTATTTAGGCCTGCAGCCTTACATCAACAGCCAAAAACGATGCAATTCCTATTTCGTACAGAGGATGGCATCCCTGTATCGACAGAGGAGAGGGAGGGCTCTGTGCCTGTACTGTGGGGAAGTGGGAGCCCCGTTTCACTCTCCTCTTCCCATTATCTACAAACCAATCTGTGCCTTCATGTCCCACAACCCCTTATAGCCCACCACTGCCCCTTAACCCCTTTATATCACTGGCCCCTTGACATTCTCCAGGAGCGGCTTTTGTGGAAAAGGGGGGTTAGTGGAGCAACCATACCAACATTATGCCTCACATTCTTCATAGAAATATCATAATGACCCTGCTGTCACAGAGCTGATCGATGTTCATGCCCATGCACAAATACACACACGCACAAACATGCACACACAACACACACACAATGCAATCATAAACACAAAGAAATTAAATTGGGGATGTACAGTGCATTGGGAAAGTATTCAGAACTCTTGACTTTTCCACATTGTATTACGTTACAGCCTTATTCAAAAATGGATTGAATTGTTTATTTTTCTCATCAATCTACACACAATACCCAATAATGACAAAGCAAAAAACGTTTTTTTGACGTGTAAAAAATAATTATGAAATATCACATTGACATATTACTGTATTGCTGAAACTGGCAACCCATTAGCCCCCCCCCCCCCCCTCTGTTCCCCTTACCGTGCTTGCTAGTAGAGAAGGGCTTGGTATGTGTGTATGAACTCATGGGCTGGGGGGTCCGTGGGGTCCTAGGACCAGCAAGCCTAATTGAGGACTCATTTCCGCAGACTATTTTACAGGGTTACAGAGGGGCTTAGATTAACATGCAGTTGAGTACCTCATGCCCTCTCCTGAGATTACAGGGCACCCTCAGAGGGGCACACATTGCACCAGCATGTAACAGGATAGTATACACTGTTTGAATGTTTGATTTTTTAAATATTTTTATTTAATTTATTTTACCCTTATTTTACCAGGTAAGTTGACTGAGAACACATTCTCATTTACAGCAACGACCTGGGGAATAATTACAGGGGAGAGGAAGGGGGATGAATGAGCCAATTGTATGCTGGGGATGATTAGGTGACCGTGACTGTATGAGGGCCAGATTGGGAATTTTGCCAGGACACCAGGGTTAACACCCCTACTCTTCCAATAAGTGCCATGGGATCTTTAGTGACCACAGAGAGTCAGGACACCCGATTAAGTCCCATCCGAAAGACGGCACCCTACACAGGGCAACGTCCCCAATCATTGCCCTGGGGCATTGGGATATTTTTTTACACCAGAGGAAAGGGTGCCTCCTACTGACCCTCTAACACCACTTCCAGCAGCATCTGGTCTCCCATCCAGGGACAGACCAGGACCAACCCTTTCCCTAACCCTAACGTCATGCCCATACCCCAGCTCAACCCTAACCCTAACATCATGCCCATACCCCAGCTCAACCCTAACCCAAACGTCATGCCCATACCCCAGCTCAACCCTAACCCTAAAGTTATGCCCATACCCCAGCTCAACCCTAACCCTAAAGTTATGTCCATACCCCAGCTCAACCCTAACCCTAACCAAAACCTTAAACCTAACCCTAACATTAGCTTCATGTCCATACCCCAGCTCAACCCTAACCCTAAAGTTATGTCCATACCCCAGCTCAACCCTAACCCTAAAGTTATGTCCATACCCCAGCTCAACCCTAACCCTAAAGTTATGTCCATACCCCAGCTCAACCCTAACCCTAAAGTTATGTCCATACCCCAGCTCAACCCTAATCCTAACCCTAACTTCATGTCCATTCCCCAGCTCAACCCTAACCCTAACTTTAGCTCCTAACCCTAGCCAAAACCATAATCCTAACCCTAACTTTAGCTCCTAATCCTAGCCAAAACCACAATCTTAACCCTAACTTTAGCTCCTAATCCTAGCCAAAACCATAATCCTAACCCTAACTTTAGCTCCTAACCCTAGCCAAAACCATAATCCTAACCCTAACTTTAGCTCCTAACCCTAGCCAAAACCATAATCCTAACCCTAACTTTAGCTCCTAACCCTAGCCAAAACCACAATCTTAACCCTAACTTTAGCTCCTAACCCTAGCCAAAACCATAATCCTAACCCCCGCCAAGTAAGTTCTTGTTTCACTGAACTCTAACATAATAATAATAATTTGATGGGGGCTTATAGTTGTCCTATTTCAAATATGTTTTTGCATATCACAACTCCCCGAGACACCCTCTGAGAGTGGGGTCACAGCCAGGGTCACCCTAAAGCTCAAGGGCACATCGAAAAAGAAATGCACATTGTTGGCTCTGGGATTGGAACAAGCAACCTTTAAGTTACTGGCCCAACACTTTTACCGCTAAGCTACCTACCTAACTACATAATTCGATTTTAATTTAATTTATTAGGATCGCCATTAGTCAACGCCAATGGCGACAGCTAGTCTTACTGGGATCCGACACATAACGAAAAAGACATTACAGACAAAAGGCTTTGCAATTTACATACATTAACATGGTTGTGCGTGTGTGCGTGCGTGCATCTATCAGTTACACATACAGTACATGTCAGTACATAAATAGTCACACAGGTCACCTGGGGGAAAGATTTGAATCCATATTTATGACTGTAGCTTCCAGTGTTGTTTTGCACATGATTACAACCCTAAGGGGGAAACTTTATGGGGCCACTGAAATGTGTCAGGGAGAGTGATCTCCTCATCTCAGCTCTCGGCGTCCTGGCCGGGGGAAGAAGAGATAGAAGGTGGGAAGAGAGATATTTACAGTATATATATATATATATATATATATATATATATATATATAGAGAGAGAGAGAGAGAGAGAGAGAGAGAGAGAGAGAGAGAGAGAGAGAGAGAGAGAGAGAGAGAGAGAGAGAGAGAGAGAGAGAGAGAGAGAGAGAGAGAGAGAATATCATCTGGCAGAGAGACAGTGGGGACTGAGGCAAGTGGCTTCGACATCCAGCAGTCATCATAGGAGAATCATAATTTCTCTGCCTCTCACTCAATGATTTAATCACTGTGCTTTACTGCCTGAGGAGAGGCCAAGTCTCTTCATTTACTGTGTAATACTCACTGATTTTCCCTAACTTCCTAATGTAGCTTTCTTACTGAGCTTATTCATTATTTTTCATTAGTCAAGCAGGACGTCTACAGTATATGTTTAAAGGTGCAGTCTGAATGAGTCTGGCCTCTGTGGTTAAAGAGTTAAAGAGAGGGCCAGTGTCCAGTTCAGGCAGTATGGTGGAAAACCCCTGAAAAGTCTCTCACTCTCCCTCTCCTCACTCAAGCATTGTAACAACTACTTAACGACACATACACATACACAAACACATAAACGCAAACACACACACACACACATACCCCCCACCCCCCACCATGCAGTGACAGGTCTAATGATGAATGGTTCTAATTAGCAGTAATTATCTCCCTCTTGTTGGAGTGATTAACCCCAGTGGGTTGTGTTGGGGAGAGTGTTGACATAAAGGAGGCAGGGGTTCAGTGACAGCCCTCTCTCCCTCCCCTCCCCTCCCTGAGCCCTGGACCCTGGGCCACGAGCAACGCTGACAGATCTAAGCCACAACCACAACACCACACAACCCAAACACACACCAACAGAAAGTGTTTCTTTAAAAAACAAACAGCGAGAGGTGGGCAGAGAGCGAGAGAGGAGGGGACAATGAGCAGAGTGTGTGGGGGAGAGGCAGAGAGAGACAGAGAGAGACAGAGACAGGCTGGGAGATGTAACCTTTATTTAACAAGTTCTTATTTACAATGACAGCCTACCAGGAACAGTGGGTTAACTGCCTTGTTCAGGAGAAGAACAACAGATTTTTACCTTGTCAGCTCGGGGATTCGATCCAGCAACCTTTCAGTTACTGGCCCAACTCTCTAACCACTAGGCTACCCGCCACCCTGAAATACTGTGATGTCATCTAGCTCTCTGCTTCTCTGTGATATAGCGTGCCTGTGGTCTTTTATTTTTATTTATTTTATTTATTTCACCTTTATTTCACCAGGTAGGCCAGTTGAGAACAATTTCTCATTTACAACTGCGACCTGGCCAAGATAAAGCAAAGCAACACAAACAACAATGCAGAGTTACACATGGAATAAACAAACACACAGTAAATAACACAATATAAAAAAATCTATATACAGTGTGTGCAAATGAGGTAAGATTAGGGAGATAAGGCAATAAATAGGAAGTCGTGGCGAAGTAATTACAATTTAGCAATTAAACACTGGAGTGATAGATGTGCAGAAGATGAATGTGCAATTAGAGATACTCGGGTGCAAAGGAGAAAGAAAAAAAATAACAATATGAGGATGAGGTACTTGGATGGGCTATTTACAGATGTGCTATGTACAGGTGCAATGATCTGTGAGCTGCTCTGACAGCTGATGCTTAAAGTTAGTGAGGGAGATATGAGTCTCCAGCTTCAGTGATTTTTGCAATTCGTTCCAGTCATTGGCAGCAGAGAACTGGAAGGAAAGGCGGCCAAAGGAGGAATTGGCTTTGGGGGTGACCAGTGAAATAAACCTGCTGGAGCGCGTGCTACGGGTGGATGCTGCTATGGTGACCAGTGAACTGAGATAAGGCAGGGCTTTACCTAGCGGAGACGTATAGATGACCTGGAGCCAGTGGGTTTGGCGACGAATATGAAGCGAGGGCCAGCGAACGAGAGCATACAGGTCGCAGTGGTGGGTAGTATATGGGGCTTTGGTGACAAAACGGATGGCACTGTAATAGACTGCATCCAATTTGCTGAGTAGAGTGTTGGAGGCTATTTTGTAAATGACATCGCCAGTCTGGAAGGAGAGTTTACAGTCTAACCAGACACCTAGGTATTTGTAGTTGTCCACATATTCTAAGTCAGAACCGTCCAGAGTAGTGATGCTGGACGGGCGGGCAGGTGCGTGCAGCGATCGGTTGAAGAGCATGCATCTGTGGTCTGAGTGTTAGGTTCAGACCATAGCACATTAGAAAATACATTATCTCCATTATGTATTCTAGTCTCTCCTGGATGGAACTGTATGGTGGATAGACTAAACTGGCACCCACTATCAGAGAAAGTTGCATTCTCTTACTATCCAATCCATCAATGACTTCACCTGTGTCCAGTCATGTGCTTTCCGAAGCAGAACTACATTGTGTTGCTTTGCGCTACATTGAACTGTGCTGTGCAGAGTAGATAGAGCAGGGCAGTGTGTTTGAGCTACTGACAGGACAGGAATATATGGCTATAGTGGACAATGCTTATGGCAGGGCCCACACCCACAGGAAGGAAGTAGCACGAGAAGGTGGACACATCCTGTGCCTACAATGAAAGACGTCTGAGTGAGCTGTGACAACACTGAAATGTAGGGAAATGATTTAACTCATAAACTTCATTATTAGTTCTAATGTGTTTTCCTATTGATTTAGCCTAATTTGTTTGTATTAGCACGGGATGTAACAGGTTTAAGTGTTTGCGAAAGAGAGAGAGTGAGTGAAAAGAAAACAACTGAGAGAAAGAGAGAGAGAAAGCTAGGAAGAGTTTGACTGTATCTGGTATCCATTGTATGACCTACTTCTGAACAGTGTATCTCAGGTTCCTTAGGTGGCTGTGTTATTACTTAGCACAGCTGGTGCAGTTATCACATGGCTGGAGTCACACACTGCACACACACTGCCTGTTCCTGCTTTCTCACATCACACTCAACCCAGCCTGCGCTGCGGCCCACTTTGGTCATTAGTTCTGAGAAAACACACACACACACACACACACACACACACACACACACACACACACACACACACACACACACACACACACACACACACACCTGGTCCCACTCTGGTCATGAACTTACTTCTGACAGAAACAAGGTGCTCTGTTCCCTAAACAGGAAGAGAACAGGAAGTGGGTCATAAGTGTGTGTGTGATGGTAAATAACTCACGGTATTTGTGTTTTCAAATCAACTTCCTGTAAGAGAATTTCATCAGGTTGTGTTTACCTTCATCACACCGTCTAATGGACCAGGTGTTGTAGTTGTTGTTTGTTCCACTTCTAATACCTTCCCTTCCCCTCTCTGGTTCACCTGAGGACTCCATAGAGGAGATCCTCTGTACTGATTATGACTGTTATGCACTATCTGGGAGATTCCCATATTGGCTCAGAGAAAATGGTTGCCTGGAAATGACAAGAGTTCTTCCCTGTATGACTGTAGTGGGTCATGTTCTGGGAAGAGCAAGATGATGAAAACGGGTCATCTTTTGGCATTAAAGTTGAACCTACGACCAAAATGTCTCGTTTTTTTAATACAAATCTTTATTTCAGCAAAAGCTGGTAGAGCTCATGAGGAATTGCACAGCATGAGGAATTCTTTCAAAGACACTGAGATGTTGGGAAAATAAATAATTCACATGCTGCACGCACCCACGCGCGCGCGCACACACACACACACACACACACACACACACACACACACACACACACACACACACACACACACACACACACACACACACACAC
Organism: Salvelinus namaycush; assembly: GCF_016432855.1. Lineage (NCBI taxonomy): Eukaryota > Metazoa > Chordata > Actinopteri > Salmoniformes > Salmonidae > Salvelinus > Salvelinus namaycush. The sequence goes on along the minus strand of NC_052322.1, from coordinate 28,920,605 downwards.
ACACACACACACACACACACACACACACACACACACACACACACACACACACACACCTGGTCCCACTCTGGTCATGAACTTACTCCTGACAGAAACAAGGTGCTCTGTTCCCTAAACAGGAAGAGAACAGGAAGTGGGTCATAAGTGTGTGTGTGATGGTAAATAACTTACGGTATTTGTGTTTTCAAATCAACTTCCTGTAAGAGAATTTCATCAGGTTGTGTTTACCTTCATCACACCGTCTAATGGACCAGGTGTTGTAGTTGTTGTTTGTTCCACTTCTAATACCTTCCCTTCCCCTCTCTGGTTCACCTGAGGGAGATCAGCATGAATTCTTTCAAAGACACTGCACGCACGCACGCACCCACGCGCACACACACACACACACACACACACACACACACACACACACACACACACACACACACACACACACACACACACACACACACACACACACACACACACACACACACCATAGCGCCATTCAAGTTCATCCTTCAGCTAAGGACCCTGGGATTAAACACCTCCCTCCGCAACTGGATTCTGGACTTCCTGACGGGCCGCCCCCAGGTGGTGAGGGTAGGAAACAACACATCCTCCATGCTGACCGGGGGCCACAACAGCGTGGCCGCACACGACTACAACACCATCATTAAGTAACCTCTCCCTCAACTTCAGCAAGACAGGGAGCTGATCGGACAGACCGAGGCTCTGCATCTGTCCTCGTGCTCCTAGACCTTAGTGCTGCCTTTGATACCATCGATCACCACATTCTTTTGGAGAGATTGGAAACCCAAATTGGTCTACACGGACAAGTTCTGGCCTGGTTTAGATCTTATCTGTCGGAAAGATATCAGTTTGTCTCTGTGAAGGGTTTGTCCTTTGACAAATCAACTGTCGGTGTTCCTCAAGGTTCTGTTTTGGGACCACTATTGTTTTCACTATATATTTTACCTCTTGGGGATGTCATTCGAAAACATAATGTTAACTTTCACTGCTATGCGGATGACACACAGCTGTACATTTCAATGAAACATGGTGAAGCCCCAAAATTGCCCTCACTAGAAGCCTGTGTTTCAGACATAAGGAAGTGGATGGCTGCAAACTTTCTACTTTTAAACTCGGACAAAACAGAGATTCTTGTTCTAGGTCCCAAGAAACAAAGAGATCTTCTGTTGAATCTGACAATTAATCTTGATGGTTGTACAGTCGTCTCAAATAAAACTGTGAAGGAACTTGGCGTTACTCTGGACCCTGATCTCTCTTTTGACGAACATATCAAGACTATTTCAAGGACAGCTTTTTCCCATCTACGTAACATTGCACAAATCAGAAACTTTCTGTCCAAAAATGATGCAGAAAAATTAATCCATGCTTTTGTTACTTCTAGGTTAGACTACTGCAATGCTCTACTTTCCGGCTACCCGGATAAAGCACTAAATAAACTTCAGTTAGTGCTAAATACAGCTGCTAGAATCCTGACTAGAACCAAAATATTGGATCATATTACTCCAGTGCTAGCCTCCCTACACTGGCTTCCTGTTAAGGCAAGCGCTGATTTCAAGGTTTTACTGCTAACCTACAAAAGCATTACATGGGCTTGCTCCTACCTACCTTTCCGATTTGGTCCTGCCGTACATACCTACACGTACGCTACGGTCACAAGATGCAGGCCTCCTAATTGTCCCTAGAATTTCTTAGCAAACAGCTGGAGGCAGGGCTTTCTCCTATAGAGCTCCATTTTTATGGAATGGTCTGCCTACCCATGTGAGAGACGCAGACTCGGTCTCAACCTTTAAGTCTTTACTGAAGACTCATCTCTTCAGTGGGTCATATGATTGAGTGTAGTCTGGCCCAGGAGTGTGAAGGTGAACGGAAAGGCTCTGGAGCAACGAACCGCCCTTGCTGTCTCTGCCTGGCCGGTTCCCCTCTCTCCACTGGGATTCTCTGCCTCTAACCCTATTACAGGGGCTGAGTCACTGGCTTACTGGTGCTCTTTCATGCCGTCCCTAGGAGGGGTGCGTCACTTGTGTGGGTTGAGTCACTGACGTGATCTTCCTGTCTGGGTTGGCGCCCCCCCCTTGGGTTGTGCTGTGGCGGAGATCTTTGTGGGCTATACTCGGCCTTGTCTCAGGATGGTAAGTTGGTGGTTGAAGATATCCCTCTAGTGGTGTGGGGGCTGTGCTTTGGCAAAGTGGGTGGGGTTATATCCTTCCTGTTTGGCCCTGTCCGGGGGTATTATCGGATGGGGCCACAGTGTCTCCTGACCCCTCCTGTCTCAGCCTCCAGTATTTATGCTGCAGTAGTTTATGTGTCGGGGGGCTAGGGTCAGTTTGCTATATCTGGAGTACTTCTCCTGTCTTATCCGGTGTCCTGTGTGAATTTAAGTATGCTCTCTCTAATTCTCTCTTTCTCTCTATCTTTCTCTCTCGTAGGACCTGAGCCCTAGGACCATGCCTCAGGACTACCTGGCATGATGACTCCTTGCTGTCCCCAGTCCACCTGGCCGTGCTGCTGCTCCAGTTTCAACTGTTCTGCCTGCGGCTATGGAACCCTGACCTGTTCACCCCGGACGTGCTACCTGTCCCAGACCTGCTGTTTTCAACTCTCTAGAGACTGCAAGAGTGGTAGAGATACTCTTAATGATCGGCTTTGAAAAGCCAACTGGCATTTACTCCTGAGGTGCTGCACCCTCGACAACTACTGTGATTATTATTATTTGACCATGCTGGTCATTTATGAACATTTGAACATCTTGGCCATGTTCTATTATAATCTCCACCCGGCACAGCCAGAAGAGGACTGGCCACCCCTCATAGCCTGGTTCCTCTCTAGGTTTCTTCCTAGGTTTTGGCCTTTCTGGGGAGTTTTTCCTAGCCACCGTGCTTCTACACCTGCATCACTTGCTGTTTGAGGTTTTAGGATGGGTTTCTGTACAGCACTTTGAGATATCAGCTGATGTAAGACGGGCTATATAAATACATTTGATTTGATTTGATCGTGGAAATTCACATAAACGGGGCTGTAGTGGAGCAGGTCTAGATCTTCAAGTTCCACATCACTAAGGAATTATCATGGTCCACACACAACACCAACACAGTTGTGAAGAGGGCACCACAATGCCTCTTCTCCATCAGGAGGCTGAAAAGATTCGACGTGGGACCTCAGATCCTCAAAAAGTTCTACAGCAGCATCTTTGAGAACATCTTGACGGGCTGCATCACCGCTTGATAGGGCAACTGATTGGCATCCAAGCGTAAGGCGCTACAGAGGGTAGTGCGTACGACCCAGTACAACACTGGGGTCGAGCCACTGCCATCCAGGACCTCTATTGCAGGTCGTGTCAGAGGAAGGCCCTACAAATTGTCAAATACTCCAGCCACCCAATGATAGACTGTTCTCTCTGCTACCGCACGGCAAATGGTACCGATGCACCAAGTCTGGAGCCAACAGGACCCTGAACAGCTTCTTCCCTCAAGCCATAAGACTGCTAAATAGTTATTTAAATAGTTAACCAATAGATACCCGGACTATCTGCATTGACCCTTTTTGCACTGACTCTTTTGACATATGCTGCTGTTACTGTTTATTTTCTATCCTGTTGACTAGTCACTTTATCCCTACCTACGTGTACAGTACATTTGGAAAGTATTCAGACCCCTTGACTTTTTCCACATTATGTTACATTACAGCCTTATTCTAAAATGTATTAAATCGTTTTTTAGCTCATCAATCTACACACAATACCGCATAATGACAAAGCAAAAACAGGTTTTTAGAGGTTTTTGCAAAAGCCCGGACTTGAACCCGACTTGAACCTTTTGCAATTATGTTGGCACAGCTGAAAACTGTTTTGCTGATTAAAGAAGCAATGAAACTGGCCTCCTCTAGACTAGTTGAGCATCAGCATTTATGGGTTCGATTACAGGCTTCAAAATGGCCAGAAACAAATAACTTTCTTCTGAAACTCATCAGTCTACTCTTGTTCTGGGAAATGAAGGCTATTCCATGCGAGAAATTGGCAAGAAACTGAAGATCTCGTACAACACTGTGTACTACTCCCTTCACAGAACAGCGCAAACTGGCTCTAACCAGAATAGAAAGAGGAGTGCGAGGCCCCGGTGCACAACTGAGCAAGAGGACATTAGAGTGTCTAGTTTTAGAAACAGACACCTCACATGTCCTTAACTGACAGCTTCATTTTAAATAGTATCCGCAAAACACCAGTCTCAACGTCAACAGTGAAGAGGCATTGCTGACCTTCTAGGCAGAGTTGCAAAGAAAAAGCCATATCTCAGACTGGCCAATAAAAAGAAAATATTAAGATTTTCAAAAGAACACAGACACTGGACAGCGGTAGATTGTAAAAAAGTGTTATGGACAGACGAATCTATGTTTGAGGTGTTCGGATGACAAAGAAGAACATTCGTGAGATGCAGAAAAAATGAAAAGATGCTGGAGGAGTGCTTGACGCCATCTGTCAAGCATGGTGGAGGAAATGCGATGGTCTGGGCGTGCTTTAGTGGTTGTAAAGTGGGATATTTGTACAGGGTAAAAGGGATCTTGACCTGTTGTAGGAGGAAATTGGCTACAATTAAGCGTCGTCCAAAGGGTATGGCATGGCGTTCCTTGAAGGCTATCACTCCATTTTGCAACGCCATGCCATACCCTTTGGACGACGCTTAATTGTAGCCAATTTCCTCCTACAACAGGACAATGACCCAAAGTACAGCTCCAAGCTATGCAATAACTATTTAGGGAAGAAGCAGTCAGCCGTTATTCTGTCTATGATGGAGTGGCCAGCACAGTCACCGGATCTCACCCCTATTGAGCTGTCGTGGGAGCAGCTTGACCTGTATGGTACATAAGAAGTGCCCATCAAGCCAATCCAACTTGTGGGAGGTGATTCAGGAAGCATGGGGTGAAATCTCTTCAGATTACCTCAACAAATTGACAACTATAGTAAAATGCCAAAGATCTGCAAGGCTGTAATTGCTGCAAATGGAGGGTTCTCTGTGTCACACCCTGATCTGTTTTACCTGTCTTGTGATTGTTTCCACCCCCTGCAGGTGTCGAATATTTTCCCTGGTGTATTTATCCCTGTGTTTCCTGTCTCTCTGTGCCGGTTCGTCTTGTATGCTTTCCAAGTCAACCAGCATTTTCCCCGTACTACTGCTTCTATTCTCTTTTAGTCCTCCCGGTTTTGATCCTTGCCTGTTTTCTGGACTCCGTACCCGCCTGCCTGCCCTGACCTCGAGCCTGCCTGCCACTCTGTACCTCCTGGACTCTGAACTAGTTTTGACCATTTGCCTGTCCATGCTCTTGCCTATCCCTTTTGGATTGTTTAATAAATATCAAGACTCAAACCATCTGCATCTGGGTCTCGCCTTGTGCCTTTATACTTTGAAAGTACAATGATTATTTCAATTAAAAAACATTATTTATAACCTTGTCAACGTCGTGACTATATTTCCTATTCATTTTGCAACTAATTTCATGTATGTTTTCATAGAAAACATGAATATTTCTATGTGACCCAAACTTTTGAACGGTAGTGTATGTAAATGTGATATTTCAGTTATTTATTTGTAATAAATTTACAAACATAAAAATAAAATAAAAAACAGTTTCAACTTTGTCATTATGGGGTATTGTGGTAGATTGAGGAAAAAAAACAAATATAATCAATTTTAGAATTAGGCTGTAACGTAACAAATGTGGAAAATCAAGGGGTCTGAATACTTTCCGAATGCACTGTATCTACCTCAATTACCTAGCAACTCTGCACATTGACTCGGTACTATGTACTGGTACCCTATGTACGGTATATAGCCAAGTTATCGTTACTCATAATTTTTTTATTTTTCCATTATAAAAAAAATATATTCTCTCTGCATTGTTGGGAAGGGCCCCAAAGTAAGCATTTCACTGTTAGTCTACACCTGTTGTTTACGAAGCATGTGACAAATACAATTTGAGATGACCCAGGGTCTTTGTAACACAAAGAGAGAATAGTCTCTAAGTGTGTTGTTGGAGCATGTGTCGATACTGATAGGATCAAAAGAAAGGGTGCACTGTTTTCTGATCAGCTTTCTCTACTCAAATCTTACCTTAACATTATAATTATTTCACAGTACTTATGACGGATAAGCTCATAAAGAGATATTACCACCTACTGATGCAAATATTTAGGTGGATTATTCTATGGCTTACTCAATAAAAATGCACTAAATCACCAATTTGGCACATCATTGCGCACATATTAGACTACACATCATGAAATATATTGAGACAAACCACAGACAGTAGCTGACAAGTAGCAAAATACAACTTAGTTGATAGAGCATGAAATGTATTTCAATAATTGAAATAGGCCTAAAGCCTACTGTTTATATTTTAATGCAGTCATCTCGTATATTTTACTTTTTTTTAGCATATTTTTATAAGTTGTTTGTTTGTATCAATTGCAAAGACATTGGCAACTTTGTGTTTGTGGTCAACTTTGTTCTGAAATAATCAGCGGTTACAGAGAGATGGATAAACCATGGGATTCTATGTTTAGCAGAGATGTTCTTTGTGTAAAGTGATGCGGGAGGGCAAAAAAGCATCTAATTTAGCTGTTCTACTGGTGGTCTGAGACAGGTGTTAGATTACGAGCATTTTCAGGTGCAACGTTAATAACGATGGTTTTGGGAAACAGCTCAGAGGTTTAACGATGTTCCTACAAAAGTTCTAACAAAGAACTTAGCATTAAGATTCTTTTAGGAAACCGGTCCCAGGTCATTAACGTAGGGTTCTATTCAATCCGCATTTCGGAAGTTAAGCTGTCAAATCAGTGAGCGGCTGCTCGTCACAAAGCAACATCCCTCCCACTCACGTTAGAAGTCAGAATGAGAAAGTGTAGGCTGTATGACCTATCGAAACAATGACACTCAAAATGAAAATCATTATACAAAATAATAAGGATTTATATCACCCTAATGGAGGTGTAGAGGCTGCATTGGATTATTACTAATGTGACTCGGTCCATCCAATGGCAGTGTCCGCAATTGTCTACCGCACAGAGCTGCTTGAAGATTTGACAGCTCGAATGCGGTTCCACGTCCGACATCGCCAAAACAACCGCAATGCAGATGTTGGCTAAAGCGGATCTGATTGAATTAGGAAGTGTTTACCTCGTCACACCATATTATGTGTCACAGGTGTGACAATGAGCCTTCATTGCTTATCATGCATGCTTCTGCCTTGCTAATTAAATGATTGATCATGTAATTTCATTGGCTGACTGTTTCTGTAAATACTGTCTCTGCTTTTGTTTGAGGTGTGGCCACCCGGGGAAGGTGCCTGTACGAGGGAAGTTGCCATGTGGCCCGGGTGTTAGGTGTTGACTGTCTGTTTAAGACTATATTTGATTTATACTGATGTGATGTTGAATTTATCTTTAGGTAGTGCTGCCCTTGATCCTGCACCAGAGCCTGTGTTTGTTTGTATATTTTAGTGTGCTCTTTGACTTAGGCTTCAAAGAGAGAAGTCTGAGGTTTTGACTAATGGTGGAAAAGGTGAAAATAACTTGTAAATGTGTAACCTGCTGACTTTATTTTGCCACTCAACCCAAACTGTAAGAACCTGTATGTATGTTAGGCAGAGCCCCCCATGCTCTTGTTTGAACCTGGGGTGGTGTAGGATCGGCCACACTCATTTCTCTTCCGCTTCACAAATGGACCAGGTGTTGTGGTTTATTCCACTTCTAATACCCTTCCCCTCTCTGGTGCACCTGAGGACTCCATAGAGGAGATCTTCTATACACATTACGACTCATGCACTATCTGGGAGATTCCCATATTGGCTCAGAGCAAATGGTTGTCTGTAAATGACGTGTTCTTCCCAGTATAACTAGTGGGTCATGTCAAGATAACAAAATGGGAAATCTTTTGGCATTATAGTTGAACTTAAAGCCAAAATGACATATTCTTCATATGAAAACCATTTTGATTTATGCAATAGCTGAGAAATTCTATCGAAGACACAGATGTTGGGAAATGGTCAGGACTGTGTGGTTGTAAGGACTTGTACTGTATGATGAAGACAGAAAGTAAGTAGGTCTCCAACAATATTTTGGTCTCCACTGAAAGTAATGTAAGTATTCAAATGGATAACTAGTTGATTATAGACTAACGTACTGTATGTAATGCTGTACAGAAGGAATGTCAGTTCATACATGACCATAGGGTTAATACTGGAACGGCTCATCCTAATATTGAGTGTGTGTAGGAGCTATTCACAGCTGCCCTAGTTCTGTCCCCTAATTTGTGACACAATGTGAATGTCTTCCCTCGCTCTCCCCAGGTAGGTGTGAGGTCAAAACATTCTCCTCTGAGATGAATTACCCACTCCCCTTCCTCCCTCCGTCCATCGGTCCTCCAACCTTCCATCGGTCCCCTGCATGGCACTAAATCTTCATCCACAATGGAGCCTCCATAGCAAGGCAACAGGCCCATAGCCCAGCTCTGTCAGTCTGTGTTCATAATGCCTCTTATGTTACTTGCTCCGCCGGTCATCTGTCCCTCACACTCAGCCACACACCACTAATACGGAGCTGCAGGGGAGAGGGAGGACATGGGCCTGGACCCAGACCTACAGTACAGTAACGCAGGACTGGGATCAGGGATGGAGGGATAGTGAGATGGAGGGGTGGCTTCTCCCCTTAGTGCGATAGGATGGTGATTTGTAACATAGGGATAAGTCCCATAGACTGAATTAAATAATAGCTCTGGAAACCTCTACTTGCTCTTATCGTTTGGATGTGACTAACTATGAAGAGAGTTACAGTGCCTTCAGAAAGTATTCATACCCCTTGACTTATTCCACTTTTTGTTGTTACAGCATGAATTCAAAATGTATTAAATATACGTTTTTTCTCACCCATCCACACACTATACCCCATAATGACATAGTTATTAGAAATGTTCGCAAATGCATTGAAAATGAAACACTTACATAAGTGTTCACACCCCTGAGTCAGTACATGTTAGAATAACCTTTGGCAGCGATTATAGCTGTTCTGGGTAAATCGCTAAGGGGCTGATCCAAGTTAAGTGCACGTAAATAGAATGGAAGTCCCTTTTTATGCCCTTTTCTATCTATGTGTATTCTGACCTTGAACTTAAGCATGGGAATAGCATGCTATTCACCAACTATTCATTTACAGTGGAGATCAAATAAATGAAGGTGTGTCTACAGTGTATATTTGGCCTTGTGTTTTAGGTTATTGTCCTGCTGAAAGGTGAATTTGTCTCCCAGAGTGTGTTGGAAAGTAGACTGAACCAGGTTTTCCTCTAGGATTTTGCCTGTGCTTAGCTCCATTCCATGTATCTTTTTATTCTAAATAACTCCCTAGTCCTTCCCGATGACAAGCATAACCATAACAAGATGCAGCCATCACCATGCTTGAAAACACAGAGTGGCACTCAGTGACGTGTTGTGTTGGATTTTCTCCAAACATAACGCTTTGTATTCAGGACATAAAATGAATATCTTTGCCACATTTTGTTGTTGTTGTTGCAGTTTTAATTTAGTGCCTTATTGCAATCAGGATGCATGTTTTGGAATATCTTTATTCCAATTCCTACAACTACCTCATTCTTCTACCGTACATGTGTTCCAGAAGTACTGATAGTGGTCACATTCGAGTGTACTGGGATGTTGATGTGACATTGAGTAGCTGAGGTGCATGTTAGATAGACATTTTACCACAGATCCATTAGTCTATCCTTTTTTCTTATGCGCTCAACCAAGGCTTCAATGCTTATAGCTAAATAAATGGACATAGTGGATATCCTTTCCTCGACCTTTTAGAAATAGAGCATTATCTACAATATACCTTTAAATGGCTATGTTCCAAGTTTATTTATGTTTTACTTTTACAAAAGTCGAATGGGGTTTTCGAGCTTCTGAATCTTGCAGGTAAATGTTGCCAGGAAATGGTGATGTTTCGAATAGGCCTAGCTTGTTCATAATGGCTGAGATCCATAGAGCATGTAGGGGCGATGAAACAATGGAAGCCCATTCATTTAAATGGTTGTTAAATGGGCGGGGTGACTGTCAGGTAATGCAAGCATGGTCGAGGGAGCGTGAACAGGGCGGGACCTAAGTCAGGGAAAGGTTGAACTTTATTCAAATACTCTGCAATATGAACACTGGCAGCAGTAAACCCTACACCACCAGTGGTCGGTCAATAACAACAAAGCCCCATATCGGATTATTTTGAGTACATTAATGTGAGAGAAAAAAGTGAATGTATTGTTGTGTTAGATGGAGATCAAAGGGAAAAACCCTTCCATCTTGAAAGTTCACCTGAACAACATCCACAAAGAAGCAGTCAAACAATTTGACAAAGTCAGACAGCCACAAGAGCTAGCTGCTGCTTCGACAATGCAAATGGCAACCTCTTCCCCAGGACAACAGAGCAGAAACCTGGCAACCTCATTTCAATGAGTATAAAAAAAGAGAAGAAGCATTGGTTCAGTTATTTATTGAGTCTGGCAAGTCCACAACACTAGCATCCCATGCCTAGGCTACTTTCTGTCCCTAATAGGGTTGGGTGGTATCCCGATTTTCATATCCTCATATCGTCCTTCTCTCACACCAGGATTTATGGTATTACCGGCTTAGTACACAAGGGGCACCAAAAAATGCAAAAAGGATCATTGGGCATCTATTGCCAGAATGCTAACAAAATTAGCACCTGTAATAGCGAATATCCATGGAGGCTGCTAGCTAAATATGCTAACGAGTGCAAACAAAAATAAACAAATTGCAAAGGCAGGCAATTCAGCTCATAAAGTTATACATATATATAGGTAGGAGTTACCGAATGTCATTTCTGGTCACTTACATGCGAATGTGAATGAGAAACATTGCAAATTAACAAAGTTTTGATGCATGCTTGTCTGAAGGAAGAACAGTACAGTGTGCACACTGTGTCTATGTGGAGTCTGGGAGTTGCTAGGGAAACGGGCTTGCCTGCTGTGCTTGGAGAAGATAGGGGAGGAGAACTGACAAGAAAAAAACGTAAGGAAATCAAACTGCAGTGGCAGCTGTACAGAATTCATCCAAAGGGCTTTAACTTCTCAAACACGGCAGGAATAATATTAATTCAGCCACTTGCTTAGATAACTAGCAAGTTAAACTTAGGGGTCGCTCTAATCTTTGGTAAAATGCAACATTAACTTTAAGCAAAACATTTGGAAATGTAGCTGATGATATTCTTTCTATGGTAAACATTAGCAATATCACAGTCAGGCACAGGTTTTTTGCAAAAAAATACCTTGCTTTTTCATTGTAAGCTCATTTACTTGTATGGCTGCCAGCCAAATAGTGTTGCAATTCTGTTGTCATCTGATGACAATTAAGCTATTTTCTGCTGAATATGTTACACTAATGCATTTTCTGTAAAGGACAACTATAGTTGCATGTCCCTGATCACTCGATTGAAGCAAAAAAACAATGACTTTCAATATAAAACGTGACCCCTGTATATACACAGCTGAACTCACCTACCCCGCTTTCTCCTGTTGTGTTATTTACAAACGAACACGTGACTGGCTCAACTGTTCTGGGGAACTACGGTAAGCTTCATAATGCAAAATAATGTGATAGGTGATATGAAGAACGCAATCTGCTTTATCTCCCAACGTATTTCACAAGTGGACTGCAGGCATTTACTTAAAAGTAGCTACAAATATAACAATTTATTGAAAAACTTCAACAACAAAAAAAATCTTTGGTAAAAACCATCCTGTGGCTATTTCCAAATATCCCGGTATACGTTAAACCCCCCAAGCCTAGTCCATAATACTACAACTGAAACTTAAAATAAAAAAATAAATGTTTTTATAAAACTAAAACTTACTAGTAAATCAAGTCAGAATACTAACAAAGTCAACAGAATTATATATATATATATTTTAAATGTATATAAATAAAAACAAATATAAAAACACAACTATAACAACCTTGGATCAGTCTTCTTCCACCTCTGTCTGTGTGTCTGAGTCCCACCAGAGGAGAGGTGAGGTCTGCCCCTGGCTCTACTGGCAGCTGAAGAGTGTCAGTCTCACACAAACTGTCTGTCAGACCCAGAACTTTGTTCCCACCTTCTGCCTCCCAGAACACCAGGCTGGCAGTTTGACTGCAGGTTGGGGCTAGAGACTGAAATCTGATCGGGGAACAGTCCTCAAATCCTCTCATGTCTGATTCTGGTGGACATTTCAAAGACTTCATAGACCAGACGGTTTTCAAAGGCTATGAGCTGTTTGGATTGGGCTCTGCGGATGTTGTTTTTTCTCTGGTGTATTTTCAGTGATTACCCTGTAGACTGACTCAACCTCTATTACATCCAAGTTTAAGCCATGACTAGCAGTGGTTTAATAACCATTGCCAAATTAATCTGTGCTCTATAGCAAACACAACCCCGGATGACATGTTGTTGCAGATACATGCTGGGATTTCTACACCTGATAAACCACAATGTAGACATAAGTCTGTACATGGCACATTCATGGAGCAGCAGTATTTCTACAGACAGTGTCAACTAACAGGGTGTGTTTTGTGTATGAATCAACAACCAGCAATTATGTCACCAGAGTGATGTTGAATTGGGCCTGTGGCATTATTACAGTATTTTATATTGTCTAAACGTTATATAAAGTGTGTTTATGGGATGTTAAACAGGGATAGTGGTTATGTACGTTTGTGTGTACTAGCTGCTGAAACCATTAACTAAGGCATGTACATTCTATTGGCACACATGTAGTTCAACTATGTAGTAATATAACTACATTTTGCAGTGGCTTGGCGGTAGTTGAACTAAATGCAAATATTGGTAAAGTTTTCAGTAGTTAATTACATGTTTGCCTTGTAGAGGTGTGTCTAACTACTGGACCTACATACTGCTTTTTTTGCAAAAATAAAATAATGGTGAAGTAGCCAAGAATTTATTTCATTTTTCAGCATCAAACCTACCCAATTGTCACTTGAAACAGTGTGAAATAGGCTAAATTACACATTCTGTTGACATCTGACACCAGAGTGATCTGTTCTTGCAATTTGTAGTCTGACATTTCAGATTTAGATATGATAATTTATCACAAAGTAGGTTGGATGTAGTGAACTACTTTTTCAAAGTACATTTAGTTAAGTAAACTATATATAGCTATAGGGTAGCTTAACTTCTTCCAGTGTGAAGTAATTGGTAGCTTGGTAAACTACATTTTCAGAGTAGCTTCCCAACACTATCTATAGGGGGACTTTCTCTGCCTGTAAGTATTTTTTAATTTACATTTTAGTAATTTATCAGAGGCTCTTTTCCAGAGCGACCTTGCTTTGCTCAAGGGCACATGCCTTGCTCAAGGGCACATCGAAAGATTTTGCCCATAATTGTCTCTGGGCCTGTTTTAGTGTGTACATTTTATATTTACTTAACACAATGGAATAGGTAAGGTTGACCGAGTTGTATGGCCCAGCATATCACAATGCAACGTCATTACAGCATCCATATTAGGGAACCCCCTAGTTGTCAAAAAACACTCTAAAAGCCTTGTTCACGTTGCAGGCCTTAATGCTCAAATCTGTTTTGTTTTGGAATAATAATTGTCCAAACAGCAAGTTACAAGTGACCAAATCGGATTTGTGTGTGTGTGTGTTCAGACAACAGTAATTTGCTGACATGGCTATGCTAGTCATAGTAACAAAGGGTGGGTGAGCAGTGGTGAAGGCTGGTTGGTGGTGCTCTTGCTTCCTATCACTCAGAATATGTACCGTATGACAACAACACCTTCCATTGATGTTTCCCAGTTGCTTTGAATGTTCAAAATCAAAGTGTAAAGCCTCAAAGAATAAGATGATCCAAATGTCAAAAGTCCTTTTTGATTAGCCACAGCAGTCAACTAGCTAGCTGTGTAGCTTTCAAGCTCATTCACTAATGTGTTTGTAAACAATTAATAAGCTAGTTAGCTACCACATGTTCTTGTCAAACTGTCAACAGGGTAGCTAGTAAGCAACAAGACATGTCAAATATCAGCCTAAAAACACTTGAGGGCAAATAAATCAGATTTGACTGTTCAGGCACAGGCATATTCAGGCTGACTGGCTATCGTTCAGGCAAATGAGATTGTGCTGCTATTTTTATTGACTTGGCCAAAGCTTTTGATACGGTAGACCATTCCATTCTTGTGGGCAGTCTAAGGAGTATTGGTGTCTCTGATGGGTCTTTGGTCTGGTTTGCTAACTACCTCTCTCAAAGAGTGCAGTGTATAAAGTCAGAAAATCTGCTGTCTCAGCCACTGCCTGTCACCAAGGGAGTACCCCAAGGCTCGATCCTAGGCCCCACACTCTTCTTAATTTACATCAACAACATAGCTCAGGCAGTTGGAAGATCTCTTATCCATTTATATGCAGATGATACAGTCTTATACTCGGCTGGCCCCTCACTGGATTTTGTTTTAAATGCTCTACAACAAAGCTTTTTTAGTGTCCAACAAGCGTTCTCTGCCCTTAACCTTGTTCTGAACACCTCCAAAACAAAGGTCATGCGGTTTGGTAAGAAGAATGCCCCTCTTCCCACAGGTGCTATTACTACCTCTGAGGGTTAAGAGCTTGAGGTAGTCACCTCATACAAGTACTTGGGAGTATGGCTAGACGGTGCACTGTCCTTCTCTCAGCGCATATCAAAGGCAGGCTAACGTTAAATCTAGACTTAGTTTCCTCTATCGTAATCGCTCCTCTTTCACCCCAGCTGCCAAGCTAACCCTGATTCAGATGACCATCCTACCCATGCTAGAATACAGAGACATAATTTATAGATCGGCAGGTAAGGGTGCTCTCAAGCGGCTAGATGTTCGTTACCATTCAGCCATCAGATTTGCCACCAATGCTCCTTATAGGACACATCACTGCACTCTATACTACTCTGTAAACTGGTCATCTCTGTATACCCATCGCAATACCCACTGGTTGATGCTTATTTATAAAACCCTCTTAGGCCTCACACCCCCCTATTTGAGATATCTACTGCAGCCGTCATCCTCCACATACAACACCCATTCTGCCAGTCACATTCTGTTAAAGGTCCCCAAAGCACACACACCCCTGGGTCACTCCTCTTTTCAGTTCGCTGCAGCTAGCGACTGGAACGAGCTGCAGCAAACACTCAAACTGGACAGTTTTATCTCAATCTCTTCATTCAAAGACTCAATCATGGACACTCTTACTGACAGTTGTGGCTGCTTTGTGTGATGTATTGTTGTCTCTACCTTCTTGCCCTTTGTGCTGGTGTCTGTGCCCAATAATGTTTGTACCATGTTTTGTGCTGCTACTATGTTGTGTTGCTACCATGTTGTGTTGTTGTCCTAGGTCTCTCTTTATGTAGTGTTGTCTCTCTTGTTGTGATGTGTGTTTTGTCCTATATTTATATTTATATTGTATTTATTTTTTATTTTTTAATCCCAGGCCCCCGTCCCTGTAGGAGGCCTTTTGCCTTTTTGTAGGCCGTCATTGTAAATAAGAATTTGTTCTTAACTGACTTGCCTAGTTAAATAAAGATTAAATAAGAAAATTGAAGTCGCATGGCCAGGAATCAGATTTGTATCTGACTTCAAACCACCTACAAAAGTGGTTTGAAATGTGGGTTGAAACATCAGATTTAACGTGCTTTTTGGCTGTTCAGACTGGGAAAAATAGAACAGATTCAAATCAGAGATGCAAAAAAAAGGGGTTTGAGTCACTTCAAACTGTCGATATGATCAAGGCTTAACAGTCCTGATCTCCCTCCCACACTAGCTTGCCTGGCACCCAGGCTTCCTCAAAAGAGGTAAAATTATTGAAGAAGACCCACCTGTTTAAGCTAAGCCCTGGTGGCTCCTAACAAGCAGTGACTGTAACCGATGTGCAATGCTGATTTTTAACGAGTTAAGGGCCTTAAGTGAAATGGCTGCAGCAGCTGGAGTTCCCATCACCCCCTGCTGCGTGGATAAAGAGGGTTTATGGGGGATTGGGTCCAACGGAGCCTCTCTAGCCTCGGTTAATGCTGCTGCCCATAAGTCTTTCCCACTAAAGCTGTGTTTACACAGGCAGACCAATTCTGATATTTTTTCCACTAATTGGTCTTCTGACCAGTCACATCAGATCTTTTCACAAATCTTTTTCATATGTGATCTGATTGGTCAAAGTCCCACTAAAAAAATATCAGAATTGAGCTGTCTCTGCAAACGCAGCCTATGTCCCTCCGACAATGTCACATTGTACAACTCTGGCATTTTGTTTCACACAGTGAAGAATGAGGACAGAATGGGCTGAGGTGTTTTACAGTTTCAGGGCAGGCTCTGTGGTTGTGTCTGTGCTTAGGTTGTCAAGGCGTTTAGGTTTTTGGGTTGGGGTTGGGTTTATGAGACCATGTCTCTTGCTTCCCCGACAAAAAACAAAAAACAATTCTAAGCTTTTATACAGATGTTACCCTGGCAATTACGCTACAATAACATGCAAGAGCACCTTCATTGATAACAGGGCTGGGGGCTGGAGTTCGCCATCTAGGAGTTCAAAAATGAAATGCACCACAACCTACTGCACGTTTACACTCAAATGGGGCATGGGTAATTTTTACGCTCAAACGGGCCATGTCTAAAGTTTACACTCAAATAGGGCATACCTAATGTTTACACTCAAATGGGGCATTTGATTTACACTCAAGAACCATTTTATCCTAGACTCAATCTCTTTCAGACTCATTGGCTATGTTTACTCAGGCTGCCCGATTCTGATCTTTTTTTCACTAACTGGTCTTTTGACCAATCAGATCAGCTCTGAACTAAATCTGATGTGAAAAGATCTGATGTGATTGGTCAAAAGACCAATTAGTGAAAAATATATCAGATTTGGGCTGCCTGTGTAGACAAAGCCACTGAGATGTTACTCAGGGATAGTATTACAATTGATTTGGCATACTTCATTAGCCTGCTCCAACAACAGACAAAACATTGAACACTGCACTGCCAGATGACAAACAGACACACTCATACACAGAGCAGCCGCTGATCCCCGGACACAAATACGTCCTGCAAAGGCACGCACGCAAGCAAGCATCCTGTAGATTGATGAAAGCAGTCTGGTGTGTCTGTGTGATGCATGATTCCTGGCTCTGATCAGGACTCTCCTTCCTCTCTGACCTGACAGAACTAATCTCTACCACTGGACCACAACCCCCATACACCCACTCCCTACAACAACACCCCACATCCCCACACCCACACCCTTGCCCACAACTCTCACAGCCTTAAAAAGCAACAAATCCCTTTGAAAACGGCCTATGTAATATCAATATTAGTCAGAAACAGTTATTCTAGTGTCAAAATTGACTTCAAAGTGTAAACAGGATAAGTTTGGTCCTAAAGTCAATCTAGTCTAAAATGGAGTTTGGAACACCCGTGTGTCACAATGGGTAAATTAAGGTTGGGTTTTGATTTGACGATGTACATTTGACCACTAACCTGAGGTGAACAGCTGCGGTGATTGTTCTCTATCCAATAGCATAGACAGTGAGGCAGACCTGCTCAGCAGCCCGACTTTGTTTACATAAGACAAAATGCAAAAAAAAATTACTTGAGAAATACTGCACCAAACACCTTAGTTAGATTTACAATTGCCAACTGAAACATTCTCAGCAAAAACTTCATTTAATCACAGATTTCCTATATTATCTTAGACTCATTCAGGGAATTTTGAGGAAGTGAAATATGCTTCCGTGTCTACAGTGTCTCAAGGGGGACAAGCATCATTAACCAAACATGGAATTGGTCAGGAAACACACCTCCAAGACGGAAGTCTTGTTTTTCTAATTAGCAACAGAAAATCATATGTGCCAATCTGCTTGTTCATTGGCTCATTAAACCATTCCCCACCCCTATCGGCCCACAAACTTACTACACCACAAACCCACCACAACTATTTTCTACATTGTAGAATAATAGTGAAGACATCAACACTATGAAATAACACATATGGAATCATGTAACCAAAAAAGTGTTAAACAAATCAAAATATATTTTATTTTTGAGATTCTTCAAAGTAGCCACCTAGATGACAGCTTTGCACACTCTTGGCATTCTCGCAACCAGCTTCATGATGTAGTCACCTGGAATGCATTTCAATTAACAGGTGTGCCTTGTTAACCTTTCTAGGACACACGTTCTGCTAGCGAAACCCCTCGACAATATTCTGCTGAAAAGGCAGCGCGGGAAATTCAAAAATATTATTTTGAAATATCTAACTTTCACACATTAACACGTCCAATACAGCAAATGAAAGATAAACATTTTGTTAATCTACCCATCGTGTCCGATTTAAAAAATGCTTTACAGCGAAAACACAACATATGATTATGTTAGATCACCGCCAAGTCCAAAAAACACACAGCCATTTTCCCAGCCAAAGATAGGAGTCACAAAAAGCAGAAATAGAGATAAAATTAATCACTAACCTTTGATGATCTTCATCAGATGACACTCATAGGACATGATGTTACACAATACATGTATGTTTTGTTCGATAATGTGCATATTTATATCCAAAAATCTCAGTTTACATTGGCGCCATGTTCAGAAATGCCTCCAAAATATCTGGAGAAATTGCAGAGAGCCACATCAAATAACAGAAATACTCATCATAAACCTTGATGAAAGATACATGTTTTATATAGAATTAAAGATACACTTGTTCTTAATGCAACCGCTGTGTCAGATTTCAAAAAAGCCTTACGGAAATAGTAAACCATGCAATAATCTGAGGCGCTCAGATAGAAACAACATTTCTCCGCCATGTTGGAGTCAACAGAAATACGAAATTACATCATAAATATTCCCTTACCTTTGATGATCTTCATCAGAATGCACTCCCAGGAATCCTAGTTCCACAATAAATTGTTGTTTTGTTCGATAATGTCCATTATTTATGTCCAAGTAGCTACTTTTGTTAGCACATTTAGTACACATATCCAAACGCTCGCGCAGGTCCAGGCGAACTTCGGACGAAAACTTCAAAAAGTTATTACAGGTCGAATAATCTTGTCAAACTAAGTATAGAATCAATCTTTAGGATGTTGTTATCATAAATATTCAATAACGTTCCACCGGAGAATTCCTTTGTGTCTATAGAAGTAATGGAACGCAAGTCGATATCATGTGGAATGCGCGTGACCAGGACCTGGCACTCTGCCAGACCACTGACTCAAACAGCTCTCATCCGGCTCAACATCACAGTAGAAGCTTCATTCAACGTTCTACAGACTGTTGACATCTAGTGGAAGGCGTAGGAAGTGCAAACAGATCCATATCCCACAGGGATTTCAATAGGTGATGAGTTGAAAATCGACCAGCCTCAGAATTTCCACTTCCTGTTTGGATTTTTTCTCAGGTTTTTGCCTGCCATATGAGTTCTGTTATACTCACAGATATCATTCAAACAGTTTTAGAAACGTCAGTGTGTTTTCTATCCAAAAGTAATAATAATATGCATATATTAGCATCTGGGACAGAGTAGGAGGCAGTTCACTCCGGGCACGCTATTCATCCAAAGTGAAAATGCTGCCCCTATCCCTAAAAAGTTAAACACTTATTTGTAGAATTTCTTTCCTTCTTAATGCGTTTGAGCCAATCAGTTGTGTTGTGACAAGGTAGGGGTTGTATAGAGAAGATAGCCCTATTTGGTAAAAGACCAAGTCCATATTATGGCAAGAACAGCTAAAATAAGCAAAGAAAAACGACAGTCCATCATTACCTTAAGAAATGAAGGTCAGTCAATCTGGAAAATTTCTAGAACTTTGAAAGTTTCTTCATGTGCAGTCGCAAAAACCATCAAGCATTATGATGAAACTGGCTCTCATGAGGACCGCCACAAGAAAGAGTAGGTGAACGGATGATCTCCGCATGTGTGGTTCCCACCGTGAAGCATGGAGGAGGATGTGTGATGGTGTGGGAGTGCTTTGCTGGTAACACTGTCTGTGATTTATTTAGCATTCAAGGAACACTTAACCAGCATGGCTACCACAGCATTCTGCAGCGATACGCCATCCCATCTGGTTTGCGCTTAGTGGGACTGTCATTTGATTTTCAACATGACAATGACCCAACACACCTCCAGGCTGTTTAAGGGCTATTTGACCAAGAAGGAGAGTGAATGAGTGCTGCATCAGATGACCTGCCCTCCACAATCACTCGACTTCAACCCAATTGAGATGGTTTGGGATGAGTTGAATCGCAGAGTGAAGGAAAAGCAGCCAACAAGTGCTCAGCATACAGTATGTGGGAACTCCTTCAAGACTGTTGGAAAAGCATTCCAGGTGAAGCTGGTTGAGAGAATGCCAAGAGTGTGCAAAGCTGTCATCAAGGCAAAGGGTGGCTACTTTAAAGAATCTCAAATATATATTTGGATTTGTTTAACACTTTTTTGGTTACTACATGATTCCATATGTGTTATTTCATAGTTTTGATGTCTTCACTATTAATCTACAATGGAGAAAATAGTAAAAATAAAGAAAAACCCTGAGTAGGTGTGTCCAAACTTTTGACTGGTATTGTATGTTAAATAAACTTACACCGCATGCAGGAGAGCTCATTAAATAAGACATAAATACAACATTTAAATTAGGCTCTTCCCTGTGAAAGAGACCCGCCAATGAGTTACAAACCACACGTCATCGACATTGGAAGTCTCACTTTATGTTGTAGTCTAAGATTGACATTTTCAACACAAAGCATGTCAAAACTACTGTTTTGTTCTTTAAACTATTGCTGATAGTAACTGTGAGACGGAGCTTCAGAAAGATCTAAAAATTGGCAAAAACAAATGGCATTTTGTCAGTAACATTTTTCATTGTTTTATTCATATTCACTGTTATTTTTTATTTAGTTACTCAACAATCCTGTTTTTGCATAGTTGTGTGCCGTAAGCTATTGTGTTGTGTGGAGCAGTGTATTTTCCCTTTTGATGAAAAATACTGTGTTAATGCCATCTTTATAACCAATCAGAATGAGATCTGGTACTGTATAGTGAACCACTCAAACCAGGGCAGACCTACAGTAATCCAATCATCAATAGTCATCAACTCCCCATTCTTGTCTATTTGAGCTAAGCCCTGCGACACTCTCTCCGTCACATCTGGTCGGTCTAACATACGATCAGAAACAATATTTGGAGAGAAAGGAGAGGAGGACAAGAGGCTAATAATTGCTCTCACTCTCCCACCCTCCCCTACAACCAGTGCCCGTGGAAGGAGAGCTTCCAGTGAAGTATGTTAGTGAAACATTGTATTTTAACAACGGAGACAGAAATCCTGTATTTAAATAAAGAACCAGTGTTTACAAAGCACCAGCAGAACATTCAGCCAGCGCCAACGACCCTTTTTATTTTCCTTCCTTTGTCAGGAGTGAGAAGTACACCTACGACACACAAAGGAATGGTGGGAACTGGAGTCTAGCTGATAATACAAAGCAACAAACAGGCCTTTTCTCTGTTGAACCATCAACAATCGTCTCATGGCTACTTCCAGTTAAAGCAATTGTCTTGTGTGTTGTTATGGCTGGTTGAGTGATGGTTGTGTGAGTGTGCTTGTGTGTTGTTATGGCTGGTTGAGTGATGGTTGTGTGAGTGTGTTTGTGTGTTGTTATGGCTGGTTGAGTGATGGTTGTGTGAGTGTGCTTGTGTGTTGTTATGGCTGGTTGAGTGATGGTTGTGTGAGTGTGCTTGTGTGTTGTTATGGCTGGTTGAGTGATGGTTGTGTGAGTGTGCTTGTGTGTTGTTATGGCTGGTTGAGTGATGGTTGTGTGAGTGTGCTTGTGTGTTGTTATGGCTGGTTGAGTGATGGTTGTGTGAGTGTGCTTGTGTGTTGTTATGGCTGGTTGAGTGATGGTTGTGTGAGTGTGCTTGTGTGTTGTTATAGCTGGTTGAGTGATGGTTGTGTGAGTGTGCTTGTGTGTTGTTATGGCTGGTTGAGTGATGGTTGTGTGAGTGTGCTTGTGTGTTGTTATGGCTGGTTGAGTGATGGTTGTGTGAGTGTGCTTGTGTGTTGTTATGGCTGGTTGAGTGATGGTTGTGTGAGTGTGCTTGTGTGTTGTTATGGCTGGTTGAGTGATGGTTGTGTGAGTGTGCTTGTGTGTTGTTATGGCTGGTTGAGTGATGGTTGTGTGAGTGTGCTTGTGTGTTGTTATGGCTGTTATTTGCTGTTGTGAATCATTTGCAGGGTGATGGGATTACACTGCTAAAAAATAACGGTGTTTTGGGGTTTGGGGTTCTTTAAATCACTTTTTGACTGTATATGAAGTGTGCCATAGGACCATTGTTATCTAGCAGTGTAGGATGTGTTGAGGTGCAGGGTAAGGCAAAGGCTCCGGAAATGCAGTTTTAAGGGGTACAGAGCGAAGAACACAGAAGCAGTCACAGAATGGGTAACATGGAATGGGCTCAATGACCTAAGAGAAATGAGTGCAATGTTGGGTTGAAGGTGATCAGCTGTAGCAGTCCAACACACACACTATTTGCAGCATGTTACAGTCAATCCATAGTCATACAGAGACACTGACGTTGCAAGAGTGCGTGGAGAGGAGAAGGGGTCCCTTGGTGAAAACAGTTGAGGGTTTTTCATGAAGCAAATGAGAGTTGATGAGTGCCATGAGTACCTGTCTCTCTCTTTCTCCTCCTCCCTTCTGCCTCCACATCAGTCTCAACCCTTAACACTACAGCCTGTTGGCAGTATATCTTCCTACAATACATATCACTACCACCTCTTCCTTCTCTCATTCATCATGTCATGTAGTCCTTCTCTCAGTCCTTCTCTTTTTCCTCCCTCCATCTGTTTCTCCCTCCCCTCTACGGCTGTCGGTTACTGACGTCCCGCGGCGTCCGGTTGCGTTCCCCGGGGCCCTTATTGCGGGTCTTGCGCGCACTATCCTGTGCCTGCCGGTACTTGTCTAGCATGCTCTTGTGTTTACGCCGCAGCTTGTCGTTGCACCACATCCTCTCACAGTACTCCTCCACGTGCGGCAGGTTGGACGGGCCGATCAGCTGCATGATGTCCTTGAACCAGGGGCGCGGGTGGCTGAGGGGGTTGGTGCTCCTGTAAGCATGGCAGGGAGGCCAGGACCGGTACCCCTTCACCCCGAGGGGACCGTCGAAGGGGGTGTCGTCACGGGCCAGCAGCTCACTCAGTGTGTTCCCCTGCAGGACCTCCAGGGAGAGGTGGGTGAGGGTCTGGGTGAAGCCGTGCTCACGGGAGAGACACACATACACACCCTCATCCTGACGGAAAACACGGCGGAAGAGCAGGCCCTGCTCCAAACGCATCACTCGGTCATCCAGCTTCACCTGCAGGGAGAAAGGGAGGGAGGGTGAGGGAGGGAGGGAGGAAGAGAAGGGAAATAACAAGAGAGAGATATGGAGGGAGAACGGAAGGGATTGAGAAGGGGAGATAGGAAGGCAAGAGGGGAACATATAGGGGTAAAAAAATAACAGAAAAAATAAAGAGGGCAAAGTGGTAGTGAGATGGAGGGATGAGGGGATGCAAAGTGGATGAGGTATGGCACAGAGAGGGGGGAGGGGTCAAAGTTGAGTTTTTGTGCTGTTTTCTCAGCTTGGAAGGCTAAGAAGAATTTTGCCATGAAATTCAGCAGTAGTTTTTTTGTATTTGTGCCAAAGCATACAGGGCAGCCTGGTTTCTCCAATTGACAGCTGAGAGCCAGGTTTATTTGGTGGGAAATAGAAAGCTGCTCTAATGTCTTAATACGTACATGCTTGACTGAAACACTCCATTAAGCCTAGAGGAACCATAAAGAGACCCTGGCATTGAGGAAACAGGCGCTTTACTGTACATCCAACAGAGCGCTAGAGCGAGCGGTCTCTCTCTCTCTCTCTCTCTCTCTCTCTCCATCTCTTTCCAAAACTCTTGTGATTCCTCCAACTGTCTCTCACACTCTCTCCCTCCCTCCATTGATCCATCTATCTCACCTCTTCCTTGCGGTCGTCTCGTTGGAGCAGCCATGTAACAGTGGCCTGGGGGGAGCGGGGGATACACTCCAGGAAGGTGCTGTTGTTCTCTGTCCCGTATACAACTCTGTCTTCTGTTACGTCCAGCTCCTCCACTGTAGCACAGCAGACACAACATTAGAATATGTACACTTAGAAAGGTGATCTTCAGAGTATGGTGTGTTCTCAGTAGGCCCTGTGACTTTGGTCATGTCATCTTCAGCTATGGTAGACACGAAATCTCCCTTTTTAGTGCCCTTATTCAATGTCAGTGTAATGCAATCCAACCCTAAGGAACTTCTAGACCTGGCAGAGAACTTTCACCACCCCTCACACACACATTCAGGTGAGCAAACACACATTCTCCGCCCCTCTGACTGCTACACCCTTCCTTCTTTTGTTCCCCCTCTCTCTCCCCTTCTGTTCCCCTCTCACACGTTGACAAACCGACAGGAATCTGTCTTATTCTCAGCACAGGCGTGTCAAGGTTCAGTGAAGCTTCTCCATAAATATAACCTAGTTTCCATTACTTGGTAAATTAAAAGGTTTTTCAAATGAAGACCCTCTCATTCAGCCCACGGCTTGTGTATGATGTAATTTCTTACGCACACATACCGGTAATGCTGTATATTTCAACTGTACCATAGCATATGTTTCAGACCTATAAGATACAGACAAGGAACCCAAACACAGCACAATTTGTGTATATTTGTGATAATCTGTGTTACAGTATATGTCTGTGTACAGTATATACACAAGTGTGTTGTTTTAAGATAAAGCATGTGTTTCATGTTGCTATCACTCTGGCTCCCAACAGAGGGATGCACATTTTACACAGGGACCTGACACCTCAGTCAAACACAGCTTGTGTTCTATCAGATAACAACTTCGCTCTAGACCTGACACAGGGCTATACAATATAAACTACACATGATTTACACTTCCCTCTACAGTCGTAGCCAAAAGTTTTGAGAATGACACAAATATTAATTTTCACAAAGTCTGCTGCTTCAGTGTCTTTAAATATTTTTGTCAGATGTTACTATGGAATACTGAAGTATAATTACAAGCATTTCATAAGTGTCAAAGGCTTTTATTGACAATTACATTGTCACGCCCTGGCCTTAGTTATCTTTGTTTTCTTTATTATTTTAGGTCAGGGTGTGACATGGGGGATGTTTGTGTGTTTTTGTCTAGTCGAGGGTGTTTGTAGTGTCTAGGGGGTTTTGGTAGAGTTTATGGGGGTGTGTTCAGTGTAGGTGTCTAGGTATGTCTATGGTTGCCTGAGTGGTTCTCAATCAGAGACAGCTGTCTATCATTGTCTCTGATTGGGAGCCATATTTAAGGCAGCCATAGGCATTAGACAGGTTGTGGGTAATTGTCTATGTCTAAACGTATGTTGCATGTGTGCACGTCAGTTTTGTAGCTTCACGGTCGTTTGTTGTTTTTGTTAGTTTGTAAAAGTGTTTCGTTTCGTGTTCATCTTCGTCAATAAAAATGAAGATGTATTCGTATCACGCTGCGCCTTGGTCCACTCATTCACCTCAAGATGATCGTGACATACATGAAGTTGATGCAGCGATTCAATATTTGCAGTGTTGACCCTACTTTTTCAAGACCTTTGCAATCTGCCCTGGCATGCTGTCAATTAACTTCTGGGCCACATCCTGACTGATGGCAGCCCATTCTTGCATAATCAATGCGGGTGGACAAACAAAACCCCACAAATTCTGACCAACTCCAAGCATTGATTATGCAAGAATGGGCTGGAAAGTTTTGGAAAGAGATGCGCTCTTGAGGATTGACCACAAGTTCTCAATGGGATTAAGGTCTGGGGAGTTTCCTGGCCATGGACCCAAAATATTGATGTTTTGTTCCCTGAGCCACTTAGTTATCAGCATGAAGGTGCTCCATCATGCTGGAAAAGGCATTTCTCGTCACCAAACTGTTCCTGGATGGTTGGGAGAAGTTGCTCTCAGAGGATGTGTTGGTACCATTCTATATTCATGGCTGTGTTCTTAGGCAAAATTGTGAGTGAGCCCACTCCTTTGGCTGAGAAGCAACCCCACACATGAATGGTCAACCCCACTCAGGATGCTTTACTGTTGGCATGACACAGGACTGATGGTAGCGCTCACCTTGTCTTCTCCGGACAAGCTTTTTTCCGGATGCCCCAAACAATCGGAAAGGGGATTCATCAGAGAAAATGACTTTACCCCAGTCCTCAGCAGTCCAATCCCTGTACCCTTTGCAGAATATCAGTCTGTCCCTGATGTTTTTCCTGGAGAGAAGTGGCTTCTTTGCGGCCCTTCTTGACACCAGGCCATCCTTCAAAAGTCTTTGCATAACTGTGCGTGCAGATGCACTCACACCTGCCTGCTGCCATGCCTGAGCAAGCTCTGTACTGGTGGTGCCCCGATCCCGTAGCTCAATCAACTTTAGGAGACGGTCCTGGCTCTTTCTGGACTTTCTTGGGCGCCCTGAAGCCTTCTTCACAACAATTGAACCGCTTTCCTTGAAGTTCTTGATGATCCGATAAATGGTTGATTTAGGTGCAATCTTACTGGCAGCAATATCCTTGACTGTGAAGCCCTTTTTGTGCAAAGCAATGATGACGACACGTGTTTCCTTGCAAGTAACCATGGTTGACAGAGGATGAACAATGATTCCAAGCACCACCCTCCTTTTGAAGCTTCCAGTCTGTTATTCGAACACAATCAGCATGACAGAGTGATCTCCAGCCTTGTCCTCGTCAACAGTCACACCTGTGTTAACCTTTCTAGGACACACGTTCCGCTAGCGGAACCCCCCCACAACATTCCGCTGAAAAGGCAGCGAAATTCTAAAATATTTTTTAGAAATATGTAACTTTCACACATTAACAAGTCCAATACAGCAAATGAAAGATAAACATCTTGTTAATCTACCCATCCTGTCCGATTTAAGAAATGCTTTACAGCGAAAACACAACATATGATTATGTTAGATCACCACCAAGTTCAAAAAACACACAGCCATTTTCCCAGCCAAAGATAGGAGTCACAAAAACAGAAATAGAGATAAAATTAATCAGTAACCTTTGATGATCTTCATCAGATGACACTCATAGGACATCATGTTACACAATACATGTATTTTTTGTTCGATAATGTGCATATTTATATCCAAAATGCTTCCAAAATATACGGAGAAATTGCAGAGCCACGTCAAATAACAGAAATACTCATCATAAACTTTGATGAAAGATACATGTTTTATATAGAATTAAAGATACACTTGTTCTTAATGCAACCGCTGTGTCAGATTTCAAAAAAACTTTACGGAAAAAGCACACCATGCAATAATCTGAGACGGTGCTCAAATATAAATAACATTTCTCTGCCATGTTGGAGTCAACAGAAATACGAAATTACATCATAAATATTCCCTTACCTTTGATTATCTTCATCAGAATGCATTCCCAGGAATCCTAGTTCGACAATAAATTGTTGTTTTGTTCGATAATGTCAATTATTGTCACGTTCCTGACCTTGTTTTCCTTTTGTATAGTTGTGTTTAGTGGGTCAGGACGTGAGCTGGGTGGGCAGTCTGTGTTTGTTCTATGTTTAGTGTCAGGTTTAATTGACCTTGTATGGCTCTCAATCAGAGGCAGGTGTTTTACGTTTTCCTCTGATTGAGAACCATATATAGGGAGGTTGTTTCACATTGTTTGTGGTGGGTGGTTGTCTCCTGTGTCCGTATATGTTACCACACGGGACTGTATCGTTTGTTTGTAGTCGTGTACCTGTTCGTGCGTTCTTCGTTATATGTAAGTTCACATGTTTTAGGTCAGTCTACGTTCGTTTGTTGTTTTGTAATTTTCCAAGTGTTTTTCGTGTTCGTCTTTGACTTCAGTTAATAAATCATTATGTCATCATACCTCGCTGCACATTGGTCTTCCGATCCCTCTCTCCTCTCCTCGTCCGAGGAGGAGGAAGAGCTAGAGAGTCGTTACAATTATTTATGTCCAAATAGCTACTTTTGCTAGCGCGTTTAGTACACATATCCAAACGCTCGTGCAAGTGACGCATAACGTTGGACGAAAACTTCAAAACGTTATATCACAGGTCGAATAAACTTGTCAAACTAAGTAGATAATCAATCTTCAGGATGTTGTTATCATATATATCCAATAACGTTCCAACCGGAGCATTCCTTCGTGTCTGTAAAAGTTATGGAACGCAAGGCGATATCATGAGGAATGCGCATGACCAGGAACTGGCAATCTGTCAGACCACTGACTGAAACACCTCCCATCCGGTCCCACATCACAGTATAAACTTCATTCAATGTTCTACCGACTGTTGACATCTAGTGGAAGGCGTAGGCAAGTGCAAACAAATCCATATCTTCCTGGGATTTGAATAGGCGATGAGTAGAAAAAATACCAACCTCAGAATTTCCACTTCCTGTTTGGAAGTTTGCCTGCCATATGAGTTCTGTTATACTCACAGACATAATTCAAACCATTTTAGAAACTTCAGAGTGTTTTCTATCCAATAGTAATAATAATATGCATATATTAGCATCTGGGACAGAGTAGGAGGCAGTTCAATTTGGGCACGCTATTCATCCAAAGTGAAAATGCTGCCCCCTATCCCTAAAAAGAGAATCACTGACATGATGTCAGCTGGTCCTTTTGTGGCAGGGCTGAAATGCATTGGAAATATTTTGGGGGGATTCAGTTCATTTGCATGGAAAAGAGGGACCTTGCAATTAATTGCAATTCATCTGATCACTCTTCATAACATTCTGGATTATATGCAAATTGCCATTATACAAACTGAGGCAGCAGACTTTGTGAAAATTAATATTTGTGTCATTCTCAAAACTTTTGGCCACGACTGTAGACCTGACACTGGGCTATACAATATAAACTACACATGATTTCAACTTCCCTCTAGACCTGACACTGGGATATACAATATAAACTACACATGATTTCAACTGGCCTTTGGTCGTCCAACCTATACATTTTTTACAGTGTATGTCTTGTTCGCTCTCCCCTGAGACAAAATCAGAGATGCTATTTATATTTATTTCTCTACAGACCCAGGCTGCAGCCCAAATGGTACCCTATTACCTATATACTGTAGTGAACTATACTTTTGACCAAAGCCCTGTAGTCAGGGTTGGGGTGTTATCTGGTTACAAAAACACTAACTGTAATCAGTTATGTTACCAGCACTAATACTGTAATCAGATTACAGATACTTTTGAAAAACTAGATGATTACTTATTGGATCACTTTTAAATTCAGACAAACCAAATTTATGATGACACACCAAATGTGTTTGATGGGTCATTTTTGTCTTCATCTAATGCCTTTTAAAGGGAAAGGAACTGAAAGTAATCAGTTACTGAGTTTGGGTAATCCAAAAGTTACATTCCTGATAAACATTTTGGACAGGTAACTAGTAGCTATAACGGATTACATTTAGAAAGTAACCAAACCAATCCTTCCTGTAGTGCACTATGTAGGCAATAGGGTACCATTTATGATTTTCACCTTTATTTAACCAGGTAGGCTAGTTGAGAACAAGTTCTCATTTACATTACAACTGTGACCTGGCCAAGTTAAAGCAAAGCAGTTAGACACATACAGCAACACAGAGTTACACATGGAATAAACAAACATACAGTCAATAATACAATAGAAAAAGTCTATATACAGTGTGTGCAAATGAGGTAAGATAAGGGAGGTAAGGCAATAAATAGGCCATGATGGCGAAGTAATTACAATATACCAATTAAACACTGGAGTGATAGTTCTGCTCCAGAAGATGAATGTGCAAGTAGAGATACTGGGGTGCAAAGGAGCAAGATAAATAAATACAGTATGGGGATGAGGTAGTTGGATGGGCTATTTACAGATGGGCTATGTACAGATGCAGTCCCAGTGTTTGTCCTACCTCACCTCTCAGAGTCTAATGCCTCTCAATGGACGAGTTTGACCTCTGACCTCCCTGGAGCAAATACTTTGGGTCAATTTCCGCTTGGCCACCATGACAGCCAGACTAGCTCACCCCCTTCACCGCTCTGTCATGCACACCATTGTAATAAGCATTTATCAACAGGATATTGACAACTCATGTTGTGAGTCTCTGTACTGTATATCCTTCTCAAATAGTCTATCATCTTCGTTTTGTAATTCATTTACACTCATTTCATTCCCACCCTTTTCATTCCCACCCTTTACCCTCCATCTCCCCCTCTCTCACCACTGAGGTTCTGGTCCATACACTGCAGGGCCGGGTTGCCGTGCCTGATGTCCTGACGGCGATAGCGGCGTCTGCTGAGCGAGGTGTAGCGAGTGCAGGAGGTGCCGTCCCAGGCACAGTAGGGGTCTCTGGCCAGGCAGCACTCAGCACAGGCCTTCCCATATGTCTCACACCTGTGAAGCCTCAGCTGGGCCACACCCACCGGAGAACCCACGTACAGTGCTTGCTGTGTGCGGAAAGGGATCAGAGTACAACCAGAGAATGAGAATCTAATGTTTTATCGTGGTGTTGGCTTCAGTGCTTGCATGTTTTCTTTAAATTTATGTCAACTGTGATAAAGAATTTACATTTACTCACCCTTTTTACTGAGATCTCCAAAGAGGTAATGGGAGTTGGCACCTTGATAAAATAAAAATATTATATTTCATTCGCATTCAGACATTGTGAATTGGTTAGACTTTTAAATACATGAGGAGGGGAGACGGAGGAGAAAGGAGGAGTCTTATCTAGTTACCTTAAAGACCTGCAGCTCCTCCAGAGTGACCTCTTCTGTGTCCAAAGTGTTGCCGCTGCGCAATGCAATGACCTTCAGCACAGTGCCTATGTCTGGGGTCAGAGGTCAGGGGTCAAAATGGTCAACTTACATCCCAATACACTCAAGTTTCCTAACTAGTCGCCACTCAGACTAATTACAGAAATGTGGAGAAGTTAGGACGAACCTGTGCCTATGAACATGACGTCATACTGTCCATCCTCTGCCTCTACACGGTCCACCACGATCTGTTTGAGGCGGTAGGGCAAGTTGGCCTTGACCAGCAGAGGCTGCTTCATGGCCGGGTACACCGGTCGCCACATCAGGGGGTGCCCTCGGGCAAACTGGAGCACTGCGTCTGGGAAGTCCTTGGTACTGCCAAACTGTCTGCCAGGCTGGTTGGTGATCTTACTAGGGCACTGGAGATGAGAGGAACTCTTTAGTAATCATTTTAGAAAAACATGATTTGTGTTAAATGTAAAAGGGTTGGGGGAATGTGATATGAACGCTTTATTCAGCTGTGTTTTTAGAGATCAGTTGATGAGTCATTTAGTAAGTTAGGTCTGTGTTTCTCTGTGACTCCCTTACAATGTTTGGCTGGGAGTCATATTCAACACTGCTTGGGAAGATATCTTAAAATTCTGTCATAACATTGACTAATCCATAGGCACTTCTGACAGCATTGAAAAAAATAATTTCAGTTACTGTAAGTTGGAATGGACATAGAATTTCATTATCGAACAGTGGCGTGAATTCATGGATGCCAACGGAAGCCAGGCTTCCCCCAAAAAATTGACAAAGAAAAAAATATATAAAATGTATGTCACGTTCCTGACCTGTTTTCTCTTGTTTTGTATTTATTTAGTATGGTCAGGGCGTGAGTTGGGTGGGTTGTCTATGTGTTGTTTTCTATGTTGGGGTTTTGTGTGTTCGGCCTGGTATGATTCTCAATCAGAGGCAGCTGTCAATCGTTGTCCCTGATTGAGAATCATACTTAGGCAGCCGGGGTTTCACGTGTGTTTTTGTGGGTGTTTGTATTTCGTGTCAGTGTTCGTGCCACACGGGACTGTCTTTCGGTTTGATTCGCTTTTGTTATTTTGTTTCGTGTAGTGTTCAGTTTATTGTTAATAAATCATGGACACTTTCCACTCTGCGTCTTGGTCCGATCCTTACACCTCCTCATCAGACGAAGAGGAGGAAATCAGCCGTTACAATGTATCTTTTGTCTCTATGTTTCATAATTTTCCTTCAAATCGCAAGAGGCTGAATGTATCTGACCGGAGATAGCATCCGAGCGAGCAAAACAGCGCCCCTCTGTATGTGTAGGCCATCTATCTAAAGCAGTCTGGTCCAAAAGAGTATGACATTGTTGCTGCCCATAGCACTGAATGCAAGGGACGCCCGTGACCATTTGGCCTCCCTTGATAATAAAAAAATATATAATAGCCAATCAGCGTTGGTCCTGGCGCACCAAAAAAAAGTGTAAATGGAAGCCAGTTTGGATTTGGCGTCACTCCTATCAAATCGCATCGAGAGCATATGTCATTGACAGAAACAACTTGAATTGTTGCATCTTGTTGTGTTGCTGCCCTTTTCTAAATTAACCATGGATGGAGATGGGGATTTGATCTTGTGGTTTTACTTAATTCTACGTACTAGCCAATGGTTAGAACGCCGATTCTGATCCAACCATTGTTTGCTACATTGTGCACCTAGCCTGAGACGATGGAAGTTCAATATGTAGCTAGATGTAGAAGGCTAATGTTAACTAACTAAAGTTGCCAATGAAAATAAGTTAGGCTAGCTAACAAGCATTTTAGCCAGCTAGCCTAAGACAACAAAAAATGAAAGCGTGTACTATATGACAAAGTTTTGGACTAAATTGTGTTTAGTATCTTTTAGTTGTCGCTGTATTAGAGTAAACATTGGTGATTTGATGATGTTGAAATGTTGAAATGGTGCTGGAATAATGGAGGCATCTCCTGTGATGAAACAAAGGTGTGGTTGAATTTATTCTGCCAAAATGTCTTATTTTTGTCTCGGCCTTTAGGCCTATATTTCACAGTCGCAAGGCATATGAACTAACAGGTTAAAGAGCAAACAATGCATTTATCACAACACAATACAGCACCAGTCAAAAGTTTGGATACACCTACTCATTCAAGGGTTTTTCTTTATTTTTACTATTTTCTACATTGTAGAATAATACTGAAGACATCAAGACTATGAAATAACACATATGGAATCATGTCGTAACCAAAAAAGTGTTTAACAAAACAAAATATATTTTAGATTTTAGATTCTTCAAAGTAGCCACTCTTTGCCTTGATGACAGCTTTGCACACTCTTGGCATTCTCTCAACCAGCTTCATGAGGAATGTATTTCCAACAGTCTTGAAGGAGTTCCCACATATGCTTAGCAATTGTTGGCTGCTTTTCCTTCACTCTGTGGTCCAACTCATCCCAAACCATCTCAATTGGGTTGAGGTCGGATAAATAAATAATTTACAGTGTCACCAGCAAAGCACCCCCACACCATCATACCTCCTCCTCCATGCTTCACGGTGGGAAACACACATGTGAAGATCATCCGTTCACCTTCTCTGCGTCTCACAAAGACACAGCGAATGGAACCAAAAATCTCACATTTGGACTCATCAGACCAAAGGACAGATTTCCACCGCAATGTCCATTGCTCGTGTTTCTTGTCCCAAGCAAGTCTCTTCTTATTATTGGTGTACTTTAGTAGTGGGTTCTTTGCAGCAATTTGACCATGAAGGCCCGATTCACACAGTCTCCTCTGAACAGTTGATGTTGAGATCTGTCTGTTATTTGAACTCTGTGAAGCATTTATTTGGGCTGCAATTTCTGAGGCTGGTAACTCTAATGAACTCATCCTCTGCAGCAGAGGTAACTCTACTTTGAAGAATCTAAAATCTAAAATATATTTTTATTTGTTTAATACTTTTTTGGTTACTACATGATTCCATATGTGTTATTTCATAGTTTTGATGTCTTCACTATTATTTTACAATGTAGAAAATAATAAAAATAAAGAAAAACCCTTGATGAGTAGGTGTATCCAAACTTTTGACTGGTTGTAGGTTGTAATATGGCTTTTTTTTTTAGCTTCCCCAGTGATTTTACCCACGCACCACTACTGCTATCAAAGCCTATCTAAATTCCTGAATTGACAGGAATGGAGAAAGAATTGTTGCCAAATTCTTATCTACTCTCATTATGGGTGTGAAAACTATGCACACCGCCTAAGCACTAAATCATAGAAAATTGCACAATTACACAATAGCTTTCAGAAACAGTACAGCTGAGGTGTTCTCTGTTTGAGGGAGGAGATGACAGCCAAATGTCTCCACAGTGCCAAACAGAGGATTCGTCCAAAATGGCTCCCTATTCCCTATGGACAATGGTCAGAAGTCGTGTACTATATAGGGAATAGGGTGCTATTTGAGACGAACACAGATCCAAGCCAGTCAGCTATATATTGATCCCGTAATTTAGGGTGTCTTTGGCTTAGGAGTGTTTACATTGGTGAACCTCAGGAATGAGCAAACTGTAGCAGATCCCCCCTGCATATGTAGAGTATTCGTAAAGGAGCATGTACACAGTAAATTCTCCAGTGTCTATACGGGTCCACACTTTTCAGTGTTAAATTAACAAAATGCTAGGGTAAAGCCTTATTTGAATATTTCCCAGAGTGCCTTGGCTTTCCAGTGAATTGTAGTTAATACCCATGACACATTTTTTCTGATGGACACATGGTTGTTGCATTCATCGATTTTTAGACCTGTGGTCTTCACCAATATATGTTATCATTAATATTAAATTCCCTAAAACAATACAACGTACAAAGTATTTAATAAGGTCTTATTTTGAGGGCCTAGTTTTACCCTAATACAGTGGCCTAAAACTCATGGGTTTCAGGCCTGCAAGTCACATTATGATGTGTATTTCCTATTGGAATCCAACCAGTGGGGATATCCAACATTTAGAATTCTTCAGAATGACTGCCAGGTTGGGAAAACTACTAATACAGCATATGAGACTACCTAACCATTTAAACCGGAACAACAAGTAACAGATTGGATTAGTTTAGATAAATATATATTATTTATATTTGAGTAGCATTAGATTAATTAATAAATCAATTTAGTTGCAAAAACATAGAGATTGAAACAAACAATTTTTTTTAAATCACCAATGCTGGGGTTCTTTTACACCAATGGGTGTAAAAGAAGCATAGTGGTTAGAGCGTTGGACTAGTAACCGAAAGGTTGCAAGATCGAATCCCCGAGCTGACAAGGTACAAATCTGTCGTTCTGCCTCTGAACAAGTCAGTTAACCCACTGTTCCTAGGCCGTCATTGTAAATAAGAATTTGTTCTTAACTGACCTGCCTAGTTAAATAAAGGTAAAATAAAAAATTAATTACAGGCTTGTCCCTGAATGGCTTGTCTCTCTCTCTCTCTCTCTTGGCCAGGACATACTTCTTAATCAGGCCTGTGTGTGTGGATTGAAACCACAGAGGTGCCGACTCTGCTCTGACACTCGGGCACTGAATGAAGCTAAATTACAGCGATGTGGATGACAAGAAAACATGAGGCAGAGCTGCTGAGGGAAGGACCAACAGTAGCCACACTGTCACAGCTGGACGAACTCTTTATCCCTCTGTTGGAGTTTCTTCTTCATGCTCTCTGTCGCTGTCTGTCTCCCTTTCTCATTCTATTTCTCTCTCTCGCCCCAGTTTGATCACCTGATCTCTCTCACACAAGCAAGCTGACAAGGAGTCTGAAACAAAGTATTAGTTTGTAGATATGGCATGGTAGCCTGCAGTATGGTACTGTATGGTATTACTCACCACCCCAGGTCTTGGATAGGGCACTCTGCCCTCGTAAGCCCCCCACTGGTAGTCAGGTCCCTCCTTGTGTGCAAACGGCCCGTTGAAGGCTTCTCTGATGTCTGCCATACGGTACACACAAACTGCAAAGCCTTGGAACACGTTACTAGGGGAGAGAGGAACGTTTAATGTTAGTGACTGATTTCATTAGGGTTTGGTTCCTCCATTGTACATGTTAAAACTACAGACTGGGATTTGAAAAACAACAAAATGTCCGCCTTGCCGCTTGTTTTGGTAAACAACCAAGGGATGGGTCTGGAGGAATGCAACCACTGTCAAATTCATAGACGGCGATATGGACGTGTGTAACCATGTGTGGAGCTCACCTGATGGTGCTGAAGATAGCATAAACATCTGGGTTCTTCTCATCCTTGCCTCTAAGCAGAAAAACATCCTCTGTGAAACAAAATACAAGCGTTATTGAGTACTTTTGTTAATGTGCTCAGGTTTGGTGCCTGCGAGCATAAATTATTTGTGCGTGTGTGTGTGTGTGTGTGTGTGTGTGTGTGTGTGTGTGTGTGTGTGTGTGTGTGTGTGTGTGTGTGTGTGTGTGTGTGTGTGTGTGTGTGTGTGTGTGTGTGTGTGTGTGTGTGTCTCACCCAGCTCGTCGAAGTGTGTGTCAATGCCATGAGGCCCAGGTACAGAACACACTAGTCTGGCCTTGATGAAGGTGCTCCATTTATTCACCAGCACTCTCTGTCCACCTGCATCATTCTATAGAGGACAGAGACAACACACCACCATCATCATCACCACCACCACCACCACCACCACCACCACCATAACATCACAATCACACAGACAACACACCACCATCATCATCACCACCACCACCACCACCACCACCACCACCACCATAACATCACAATCACACAGACAACACACCACCAACATCATCATCATCACCACCACCACCACAACCACCACCACCACCACCACCACCACCACCACCATAACATCACAATCACACAGACAACACACCACCATCATCATCACCACCACCACCACCACCACCACCACCATAACATCACAATCACACAGACAACACACCACCATCACCATCACATCTCAATCATACAGACAACACACCGCCACCATCACCATAACATCTCAATCATACAGACAACACATCACCATCACCATAACATCTCAATCACACAGACAACACACCACCACCATCACCATCACCACCATCACCACCATCGCCACCATAACATCTCAATCACACAGACAACACACCATCCCCACCACCACCATAACATCTCAATCACACAGACAACACACCACCACCATCACCATCACCACCATCACCACCATCGCCACCATAACATCTCAATCACACAGACAACACACCATCCCCACCACCACCATAACATCTCAATCACACAGACAACACACCACCATCATCATCACCACCATCATCACCATCACATCTCAATCACACAGACAACACACCACCATCATCACCATCACATCTCAATCACACAGACAACACACCACCATCACCACCATAACATTTCAATCACACAGGCACCATCACCATCACCACCATCACCATAACATCTCAATCACACAGACAACACACCACCACCATAACATCTCAATCACACAGACAACACACCACCATCATCATCACCACCATCACCATAACATCACAATCACACAGACAACACACCATCATCACCACAACATCTCAATCATACAGACAACACATCACCACCATCGCCACCATCACCATACCATCTCAATCACACAGACAACATACATCCATCATCATCACCACCATCACATCTCAATCACACAGACAACACACTACCATCGCCACCATAACATCTCAATCACACAGACAACACACCATCACCACCATCACCATCACATCTCAATCACACAGACAACACACCATCACCACCATCACCATAACATCTCAATCATACAGACAACACATACACTAACCAAAAAAGGGAGGGAGAGAGGAGAGATGGCCCACACTGACTAGACATACAGTATAATTGTCAATACGAGGCAAACAAATAGAGTATATCAGTTACACCCAAACAAATAGAGTATATCAGTTACACCCAAACAAATAGAGTATATCAGTTACACCCAAACAAATAGAGTATATCAGTTACACCCAAACAAATAGAGTATATCAGTTACACCCAAACAAATAGAGTATATCAGTTACACCCAAACAAATAGAGTATATCAGTTACACCCAAACAAATAGAGTATATCAGTTACACCCAAACAAAGAATAACCATTATCTATACAGCAGCAGGACTAAAAAGCATAGAAGTACATACTGTAGCTAACTAACTCTGTCTGTCCTCTCCCGTGGGAAAGTTGTCTAGTAAACCCTTTTATAACCATGCACTGGACACTGGGGAGACAGAGAGCACGAGTTATGGAGATGTAATCATATGAGCTTGTCTTCTCCTCCATACTGTTTTATAGTGTATTGTTGTAGCGCTAGCATATAGGCAGCGTACAGACAGACAGGGTCGTTTAATAGACACCAGGGCTGTGTAAGCTGTCTGGGATCAAATCATTGCTTTCTTGGAAGGATGTGGTCCTGTTCTGGTGGAACTGATAATAGCAGGCAGTGTTTAACAACGCCTTGGGGAGGGATGTACAGGAAGAAATACACTATGTATGGAGAGAGATTTGGGGAGGACTGTGGGGACTGTGTGTGTTTGTTTGTGTGAGAACCATATACTTGTAAGTGTGAGCAAAGGAATGTTATACTATAAATTGCCTAGACTCTAAAGCAGATTGCGAGTCTCTTGGGAAAACCTGTAGTCAGCTGTGGTGTGTGTCAGAAGGGATGTGTGACTGTGTGAGAGAGATGGGAGGTATGCAGACTCTGACGCTCATACCAGAGAACATCCAACAGCTGTGTGTGACTGTGTGTCAGAAGGGATGTATGACTGTGTGAGAGAGATGGGAGGTATGCACACTCTGACGCGCATACCAGAGAACATCCAACAGCTGTGTGTGTGTGTGTCAGAAGGGATGTATGACTGTGTGAGAGAGATGGGAGGTATGCACACTCTGACGCTCATACCAGAGAACATCCAACAGCTGTGTGTGTGTGTGTGTGTGTCAGAAGGGATGTATGACTGTGTGAGAGAGATGGGAGGTATGCACACTCTGATGCTCATACCAGAGAACATCCAACAGCTGTGTGTGTGTGTGTGTGTGTGTGTGTGTGTGTGTGTGTGTGTGTGTGTGTGTGTGTGTGTCAGAAGGGATGTATGACTGTGTGAGAGAGATGGGAGTTATGCACACTCTGACGCTCATACCAGAGAACATCCAACAGCTGTGTGTGTGTGTGTGTGTGTGTGTGTGTCAGAAGGGATGTATGACTGTGTGAGAGAGATGGGAGGTATGCACACTCTGACGCTCATACCAGAGAACATCCAACAGCTGTGTGTGACTGTGTGTCAGAAGGGATGTATGACTGTGTGAGAGAGATGGGAGGTATGCACACTCTGACGCGCATACCAGAGAACATCCAACAGCTGTGTGTGTGTGTGTCAGAAGGGATGTATGACTGTGTGAGAGAGATGGGAGGTATGCACACTCTGACGCTCATACCAGAGAACATCCAACAGCTGTGTGTGTGTGTGTGTGTGTCAGAAGGGATGTATGACTGTGTGAGAGAGATGGGAGGTATGCACACTCTGATGCTCATACCAGAGAACATCCAACAGCTGTGTGTGTGTGTGTGTGTGTGTGTGTGTGTGTGTGTGTGTGTGTGTGTGTCAGAAGGGATGTATGACTGTGTGAGAGAGATGGGAGTTATGCACACTCTGACGCTCATACCAGAGAACATCCAACAGCTGTGTGTGTGTGTGTGTGTGTGTGTCAGAAGGGATGTATGACTGTGTGAGAGAGATGGGAGGTATGCACACTCTGACGCTCATACCAGAGAACATCCAACAGCTGTCTGTGTGTGTGTGTGTCAGAAGGGATGTATGACTGTGTGAGAGAAATGGGAGTTATGCACACTCTGACGCTCATACCAGAGAACATCCAACAGCTGTGTGTGTGTGTGTGTGTGTGTGTCAGAAGGGATGTATGACTGTGTGAGAGAGATGGGAGGTATGCACACTCTGACGCTCATACCAGAGAACATCCAACAGCTGTGTGTGTGTGTGTGTCAGAAGGGATGTATGACTGTGTGAGAGAGATGGGAGGTATGCACACTCTGACGCGCATACCAGAGAACATCCAACAGCTGTGTGTGACTGTGTGTCAGAAGGGATGTATGACTGTGTGAGAGAGATGGGAGGTATGCACACTCTGACGCTCATACCAGAGAACATCCAACAGCTGTGTGTGTGTGTGTGTGTCAGAAGGGATGTATGACTGTGTGAGAGAGATGGGAGGTATGCACACTCTGACGCTCATACCAGAGAACATCCAACAGCTGTGTGTGTGTGTGTGTGTGTGTGTGTGTGTGTGTGTGTGTGTGTGTGTGTGTGTGTGTGTGTGTGTGTGTGTGTCAGAAGGGATGTATGACTGTGTGAGAGAGATGGGAGGTATGCACACTCTGACGCTCATACCAGAGAACATCCAACAGCTGTGTGTGTGTGTGTGTCAGAAGGGATGTATGACTGTGTGAGAGAGATGGGAGGTATGCACACTCTGACGCTCATACCAGAGAACATCCAACAGCTGTGTGTGTGTAGAGGAAGAAAGACGCCAACTGTTGGGGAATGTCAGCTCTTCTCAACCCGCCACCTGTGGCCTGACTAAACCATTAGAGACCCTCCCTGTAAGGCGATACTATAAGCACATCTCCCTGTAACTAAACGCTAAACTATCACTATGCCAGGGCTGAAGCTCCACTGTGGAAATAACTCAGAGCCATGATCCAGTTCCCAAACCCCAGATCATGACGTGGTCTCAGAGAAGATGAAGACTGACCTGGGGGGTCCTGGAGAGTGAACTATCAAATAAAATTATATTTGTCACATGCACCGAATACAACAAGTGTAAACTTTACCGTGAAATGCTTACTTACGAGCCCTTTCCCCAAAAGAATAACGAGTCTATATACAATGACTACCGGTACCGACTCAATGTGCAGGGATACGAAGTAGTTGAGGTAATATGAACATGTAGGTAGGGTTAAAAGTGACGAGGCAATCAGAATAGATAATAAACAAAGTAGCAGCAGCGTAAGTGAAGAGTGTGAAAGTGTGTATGTGTGAGTTTGTGTTTGTGGCATCAATATTCATGTGTGTGTTGGTGTATCAGTGTAGTATGTGTGAGTGTGTGGGTAGAGTCCAGTGAGTGTGCATAGCCTAGTGGTTAGAGTGTTGGACTAGTATCCGAAAGGTTGCTAGATCGAATCCCCGAGCTGACAAGGTAAAAATCTGTCGTTCTGCCCCTGAACAAGGCACTGTTCCTAGGCCGTCATTGAAAATAAGAATTTGTTCTTAACTGACTTGCCTAGTTAAATAAAGATAAAATAAAAAATAGAGTTAGTGCAAGAAAGTCAGTGCAAAAAACGGGGGTCAATGCAAATAGTCTAGGTAGACATGTGATTAACTGTTCAGCAGTCTTCAGGCAGTTGCCATACCAAGCAGTCACGCAGCCAGTCAAGATGGTCTCAATAGTGCAGCTGTAGAACTTTCAGGGTCTGAGGGCCCATGTCAAATTTTTTCAGCCTCCCGAGGGGGAAGAGGCATTGT
Organism: Salvelinus namaycush; assembly: GCF_016432855.1. Lineage (NCBI taxonomy): Eukaryota > Metazoa > Chordata > Actinopteri > Salmoniformes > Salmonidae > Salvelinus > Salvelinus namaycush. The sequence continues at coordinate 28,879,127 of NC_052322.1, read as the reverse complement.
CGTGCCCTCTTCAAGACTGTGTTGGTGTGTTTTGACTGTACAGGCTTTGGTTTTTCCATTTATGTTTTGAGGTTGGACTTTAGCACGTGTAGCTCGTTAGCACGTAGGGCGCACCATTGGGGTCACCTCGTTAGTCAGTATGTGTTATACCTGTGCTGGTTGCCATCTCGTTAGTGGGAAGGTGTTTCACCTGTGCTGGCCCATGTGCTATTTAAGAGTGGCTGGCCCACCTTTAGTTGGCACTCCCTATAATTTTTTTTTTTTTAAATAACATTCCTTTGTCTGATTTCCCTGATTTCATTTTGCTCCACCTTTTTGGTTTGCTTCCTGTCTTTAAGTTCATTGTGGGGTTTTTCTTTTGTTTGCCTCTTCTTAGGCAAATTTTGTGGACCATCAAGGTGAGTGTCATTTAGGTTCCAGTTATTGTTGCTAGTCAACTTTCAGTGGACACACCCATGAGTGTCTTACAGAACCCCTGCTAAAACCCCACCTGTTTTGTGTAGTTGTTGTCAGTGACTTTTTGTTAGTTCCCCCTTCTGTTTGAGCAACATTATTTGGATTTCTAGCTGGGGAATGTAGCAGGACCATGATAGGTCCTTAGTGATGTGGATACCAGGGAACTTGAAGCTCTCGACTGGCTCCACTACAGCCCCGTCGATATGAATGGGGGCATGCTCGGCCCTCCGCTTCCTGTAGTCCACGATCAGCTCCTTTGTCTTGTTGACGTTGAGGGAGAGGTTGTTGTCCTGGCACCACACTGCCCAGGTCTCTAACCTCCTCCATATATGCTGTCTCAGCGTCATTGGTGATCAGGCCTACTACCATTGTTTCAGTAGAGGCAAACTTAATGATGGTGTTGGAGTCGCGCACGGCCACACAGCCTCTGGTGAACAGGGAGTACAGGAGGGGACTAAGCACGCACCCCTGAGGGGCTCCCGTGTTGAGGGTCAGCATGGTGGATGTGTTGTTGCCTTCCCTCACCACCTGGGAGTGGCCCATCGGGAAGTCCAGGATCCAGTTGTAGAAGGTGTTCAGTCCCAGGGTCCTTAACTTAGTGGTGTTGATTGCTGAGCTGTAGTCAATAAACAGCATTCTCATGTAGGACTTCCTTTTGTCCATTTGGGAAAGGGCAGTGTGGAGTGCAATAGAGATTGCATCATCTGTTGGGTGGTATGCGATTTGGAGTGGGTCTGGGATGATGGTGTTGATGTGAGCCATGACCAGCCTTTCAAAGCATTTCATGGCTACAGATGTGAGTGCTATGAGTCATTTAGACAGGTTACATTGATGTTCTTGGGCACAGGGACTATGGTGGTCTGCTTGAAACATGTAAGTATTACAGACTGGGTCAGGGAGAGGTTGAAAATGTCAGTCAAGACACTTTCCAGCTTGTCAGCGCCTAACCTGCTGCTGGCAATGCGGCTTTGTAAATGTTAACCTGTTTAAAGGTCTTACTCACATCGGTTACGGAGAGCGTGATCACACAGTTGACCGGAACAGCTGGTGCTCTCATGCATGGTTCAGTGTTACTTGCGTCGAAGCGAGCATAGAAGCCACCAGTGTCACTGTTGGAGTCAATGAGAGAGCTTTCCCACATATCCAGATTCACCTTGGCTTCACGTAACCTGTTAGCTTCACTGAACTAACACAGGGTTTGCCTGTGGGATGAGTTAGGTGTAACCGTATGTATATTTCTCTTACCGCACACACACGTCCTACACGGGTGTGGATGGCCCCCTCTCTGTCCCCGGCCTCCATGGCCTTCTCCGTGAAGAAGAAGTACACCTTGTCATTGTCACGGTCATCATTATCAGGGATGAGGTGGGCCGCAACAAACTTAGGATCTGGAGAGAGGGAAGAAGAGAGAGTGAGTGAGTGAGTGAGGGAGTGAGTGAGTGAGTGAGTGAGTGAGTGAGTGAGTGAGTGAGTGAGTGAGTGAGTGAGTGAGTGAGTGAGTGAGTGAGTGAGTGAGTGAGTGAGTGAGTGAGTGAGTGAGTGAGTGAGTGAGTGAGTGAGTGAGTGAGTGAGTGAGTGAGTGAGTGAGTGAGTGAGTGAGTGGGAGTCAGTGAAAAAGAAAAAGAAATATAAAAAAAGAGAGCAGATACGAGTTATTTCATAGCAAGTACTGTCTATAGAAGATGTAAGAACCAAGTGGTGTAGAATAGGTGAATAATTGATATTGGTTTTAGGTGTGTATTCAGTGTGGGTGGTAAGTACAGTACAGTTCTTGTACCATGCAGCAGTCTCTGGTCCGTCTCAGTCCTCATGGTGGAGCGACCTCCCAGACTACGGAATATCACTGAGTCTCTACCCAGGAAGTCTGCAGTCAGCCCTGTGTACAGCTCCCCACCTGGGAACAGACAGAGCGGAAAGGATGGAGGAAGAGAATGAAAGATGAGGGGATGAGGAGAGAGGATGAGGAAATAAGGGATGGCAGGGGAAAAATGTCACAATGACAGGAATACAACATTGGCCAATATGGTAGACATACCCCAAGCCACATGTCCTGCATCCCTAGAGAAGGTTCATAGACTGGACAAAGATGAGATCAACTGTCTGTAACAGCATCTCCCATTGAATCAGACAGCATTCCCAACTGAACTCGTATCAGATGAAATGCTATCCCTGCTCTACATGACAGAGCTCAGGTCATGCTCCTAACAAGAGTATATTCATCTACAGTGGCCGTGTCATAGCTCCCTAAGCCCTGTCATCACTTCACTGACTGAGGATGGAAGTGTCTGTGTGTGCGCGCACATGTGTGTGTGTCTATGGCTCCGATGATCGTTTCCCAACCAAGGAGCTGAATTATAAGAGCAGCTAGCTGTACAGAGACAGTGGGGCTGCCTTACACCCCTGAGCATGCACAAACAAATAGTCAGTCTGGCTTGGTCCCACCGAGTTTTGAGAAGTGTGATTAATGCAGACTCTGGCCCCGCTGAAAGGCAATAGCTTCTTTCAATAGCTGATCCCAGAGATAGAAGAGATGCAGAGAAACGTCAGAAGGATGTGTGTGTGTGAGGAAGCAGGGAGGAGGGTTACTGACCTCCTGTCCTCCTCCTGCCAAAGAGCTCTCTTTACTAGTGGGACACAATGGCCATGACAAATACGCTCTGTCTTCCTCTCTCTCTATCTTTTTCTCCCTCTCCGTCTCCCCTTCTCTTTCTCTATATTTTTTTTCTTCCCCCCTCTCTCTTTCTCTGTCTGATTAATCTATCCATTGCGACCTCTGAAACTAAACATTTGACAGCAATTACTCCTTAATCATGATTAAAAAGTCCCTTCAGAATGAATAGAGGATAATAGATGTGTGTAGAACATGTACACAACTTGTATCCGTGTGTGTGTGTGTGTGTGTGTGTGTGTGTGTGTGTGTGTGTGTGTGTGTGTGTGTGTGTGTGTGTGTGTGTGTGTGTGTGTGTGTGTGTGTGTGTGTGTGGGTGTGTGTGTGTGTGTGTGTGTGTGTGTGTTTTTCCATGTTAGCTTTACACAGTGTATGTGAGTGAGCATTAGTGGAATATTACGTTGTTTGTGTAGGGTTAGTCTTTTGTGTATCAGTGTGCTCAAGGATAGACTGCTGGGCCTTTGGCCGTCCCTGTGTGTCTGCCTGCCAGATCCAATGAATTTTGGGACAGATCCTGGAGTTTGTGGGGTTCAGCAGCAGAGTGGACTGAGGCGGGGTGGGAAGACACACAGACACACACACACACACACACACACACACTTTTCACCCCTGCGACTTCTAGAGTTGCATGTTGATGCAGTAAATCTGACTTATTTCACAAGCTATGTCGAATGACAACAAGAGAGGAACACCCTTACTACAGTGTATCTCACAGAATCAGAAACCTCAAACCCCTTCCGGCTGTTGTGTTGAGATAAACATACTGGACTAATAAAGACACAGAGTACAGGACCTACCAATTAAGGTGCTAGCGAAGGGAAGGCTGGGGTCGTGAGGAACCTTCCCCCGTCCGCTCTCCATTTTGGTAGGGTCCATGGTGAAAACATGCTGTTTAGGGGAAAAACGAGAAATGAGATTAGAAAAATCCAGATATCACATATCATTAAAACATTAGAAGTTTAATAGTCACATGTCCAGGGTTGCAAGTGCAATTACAGGCTACAGTGAAAATCTTAAGAAAATCTTACGATTTGAATGTTTTCCTTTAATCGCCGTAAGGGCAATTACTGAACTCATTGTAAATATTTCAACATACAGTACGTCAGTCTAATACATATAATTAAATAGAACACTTAATTGAATGTATCTCTATGCCCTAATACGGTAGTGACTCTTTGACTGTAGTGATGTCATCAGTGAGGGACAGGATTAACAAGGGGTAACACAGTGAGTGTAAAAAGACAAACAGGATGAGCTCCAAGTGAATCAGGACCCAGATGAATGTCCTGTGAACTATCCACAGTCTCCAGCTCTGGGTAGCAGTTCCTAGTGCAGACACTGAGGCATTGTGGTTCTCTGGTTGAATGACTGTATACACTGTCATGTAGGACACCATGACATGGAAGTTAGCCGGATAAAATTACACTTAATAACGCTACCATGATTAAAATAACACTGTATGTCCTTGATTTTGTGGCCCTTTCCAGTAAGTGCCCTTTCCTTGGCTTTGAATCACACAGGGATTCCCAGTGGCACTAGGACCTTTCCAGCTATATTGACACTCTCAGTGAGGAGAGAGGAGGAAGTAAGGTTGGCTTTGAGTTCCACAATGTCTCTAATATAGTCATACATTTAGCAGGTTAGGAAGTGCAGCTCAGTTTCCACCTCATTTTGTGGGCAGTGTGCATATAGCCTGTCTTCTCTTGAGAGCCAGGTCTGCCTACGGCAGCCTTTCTCAATGCCAAGGCTATGCTCACTGAGTCTGTACATAGTCAAAGCTTTCCTTACGTTTGGGTCAGTCACGGTGGTCAGGTGTATATTATTCTCTCTCTCTCTCTCTCTCTCTCTCTCGCTCTCTCTCGCTCTCTCTCGCTCTCTCTCGCTCTCTCACTCTCTCTCGCTCTCTCTCTCTCTCTCTCTCTCTCAGCAGAGAGAAAAGACAGGCCCTTTGGCAAGCGGTAGAGGATCTCTGCTGTTTCTCTCTCAGTGAGCTAAATAGTGGCAGAAACACCAGATGTTACCTCTCCCTGAGCGGTGTAACTCTCCGGGCTGCACACAAACAGTACACAGTACCCTATACACACGCACAGACACTAACCTCCTTTATAAAATCTATCTAGTAACATTAGTTATCGTGATCAGATCAATCAGCATGATTTCAAATTCCAATTATAACTCCGCTTTGTGAATCTCCATAGTTCAATCTCACTCATCTTTTTCAAATAGTCAGATCTCAAACCGCTTTTACTTTCCATTCTCTATACCTCATTTGTCCTCCTTACAGCACCGCTCTACTCTCTTTACTTTACCGCCTCTCTTTTGCCTCTCCCTCCCCTCTCTCTCTACTTCATCCATCCATCCATCCATCTCTCCCTCCCCACCCCCATTCTCTCTACTCCCTCCCTCCCTCTCTTTCTCCTCCTGGCTAGTCTCTCTCAGATCCAGTCTCTCTGTGGTAACTCAGTGCAGAGCGAGGGGACTGGCGCTAGTCATGTCTGCTGTCGTTCTCTAGTCAGCCCTGCCAAGCCAAACAGCCCAGCAACCCCACTACCAAGCCTGGGCCACTGACACACTACTGGCACACACACATGCTCTCTGATGCACACACACACACACACAGGAGGTTGGTGGGACCTTAATTGGGGAGGACTGGCTCGTGGCAATGGCTGAAGCAGAATAAGTGGAATAGTATAAAATCCAACTTAAACATATGGTTTCCGTTATGAGCCGTCCTCCCCCAGCAGCCCCCACTGCCACACACACGCTAGTTTTAAGACCGCAGGACTTTATTGCAAAAAAAAAAAAAATTGTTGTTGTTTCTCTTATCCATTCATATTTTATTTGCTCATGGATGTCAGTTTGTATTGACTGCTATATTAGTGTAATAAAAACTTGAAAACACATACGCTAAGCTGCTCTCGCTCTGCTCCTCGGATCCATGTGTCGGTCTCCATCCTCCACCCCTCTATCTTTCTTCTCTCCCTCTCTTTCTCTAAGCAGATATCCACCTCTGTCTGCGCCCACAACCTTTTCAAAATCCTTCCCTCATCCTTTCCAGCTTCTTCTCTCATGATCTTGTCATTTCTCTCTCTAAGGCGAGACAGCCTCAGAAAGATGCACTCTGTCCTCTCTTCTCTTAGTCCATCCCTAACATTACCCAGCACCACAGTCATAACAGGAAAGAGACAGAAACAGAGCAATAGAGAGAAAGAAACGAAAGGTAACGAGATGAATACAAAGAGAAAGAAAGAAAGCAGGAAAGAGAGAAATTATTCCTATAGGTGGACTTTGTTGAGAACCTGACCCATTTACCTTTAGTGGGCTGTGTGTGTGTGTGTGTGTGTGTGTGTGTGTGTGTGTGTGTGTGTGTGTGTGTGTGTGTGTGTGTGTGTGTGTGTGTGTGTGTGTGTGTGTGTGTGTGTGTGTGTGTGTGTGTGTGTGTGTGTGTGTGTGTGTGTGTGAGCTGGAACCTCTGGATGTTGTCACCACTACTGGGGTTTATTTTCCTTGCGTGGCAGTGTGTGTGTGTCACCAGTGCCATTCCTACAAGGTGCTCTGGGAGTCCATGCCACCCTACGGCGGCAGCGCCACGGGGAACCCTGCATTCATTTAAGCAGTCACTAACTCATTTAGGAACACACGTCTGTTTCTTTCCCTCGATTCTGAGACGGGGGGGGGGGGGTCATGAACCTTCAGGCCGGTCTGTGGGTGGGATGACCTTTGACAGGGTGTTTCCCCTCTGTTCCAGGCCTCCCCAGGACAGACGTGCAGTCAGCTGCCTTACGTCGCCTTCAAACCTTAACACACTGTATCCATCTGCCAACACACACAGGCACAGAGAGACATAGAAACACACGCACAAGCATGCACACATACACACACACACACACAAACACACACTATGCTGCTCTACTCTACAAAGTAGATGTATTGTTCTCAGTGTCATGGTGAGCTTGTCAGAGGCAGCACAGAGATAAGATCTAAAGGTTTTTAATGAAGTGTCATAAAGCATAGGTCCAAACCACACAGAGGATGATGAATTTAGAGAGAGGGCCAACATGGCAGAACACACAACTCTCCCCACAGTTCATCCAGCAGCCCCCACCCTAACTACCAACACACACACAAACACACTAAGACCCCCAATATGACCACCACAGACAGACCACCCTTCCACTCCCTGCCTATAAATATACCCTCCCTGTCTCACATCACACCCTGTTGGTTCCACAACCTCCATCCCCCAACTTGAATAGGTGGAACCCTCACCAACCCTCCAAGCCCAGTGCCTCCCCTCCTCATGCCCAGTCCGATCCCCTTCTGCTGGGTGTGCCACGTGGGCCTGTGTGCAGCTTTGTGGGGTTTCACCACATACAGGCGCCTACACAGGGCCTCACACCAGGGCAGCAGGGCCCCGCTGGACAGCTGCATGCTGGAGCACAACCCTGGGCTTTGTGTCTTCAGCCTGGAGCTCTGAGCCTGGAGCCAGAGCACTGAATGTTACTGACGGCTACAGCCTGCTGCCTCTTTCTGTATACACTGTCTTAGAGAGAGAGAAAGAGAGAGAGAGAGAAAGACCACTGTGCTCACAGACTGGACCCAACAGGTATCAAATACTATACAACGGAGACAGACAGACAATCCATAGGGAGTAGTATGTAGAGCAAAATCAGGATGACTCGTCTGTCAGAGCCTGTGTGTGTGTGTGTGTGTGTGTGTGTGTGTGTGTGTGTGTGTGTGTGTGTGTGTGTGTGTGTGTGCGTGTGCGTGTGCGTGTGTGCGTGCGCGTGTGCGCGTGCGTGTGCGTGTGCGTGTGTGTGTGCGCGTGTGCGCGTGCATGCGGGCATGCGGGCGTGAGAGAAAAGAGGTGATGTGATGCAGTGGGTTCTTACCTCTCCACGGTAGCCCACGTACACATAGGTACACATGGGTTGGAATGCACCCGTACCACAGGCCAGCAGGTGGGTGCGGTTATAGGGCTGCAGCAGGCGCACAAAGTTGGCACACTCCGTCTGTGAACACACACGCACGCACACACACACACACACACACACAGGTTAAATAAATACAAATACACAGGACAACAATAAACTGTCAACCAATTTCTGACCATTTTGTGTAGAGTAAAAATATTTATTAACAAAGGCCATTGATTCCACATGTTAGCAATAAGGGCCAAGAACAAGAGTTTAAAAGATGAAAAACAATAAACTTCAACAAATGCTGGGCTTCCCAGATCTTTCCCACAGCCAAAGATGTGACATGGAGGGATCAGGCAACAGAGAGAAGAGAAGGAGAAAGACGGAGAGCTAGAGAGAGAGAGAGAGAGGGAGAGAATAAGAGAGGAGATCAAGAGACAGAATAATAGAAAATAGAATCCTCGATGTATCCTTTTCTTGAAGCTTCACAATAGATGCTGAGGAGTGGTGTCACAGTGACCAACAGTGTCACTGCCGTAGGGTGAGAGGGTCAAACTCGTCCACTTAGCTGCTGTGTGTGTGTGACTACTAGTATTATACACTGAATGTACAAAACATTCTGAACATGACATAGACTGACCAGGGGAATCCTGGTGAAAGCTATGATCCCTTATTGATGTCACTTTTTAAATCCACTTCAATCAGTAGTGATGAAGGCGAGGAGACACGTTACAAAATATTTAAGTGCCTTTGAACAGGGTATGTTAGTAGGTGCCACCAGGCACACCGGTTTGTGTCAAGAACTGCAACTCTGCTGTTTTTTTCAAGCTCAACAGCTTCCCGTTTGTATCAAGAAAGGTCCACCACCCAAAGGATATCCAGCCAACTTGACACAACTATGGGAAGCATTGGAGTCAACATGGGCCAGCATCCCTGTGGAACACTTTCGACACCTTGTCCTAACGAATTGAGGCTGTTCGAGGGCAAAGGGGGGTGCAACTCAATATTAGGAAGGTGTTCCTAATGTTTTGTACACCTACTGTACAGTATATTGGAGGTTTGGAGTGAAGCCAGGTGTGCTTTGTATCTATCAGCCAAACATGACTCGGCTCTCCTTCCTGTCCAGACTATAGCTGCACACACACACACACACACACACACACACATACACACACACACACACACACACACACACACACACACACACACACACACACACACACACACACACACACACACACACACACACACATACACACACACCTCCTCTCAGGTTTTAATTACCCAAAACGCTCCCTCCCTCCCTCTCTTCACCTACCACCATCCCTCTCTCCTCCCCTGCTCTGGTAGTGTATAGAGGGTAGGCTGTAGTGAGACGGACTGTAGAAATAGACTCCAGACTGGTCCCAGTGGAGAGAAGCAGCCTCCTGGCCCTGTTTCCTCCCTGTTCCTAATGTTTTGTACACTCAGTGTATAAACTGATGAGTGGCAGATCCTTCGTAATGTATTTCTCCATAATATTGAGTGTGTAACAGACAGGCGGGGTGGTAGGGTAATACCATCAGGCCTCAGATGTTTATACTGAGGGATGGAGACATCTTGTTCCAGTGTAAACAGCATGCATTCACTGGAGAGCAATCAGCGCTGTTAACACTAACAGGAAATCAAGACCATCGTTGAGGGAAACACACGCAGAGAGAGAAAGACAAACACACACACCCTCAAACAGGCATACAGCTGTGCACACACACTCGAAGACACACATGGATGCAAACACACACTCACACACACAAAGAGGCACACACAAAGCTGTTTTGGAAAAAGCAGGATGCTTCAGTCTGTCCAAGTCTCTGTGGTCCACACAGCTGGAGCTACACGGAGAAGAGAGAGCATAGAAGCAGTGTGCTGAGGAGAAGACCAGATGAGCAGACTACGGATGTGAACATCCATAACTTAGACAGACACACAACACAATCCCACCACCACACCAGCTCCCAGACAAGTGGTAGACAAAAGCGTAGGCATCAAATGCACTATAAGACGTGCTCAACTCCTAAAGTTTGGTTGCTTTAGCCCAGCAGTAGTTGTTCATATCAGTATGCTTAGACATACTGTTAACCTAGAGCGATCCACAGTGTCTGTCTGCAGATTTGTCCTTGGATTGGTTTGTAGATGATTCACTTTTTAAAGCAAGTCACTTCCACGTTTGTACCCATAGGTACGGCTGTGCCCATTAATGAACATAGTGGACTGTTTCCTCTGGCAGTGCTGGATAATGCCAGGGCACTGTGCCAAATGGCACCAAGCTGAGTTTCCAGGTCCCTGATGCATGAAGTCTCACAAAGTTCTTCAAAAGTCTCCTACAAATCCTTTAAACATTCAAATCTCTCACCCATTCACTCGGACTAATAACTCTCCCAAACCCACAACCCTGGTAGTTCCTGCTTTGTTATTGTCTGGTTCCTGCTGAGGGAGGGGCTATGGGACATCTATGTCTGCTGGGGGTAATGAAATCAGGGGTCATGTGGTCGCAACCTGTGAGGAAGGCCATCATAAAGCAAACACGTTAGGTGTTACCCAGTGGTCAACCAGCGGGGTCACACAGCCCCATTGATCAGCCGGTTCCCCTCCTTTAGCCAGTCAATAAAATACCCTCACAGACACGCACCCACCTCTAACTCCTCCATCCCCCCACAGTCAATGGAGGGAAGTAGTATGCACATCCTACAGCTCCAAGACACAGACACTTGTGTATAAGGGAAGGAGATAGATTGCGACCACCAGCCCAGCAGCCCTGCAGTGTTTTCCATTGAGAGGTCACTGTATCAGAACGCTGAATAGGTGCAACAATAGTAACACAATGCGCTCCAGCTTTAAAACCAGCCAGGCTGTCTAGTCAGTGTCTAGTCAGTGCCAGCGCCCGCTTCACTCCACGGTGTTTGTTTAATGGGAGGTCTCCATGTCCAACACTGCCTAACAAAGTTAGAGAGGGAGGGATAGCTCTGTCCTCACTCACCCGCCCGCTGGCATAGGCAGTCAGGGTATATTTAGAACACACATTTAAGTGTCCATCTGTGATGGAATGAGCTGCTCTGTACACACTCACATGTCCCTGTACCCACTGGGATAACATCAGTCCTCAGTAAGGGTTGTGAACCAAGCCTTTCTCTCTGCCAAAATCACAAACAAGTCCATTTCAACCAATCAAACAAACACCTATCCATGCCTTTGTAACTTTTTGACTTATGACATTGCCTGGGGTTTTGTCTAGCAGCAGGGAAAGGTGCAAACAGAGCCCTGATTGAGTGTGTGTGCATGTCCGAGTCTTTGTCAGGTAGAGAACAGGGGCAGAGAGGGCACCCCATCAATGGCCCTTCACTGAGCCCAGAGACAACGACATAACTGGGCCTGTCCACTGAACATACAGTACAGTCCTCAAAACAGGGGACCAGCCTCTTACATAGGGTTAACAACACATACAGTACAGTCCTCAAAATAGGGGACCAGCCTCTTACATGGGGTTAACAACACATACAGTACAGTCCTCAAAACAGGGGACCAGCCTCTTACATAGGGTTAACAACACATACAGTACAGTCCTCAAAACAGGGGACCAGCCTCTTACATTGGGTTAACAACACATACAGTACAGTCCTCAAAACAGGGGACCAGCCTCTTACATGGGGTTAACAACACATACAGTACAGTCCTCAAAACAGGGGACCAGCCTCTTACATTGGGTTAACAACACATACAGTACAGTCCTCAAAACAGGGGACCAGCCTCTTACATGGGGTTAACAACACATACAGTACAGTCCTCAAAACAGGGGACCAGCCTCTTACATGGGGTTAACAACACATACAGTACAGTCCTCAAAACAGGGGACCAGCCTCTTACATGGGGTTAACAACACATACAGTACAGTCCTCAAAACAGGGGACCAGCCTCTTACATGGGGTTAACAACACATACAGTACAGTCCTCAAAACAGGGGACCAGCCTCTTACATGGGGTTAACAACACATACAGTACAGTCCTCAAAACAGGGGACCAGCCTCTTACATAGGGTTAACAACACATACAGTACAGTCCTCAAAACAGGGGACCAGCCTCTTACATTGGGTTAACAACACATACAGTACAGTCCTCAAAACAGGGGACCAGCCTCTTACATAGGGTTAACAACACATACAGTACAGTCCTCAAAACAGGGGACCAGCCTCTTACATGGGGTTAACAACACATACAGTACAGTCCTCAAAACAGGGGACCAGCCTCTTACATAGGGTTAACAACACATACAGTACAGTCCTCAAAACAGGGGACCAGCCTCTTACATAGGGTTAACAACACATACAGTACAGTCCTCAAAACAGGGGACCAGCCTCTTACATTGGGTTAACAACACATACAGTACAGTCCTCAAAACAGGGGACCAGCCTCTTACATAGGGTTAACAACACATACAGTACAGTCCTCAAAACAGGGGACCAGCCTCTTACATAGGGTTAACAACACATACAGTACAGTCCTCAAAACAGGGGACCAGCCTCTTACATTGGGTTAACAACACATACAGTACAGTCCTCAAAACAGGGGACCAGCCTCTTACATGGGGTTAACAACACATACAGTACAGTCCTCAAAACAGGGGACCAGCCTCTTACATTGGGTTAACAACACATACAGTACAGTCCTCAAAACAGGGGACCAGCCTCTTACATGGGGTTAACAACACATACAGTACAGTCCTCAAAACAGGGGACCAGCCTCTTACATAGGGTTAACAACACATACAGTACAGTCCTCAAAACAGGGGACCAGCCTCTTACATAGGGTTAACAACACATACAGTACAGTCCTCAAAACAGGGGACCACCCTCTTACATAGGGTTAACAACACATACAGTACAGTCCTCAAAACAGGGGACCAGCCTCTTACATAGGGTTAACAACACATACAGTACAGTCCTCAAAACAGGGGACCAGCCTCTTACATAGGGTTAACAACACATACAGTACAGTCCTCAAAACAGGGGACCAGCCTCTTACATGGGGTTAACAACACATACAGTACAGTCCTCAAAACAGGGGACCAGCCTCTTACATAGGGTTAACAACACATACAGTACAGTCCTCAAAACAGGGGACCAGCCTCTTACATAGGGTTAACAACACATACAGTACAGTCCTCAAAATAGGGGACCAGCAACTTACATGGGGTTAACAACACATACAGTACAGTCCTCAAAACAGGGGACCAGCCTCTTACATGGGGTTAACAACACATACAGTACCTGAAAGCCTTTCTCATGGAGTCCCTAGCCTCAGAGGGCACTGGGGTGGAGGTGGTGGGTCGTATTCCGGTTGGGAAGAACTAGAGGTGTGAAGTGTTACAGATGTGACCCTGTACACACATTCCCAGCAGACACACTTCACCTCCATCTCCCAGTCCAGTCATTGTTAATGATGCTAGACATTAGACTAGAAACATGGGCCCCATCTTCCTCTCTGACAAACAACATATCTCCAGCAACAGATTCAGTCCAGGCCTGTTTAAAAGAATGATGGAGAGGACAAGAACCAAGTCCACTTGAACTGTGGTCTGAATGAGTCTGATGGTAGGTGAGTGCTGCTGGGGTGCAGGGGTGTGTCTCCAGGGGTATGGAGGGGAGCTTAAACACACACTGGCCACGGCTCCCTTGGCACAGGTTAGATTGAGTTACCGTGGGCCCAACTTTAACCCATAACGACTGCTCCTCTCCCCTACGAACACCAGCTCACATACCTCATACGGGAGGAGGAAACGCGTAATAACTCCTGATATTAGATACCCCTCCTCACCTGCCACTTCAAACGCCACAGTTACCTATAGGGCCAGTGTTGACACCCAATGGGGGGGTCTTAAACTTCCCTCCAACCCCCCCCCACATCCACAGAGACAGATTAGTCCTGTTTTACAGCCCAAATCACCTAACCCAGACCAGATGCCAGGGTTGTTTCCCTTTCTGTCGTTACCCAAGGCTTACCCAAGGCTGCCCACGGACAGAAGATATTAAACATGGAACCACAAGTGTCTTTAGAGTGTTTGACTGGGGAGTGAGGGCCAGTTTCAATATGGGCAGTCTTCTTAAAGATATAATTACTGGTGTTTATTGTGTCGGAACCCAACTCTGGACACCTCAGCCATGTGGGAGGGGCTATTACTAGATATTGAAAGACTCCCTATCTCATTCACTGGGCTGTTAAACAACTTCACTGTACACACGGATGGAGGCATGGATAGATGAAGGGATGGTGGGATGATGCATGGGACTATGGCTGTAGCCTGTAGGATATAGGAAAAGGGAGTGTTGACACAGCAAGCCAACTGTCGACATAAATTTGCTGGTTAGCTTCCTGATAACATGATCCAGATGTGGCAATGTAGAATGTACAGTACAGTCAGTAAGGTGACTAGAATGTTACTGTCTAGAGTGGCTGATAGAGCAGCTGAATAGGCTAGGCTGGTGGAAACCATACATGTGACATTATTAGAGTAAATAGGAAGTAGAGAGGCGACCTCAAAGGTGGATTGGTCTGACTGAGCTGTCACTCACCTGAGAATCTTTCCCTCTCTGGACACATTCATCTCTGTTACCAGGCAACGGAGGCCAGTAGATCTACAACGAGAGAGAGAGAGAGAGAGAGAGAGAGAGAGAGAGAGAGAGAGAGAGAGAGAGAGAGAGAGAGAGAGAGAGAGAGAGAGAGAGAGAGAGAAGAGAGAGAGAGAGAGAGAGAGAGAGAGAGAGAGAGAGAGAGAGAGAGAGAGAGAGAGAGAGAGAGAGAGAGAGAGAGAATGATAAATCACGTCATAACATTGTACACTGCCTAAATCCACAATATAACTACAGGCAATTAGAGCATGAGAACATTATTAGCCACAGTTTAAACAATGAAGACCTACTAGATCACATATGAAACCAAGCCCGTATCTCACTAAGTCTTTGCTCCCACACAATCATCCATGGGCTAATCAGTGCTAATTGTGTGCTATCAGTGCTATATCATTCTATATCATCAATATCCAGCTTATTCAAGATTGTTTTTGGAAGGCCCCTCTTTGGCACCATCAGATACTGTGTTGTAAATTACTGACTCACAGATGGCTATCTGAAACAATGGCTCTTTTGTGTGTTTCATTTAAAAGCTTATTTTGCTTTCGGGAAGAGGTATATACAGAATACCAAGAAAACAATCAAGGAAACAGTAACTTTCTGTGACAATGTGCGTACGTGTCCATCCGCAATTGTGTCCATGTGTATTTGTGTCTGTGCATGTACATGCGTGCTCCTACATTATAGTGCATGCATAGCCATTCATCATAAGAGAGAAAATGACACCTGATACAGGTGCTTTCTGTAACACAGCTATCATATCATAAATTAATGTTACAGAAAGGATTAGGGCCTCCTCTATAAATCACACTTTATCCCTTTATCGAGCCTGTCTGGAACTGAACCACAATAAATCACTGCCTGCCTGTCTGAAACATGCCTTTTTATGGTCTGAACCACAGAATCAGCCAACCTGATAGTCAACACTGCGCTATTTATACTAATATTCCTTGCCTGGATTCAAATAGGAAGTGCTGTGGTCATCATGTTCTATTTGTCTCTATAACTCCGTCCCTCTGTTTAACCATCCTGACATGTTAGTCATCAACACCAATTGCAGGATAAAGTTTCCTCTATGTCTAGACATTGATCTGGTCAGCTTGGGTTTCTGTGCCTTAGGGCAACTTCTTACCAGAGCTTGGCTGTCAGCGCGCTGATTAACTTCCTTTTCCTGTTTGGCTCAGTAGTGTCATCCATTGGCCGGAAAGCCCAGGCACCAGCCAATCATAACAAGCACTGACAAACCCTGGCATGAGCTGGCCAATCAAGGACCTTACTGTGGCATGCATCAAGTAGATCCATGACATACTAAACTACACACAGACCGTATGTTTAAATCTACTCTTATCTAGTCTCTAGTGTGAGTGAAACTAGGGGGACATGTCTGTTAAGAACCGACCACATTTATGGCAACATAAAACAAGTTTGGTTTTACACACAAACACTCCTCAAAAGCTCAAGGTCTATATCGAGCTGCAATCATTTCTGTTTAGAGTAAAATATTTACATGTTAATGTGGCACATTTACATGAGTTTAATAGGCATGTGTTTGTTTTATTTCTGGCATGGTCATTACCATTAAGACTGTATTGAAACAGTTCAAACACTTCCCAAATATGATGCGCCAGAGTGGCTGTTGAAGCTCTTAAGAAGCGGTGGTGGGCAGTGAGCAGTTGGCAGTGGGCAGTGAGTTGTGGGCTGAGGGCAGTGAGCTGTGGGCTGAGGGCAGTGAGCTGTGAGCTGTGGGCTGAGGGCAGTGAGTTGTGGGCTAAGGGCAGTGAGCTGTGAGCTGTGGGCTGAGGGCAGTGAGTTGTGGGCTGAGGGCAGTGAGCTGTGGGCTAAGGGCAGTGAGCTGTGAGCTGTGGGCTGAGGGCAGTGAGTTGTGGGCTAAGGGCAGTGAGCTGTGAGCTGTGGGCTGAGGGCAGTGAGTTGTGGGCTGAGGGCAGTGAGCTGTGAGCTGTGGGCTGAGGGCAGTGAGTTGTGGGCTGAGGGCTGTGAGCTGTGGGCTGAGGGCAGTGAGTTGTGGGCTGAGGGCAGTGAGCTGTGAGCTGTGGGCTGAGGGCAGTGAGTTGTGGGCTGAGGGCAGTGAGCTGTGAGCTGTGGGCTGAGGGCTGAGGGCAGTGAGTTGTGGGCTGAGGGCAGTGAGCTGTGAGCTGTGGGCTGAGGGCAGTGAGTTGTGGGCTGAGGGCAGTGAGCTGTGAGCTGTGGGCTGAGGGCAGTGAGTTGTGGGCTGTGGGCAGTTGGCAGTGGGCAGTGGGCAGTGAGCTGTGAGCTGTGAGCTGTGGGCAGTTCACAGGCAAACCTGGTCTCTGTGACCTCATCTCTCCAACTCATCCATGTTTGTTTCTCCCTGTCAAAGACTAGTGGGCCCAGCCAGACTGAGCCTAAGAGTATAGACATTACTAATAGTGAGTTGACTTAAAATATACATAAAATGTATATAGTATGTATAAGCTGGAAATACAGGCCTAAGCGTTGTTGTTCACTAGTTTGCTCCAATTGAGGGAGGGGTGGTAGGGTTGGAGGGTAATAAAGGAAATATGTATTTTTTTAAAGATATATATATTCAGTTGAAGTAGGAAGTTTACATAGACTTAGGTTGGAGTCATTAAAACTCATTTTTGAACCACTCCACAAATTTCTTGTTAACAAACTATAGGTTTTGGCAAGTCGGTTAGGACATCTACTTTGTGCATGACACAAGTCATTTTCCAACAATTTGTTACAGACAGATTATTTCACTTATAATTCACTGTATCACAATTCCAGTGGGTCAGAAGTTAACATACACTAAGTTGACTGTGCCGTTAAACAGCTTGGAAAATTCCAGGATTGATGTCATGGCTTTATAAACTTCTGATAGGCTAATTGACATAATTTGAGTCAATTGGAGGTGTACCTGTGGATGTATTTCAAGGCCTACCTTCAAACTCAGTGCCTCTTTGTTTGACATCATGGGAAAATCAAAAGAAATCAGCCAAGACCTCAGAAAAACAATTGTCGACCTCCACAAGTCTGGTTCATCCTTGGGAGCAATTTCCAAATGCCTGAAGGTACCACTTTCATCTGTATAAACAATAGTACGCAAGTATAAGCACCATGGGACCACGCATATATGTATATGCTACCAAATACGAATTGAGTGTATGTAAACTTCTGACCCACTGGGAATGTGATGAAAAAAATTAAAGCTGAAATAAATCATTCTCTCTACTATTATTCTGACATGTTCACATTCTTAAAATAAAGTGGTGATCCTAACTGTCACGCCCTGGCCATAGAGAGGGTTTTAGTCTCTATTTTGGTTAGGCCAGGGTGTGATTAGGGTGGGCATTCTATGTGTTATATTTCTTTGTTTTTGGCTGAGTGTGGTTCCCAATCAGAGGCAGCTGTCTATCGTTGTCTCTGATTGAGAACCATACTTAGGTAGCCTTTTCCCACCTGTGTTTTGTGGGTAGTTGTTTTCTGTTTAATGTTGCTGCACCTTACAGGACTGTTTCGTTTCTCACTTTGTTATTTTGCTTGAGTGTTGTTGGTTAATAAATTATCATGAACACGTACCACGCTGCGCTTTGGTCCACTTCTTCAGACGAGCGTTACACTAACTGACCTAAGACAGGGAATTGTTACTAGGATTAAATGTCAGGAATTGTGAAAACTGAGTTTAAATGTATTTGGCTAAGGTGTAACTTCCGACTTCAACTGTATTAATATATGTATGTATATGTATGTACAGTGGGGCAAAAAAGTATTTAGTCAGCCACCAATTGTGCAAGTTCTCCCACTTAAAAAGATGAGAGAGGCCTGTAATTTTCATCATAGGTACACTTCAACTATGACAGACAAAAATAAAATAAAAATCCAGAAAATCACATTGTAGGATTTTTTATGAATTTATTTGCAAAATATGGTGGAAAATAAGTATTTGGTCAATAACAAAAGTTTATCTCAATACTTTGTTATATACCCTTTGTTGGCAATGACAGAGGTCAAACGTTTTCTGTAAGTCTTCACAAGGTTTTCACACACTGTTGCTGGTATTTTGGCCCATTCCTCCATGCAGATCTCCTCTAGAGCAGTGATGTTTTGGGGCTGTTGCTGGGCAACACAGACTTTCAACTCCCTCCAAAGATTTTCTATGGGGTTGAGATCTGGAGACTGGCTAGGCCACTCCAGGACCTTGAAAGGCTTCTTACGAAGCCACTCCTTCGTTGCCCGGGCGGTGTGTTTGGGATCATTGTCATGCTGAAAGACCCAGCCACGTTTCATCTTCAATGCCCTTGCTGATGGAAGGAGGTTTTCACTCAAAATCTCACGATACATGGCCCCATTCATTCTTTCCTTTACACGGATCAGTCGTCCTGGTCCCTTTGCAGAAAAACAGCCCCAAAGCATGATGTTTCCACCCCCATGCTTCACAGTAGGTATGGTGTTCTTTGGATGCAACTCAGCATTCTTTGTCCTCCAAACACGACGAGTTGAGTTTTTACCAAAAAGTTCTATTTTGGTTTCATCTGACCATATGACATTCTCCCAATCTTCTTCTGGATCATCCAAATGCTCTCTAGCAAACTTCAGACGGGCCTGGACATGTACTGGCTTAAGCAGGGGGACACGTCTGGCACTGCAGGATTTGAGTCCCTGGCGGCGTAGTGTGTTACTGATGGTAGGCTTTGTTACTTTGGTCCCAGCTCTCTGCAGGTCATTCACTAGGTCCCCCCGTGTGGTTCTGGGATTTTTGCTCACCGTTCTTGTAATCATTTTGACCCCACGGGGTGAGATCTTGCGTGGAGCCCCAGATCGAGGGAGATTATCAGTGGTCTTGTATGTCTTCCATTTCCTAATAATTGCTCCCACAGTTGATTTCTTCAAACCAAGCTGCTTACCTATTGCAGATTCAGTCTTCCCAGCCTGGTGCAGGTCTACAATTTTGTTTCTGGTGTCCTTTGACAGCTCTTTGGTCTTGGCCATAGTGGAGTTTGAAGTGTGACTGTTTGAGGTTGTGGACAGGTGTCTTTTATACTGATAACAAGTTCAAACAGGTGCCATTAATACAGGTAACGAGTGGAGGACAGAGGAGCCTCTTAAAGAAGAAGTTACAGGTCTGTGAGAGCCAGAAATCTTGCTTGTGACCAAATACTTATTTTCCACCATAATTTGCAAATAAATTCATTAAAATTCCTACAATGTGATTTTCTGGATTTCTTTTTCTCATTTTGTCTGTCATAGTTGAAGTGTACCTATGATGAAAATTACAGGCCTCTCTCATCTTTTTAAGTGGGAGAACTTGCACAATTGGTGGCTGACTAAATACTTTTTTGCCCCACTGTATATATGTATGTATATGTATGTATATATATATGTGTATGTATATGTATGTATATATATATATGTGTATGTATATGCGCCAACAAAATATATGGGGGATTGGAAGTGATGCAGACAATTACATTGATGGAAGCTACAATATATCTGCAATATTAAAACTGATCTACTCCCTACATAATTAATTTTTAAAAATATAATAAATAGTGAGGTGACTTTCTAAATGGAGTCTAACAGTAAACTGGTACATAGCAGGTTAAGTGATATACAGAGGCAGGGAGGGAGGAGCAGAGAGCTTAGTCTATGATGGAGGACCAGAGAGAAGGAGGGATAGAGGGGGATTAAAGAATTCTAGAGGTAATGATATGTGAGGAGGCTGGAGAAACCTGGGGCTAGGGTTAAGCTTTCTCTCCTGTCTCTCTTTCTCCCTCTGCTACCCTATCAGGTGGGAAACCACAGAGACCTGATAAGAGAACAGTTTAGTGTAAACTCTAGACCAGGAGAAGTGTGACACACACAGGAGGCTGTATATCACAGGGTGAATGAGGACACACAAATACACACACAGACAGACAGACAGACAGACAGACACACACACACACACACACACACCGCTCAAGCAGTGATTCCCACTAACTCAAACTGTTAAAGTGTTAATCTCTACAGGGATTAAGTTAGGAATCCTAAAATTGGAGCTGGATTAAAGAGAGAGATGATTTAGAGACATTTGAGGTTGGTATTCCTGTGTGGCTCAGTTGGTAGAGCATGGCACCTGCAATGCCAGGGTTGTGGGTTTGAATACCACAAGGGACCAGTACAAAAAAGTATGACTTATGCACTCACTACAGTAAATTTCTCTGGATAAGAGTGTCTGTTAAATGACTATATGGAATCCTGGTGAGATGTTCATGCCACCCTTGTCAGCAGCTCAAACAACACAAACTCAATGGGGGAGTTTAGGAATAATTATTTATGTGGGGTTTATTGTACATGAGTTGGCGAGTACGGGGAGGGGTTTAAACTCCCCCATTGGCCTATCGGTACAGTATGTATTACAGGGAACATGGACTCACCTCTTTGGAGTCCAGGTTGGTATGGTCCAGTCTCAGGGAGTAGAGGACGTCTTTGCCCCCCAGGAACAGGCGGTCATGGTACTCGTCCAGAAACACAGCGCTCAGGGAAAGCTGACCGTGGTGACCACTGAAGATAGAGGACCGGTTGGTGGCTACAAGGTCTGTGGGAGGAGGAGGTGAAGGAGGATGGATGGATGGATGCGGAGAAGAACAGAGTGAGCATGTGAAGATATATAAACCCAGTGGAAAACTAAGCAAAACATCAATATGCAGTAGGTCAAGGAGGTGATGTCATCTCTGCCACTTGAAAAGGTTAGGTACACCGTATGTGGGTCCTGGAAGAAATCTGACCTGACCTGGTCTCCATTCATGGAGTACGTAGAAACCCATTGGTTGAATCATGTTGTTTCCACATCATTTAGTTGAATAGATGTTGAATTGATGTCTGTGACCTGTGAGGAGCCTGCCGTTTAGATTATGTCTCTGTTGTATTTCAGCACATGCAGTCATGTCCTATGTTAATAGCCATACTACATGCAGTCATGTCCTATGTTAATAGCCATACTGTGCAAATATGGAGTAACCTGTTTTTAATGATGTTTCTCTTTCTTTTTTGTATGCAATACATCAATATGGAGGACTACTATAAATCTGCTCAATATGCTGAAGAAAAGTCAGTTTGTGATTAAGATGGAATTTGGGTTGTTGTTCTGGGTGGGCTCCCTGCTGGGAAGGAGATCTCCATGTTTGTTCAAAGGTATTCAGGGGTCTTCCAGAACATTAGAGAACTGGAAGGTTTGGCTCAGCTAGAGAATGACTCAGTGTTCTGTGTTCTGAGATGACAAATAAAGATCAATAGCAGTTTGAGTGGAGTCCCGTGCTTCCTTCTACTTTACAGTGTTTATAGGATGTCCTACACCTGTAATACACATTAGTTGCAGAAAGAGTTATCTGGGCTTGACATGGAACGCGCTACTCTGAGGTACACCACCCATCAACACATACGCATGTTTGCTCGCATGCGCGCACACACACGCACACACAAAAACACACACACACTAAAAACAAATGGTTCTATATACAGTGCCCTCTGAAAGCGTTCAGACCTCTTGCCTTTTCCACATATTGATACGTTACAGCCTTATTCTAAAATTGATTAAATAGATTTTTTTCCTTATCAATCTACACACAATTCCCCACAATAACAAAGAAAACACAGGTTTTAGACATTTTGTTTATAAAAAATATATGGTAATATAAAATATCACATTTACATCAATATTCAGACCCTTTACTCAAGGACTTTTGGCAGGGATTACAGCATAGAGTCTTCTTGGGCATGACACTACAAACTTGTATGACACTACAATCTGTATTTGTGGAGTTTCTCCCATTCTTCTTTACCGATCATCTCAAGCTCTTTCAGGTTGAATGGGGAGCATTGCTGCACAGCTGTTTTTAGGTCTCTCCAGAGATGTTCGATCGGGTTCAAGTCCGGGCTCTGGCTGGGCCACTCAAGGACATTCAGAGACTTGTCCCGAAGCCACTCCTGCTTTGTCTTGGCTGTGTGCTTAGGGTCATTGTCCTGTTGGAAGGTGAACCTTCGCCCCAGTCTGAGGTCCTAAGCAATCTGGAGCAGGTTTTCATCAAGGATCTCTCTCTACTCGCTCCGTTCATCTTTGCCTCGATGCTGACTAGTCTCCTAGTCCCTGCCATTGAAAAACATCCCTACAGCATGTTGCCACCACCATGCTTCACCGTAGGGATGGTGCATTCAGGTCAAAGAGTTCAATCTTGGTTTCATCAGACCAGAGAATCTTGTTTCTCATGGTCTGAGAGTCTTTAGGTGCCTTTTGGCAAACTCCAAGCGGGCTGTCATGTGCCTTTTACTGAGGAGTGGCTTCCGTCTGGCCACTTTACCGTAAAGGCCTGATTGGTGGAGCGCTGCAAAGATGGTTGTCCTTCTAGAAGATTCTGCCATATCCACAGAGGAACTCTAGAGCTCTGTCAGAGTGGCCATCGGTTTCTTGGTCACCTCCCTGACCAAAGCCTTTCTCCCCAGCCGGCCAGCTCTAGAAAGAGTCTTGGTGGTTCCAAACTTCTTTCATTTAAGAATGATGGAGGCCACTGTGTTCTTGGGGACCATCAATACTGCAGAAATGTTTTGGTAACCTTCCCCTCATCTGTGCCTCGACACAATCCTCTCTGAGCTCTACGGACAATTCCTTCGACCTCATGGCTTGGTTTTTGCTCTGACATGCACTGTCAACTGTGGGACCCTATATAGACAGGTGTGTGCCTTTCCAAATCATGTCCAGTCAATTGAATGTACCACAGGTGGAATCCAATCAAGTTGTAGAAACATCTCAAGGATGATCAATGAAAACAGGATGCACCTGAGCTCAATTTCGAGTCTCATAGCAAAGAGTCTGAATACGTATGTATATCATTTCTAAAAAACAGTTTTCACTTTGTCATTATGGGGTGTTCTGTGTAGATTGCTGAGAATTTATTTTATTTTATCCATTTTAGAATAAGACTGTAACGTAACAAAATGTGGAAAAAGTCAAGGGGTCTGAATACTTTCCGAAGGCACTGTAGTGCCATATAAGGGTTATTTGGCTTGTAACCCTAGTGGAACCCATTTTGGCATTATATGGGGAAAAAATGTGAAGGTTCTATACATAACCATGCTCATACGGTTCTAAATGGAACCTGTATGGTTTCATAAATAACCCTTTCCTAAGGTTGTATAAAGAACCATAAGAAAACGTTTGTATTCTTTATATTTAATTTCTAGTTTATTAGCCATATTATATTGTTAAACGCCCATAGGTGTTATTATTGTGTTTATTAGTAAGTTGATTCAGCTGTGCTAGCTCTGGAATGGCTGGCGTTCCCTGTGCAGGAAATGAAGAACTACTGACTTAGTCAACCATTCTCAATTGACATAAGGCCATACGTGAGTTTTTCATAAGACACCATCACTGGCCATAGTCATATACAGTACAACGTGTTTCTATTTACATTTCAGTCATTTAGCAGACAGAGCGACGTACAGTCGTTAGTGCATATATTTTCATATTTGTTCGTCCTGATCCCCAGTGGAAATTGAACCCACAACCCTGGCATTGCAAGTGCCATGCTCTACCAACTGAGCCAAATGAGACTGTCGTAGCATAACACAACAGATTATATCAACTGGAATGACACTACCCTTCGTCACTAAAAGAGGAAACAATCATATTTTGAACTGAAAATAACCATTGAAGGCCTCAAAGGGTTATTTGGGTCAGTATGGTTCCATACTGAAGAATCACCCAAAGAACCCTTGAGGAACCCTACTTTTTAGTGTGCACAGTATCCACTCAGGGCCTTCTTCTTACTGGCTCACCTCTACAGTGCAGACCCAGATCGACCAAACACACGCAGACCATAAACATAGAGCACAGTAGGGAGGCGAGGCATGCTCCCCTGACATCTTGGCTGGAGTGTTGTAAGAGAAGACAGAAAAAGTGTGTGTGTGTGTGTGTGTGTGTGTGTGTGTGTGTGTGTGTGTGTGTGTGTGTGTGTGTGTGTGTGTGTGTGTGTGTGTGTGTGTGTGTGTGTGTGTGTGTGTGTGTGTGTGTGTGTGTGTGTGTGTGTGTGTGTGTCTGTCGGTGGTCTCTGTGTAAGTGTGTGAAGTGTTGCCAGACTGGTCTGTACACATCAGATCTCCCTCTTCCCAAAACCAATCGAGAATCAGGAGGTGGAACTCAGACAGAGAGAGAAAGAGAGAGAGAGAGAAAATCGTTTGATCTCTAACCATCAGATCAGAAGCGCTGAGCTCATTAAAAGGCAGAGTGGTACCTGAGGTATTATTCAGTTCAGGGAGTGTTGTAATTACATTTCAAACATCTCTACAGCCTGCCATTTCTACTCTTTAATGTCTTACAGACATTAGTTCACTGTTGGATCTCCAGCTATTCTGGCAACAACATCAAATAACAAACACATCTACAGTCTCTCTCTGCAAGAGTGGACTATATACGCAGTTCAAGTTCGATGTGAGGTGGTGGTTTGTATGTTTTTGCCAGATCAGCCCAGTGTGTGTCTGGGGGTGGGGGGGGGGGGGGGGGGGGGGGGGGGGGGGGTGTCTCTCGCTCTCTCTGTGTGTCTGGGGGTGGGGGGTTTTGTGTGGGGTGTGTGTGTGTCTCTCTCTCTGTGTCTTGTGGGGACCTAACGCCCAGAACTCTGTAGGGCCACACGGATGGACAAGGTGTCGCTGGGTACAGAGGGGACCTTGTGCATCACTCAGCGAACACTGAGGAGCACTGAGTGACAGGGGCTCGTCTATCAGCGTGTGTGTTTGTGTGTTTGTGCATGCGCGGAAAGGTAGAGAGACTCAGTAGAGAAGTAGAGAAGGTGACAGTGGAGTGATGACAGACATGCAGAGAGCACAATAAACCTTATATACACTGATGATATCATACAAGCTCTATGCATTGGTCTACCCAAGTACATAAACACTATTACAGCTTTTTAACAGCCAACTAAACACAAACACACACACAAAAACAGTTATCCCTCATCACCATAATGAACTGTAGAAAGCATTGGAGAACACTTTTCACTTTACAGTGTTTTTCCCCTCATATATTTCCTAATTGTCAATAAATGTATATGAATGGAAAAGCTGAGGTGGCACGAGTCAGACCCAACCCCTTTAATTGGAATCTGATGAAACAATCGCTACAGCAGAAGCCAAACAACAGGGCTGCCTGTTATTAAGACCTTATAAAAGTTATTGGAAGCCTTTTCAAAGACTAAGCCTACCTCTCAGCAGAACGCAGCCTAAGGTACCACTGACTCAGCATACAGACATACGGATGGACGGACAA
Organism: Salvelinus namaycush; assembly: GCF_016432855.1. Classification (NCBI taxonomy): domain Eukaryota; kingdom Metazoa; phylum Chordata; class Actinopteri; order Salmoniformes; family Salmonidae; genus Salvelinus; species Salvelinus namaycush. The sequence continues at coordinate 28,853,147 of NC_052322.1, read as the reverse complement.
ACTGACAGACAGGAGATCTAACTCACAGACACAAAAACAGGTCTTGTAGACATGAGCATCAACAGGGAGAAATAGGGAGGGGGGGGGGGGGGGGTACTGACCTACATTCCTAACAGACAGGGAAGCATAGCGATAAGTACAGATGAGGGCCACAAGGCCACAGGTGACATATGTATACATATATATATATATATATACTGGAGACAGACAGGTTAGCAAATACAGACAGTACAGAAGAGAGATACCTAGAGAGGTAGTAGGGTTGAGACACATGTACAGTATAAGCAGAAGGAAACATCATCAATACTATTCTGTAGCAGATGATGTTACAGACAAAGATACAGTGTCCAACTGAACACTTGCAGAAATTCAGTCACTGTTTTCATTTTAAGTTATCAGCGTACACCTGTAAATGCATTTAGGGGTTCAGTGGTTTCCACTGATCTGTATGAGCTGAGGATAGATTTCAGTCTGGAGTGAGTGTTGAAGTCTGAGATAGCCAACTATGAGGTAGAGATCTGTTGCTCTGCTCTCACCTCTGTGTTTGACAGAGAGGAGTATAGGAAACCTGTCAGTGATGCAGCTCCTACTCCATTCCTTTAGCTACTATCTCCTCTCCCTGTTCCCAAACCCCCCAAACTGAAGATACTGTGCAGTACACATAAAACACACACATTCAAACACACACACACAGAAAGGTGGTGGCGGCAAGCTAATACCTAACAGATTTCAGCTCATCTGTAGCTTGTTATCACTGTAACAGCCTGACGCCTCGGAAAACTGTCATACTTCACACATACACCACACACTTCTCCTCTTTTTCTCCTTCGCTCTCCATCTTCAACTCTCTCTCTTTTTACCTATTTAAAAAACCTCACGACAGCAAAACATCTGCCAAATCATTTAGAACCCTACAGTTACCAAAAAAATAACCCCAAATGTAAAGAACAACATTGTACATACGGAGATACATATGCCACATTTACATTATCGCAATGCTCCAAAATAAGAACATCCTTGCCAAATCTAAGTAATAACCATTTGTTGTCAATGTGTCAAATCTTGAATATCACAGCAAAACCCTCTGCCTTAAATTCAACAAAACTAAAACGAACTATGCTCCTACATGCAGCTTTTAACCAACATCCACTGTCTTCCCATTGCAGTGTCCCACAGACACAAATAAACAGAGAAAGAGGGGTCACTCTCTGTGGGTCTGGGGCTTTGGGAACCAAACACAGCGGCTGGAGACTGGGGAGAGAGAGGAGGGGATCAGGGAGGGTGGGAGTCTATCGAGGGTTCTTCTCCTGTCTCTCCTCCTCCTCCCCTCCTCTTCAGTCTTCATGTTTGTTTATCCAGTGGATTAAGAGTGTAAACATCTGGTCTGGGCCCTTCATCTGGTCGCACTATACTGGCACCCCATAGGCTAATGCCCCGTAATAGTGTGTGTGTGTGTGTGTGTATGCGTGCGTGCGTGTGTGCGTGCGTGCGTGCATGTGTGTCTCCACCTCCCTGTCTGGATGGTCCTCAGAGTTGACACCTGAGCCCAGGGATAATATTGATTCAACAGAACACTATAAGACAGCCTGAAATCCCAGACTAACCCAGACTATCCAAATACTAACCCAATACCAATTCAATATTAATGCAGAGTGTCCCTGGTTATGGTCTGTCTGAGTGCTAACCACAACACCATTGACCCAGACGATGCCTCAGTGGATTTCCGCGTTGCTTCAACGACATCACATAGATTTTAGGGGTTGGAATTACCTGGAAACAACGATGAGTTAACCAGTTTTGCCCAATGGTAACCTCTGACCAATTCCAGGATTGGGGAAAAACTCACAAAACATTCAACATGCAATTTCCTACATTCTCTGTAACCATAACATCCAATCACTTCTGTGAAATTGTACTCAATACAGATCCTCTGGATGCCTTAGCCAATAAATATAATATTCAAATAGTGAATATAAATAAATATTCAGAGAGAGAGAGAGAGAGAGAGAGAGAGAGAGAGAGAGAGAGAGAGAGAGAGAGAGAGAGAGAGAGAGAGAGAGAGAGAGAGAGAGAGAGAGAGAGAGAGAGAGAGAGAGAGAGAGAGAGAGAGAGAGAGAGAGAGAGAGAGAGGCTGGTGAAAAGTAGGCTGTGTGTGAGGGAGTGCTCAATCTCTTGTATCTGACTGTATCATCTATAGGTACAAATTGAGCCCCAAGCCAAGCAGTGTTAGTAGTTCGTGTGTTAAGGGCTGGCTGGAGGAGTGTTATTCTGAGCTCAGGGTGAGGGATGAGGGGGTGATGGGCGAGGGGCAGAGGAGGGGGGCACATCTGATGCCCATTAGACCCCCGGGGCCACACCCTGGTGAAACAGTCACATCCCTTCTCTCTCTCTCTCTTCTCTCCTTCACTCGTTCTTCATGGTACACTCACATCCCTTCTCTCATTGTCTCCATCTCATGCCTCTCATCTCATGCCTCTCATCGCTACATCTCTAACCCACCTACTCCCTCCATCTGACAGGTTCACACACACTGTAAAAAAAGATTGTAAGGCATCTAGCTGCAATAGGATTGTAAGTTTGCCTAAAATTTGGTAATATAGCTGAACCAACATACATTCTCAAGTTGAATTGTATGATCACTCAATTTTGAAATGTAGGTTGAGTTAAGATACAATTCAACTTGAGAATGTATTCTACGTTATTTGCATATTTCTCAGAGGCCTTGCCAAGATTGATTATTGAGCTACCTAAATCATATGAACTGGAACAGCCATCTCACTATCGGGTGCAATAAGTCCAATAACTAACAAATTTCATTCGTTTAGAAAAATGTATGATATTTATCGCTGTGTGGCATAAGTTTAATCAACTAATCAAAGTACCTGTAAAAACACAGTTATTTAAAAAAATTATTCTGAAAAATCAACCTGCAAGAAAAAATGGTGGGAAATATGATAATGATGAGTGTAGTTTTGAGTGATTTTGGGCAAACATGAATTTGTAATTTTACTCAACAAGCTTGTTGATATTCAGCTCATTTTGAGCAGAGTTTGCTGAGTAAACAAACTTTAACACATTAGCTCAAATTCTTGTGCTTTTGAAGTAAACTCAACTCACAGAAGAACGCTGTTTAAACAATTGGTTAAATTGGCTTTTTTTATAGTGCACACACATACAAAGAGACACAATCACACACACACACACACACACACACACACACACACACACACACACACACACACACACACACACACACACACACACACACACACACACACACACACACACACACACACACACACAGTCTTGTATAACTAACCTTGTGGACACACACAATTCAGTCCCATTCAAAATCCTATTTTCCCTAACCCTAAACCTAACCCTAACCCTAAACCTAAACCCAACCCTAGCTCCTAACCCTAACCATAAACTTAATTCTAAAACGAATTCTAACCTTAACCCTAAACCCTATATAAATAGCATTTGCTCTTGTGGGGACTAACAAAATGTCCCCAGTTGGTCAAATGTTTGTTAATTTACTATTCTTGTGGGGACTTCTAGTCCCCACAAGTATAGATAAACACGTGCACACACACATACACACACACACTAAAGTTATTACACTACTAAAAGACTTCCCAGGCCAATGTTCCTTGTTTTAGCACTGCTGTATATTATTACTGTGTGCCAGGAATGGCAGGAATCTGGGTCTACACACAAATCAACCCTCCCACCTCCTCCTCCATCTTTTCCACATTGTCCGGACTACCCACCCCCTCCTCTGTGCACGGACCCACAGGGGACCCACTTGGCAGGGCTGCCACCATTATCTGTGTCCACCTGCCCCACCACAGATGCCCGTGACACATGAAAGCCCTGTATTTTCTGCCCACGTGTCCTTAACCATCTCTGGGCCTGTCATATATAACCGACCGCAGAATCATACACACACAAGTAAGCAAACATGCACGCACACACAGACACACAGACACACACGAAAACAACAAATTCACCCAGAAAAACATCTGCTATATATCATCCCCAGAGCTGTTCTTTCCTAATTAGATCATATTTACAGGGAAGATCTCAACTGCATTCTCCTCACGTCCTCTCTCCTCATCTCCTTCTCAAAACCCATTGGATGAGAATGCCAGAGGTCCCTCCCCTCTGAGCTTCTCCTCCAATGGGTTTTGAGAAGGAGAAGAGAAGAAAGGAGAGAGGACGCAAGGAGTATGCAAACAAGATTCTTCCACAGTGTATGGAGACTGTGAATCTATATGGGGTCTATTATGGCTACATGAGTCTATGGGACAGAAGTCAGGTGTTTGTCTTGGCTGGTGACACAATACTCTGGGTTACTGCTTACTGGTAGGGACCTGGTCTTTCTATGGTATTATATGGTGAAACTCTACACTGAGTATGTGTGAGGGAGTGCCTGTGTGTCTGTTTGACAGAGAGAGTAATGTATATAGACACATTGACTGTGCGTTGGACCTGCCCTCAACTCCTAAGCTTGTTTTTTTGCTTCCTAAGAACACATTTAGTCATTCTATGTCTACGACCTCACATAGTGTTGTTTGACCTCTGTGTTGTGAAGGTCCTCAGTGGAGACAGAAGTTGTCCCTGTGGATTCTGAGGTAGAGCTGTAGTACATTCTTCGCACCACTGCCAGGGCTCTGTCAGAAGAGATCCACTGGACACTGACACACACACGTGCACACACACACACACATGCACACACACACACACACACACACACACACACACACACACACACACACACACACACACACACACACACACACACACACACACACACACACACACACACACACACACACACACACACACACACACACACACACAGGAACATCTCTCTTATCAGTCGTCTCAGGACGCTTATCTGACAGGGTCACACGATCCCCCTATAGAGCCAACCAGAAAAGGGGGGAGAGGGAGAGGGGGGTAGAGGGTGACCTCAGCACCCCGGACCTCAATCAAGCCCTTGTCAGAAGGACAGCCAACTCACTGTAAACCTCACCAATGACTTTCACAGTGGAGTGAGGTTTCACCCAAAACTCAGTCCAAACCCTACTGGCTCACACACAGTGCTCATAAAACACCCTAAACCTGGAATTATGGAGGAATTTGGGCTGAATTGGGAATGGCTGGTATGGAGGGCCGTGAAATGGGACAGGCATGTGATGATACGTCCAATAAGATGGTCCATCATCTGTCAAATGTTCTAGTGCTTCCCAACAAGGTGGGTCAGAACCAGGCCACTTCTGGAGGGTCTAGAGGGGTACTGGAATGCCCAGTCCAGTACCCAGTCCAGTACCCCCCTGCTGAGAAGGTCTCCCTCCTCCTCTCTCTCTCTGTAATGAAGAAATGACCCTCGTAAACACTAGTAGGCAGGTAGTCTCCCTGGCCCCTGTACCAGCTGACTCTCCCTATCAGAGCCAGGCAGCACCCCATGTTGAGCTACTCTCTTAATTAACACACACGTGGCCTGTATGGAGGATTGGCTCAAGTATCAGTTAACGGCGGCCTATGTAATCGCCAGGAGTGCTGAGGTAATGAACGCAGTGTGTGTGTGTGTGTGTGTGTGTGTGTGTGTGTGTGTGTGTGTGTGTGTGTGTGTGTGTGTGTGTGTGTGTGTGTGTGTGTGTGTGTGTGTGTGTGTGTGTGTGTGTGTGTGTGTGTGTGTGTTTGTGGTTTGTGTGCGTGTGTGCGTGCGTGCGGGCGCCTATATGTGTGTGTGCAGTCGTGCGTCTGTATCCTATAAATATCAATAACTAAACTCAGCAAAAAAAGAAAAGTCCCTTTTTCAGGACCCTGTCTTTCAAAGATAATTTGTAAAAATCCAAATAACTTCACAGATCTTCATTGTAAAGGTTTTACACCTATGAGCACAAACCCACCATCACTGGACCAGACAGGACTGGCAAAAAGAGCTCTTCACTGATGAGTCGTGGTTTTGTCTCACCGGGGGTGATGGTCGGATTCACGTTTATCGTCGAAGGGATGAGCGTTACACCGAGGCCTGTACTCTAGAGCGGGATCGATTTGGAGGTGGCGGGTCCGTCATGGTCTGGGGTGGTGTGTCACAGCATCATCAGACTGAGCTTGTTGTCATTGCAGCCAATCTCAACGCTGTGCGTTACAGGGAAGACATCCTCCTACCTCATGTGGTACCCTTCCTGCAGGCTCATCCTGACATGACACTCCAGCATGACAATGCCACCAGCCATACTACTCGTTCTGTGCATGATTTCCTGCAAGACAGGAATATCAGTGTTGGCCAGCGAAGAGCCCTTTTTCTCAATCCCATTGAGCACGTCTGGGACCTGTTGGATTAGAGGGTGAGGGCTAGGGCCATTCCCCCCAGAAATGTCCGGGAACTTGCAGGTGCCTTGGTGGAAGAGTGGGGTAACATCTCACAGCAAGAACTGGCATATCTGGTGCAGTCCATGAGGAGGAGATGCACTGCAGTACTTAATGCAGTTGGTGGCCACACCAGATACTGACTGTTACCCCCCCTTTGTTCAGGGACACATTATTCAATTTCTGTTAGTCACATGCCTGTGGAACTTGTTCAGTTTATGTCTCAGTTGTTGAATCTTGTTATGTTCATACAAATATTTATACATGTTACGTTTGCTGAAAATAAATGCAGTTGACAGTTAGAGGACCTTTCTTTTTTTGCTGTGTTTCTATCAAATGCAGCGGGCACTGTTGCTCTTGGCACTTCCTGTCAGCAGCTCCAGCATGGAATTAATTTATTGCTGAGCCAATTTTTTATTCTTTTCATTGAACCTTTATTTAACTAGGCAAGTCAGTTAAGAACAAATTCTTATTTACAATGACGGCCTAGGAACAGTGGGTTAACTGCCTTGGTCAGGGGCAGAACAACAGATTTTTACCTTGTCAGCTCGGGGATTCGATCTAGCAACCTTTCGGTTATTGGTCCAACGCTCTAACCACTAGACTACCTGCCGCCCCAGAAAGCGTGGGGTGATGGGAACCCCCTCTGAGAGCGTTCACAGCGCATGGGGAACAACGTCCGTGTCCCAACAAAGTCCGTGTCCCAATGCAGCCTGCAGTGGGGGGGATTGTTCACAGCGACGCACATCACTGTGAGCGACACGGACTTTGTTCCCTGTGCGCTGTGAACGCTCTCAGAGGGGGTTCCCATCACCCCACTCCTGCTCACCTTTCACTGGCCCACAGCCACACAACTCTGGATCTCTAGTGCAATGACATGGGTAGACACATGTATATACACACACATTACACTAACTGACTAACACACACACACACACGCACACAGACAACATACAGACAGAGACTCCATTCCTCATCCAAACTAATTCTACAACACTCAACATTACACCCACACACGTAGCCTCTCACCCAGACCAACACACTGAGACCACAGGACCTTCCTTCCACCCTACCAGTCCTCTGTCTCATTTGCCAAAAGGCAAGAATAACATTCTCGGCTTCCTGTGTTCACTGCACTGAACATCAGCCAATAGGAGAAATCAGAGAATCAGAGAATTAGATGTGACGTTCAATCAATGTGATTACAGTAGTATGGGGGGGTAATGTACAGGACCCCCTTGCATTTAGACATTCCTATCAAACTACTACCCCCCCCCCCCCCCCCCCCAACCTTCCTCCAGCTCCCCAGACCCCCAGTACCATAGCCCAATGGGACCCCCAGGACCACGGCCCTGCGACCCCAATTGAAACTGTAGCCCCGTTCACTAACTCTCTCACCGGGTCAACTAGCCATGGCAGAAAGGGCCAACCCCACCAGCAGTCAGAAAATATACAAAACCCACTCACTCCTCATAGAGTAGCAGTGAAAGCAGGGATTGCTGTAGGTTCAAAGCCTAAAGTAAATACTCCTCCCTCCTCCTCAAACTCCAGACCTATTTTTCTCAAATTTTCTCCCTCCTTTCTTTGCCTGCGCTACGGGCCAAGCAGGACCTCTTGCTCTCTCTTTCTCTCCAATGAAATATGCATAGGTCTGAGCTGTTTACCCAAGACTAGGAGAGGTAGAGCCTTTTATGAAGAAACCGAGAGCCGGCATCAAATCCCTGGCATCCATCACCTTTAAAGAATGAGTTGCACCTAAACAGGAACTAATCCCTTTAAAAAGGCCTATGTGGCATCGATACGAGTCAGAAACAGTTATTCTAGTGTCAAAATTAACTACAAAGTGTAAATAGAATAAGTTTTGTCATAAAGTCAGTCTCATCCAAAACAGAGTTTGGATCCTCAGTGATGTCAAGAAATCATACCCCCTTTTGCCAAGCTCCACGTGCAAATTGCCCCTCCTCCCTCTTCGGTTCCCTTCATTGAGGGGAATCAATTAATCTGGCCCTGGCACCTGGGTAGGCGTTTATTACTTGCTTTCGTATTGGAACCGGCTGCCTAAGGGGCATGAGCGAGGGTCCCCATTCAAAGCTCACAGCGAGGTCGACTCAAAACAAAAGTGACGTAATTAGCATGTGGAGTAATGAGTAGGATTCTGTGTTTCCAAATGCAAAAGTGATCCCAGTGAAAACTAGTTTGAACATATATTTGATAGAAAAGAGATACTGTTGGTTATGTAACGTTATCATTTGATAATACTAGTGAGGCAGGCTAGCTAGCTACAGGCTAGCTAACGTTAGACTACAAGTCGGATTTGCAAATTAGTTCGTAGCTCATACAAGTATATTCTGTATTTTCTAGGGCAAATCTAAATAATGGATTCAGCTATGGTGGTAGCTAACTCATGTCTGAGTCTGACTAATACAGTGAACTAGGAGCAACAAACCGTAATGGCGTCACCAGCCTAAATCTAATCCAATCTGAAGCTACAATCAGTCTACATCTGTAAAGCATAGAATTAGGGGTTTCCACTAGTTACCAGAGCCACAAAGTCAAAAACAAAAATGATTAGGGTTAGGCATAAGGTTAACAGTGTGGTTAAGGTTAGGGGACAGTAACATTAGTAGTCTCTAAAAAAACAATACTTTTAGGAAAATGTTTTTTTTATGTTTAGCTCACATCATTTCATTTAAAAGTTCTCATTAAGGTTTCTGTAATATAATAAATGTTTCAAAAACGAATGTAGACATTAATTAATGCTTTCCTATAGCTTCCAAACTCTTTTTTACAATTGAGGAGTACCAACAAGATGGCTGCATGATGGTTTCAATACAGTGTCCTCAGTAATCCAGCGTTTATACACATCACTGATTTATACATATATACAGTACACACGCACACACACACAAACAATCAAAAATACAGATGACACACAGAGGCTTATGCTGTAATGTATAGTGTGTATATAGACAAACAGACTTGCACAGACACTGTCTCCCTCTCACACACCAACACACACCCACATTGCTAGTCCTCCTTTTATCCTCCTTCCATCGCTATACCACCATCCTCTCCATTCACGCATTCATCAATCCCTCTCTTTTCCCTAACATTCCCTTAACACAGACACAGTCGTCCCTTAACACAGACACAGACACAGTCGTCCTATAGAGCCAGGCCTATAGAGGCCTGCCACACTGACCCAGCTGTTCTCTATGCTGCTGCTTTAGTTTGTTAAATGCTGCGGCTCAGCTGGACCCTAAGAGACCAAGAGATGAGTCTATCAGAGTGTGTGTGTGTGTGTGTGTGTGTGTGTGTGTGTGTGTGTGTGTGTGTGTGTGTGTGTGTGTGTGTGTGTGTGTGTGTGTGTGTGTGTGTGTGTGTGTGTGTGTGTGTGTGTGTGTGTGCGCAAGGGAAACGGTGGGAGAAAGGCATGTTACCTAATTAGAGGCAGTGTATAGCTCCCAGTGATAGCCACCGCTGGACTGGAGGAAGCCACAGGTCTCTCATGACGGAGCTCCAGCCATGGCTATGTAATCATTACCTCCCAGTCACACTAACATGCCCTTACTGGGACTGGGAGATACTGGGGGTGCTGGGAGTAGAGGGGGTCTGAGGAGAGGTTGCATCTAGGTTGCGTAGAGTTCATAACCCCACCTGCTTTCACTGACTTGATGAGGCATTACAAAAACCCTCTGGTTCCACGTCAAATGATCTGTCCTGCCAAGAAATATGTTTTCTTCAACCTCACTTCATTTTAATTTCCTTTATAGGCATAAAGAAAAACACAACAGGTTTGCCAGAGTCCGGAGAGTATCCATAGGTCTGGCAAGTGGAACTTTTTCTCAGGCTCTTTCTTTCTCTCTTTTATTTTCCCAGTCTCCCCCTCTCTTCTCTCACACATCTCCTGTGTTCCTCTCCCTCTCTCCACTCCTCTGTCGGTGCTGTGTGATCTGACGGTATTGTCGTCTGGGAGCTGTAACTTCAGAGTGCTGCGGCGGAGGTGGCAGACATGGTGACGACAAGGTGACACTTTATCAGGGCTCAGACACAAAACACACACGTGTGAGAGCGCCACAGGGTGTGATAAGAGAAGAGATGACAGCTCTGAGGTGTCGGGCGTCAAGCAGATAGCTACCTGCTACTGTCACCATCCCTGCATACCAGCAGCAAGGCAGCCATCTTGTTTTGTGAGATACTGGAACACACAGACATTGTTGATGGACATTCTAGAACAATCCACCACTCAATGGTAGACCACTCAATGGTAGTCTATATTATAAACTGGGTGGTTCGAGTTCTATATCAGACCGTATAGCAAGAGTATGATAAAACATATTTTTACTGTTTTAATTATGTTGGTGTCAGGTATGCGTAAATGGCTGTAAGGGAGTCAGGTGCAGGAGAGCAGATATTGGGTAGCCAACGGAGCCTTTTATTTAGGCGAACCAAAAACACACGGCAAAGTGAACACGAAATAACAATACGGGTTAACATAACTGTCATGCGGGACTAGGTGAGCGAAAGAACCAGACGCAGAGAGAGAGAGCCGCTTAGGAAAAATAATCCTTATATTTACTTTTTTACAACAAACTGAATAAGCCCGAACATCCAGGGCGCAGTGAAAACACTTGCCAAACACCCAACATACACACACGTAACAAAAACAATCCCGCACAAAACAAGGGCGGGTCAAACTCCTAATTATAGGGAAGCTCATTACGAAACAAAAACAACAGGTGCAACTAATAAGACAAAACAACCAGACAAACGAAAAAGGGATCGGTGGCGGCTAGTAGGACGGTGACGACGACCGCCGAGCACCGCCCGAACAGGCAGGGGAGTCAACTTCGGCAGAAGTCGTGACAGTACCCCCCTCCTGACGCGTGGCTCCCGCAGCGCGCCGCCACCGGCCTCGAGGACGACCCGGAGGGCGAGGTGCCGGGCGATCCGGGTGGAGGCGGTGGAAGTCTCTCAGTAGAGTAGGATCTAAAATGTCCCCCACCGGAACCCAGCATCTCTCCTCCGGACCGTACCCCTCCCAGTCCACGAGGTACTGTAGGCCCCTCACCCGGCGTCTCGAGTCCAGAATGGCACGTACTGTGTACGCCGGGGACCCCTCGATCTCCAGAGGGGGTGGAGGGACCTCAGGCACCTCACCTTCTTGCAGGGGACCAGCCACCACCGGCCTGAGGAGAGACACATGAAACGAGGGGTTAATACATACATATGACTGACAGGAAGCTCTGGGTAAGTCTGGTGCTGACTCACCTGGGGTGATCGAGTAGTGTTCCGCCTGCCCTCCCGACTCCCAGAAGAGTTCCTCCAGCACCGGTCGGCCGTGTGCCCTCGCCGACCACAACTGGTGCAGGAGGACACTCCTCCTCCGGTCCCCCTTGATGCTGCCCCCCCTAACTCCATAGGGATAGGAGCAGGAGGGCTGGGATGTGGAAACGACAGGACCTGTTCCGAACGTCCGCGGGCAGCCAGCAGGTTGTCGAGACGGATGGCCATGTCAATAAGTTCGTCCAGCGTGAGTGTGGTGTCCCGACACGCTAGCTCCCTGCGGACGTCCTCCCTAAGGCTACATCGAAAATGGTCGATTAAGGCCCTGTCGTTCCACCCTGCTCCTGCAGCCAAGGTCCTGAACTCCAGGGCAAAGTCCTGTACGCTCCTCGTCTCCTGACGCAGGTGGAACAGCCGTTCACCCGCCGCACGACCCTCTGGTGGGTGGTCAAACACAGCTCGGAATCGGCGGGTGAACTCAGGGTAATGATCCCTCGCCGAGTCTGGGCCATTCCACACTGCGTTGGCCCATTCAAGAGCTCGTCCAGTCAAACAGGAGACGAGGGCGCTCACGCTCTCCTCTCCGGAGGGAGTAGGACGAACGGTCGCCAGGTAAAGCTCCAGCTGGAGAAGAAACCCCTGACACCCGGCCGCCGTTCCATCATACTCCCGTGGGAGCGCCAGCCGAAGAGCCCCGGAGCCAGATGCTGTAACAGGAACAGGAGGTGCTGGAGATGAGGTGGGAAGGCCACTCCTCTCCCATCGATCCATCCTCTCCATCATTTGGTCCATAGCCGACCCAATTCTGTGGAGAACACTGGTGTGATGGAGGACCCTTTCCTCCATCGATGGGAGAGGAGACGCGGCTGCTCCTGCTGGTTCCATTTTTGTTTGGTGCGGGATTCTGTCACGCGGGACTAGGTGAGCGAAAGAACCAGACGCAGAGAGAGAGAGCCGCTTAGGAAAAATAATCCTTATATTTACTTTTTTACAACAAACTGAATAAGCCCGAACATCCAGGGCGCAGTGAAAACACTTGCCAAACACCCAACATACACACACGTAACAAAAACAATCCCGCACAAAACAAGGGCGGGTCAAACTCCTAATTATAGGGAAGCTCATTACGAAACAAAAACAACAGGTGCAACTAATAAGACAAAACAACCAGACAAACGAAAAAGGGATCGGTGGCGGCTAGTAGGACGGTGACGACAACCGCCGAGCACCGCCCGAACAGGCAGGGGAGTCAACTTCGGCGGAAGTCGTGACAATAACCCAGCGCAACAGACTAACATGCGCATAACATGAAATAGAATAAACAATACCACACAAAGACATGTGGGAAACAGAGAGTTAAATACACAACACATAATGATGGAAATGAGAACCAGGTGTGTGGGAAAACAAGACAAGACAAATGGAAAATTAAAAATGGATCGGCGATGGCTAGAAGACCGGCGACGTCGACTGCCGAGCACTGCCCGAACAAGGAGAGGCATCGACTTCAGCAGAAGTCGTGACAGTTGGTAACCAGTTTAAAATAGCAATAAGGCACCTCTGGGCCTAAGGACAGCCATTAGCTGTGGTATATTGGCCATATACCACATCCCTTCGGGCTTTATTGCTTAATTAGAACATCTCCTCAGACTTTCTTGAGCTTCTGCTTTCCTAAAGTGACTCCATAATGACCCTTTTCATGGACACACACTCTAAACACACTCCTGGAGTTGAGCTGAGAGGTACTGCCAGCAGGAGCTAGTCCACTCCAATTCTGTCAATCTCTGTCATACACCAAAACGTTTTACTCCGTATTTCACTCTCAGAGCTGTACAGTATGCTGTTAATTGGTGTGATGAGCCAACTGGATTGGTTTCTGAGACCCCTTTTTCTGCTTTCTGTTTCTAGATTTTTGCAGAAGCCTGGGAACTAGAGAGAGAGGGATGGAAACACCCAACATTCCAGCCTCTGGATCTCCAGACAATGACAGAATATTCAGCTCCTTCTAAATCCCCACTCGAACAACATCTGGAAAACACTGGAAAAACAAACGCATGAATTAATTAAAACAAACAGCCTCTCCATCTGCAGTACTCTGGAAACAAATTGAATCCTTTCAAAATGGGTGATGATGAGGAGCCCTGTGTTTATGTGTGTATTTATGCTTGTGTACATGTGAGCAAGAGAGAGGTGTGTGTGTGTGTGTGTGTGTGTGTGTGTGTGTGTGTGTGTGTGTGTGTGTGTGTGTGTGTGTGTGTGTGTGTGTGTGTGTGTGTGTGTGTGTGTGTGTGCGTGCGTGCGTGCGCGTGTGTGTGTGACTGTTTGCGTCAGTGCATGGGAGCGTGTCCAGGCTTATTTACCCAGCTGAGGTCTACATATGCCTGATGGGGCAGAGGAGGGGGAGGATGGGGAGAAGGGAGGACATGGTGGGAGGTGAGGAGACAGAGGGCCAGGGGGCTGGGGGTCTCCATCTACAAACACTCACCAGCACACACAGAACAGAACAGACCTGGGGCTACAATGACACCCCCTGAGACCCCTAGTACACACCCGGCCCCAGACCCCCATCCCCGGGGACCCAGACCCACTTTAAGAGCCCACCACCAGGGGCTCCCCACTTCACATCACAAACACTGCCTGCTCCGACACCAACCATCCATCCAGCCTGACACCCAGACTAATCACACAGAGCAGGAGGCAGGGGCACCACCAGATACCAACATCAACCAATACCACCAGGGGGCGAAGAGGGTGAGAGGGAGGGGAGGGGGGTATGGGGAAGTGAAGGGGGGAAGGAGTAAAGGGGAGGGTTAGGGGGACCTGGGACTCTAGTCAGAAGGACCGATTGGAGTCTTAACAGTCTGATGATTATCTTTGAGTGAAGGAGTAGATGGGAGGAGGGGTGTAACAGATGGAGGGAAGGAGAGGTAGTGGTGATTCAGAGGAAGGGGTGCTGCTTGGTGCCCCTTCCTGCTTTAAATACCCATACTAATTGATTAAATGAGATAATTACACTTTTTCCTTTTTCTAAATTGCCTCTAAAAGGGAAGGATGATATCTCAGGGCTTTATAGCGGGATCTGACTAGGGGAAACTTAGGTCAAGATTTGAGTCAATACCAGCTAAATTTTACAGGTCAGTCAGATGTGCCATTTTTTCAGCAACAGGATAAAGAAAATATGAGCATAATTATTTTCTATTGAAAACATCTAGTCCAACAGGAGGAAATCCCTTTTGATTTGTATCACTAATGCTAGCAGACCCACTGGGACTGGAGAAGGGCCATGTTTGTGAACACTGACCAGGAAATTACAACTCTATGTTCCAGCCAAATGAAGCATATACATATATAGGCAGCCTGAGATGACAAAGCTACTCAGGGGTATCACACGTTCAAGGCATGTACAACCATAATCGGTTGCAAATATCTAACCTTGTGAGATTGATTTATCCCACTCCAGTCTATGAGTCGCAGATAAAACAGCAGTTGAATGTAAGTGGTTAGACAATACATTATGAATCCATATATTGTCATAGTTGAGTGTGCGAAGACAGAGCCTAGAGGTTTCCGTCTCGAACAGCAGTGTCCGCTCGCTCTATAAAACTTAATTGCGGCGCAGGAATGGAATAAACGTCTCGCGCGCCACAGTGTGCCAGACCGCAAGGAGGTGAAAATACGCTACAAATCCCTTCAGGGAGAAAGGTCGGCGATGTATCCACGTTAAAACCAACTAACTAAATGTGGGGCTTCGACTAACCGCTCGCTGCCTACAGTAGACCACAATCAACCATATTTAAACAATCATTTCCCACCTTGACAAGACCCTCCAAGAAGCCTGTGCGTGGGATGTAGGTTATAACACTGAGGAATTAAAATATTTAACTCATCCACATGATATAAAACAGGCCTGTGCATTAAAGGTGTGTTGCAAATAATACTGTAGAGTATTATAGGCCTATGCTTGCACAATTCAGACAATGGGATAAAGGCAATTAAATATATTGGTGTTAATGAAATTATATTCTATGTACTATTGAATTAAATGTAATCGACATAATTTATTGGACAATAAGAAATACAGTATGTTCTAATGTTCAGTTCAGGAGAACATGAGTTCATGTGTAGGATTTTTGAGAACATTGAAAAAATGTAATAGGCCTAGATACAAAAAAATACAATATTCTATAGGTATATTATAGCTACAAATTTAGCTTCTGAGTGTTTTTAAGAAATTCAGAGACCTCTTAAATTCACACTGTTGCCCACAATTGGGCTCACGCGCTTTGAATGGTCGACACAGGCGAACACAAACACAAACACACACTAGCATACATTCTTCAACTTTGAGGTGCTTACATGGGAGTGGGTACCCTAATAATGGATAAAAAGCAATAGGCTATAATTCACATACACGCCCTGGAAAAAGTAATGCACTTGTTCAAACAATTTTGACAGATCATGTTCAAACACCTTGTGCGCATTCTGTCAAAACCTATTTTCAAATGATGACACATAGTTGAAAATGAATAGCCTATTAGGCAATAGAATAATTAAATTATTCCCCAGTTGTAAGCCTAGATCGGTCAAAAACGTTCCTCCCCATCGGGGTCTTAGACGTTGTTGAAATAATAAAACATTTGAAAATAAAAAAGTTATCAATATAGCTGACCAGAAAAATAAATGTGATCAAATGAATGTAGTTGAATGTATTTTTACCTTTGTATGAAAGTCTGAGTCGTGGTACGTTCATCTTGGTAGCTGAGACTGTTGTTAGAAGAAGAGCAAACCGAATCATCCTCTGGCAGAAATATGATAATTCCTTCATGTTTCCTTGGAAATGTCCTTTTGAATTTCGATAGATCTTTGAGTTTGGGAAGTTTTGCAATTCACCTCTGTAACAAACGAATATTTACATTCAAAATTATTGTAGCACTGTATTTTCATAAGTTATAAAACTGTTTGTCATAAACTTGAAGGACTCAGTCACTCCTGTATCTAGACTCCGTGCATAATTGTCTCAGATATTAGTCTGTTCCGGGTCCACCACTCTCTCTGTTCCGGGCTTGACAGCGTGGGTTTGTTTCTACCTCTGAACAGACTTCGCTACAACCCCGCCTTTCTCTGGAGGAGCAAGAGAGCAGAGCAGCAGCCAGCAAAGGGAAGCGTTCTAAGCGACCAGCCTCTCGCCAGACACGCTCTCAACGCAAATGCTCATCAGAGAGTCCACTTTACGCACTATGTGATAAATAAGTTTGTTACATTATTTTGTCGATGAGGGGCTGTAATTGAGTAAAGCTCAAAACCTGCGTCTGTTTATGTATTTTAACCTGACATGGAGTGAAACGAATAAATTATCATGGTCTGTGCGCAATAATAATGTGGTATCACTGAGTTTGTCTGCACCATGGGCGTCTGTGCGCGACTTGCGTTAACCCCTTGAGAGCTATTGTAACGTGTGCGGTGCTGTCATTAAGTTGGGGCTACTCCTACACTCTCCAAATGAGCAGGGGTCTCAAAGGGGTTATGGCTAGGCATTTAAGGTGTCAGGGAAATGGCAATCCATTGCCTTTTGTGGCACTTGTTTCTTCAAGGAAAGGGGTTCCCTCTTCCCTTCTCTTGTACTTGAGGGATTTAATGGCAGTGGTAGTAGCATTTGCAGCTTGATTAAGATATCAATGCAAAATGGAACTGTTCTTGTCCCCATCACCTAAACCTAAGCAATGCATTCCAGTGCTGGCTTAGCCATAGCAACACCTAATTGGAATGGACCAAAGGAACTCTTAACTATAAGGGATCCTAGAGCTTTGCGGCCTTGCATGTATTCAACACCCAAGTTCAGGGAAAAAGTGTGGATGGTTGAATACGGAATGTATAGGAAAGTATGATTGAAGGGGCATTTGAATAAATTGTGCTTCTTTTGGTCTGAATTACATTGTTACCAGTGGTGTAAAGTACTTAAGTAAAAATACTTGAAAGTACTACTTAAGTAGTTTTTTTAGGTATCTATACTTTACTATTTATATTTTTGACTACTTTTACTTCACTACATTCCTAAAGAAAATAATCTACTTTTTACTTCATACATTTTCCCTGACACCCAAAAGTACTTGTTACATTTTCAATGCTTAGCAGGACAGGAAAGTGGTTCAATTTACTCACTTATCAAGAGAACATCCCATAGCTATGATTGAGAATGTCAAAGAGAATGTTGAACTGCTTATATTCAATGTGTGTGTGAGTGTGAGTGTGAGTGTGAGTGTGAGTGTGAGTGTGAGTGTGAGTGTGAGTGTGAGTGTGAGTGTGAGTGTGAGAGAGAGAGAGAGAGAGAGAGAGAGAGAGAGAGAGAGAGAGAGAATGATTATGTCTGGGTCTGTCTCTATGACTCCATGTCCAGTCGGGCCATACTGAGGCCATATTGAACATGCTGACACACACACACAAGTCTGACAGCAGCTATCATCAAGATCGCATGACATAAAACACATTGAAAACAACCACTACACAATGACAGATGCCCTACTATACTATCCCAGTGCTTAGATTACGTTTTTATTAAGTCACATGCAGTGTACAGTAAATACTTAAGCTCTAAGCTTAAGTGTGAAGGGAACAATAAAATAAAATAAAAACTAATACATATACTGAACAAAAATATAAACGCAACATGTAAAGTGTTGGTCCCATGTTTCATCAGCTGAAATAAAAGATCCCAGAAATGTTCCATTCGCACAAAAAGCTTATTTCTCTCCAATTTCGTGCAGAAATGTCTTTACATCCCTGTTAGTAAGTATTTCTCCTTTGCCAAGATAGTCCATCCACCTGACAGGTGTGGCATAACAAGTAGCTCATTAAACAGCATGATCTTTACACAGATTTACCTCATGCTGGGGACAATAAAGGGCCACTCTAAAATGTTAGTTTTGTCACACAACCCAATGCCACAGATGTCTCAAGTTTTGAGAGAGCGTGTCTGTCTGTATTAAAGCCCTTTTGTGGGGAAAACAAATTCTGATTGGCTGGGCCAATCCCGGTAATGATATGATATGACAACAGCCAGTGAAAGTGCAGGGCGCCAAATTCAAAACAACAGAAATCTCATAATTAAAATTCCTCAGACATACTGAGGATGTTTCTTATACCATTTTAAAGGTAATCTTGTTGTTAATCCCACCAAAGTGTCCGATTTCAAATATGCTTTCAGCGAAAGCACTACAAACGATTAAGTTAGGTCACACCAAACCACAATAAGCACAGCCATTTTTCCAGCGAAAGATAGCAGTCACAAAAAGCAGAAATATAGCTAAAATGAATCACTAACCTTTGATGATCTTCATCAGATGACACTCATAGGACTTCATGTTACACAATACATGCATGTTTTGTTTGATAAAGTTCATATTTATATAAAGAAATCTGAGTTTACATTGGCGCGTTACATTCACTAGTTCCAAAAACATCCAGTGATAGTGCATAGCCACATCGTTTCAACAGAAATACTCATCATAAATGTCAATGATAATACATGTTATACACATGGAATTATAGATATACCTCTCCTTAATGCAACTGCTGTGTCAGATTTCAAAAAAACTTTACGGAAAAAGCAAACCATGCAATAATCTGAGACGGAGCTCAGAACAAGAGTCAAATTAGCCGCCATGTTGGAATCAACAGAAACCAGAAATTACATGATAAATATTCCCTTACCTTTGATGATCTTCATCAGAATGCACTCCCAGGAATCCCAGGTCCACAATAAATGCTTGATTTGTTTGATAATGTCCGTTATTTATGTCCAATTAGCTAATTTGGTTAGCGCGTTTGGTAAACAATTCCAAAGTCACAAAGCGCGTTCACTAAAACATGACGAAATGTCCAAAAGTTCCGTAACAGTCAGTAGAAACATGTCAAACGATGTATTGAATCAATCTTTAGAATGTTGTTAACCTGTTTGGGCTGCAGGGGCAGTATTGAGTAGCCTGGATAAAAGGTGCCCATTTCAAACGGCCTCGTACTCAATTCTTGCTCGTACAATATGCATATTATTATTACTATTGGATAGAAAACACTCTCTAGTTTCTAAAACCGTTTGAATTATATCTGTGAGTAAAACAGAACTCATTTTGCAGCAAACTTCCTGACAGGAAGTGGAAAATCTGAAATCGATGCTCTGTTCTAGGGCCTGCCTATAAATGTCCTTGATATATATCAGTATACATGCACTTCATACGTCTTCCACTAGATGTCGACAGGCAGTGAGAGAAGAAATGGAGTGTATAACTTGATCTGGGGTCAAATAAAAGCTCTTTGTATGACGTGTCACCAGTTTCCTGTTTTCTGGAGCGCGCGAGAAGGTACCTGGTATTGCCTTCTGTAAAGCTGTCGTTATAGACGACTAATATCTCCGGCTTTGATTTTATTTGATACATGTGACAATATCATCGTAAAGTATGTTTTTTCAATATAGTTTTATTAGATTATTGAATTTTTTTCGGGACATTAGGCGTGTTGCTTTGTCTGCGTATGTTCAGGAAGGAGAGCTTCGCGCCACTTTGCTAGCTTTCCGTGCTAATTGACTGGAGAAGAGGACATTCTAAATCCAAACAATGATTGTTCTGGACAAAGGACCCCTTGTACAACATTCTGATGGAAGATCATCAAAAGTAGGACCCATTTTATGATGTTATTTCATATATCTGTCGTACATGTGTACTAGTAGTTTGCGGCCAGGTTTTGGGCACGCTCTCGCCATAACGTAAACTGCATATCGTAATGAAGTTATTTTTAGAATTCTAACACGGCGATTGCATTAAGAACTAGTGTATCTATCATTTCCTATACAACATGTATTTTTTAGTTATGTTTATGAATAGTTATTTGGTCAGAATATGTGAGTGTCAGAAAAATATCCGGACGTTGTGGGAAAAAGATGCTACGTTAGCACAATGTATAACCACTGATTTCAGCTCTAAATATGCACATTTTCGAACAAAACATAAGTGTATGTATAACCTGATGTTATAGGACTGTCATCTGATGAAGCTTATCAAGGTTAATCAAAAATGATATATCTTTTGCTGGTTTGTTACGATCGCTAACTTTTGCTGCTGGGGAATGGCTTGTGTTTCTGGCTATTGTGGTAAGCTAATATAATGCTATATTGTGTTTTCGCTGTAAAACACTTAAGAAATCGGAAATATTGGCTGGAATCACAAGATGCCTGTCTTTCATTTGCTGTACACCATGTATTTTTCAGAAATGTTTTATGATGAGTATTTAGGTATTTGACGTTGGTTTCTGTAATTACTCTGGCTGCTTCGGTGCTATTTCTGACGGTAGCTGTGATGGTAGCTGCAATGTAAAACTGATTTATAGCTCAAATATGCACATTTTTCGAACAAAATATAGATTTATTGAATAACATGTTATAAGACTGTCATCTGATGAAGTTGTTTCTTGGTTAGTTTGGTTGGTTCTTGGTTAGTTAGGTTGGTTTTGTGCATGCTACCTGTGCTGTGAAAAATGTCTGTCCTTTTTTGTATTTGGTGGTGAGCTAACATAAATATACGTGGTGTTTTCGCTGTAAAACATTTTAAAAATCGGACATGTTGGCTGGATTCACAAGATGTTTATCTTTCAAATGCTGTATTGGACTTGTTAATGTGTGAAAGTTAAATATTTCTAAAAAATATATTTTGAATTTCGCGCCCTGCACTTGAGCTGGCTGTTGTCATAAGTGTACCGACCTCGGGCTTGCAGCCAGAAGAAGTTAACATACATCTTGAATAACGTTCCAACCGGAGAATTACATTGACTTCAGATGAGCGATGGAACGGAGCTGCCTCTCACATGAACGCGCGTGGTCAAAGCATGGTCACCTCATGCCAGTGGTGACTCATTCCTGTCTTCTTCAGCCCCCCTTCACAGTAGAGTCATCAGACAAAGTTCTATTGACTGTTGACATCTAGTGGAAGCCGTAGGAAGTGAAAACACATCCATATCTCGCTGTAATTTCAATGGGAGCTTGGTTGAAAATCTACCAGCCTCAGACAAAATCCAAACAGGAAGTGGAACCTCTCAGGTTTTTGCCTGCCATATGAGTTCTGTTATACTCACAGACATAATTCAAACAGTTTTAGAAACTTCAGAGTGTTTTCTATCCAATACTAATAATAATATGCATATATTAGCAACTATGACTGAGGAGCAGGCCGTTTACTCTGGTCACCTCTGTGCACCTTTCATCCAAGCTACTCAATACTGCCCCTGCAGCCATAAGAAGTTAAAGCCCTTTTGTGGGGAAAACAAATTCTGATTGGCTGGGCCTGGCTCCCCAGTGGGCGGGCCTGGCTCCCCAGTGGTTGGGCCTATTCCCTCCCAGGCGCACCTGCCCAGTCATGTGAAATCTGTAGATTAGGGCCTAAAGAATTTATTTAAATTGACTGATTTCCTTATATGAACTGTAACTCAGTAAAATCTTTGAAATTGTTGCATGTTTGTTTATATTTGTGTTCAGTATATTGCAACTGTGAAAATCATAGTGTCAGGCTTCTTGATTAAAACATTTTAACGCATTTTCTTCACTATATTTTTTCTCCTCCTGACCAATTCCCCTGTATTGAGGGTCAAATCTTGATGATTTGGAAATAGTGTGATGTAACTCAGATGTCCACAAAGTCAGTGAAGGTGATATAACTGTGCGATACTAACTTAGCTGTCCGCTACCCTCCATGCATGGTCTCCATGGTCCCTGCTCTGCTAGCTAGAGGAGGCAGTAGTGGGGGAGCCACAGCCAGCGGGCAGCCTATCCTTTAGAGGCAGGAAGGGGGGTTTCATAAATGTTTCATCCCTCTCTGGAGCTGAGCTGAGCGTGGACACTGGGAGTGGAAGTGGATCAGAGCGGAGTGAGGAGAGAGGAGCAGTAGGCTGCGTCTCTCCACTGGGACCAGTCTAGAATCTATTTCTACAGTCCGCCTCACCTCAGCATATCCTCTGTACTCTTCCAGAGTAGGGGAGGAGAGGAGAGAGGGATGTGTGTGTGTGTGTGTGTGCAGCTATAGACTGGACAGGAAGGAGAGCCGAGTCATGTTTGGCTGATAGATACAAAGCACACCTGGCTTCACTCCAAACCTCCAATATATATAGTATCTTAGTGCAGGTGCAGAGTGACTGTAGATGGGTCTGGATGTGTTGAGGGAAAATGGCTACACAAGTTGCTGTGTGTATAACTACGTACATTTCATGAGACAATGTATCTGCCACCCCACCTATCAGCCACCTGGGTTGCCATGGTTATATCAGTGGGCCTAACCCCCAGGCTCATGGATCTAGCCTAGTTACATTTTACTTTTGACCCTGGGGGTTGCTCAGGAGCCCTGTAGACACCCCAGAGGGCATCAGTCTAAGCAGACCCTAATTGCAGACTGACCTGTACAGTGACCGCTGACCGGTGCCTTTAAACACAGCAGCATGGGAGGGAGCTGCTTACTAGGTGGAGCTTTGTAGTCAACAGACTCAACGCTACTACTGCCTCACATACATAGTCAGAATGAACAACTGATAGTCAAAAACAACACATGTTGTAGTACAAGAATGCATGTTTCGATTCATGTACTGAGCCAAACAAAGACACGGTTAACTATACAGTACATGTAATTTGAACAGCCTTTCTAACTGTCCTGAGACTGAGAGGATATTGTTTTTGACTCCCAGACACACAGTTGTGGATTGTGGTTTCGCCTGAAATAGAGCAGTCCCAGTTATACCTTCTTTCTGGTTTTCTTCTCTCAACCCTCCCCTGACCAATAATTCTCCTCGTCCCTCTGTCCCACTCCCACTCTCGCTCTCTCTCACCTTGTTACTCTGTCTCTCCTTTACTCTCCTTTACTCCCTTTCCTCCCCAATACCACATGACCCATTTCATAGTGCCACCTGTGCTCTCAGTAACATTCAGTACCATGGGGACTTTGAAACAATCTCTGGAGCTCCTCAGGGATCTACAGTGCATTGGGAAAGTATTCAGACCCCTTCACTTTTTCCACATTTTGTTACGTTACAACCTGATTCTAAAATTGATGAAATATTTTTTTCCCTCATCAACCAACACACAATGCCCTATAATGACAAAGCAAAAACAGGTTTTTAGAAATTGTAGCAAATTTATAAAAAGAAAAAAAAGAAATACCTGTATATATTTACATAAGACCCTTTGCTATGAGACTCGAATTTTACCTCAGGTGTATCCTGTTTCTATTGATCATCCTTGAGATGTTTCTACAACTTCATTGGAGTCAACCTGTGGTAAATTCAATTGATTGGACATGATTTGGAAAGGCACACACCTGTCTATACAGTATAAGGTCCCACAGTTGACAGTGCATGTCAGAGCAAACACCAAGCCATGAGGTTGAAGGAACAGGTGTGCCAGACAGAATTGTGTCGAGGCACAGATCTGGGGAAGGGTACCAAAAAATGTCTTCAGCATTGAAGGTCCCCAAGAATAAAGTGGCCTCCATCATTCTTAAATGGAAATAGTTTGGAACCACCAAGACTCTTCCTAGAGCTGGCCACCCGGCCAAACTAAGCAATCGGGGGAGAAGTGTCGATGGTCACTCTGACATAGCTCCAGAGTTCCTCTGTGGAGATGGGAGAACCTTCCAGAATTCCAGAAGGACAACCATCAATGCAGCACTCTACCAATCAGGACTTTAAGGTAGAGCGGAACAGGTGGAAGCCACCCCGCAGTAAAAGGCACATGACAGCCTGCTTGGAGTTTGCCAAAAGGCACCTAAAGGACTCTCAGACCATGAGAAACAAGATTCTCTGGTCTGATGAAACCAAGATTGAACTCTTTAGCCTGAATGCCAAGCGTCACGTGTGGAGGAAACCAGGCACCACTCATCACCTGACCAATACCATACCTACGGTGAAGCATGGTGGTGGCAATATCATGCTGTAGGGATGTTTTTCAGCGGCAGGGACTGGGAGACTAGTCAGGATTGAGGGAAAGATGAACGGAGCAAAATACAGAGAGAGCCTTGATGAAAACCTGCTCCAGCACGCTCAGGACCTCAGACTGGGGAGAAGGTTCACCTTACAGCAGGACAATGACCCTAAGCACACAGCCAAGACAAAGCAAGAGTGTCTTCGGGACAAGTCTCTGAATGTCCTTGAGTGGCCCAGCCTGACTTGAACCCGATCGAACATCTCTGGAAAAACCTGAAAATAGTTGTGCAGCAACGCTTCCCATCCAACCTGACAGAGCTTGAGAGGATCTGCAGAGAAGAATGGGAGAAACTCCCCAAATACAGGTGTGCCAAGCTTGTAGCGTCATACCCAAGAAGACTCAAGGCTGTAATCGCTGCCAAAGGTGCTTCAACAAAGTACTGAGTAAAGGGTCTGAATACTTATGTAAATGTGATATTTCAGTTTGTATTTCTAATAAATGTCATTATGGGGCATTGATGAGGATTTATACATTTTTTATACATTTTAGAATAAGGATATAATGTTACAAAATCTGGAAAAAGTGAAGGGGTCTGAATACTTTCCGAATGCACTGTATTCTTGGAACTCTCCAAAACCTTCATATCTCTAGAACGGGGTGACTGCTCTATAGCCCTCTTATCCACTACTGACCAAACTGATAGCTCCCTGGCTCCTAGCCTACACCCAGGAGGACTGAGGGACGGTTCCCTGGCACCAGGCCCCAGAGTAGTGCTCCCTCTATGGGGAGACATGTCAGGATAATCTCCCTTCCTGATGGATGGTTTCATCATCTCTAGAGCGTCTGGGAACCTGGAAGACACACCACTCTGACTAAATAAGTATTTATGATATGCAACGATAATGTTAAGTACGGCAGATAATCCATTACATTTGGCTCAGGGGAGACAGTGATGCGGATTCTGCTGCGCTGTGATTGGTGCAGAATGTTAAGCTCGTGACCTGAACACAGATGATCAGAGCGGCATTGTCATTCACCGTGACCTATAACCCCTGACCCAGAGATCATGGTTTTTGATGTATATTTGTTTACCCCCTCCATCCAGAAAGCCATTCATCAAGTCTGTCAAAGGGAGGGTGGCAGTGTGGTTGTGTGTATGTGTCGCACTGCTTCTTTGCTTTGTGAGCCTAGAATGTGTTGTGGGTTGAGTGATTGTGGTTTTTGTCAATATGTAGGTCTGTTTGATTTTAGTGTTACACATGGGTGGTCTAACAGTGTGTGTGTGTGTGCGTGTGTGTGAGTGTGTGTGAGTGTGTGTGTGTATCTTCTGGGTGCCTTCAGGGTTTACCGTTATAGTCCAGCAGGGAGAGAAATGTCACAGTACTGGACTCTATAGTACTCCCCACGGACCACACACACACTCTCCAGTCAATACATGCCATTACCATCTCTCACCAGTCCAGATCCCCAGTGAATCTTCCACACAGTAGGAAAAATATGTGTTAAACAGCCCATAAAGTTGGAGAAAGAACATAAGACCAATCCAAAGCCAAACCATTTCTCATATAGGTAGGGGAGAGTGAGGTAAATTGTGCTATATTTTACATTCAGCATCACTGCGTCAAGGGAAATATAATCTTCTTTCTAACAAAGAGATCTACCTATATTTCAGGATGTTAGGTATCCCTGGAGATAATCAGAATTCATGTAAACAGTTTTGAAAACATAGCTTGTCCAAAAAGAAGTGGTGTCTTGGCACAATTTACCCTGGATATGGGGTAAGTTGAGCCGTGGGATATGGTAAGTTAAGCCGCCTACACTACCACAACCACTAATTCAACAATTCAAGTGCTGTTATTGTCAAGTGGAAATGTTTAGGAGCAACAACAGCTCAGCCGCGAAGTGGTAGGCCACACAAGCTCACAGAATGGGACCGCCGAGTGCTGAAGCGCGTAGCCCGTAGCCCGTAAAAATAATCTGTCCTCGGTTGCACTCACTACCAAGTTCCAAACTGCCTCTGGAAGCAACGTCAGCACAATAATTGTTTGTCATGAAATGGGTTTCCATTGCCGAGCAGCCGCACACAAGCAGTCACCATCTGGCAGTCCGATGGACGAATCTGGGTTTGGCGGATGCCAGGAAAACACTACCTGCACCAATGCATAGTGCCAACTGTAAAGTTTGGTGGAGGAGGAATAACGGTCTGTGGCTGTTTTTCATGGTTCAGGCTAAGCTCCTTAGTTCCAGTGAAGGGAAATCTTAACACTACATCATACAATGAAATTCTAGACAGTTCTGTGCTTCCAACTTTGTGGCAACAGTTTCAGCATGACAATGTCCCCGTGCACAAATCGAGGTCCATACAGAAATAGTTTGTCGAGATCAGTGTGAAAGAACTTAACTCAACCTCATCAAACACCTTTGGGATGAATTGGAACGCCGATTGCGAGCAAGGCCTAATCGCACAACATCAGTGCCTTTGGTCATGTAGTGTAGAAGCATCATGAAACCTCTAACAAAATCAATTCATTTGACTGGGTGAAAATCATTTTTTTGGACTTAACTTGCTTACCACTTGTTCCATGTGGTTTCTTCCTTCACAAGGGTGACTCAGTTTACCCTTTTGGCTCAACTTACCCCACTCTCCTGAACATGATACCTTCTTTCAACTAAAATCTAATTTGTCTTAAGAAATGGTCCTGTTTCAACTAAACCAGACCCCTGCCTACAACACAGCAGAGTGCTGGGCCCAGTCCTTAGACTGAGGTAAACTGGATTATTTTATGCCTCTGATTGGCCGATCACAGCGCTGGCTTAATGCAAGCATGTAGCTGCGACCAGTGAGTGTGTCACTGAAAGGGCATATTGTTGGGCCCAGACCAGTTTGAGAGATCAAACCCAACTGGAAACAGATGGCCAGGGGGCTTTCCCTTTCACACCCCCTAAGTCTTGGCTGGTTTTGGGGTCCCACTCCCTATACACAGTGACATGTTCAAAGGCTATGTGGTCCAGCCTGTCTGTGCTGATCCTGTACCTTGTCTGTACTGTGCAGTGCGAAGGCGTCTCTGCATATAATCACACCTCTCCATGCAGAGCTGATTTTGATTCAGAGCTGCTTTTGGCGCATTGATGATTTTATAGACTAAACTTCCATCCCTGTAAGGTGCTTAACTCTTCTAACTTAGTTTTGGAGACCAAACCAAGTTCTAAATTAATTGGATTGGTGAAATATATGTTATTTTTGGAGCTGGAACTCTGGTTCCTCTCCCTCTCCATCACTTTCTCCCTTAGCCCTAGGGAATTGAAGGGCAGAGTTTTGCGCTCTCTCTCTCTCTCTCTCTCTGAATGGATGGGTCAAAGTGTGACCAGATAAACGAGTCTGTGCTGATTACAGCTAATCTGAGATTTCCTCTTGCTTATCAGTCTCTGCACCGAGGCCACATCTAAACACTGGGACAACCTCTGCCAGATGACAATCTGTCCCTCCTTCCCTCTCTCCCTCTCTTATCAGTCCATCTCAACATATCCCTTTTTCCTCCTTTTTACATATACCAGCACTGCCTGTCTGGGCATTATGCAGTGTGCATATTAACTACAGGAAACACTATGACACATTGTAAAAGAGTAGAGAACTGAAAGTGCATTTTTAATTTGCTAATGATGTTGACCTGAAACAAGGAAATGTAATAATTATTTTAAAAATCCAGTAACAGTCAAAAGTTAGGACACACCTACTCATTCAAGGGTTTTTCCTTATTTTTACTATTTTCTACATTGTAGAATAATGGTGAAGACATCAAAACGATGAAATACCACATATGGAATCATGTAGTAACCAAACAAGTGTTAGACAAATAAACAAATATATTTTATACTTGAGATTCTTCAAAGTAGCCACCCTTGCCTTGATGACAGCTTTCCACACTCTTGGCATTCTCTCAACCAGCTTCATGAGGTAGTCACCTGGAATGCATTTCAATTATTAATAAAAACTCCTTAAGGATAGATTGTTTTAAACATTTTTGCCTAAAATGCCATTCACAAATCTAACTGTCTGTAGCTCAGGCCCTGAAGCAAGGATTTGCATATTCTTGGTACCATTTGAAAGGAAACACTTTGAAGTTTGTGGAAATGTGGATTTAATGTAGGAAAAAAATAACACAATAGATCTGGTAGAAGAAAATACAAAGAACAAAACGTTTTTTGTATTTCTTTCTACCACCATCTTTGAAATGCAACAGAAAGGTCCCAAATCTAGCCATCACTCTGGTTGTAATTTCGATGGTGTCCACAAGAGGGTAGCAGTGTATGTGCAAAGTTTCAGACTGATAACAGACTGATAACTAAGTATGAGCAAGAAACATGACATTTAGTGTGAAGTCACCCAGGTGTCCTTCACGATTTGCCCAAATGTACATTTACATTTACATTACATTTTTCTGCAAGAATATCGTCAAATCTGTATATTTGGAGTTTGATTTAGCTTTTCCAGTATTAGTAGCCATATTGTAAGTTCAACATTTGCAAAACACCCAGTTTTAATAACTTCATAACTCTCCATATTCTTGCAATTTTTGTCCAAAAGGAAAATGCTTGCTGTCACACAAGGTTAGCAGCAAAATTGTGCATATTCCCGTAAAGTCCAGCTCTTTGGCTATCTAGCTAGCTTTGTTTGATCCCGATTGGTGCTTATTTGACAAAGTTACAGTCAATCAAGTGAAGACCGCCCATGTCATCGGCGGGCCATGAAGAAGTCGCTCTCGGACTAAATTTGGTGTCCTGTAGAATATACTACCCTTCTAATGATATAGTGAAGTCTGGTTACGTTCTAGGATCTCTGAGGAATAAATACGAATGCAATTTGACTGGTTGAAACAACATTCAGGGTTAGTGGAAATACAAAATCAATTGTGCATGCTATATGGACCTTTTTAGAATATGAAAAATGATTTTAACTAACAAAACGACACTTCATGTTATCTCTGGGACCCTTGGGATGATAAATTAGAGCAAGATTTCAGAATGTAAGTACACATTTCACCTTCAGAGGTGAATTTATCAAACCTGTCGGGGTGAAAAAAAGTTGTTGTTTTGAGCTCTCCTCAAACAATAGCATGGCATTTATTCGCAGTAATAGCTACTGTAAATTGGACAGTGCAGTTATATTAACAAGAATTTAAGCTTTCAGCCGGTATAAGACACTTACAGTTGAAGTCGGACGTTTACATACACTTAGGTTGGAGTCATTCAAACTCGTTATTCAACCACTCCACAAATTTCTTGTTAACAAACTATAGTTTTAACAAGTCGGTTAGGACATCTACTTTGTCCATGACACAAGTCATTTTTCCAACAATTGTTTACAGACAGATTATTTCACTTATAATTCACTGCATCATAATTCCAGTGGGTCAGAAGTTTACATACACTAAGTTGACTGTGCCTTTAACCAGCTTGGAAAATTCCAGAAAATGATGTCATGGCTTTAGAAGCCTCTGATAGGCAAATTTACATAATTTGAGTCAATTGGAGGTGTACCTGTGGATGTATTTCAAGGCCTACCTTCAAAATCAGTGCTGTCTCCTAAAGATTAACGTACTTGGTGCAAAAAGTGCAAATCAATCCCAGAACAACAGCAAAGGACCTTGTGAATATGCTGGAGGAAACAGGTACAAAAATATCTATATCCACATCATGTAACGATGTTCGTCTGAGGAAGAAGGAGTAGACCAAAGCGCAGCGTGGTACGTGTTCATGATGTTTTAATATAGCCTGAACACTGAAACAAAAAACAAAAGTGGAACAAAACGCAACAGTTCTGTCAGGCACTCACACGAAACAGAAAACAACTACCCACAAAACACAGGTGGGAAAAGGCTACCTAAGTATGGTTCTCAATCAGAGACAACGATAGACAGCTGCCTCTGATTGAGAACCACACCCGGCCAAACACATAGAAATAGACAACATAGAACAAAACATAGAATGCCCACTCCAACTCACGGTTGGAGTGGGCAAGGTCAGGGCGTGACACATCATGAGGCAGGAAAATGATGTGGATATATTGAAGCAACATCTCAAGACATCAGTTAAGAAGTTAAAGCTTGGTCGCAAATGGGTCTTTCAAACGGACAATGACCCCAAGCATACATCCAAAGTTGTGGCAAAATGTCTTAAGGACAACAAAGTCAAGGTATTGGGAGTGGCCATCACAAAGCCCTGACCTCAATCCTATAGAAACTTTGTGGACGGAACTGAAAAAGCGTGTGCGAGCAAGGAGATAGCCCTATTTGGTTAAAGACCAAGTCCATACTATGGCAAGAACAGCTCAAATAAGCAAAGAGAAACAACAGTCCATCATTACTTTAAGACATGAAGGTCAGTCAATACTGAAAATTTCAAGAACTTTCAAAGTTTCTTCAAGTGCAGTCGAAAAAACCATCAAGAACTATGATGAAACTGGCTGTCATAAGGAACACCACAGGAAAGGTAGACTCAGATTTACCTCTGCTGCAGAGGATACGTTCATAAGAATTACCAGCCTCGGAAAAAAGTAACAGACACATCTCAAAATCAACTGTTCAGAGGAGATAGCGTGAATTGGGCCTTCATGGTCGAATTGCTGCAAAGAAACCACTTCTAAAGGACACCAATAAAAAGGAGAGACTTGCTTGGGCCAAGAAACATGAGAAATTAACATTAGACCGGTGGAAATCTGTCCTTTGGTCTGATGAGTGCAAATTTGAGATTTTTGGTTCCATCCGCCATGTAGATGCGAGACGCAGAGTAGTTGAGCGGATGATCTCCGCATGTGTAGTTCTCACCGTGAAGCATGGAGAAGGTGGTGTAATGGTGCTTTGCTGGTGACACTGTCAGGGAATTATTTAGAATTCAAGGCACACTTAACCAGCATGGCTACCACAGCATTCTGCAGCGATACTCCATCCCATCTGGTTTGCGCTTAGTGGTACTATCCTTTGTTTTTCAACAGGACAATGACCCAACACACCTCCAGGAGGAGAAGAGGAGTCATGGAGCACTGCATCAGATGACCTGTCCTCCACAATACCCTGACCTTAACCAAATTGAGATGGTTTGGGATGAGTTCGACCGCAGAGTGAAGGAAAAGCAGCCAACAAGTGCTCAGCATATGTGGGAACTCCTTCAAGACTGTTGGAAAAACATTCTGAAAAGTATTCAGACCCCTTTACTTTTTACACATTTTGTTATGTTACATCCTTATTCTAAAATGGATTAAATGTCAGAGCAAAACCAAGCCATGAGGTCCATAGAACTCCGATACAGGATTGTGTCGAGGCACAGATCTGGGGAAGGGTACCAAAAAATGTCTGCAGCATGGAAGGTCCCGAAGAACACAATGGTCTCCATCAATCTTAAATGGAAGAAGTTTGGAACCACCAAGACTCTTCTAGTGGCTTCCTGTCAAAACTGAGCAATCAGGGGAGAAGGGCCATGGTCAGGGAAGTGACTAAGAATCCGATGGTCACTCTGACAGAGCTCCAAAGTTACTCTGTGGAGATGGGAGAACCTTCCAGAAGGACAAACATCTCCGCAGCACTCCACAAATCAGACCTTTATGTTAGAGTGGCCAGACAGAAGCCACTCCTCGCTAAAAGGCACATGACAGCCCTCTTGAAGTTTGCGAAAAGGCACCTAAAGACTCTCATACCATGAGAAACAAGATTTTCCGGTCTGATAAACCAAGATTGAATGCCAAGCTTCACGTCTGGAGGAAACCTGGAACCATCCCTACGGTGGAGCATGGTGGTGGCAGCATCATGCTTTGGGGATGTTTTTCAGCGGCAGGGACTGGGAGACTTGTCAGGATCGAGGGAAAGATGAACGGAGCAAAGTACAGAGAGATCCTTGATGAAAACCTGCTCCAGAGCGCTCAGGCGCTCAGACTGGGGAAAAGGTTTACCTTCCAACACAGAGCCAACAGCACAGAGCCAAAACAACACAGGAGTGGCTTCGGGACAAGTCTCTGAATGTCCTTGAGTGTCCCAGACAGAGCCCGGACTTGAACCCGATCGAACATCTCTGGAGAGACCTGAAAATAGCTGTGCAGCGACACTCCCCATCCAACCTGACAGAGCTTGAGAGGATCTGCAGAGAAGAATCGGAGAAACTCCCCAAATACAGGTCTGCCAAGCATCATACCCAAGAAGACTCGAAACTGTAATTGCTGCCAAAGGTGCTTCAAAAAAGTACTGAGCAAAGGGTCTGAATACTTATGTAAATGTGTATTTCAGTTTTATTTTTATATATGCTGTGGTAGCCATGCTGGTTAAGTGTGCCTTGATTTCTAGATAAATCACTGACAGTGTCACCAGCAAAGGACCCCCACACATCATACTTCCTCCTCCATGCTTCACTGTGGGAAACACACATGTGAAGATCATCCATTCACCTTCTCTGCGTCTCACAAAGACACGGCTCACATTTGGACTCATCAGGACAAAGGACAGATTTCCAGTCTAATGTCCATTGCTCATGTCTTTTGGCCCAAGCAAGTCTCTTCTTCTTATTGGTGTCCTTCAGTAGTGGTTTCTTTGCAGCAATTTGACCATGAAGGCCTGATTCATGCAGTCTCCTCTGAACAGTTAATGTTGAGATCTGTCTGTTACTTGAACTCTGTGATGAATTTATTTGGGCTGCATTTTCTGAGACTGGTAACTCTAATGAACTTATCCTCTGCAGCAGAGGTACCTCTGGGTCTTCATTTCCTGTGGCAGTCCTCATGAGACCACGTTTCATCATAACACTTCATGGTTTTTGCGACTGCACTTGAAGAAACTTTCAAAGTTCTTGACATTTTCCGTATTGACTGACCTTCATGTCTTAAAGTAATGATGGACTGTCGTTTCTCTTCGCTTATTTGAGCTGTTCTTGCCATAATATGGACTTGGTCTTTTACCGAATAGGGCTATCTTCTGTATACCGCCCTTACCTTGTCACAACCAGCGGCGTAGCCACGGGTAGGCCAGTTTCATATAAGGCCTACCCCAAAAGGTTCCAGAAATTATTCGATATACATTTTTATTTGTATTTATTTTATTACATTTTAAAAATAAATGCATGTGAGATTTACTTTCTATGCAACAAAGAAATAGTCCGTGACAATCAAGTTAGCTTCCGATAATTGGTTAAATTTATTTTAAATTAATACGGTGGTTTACCTGAACAACCTGGCAACGTCACGTGGATAAACTTTGATGAGACATTAACAGGTGGCGCCAGGATAGAAACAACCACAATTGCCATCACAACCGCCAATGCCACGTTGAGCCAGGCATGCTTGCCTACCCCACCGTCTCCTCTCATTATTGATGCTGCGGGCGGGGTGAACCTGCAGTAGGCCCACCGACATATTTGTCTGCCGTTGATGAACCAGCCTGTCAACCAAAGCTAGCAAAGTTCCCTTCAAGTATGATAAATGGCAAATCACGCTGTTTCTCTTCAAGGTGGAATGACCAGTTCGTGTGGATTGAGTATAGTAAAGCAAAAGATGCAATTTATTGTAAGTTTTGTAGGCACTTTTCTGGGGCAAATGTCGAATTTAGATTTGTACGAGATGGATTTAAAAACTGGAAACTCACAAGAAATGCTTGCTGCAAACACGAGAATAGCAAATTACATGCTAGTGCCCTTAAAAAATGTTCATCCTACAAGTCGACCCATGAGCCTAGAAATCGTGGGACTGTGTTGAACCAAATACATGGTGATGCAAACATGGATTTTATAGAAAGAAACCGTGCACATGTTAAAGTGGTCAGAGATATTGTTCAATTGTGTGCAAAGCAGGAAATTCCACTCAGAGGGCACAGAGAAACTGAAGAGGCAGTCAACAAAGGTAACTGACAGATACATTGGATTATGATGAAATCATCACCATATTCAACTCAAAGCCTCGCCGTCTGTGCCTTGTGATGTAGGTCACGCCTTATGATACGTCTACTAAAGGTAAGGTATCTTTTAATAGTACTACTGCCCGCCGTGGTATAAATTGTAACATCAAATATAGGCTTGTTTTCCCATCAATATTAAAGTGCGCATGAAGATGAGTTTTATGTTGTTGGCAAGTTGGCAACTGGTCTAAAGTTACTGTCTTATTTTAGTATGCTGGGATAGGTAATTATTTGTATATGTAACGAGGTTGCTCCAAGTACTATGCACTAGTATAAAACGATTGTATTACGAAGTAATATACGGTGCACATCGCAAAATAAATGTAATAAATAAGTTTAAAAAATGCCTATCCACATTTTTCGAGGCCATCATCCCAAAACATTCTGGCTACTCCCCTGGTCACAACACAACTGATTGGCTCAAACGCATTAAGAAGGAAAGAAATTCCACAAATTAACTTTTAACAAGGCACACCTGTAAGTTGAAATGCATTCCAGGTGACTACCTCATGAAGCTGGTTGAGAGAATGCCAAGAGTGTACAAAGCTGTCAAAGGGTGGCACGTTTGAAGAATCTCAAATCTAAAATATATTTTGATTTGTTTAACACTTTTTTGGTTACTAAATGATTACATATGTGTTATTTCGTAGTTTTGATGTCTTCACTATTATTCTATAATGTAGAAAATAGTAAAAATAAAGAAAAACCCTTGAATGAGTAGGTGTCCCCTAACTTTTGACTGGTATTCCATTTTTTATTATTATTACATTTTCTTGTTTCAGGTCAACATCATCAGCAAATTAAAAATGCACTTGAGTACAGTAGGTGTGTCCAAACGTTTGACTGGTACTATATATATATATATATATATATATATACCCTACCGTTCAAAAGTTTGGGGTCACTTAGAAATGTCCTTGTTTTTGAAAGAAAAGCTACTTTTTTGTCCATTAAAATAACATCAAATTGATCAGAAATACATTCAACAGTGAAGAGGTGACTCCGGGATGCTGGCCTTCTAGGCAGAGTTGCAAAGACAAAGCCATATCTCAGACTGGCCAATAAAAATAAAATATTAAAATAGGCAAAAGAACATAAGACACTGGACAGAGGAACTCTGCCTAGAAGGCCAGCATCCCGGAGTCACTGTTGACTTTGAGACTGGTGTTTTGTGGGTACTATTTAATGAAGCTGCCAGTTGAGGACTTGTGAGGCGTCTGTTTCTCAAACTAGACACTCTAATGTACTTGTCCTCTTGCTCAGTTGTGCACCGGGGCCTCCCACTCCTCTCTCTATTCTGGTTAGGGCCAGTTTGCGCTGTTCCGTGAAGGGAGTAGTACACAGCGTTGTATGAGATCTTCAGTTTCTTGGCAATTTCTCGCATGGTTTAGCCTTCATTTCTCAGAAAATAATAGATTGACAAGTTTCAGAAGAAAGTTCTTTGTTTCTGGCCATTTTGAGCCTGTAATCGAACCCACAAATGCTGATGCTCCAGATATTCAACTAGTCTAAAGAAGGCCAGTTTCATTGCTTCTTTAATCAGCAAAACAGATTTCATCTGTGCTAACATACTTGCAAAAGGGTTTTCTAATGATCAATTAGCCTTTTAAAATTATAAACTTGGATTAGCTAACACAACGTGTCATTGGAACACAGGAGTGATGGTTGCTGATAATGTGCTTCTGTACGTCTATGTAGATATCTCAGAAAGAAAGTCTGCCGTTTCCAGCTACAATAGTCCTTTACAACATTAACATTGTCTACACTGTATTTCTGATCAATTTGATGTTATTTTAATGATTTTTTTTGTTGCTTTTCTTTCAACAACAAGGACATTTCTAAGTGACCACAAACTTTTGAACGGTAGTGTATATATATATATATATCTTAATTTATTTCCACAATTGACAAATAATATGCTAATAATGTAAGCACTTCCTACGAAGGATTGTTACTTATAACAAGGGCTGGCAGTACAAAATCTACATTTTTGCCAAACAATTATTATTAATTTTACATTACAGTTTGTGATTCCATCCTATACTGTCCCTAACATCAATACCCCACAGCAACAGATGTGGGATATATACAAGCACCCAACCAAAATTACAGTGCACATAAAAATGTGGCCCTACATAGATGTTTATGCTGCTGCTGAAGTGTTGAATGGCAGCCACTGTGAGGGATTATGAAGCGCATGAACGGAGGGGGGAAACTATCAATCTCTCTCTCTCCCCCTCCTCACCTGGCCATCCACTCCACATGGTACCTATCTATCTAAACACAGGGTATAGCCCCTATGTAACGTTATTCCCACCCTCGGAAAACCCTCAACGATATACTGTGTGTCCAATCCAATTATGCCCTCCGTGGCCAACGCCTCAATACTGCTCCTTTCAAAAAGTAAGTGCAGCTGAACAATGTTTACTGCACAGGGTTAGGAGAGAGGAGGAGAGGAGGAAGTATGGCAGTGTAAGTAAGTGTTCTATTTCTCAGGGTTCCAGTCCTCACAGTCACACAAACAAACAAAAAAAGTGGGAGCTGTTGTGTGTGTGATGATGATGATGATGATGGAGGCACCTCTGTGTCTCCAGCTGTCCCTTACAGCCTTCACTCTTATAAAGGTGAACCACACAGGGACATCAGCCATATTCTCCTGTAGTTTAAGCCTGTTCTGCCCCTGGTGTGTAGGGTGAGAGACCACTGGCAGGCGCCCATTAAAGGTGCTTAGTGTATAAATATGGGGGTGTAATGAGGGGTCTAGCACCTCCTCTGATCCGCCTCTGTAAGTGAGGGGGATACAGGGATACAAGTTTCCATAGGGTCATTATGTAGTGATCAATCAATCAATCACATTTATTTATAAAGCCCTTCTTACATCAGCTGATGTCACAAAGTGCTGTACAGAAACCCAGCCTAAAACCCCAAACTGCAAGCAATGCAAGTGTAGCAGCACAGTGGCTAGGAAAAACTCCCTAGAAAGGCCAGAACCTAAAAAGAAGCCTAGAGAGGAACCAGGCTATGAGGGGTGGCAAGTCCTCTTCTGGTTGTGCCTGGTGGAGATTATAACAGAATATGGCCAAGATGTTCAAATGTTCATAGATGACCAGCAGGGTCAAATAATAATAATCACAGTGGTTGTCGAGGGTGCAACAGGTCAGCACCTCAGGAGTAAATGTCAGTTGGCTTTTCATAGCTGATCATTCAGAGTATCTCTACCGCTCCTGCTGTCTCTAGAGAGTTGAAAACCGCAGGTCTGGGATAGGTAGCATGTCCGGTGAACAGGTCAGGGCTCCATAGCCACAGGCAGAACAGTTGAAACTGGAGCAGCAGCACGGATAGGTGGACTGGGGACAGCAAGGAGTCATCATGCCAGGTAGTCCTGAGGCATGGTCCTAGGGCTCAGGTCCTCCGAGAGAGAGAAAGAAAGAAAGAAGGAAAGAAAGAGAGAAAGAAAGAGAGAAAGAAAGAAAGAGAGAAAAAGAGAGAATTAGAGAGTGCATACTTAAATTCACACAGGACACCGGATGAGACAGGAGAAATACTCCAGATATAACAGACTGACCCTAGCCCCCCAACACATAAACTACTGCAGCATAAATACTGGAGGCTGAGACAGGAGGGGTCAGGAGACACTGTGGCCCCGTCTGACGATACCCTCGGACAGGGCCAAACAGGCAGGATATAACCCGACCCACTTTGCCAAAGCACAGCCCCACACCACTAGAGGGATATCTTCAACCACCCGGACAGGAAGATCACGCCAGTGACTAAACCCACTCAAGTGACGCACCCCTCCTAGGGACGGCATGGAAGAGCACCAGAGGGGAACCGGCCAGGCACAGACAGCAAGGGTGGTTCGTTGCTCCAGTGCCTTTCCGTTCACCTTCACACTCCTGGGCCAGACTACACTCAATCATAGGACCTACTGAAGAGATGAGTCTTCAATAAAGACTTAAAGGTTGAGACCGAGTCTGGGTCTCTCACATGGATAGGCAGACCATTCCATAAAAATGGAGCTCTATAGGAGAAAGCCCTGCCTCCAGCTGTTTGTTAAGAAATTCTAGGGACAGTAAGGAGGCTTGCGTCTTGTGACCGTAGTGTATGTGTAGGTATGTACGGCAGGACCAAATCGGAAAGATAGGTAGGAGCAAGCCCATCTAATGCTTTGTAGGTTAGCAGTAAAACCTTGAAATCAGCCCTTGCCTTAACAGGAAGCCAGTGTAGAGAGGCTAGCACTGGAATAATATGATAAAAATGTTTGGTTCTAGTCAAGATTCTAGCAGCCGTGTTTAGCACTAACTGAAGTTTATTTAGTGCTTTATCCGGGTAGCCGGAAAGTAGAACATTGCAGTAGTCTAACCTAGAAGTGACAAAAGCATGGATTAATTTTTCTGCATCATTTTTGGACAGAAAGTTTCAGATTTTTGCAATGTTACGTAGATGGAAAAAATCTGTCCTTGAAACAGTCTTGATATGTTCGTCAAAAGAGAGATCAGGGTCCAGAGTAATGCCGAGGTCCTTCACAGTTTTATTTGAGACGACTGTACAACCATCAAGATCTGCCGCCTTTCACTTCCTTATGTCTGAAACACAGGCTTCCAGGGAGGGCAATTTTGGGGCTTCACCATGTTTCATTGAAATGTACAGCTGTGTGTCATCCGTATAGCAGTGAAAGTTAACATTATGTTTCCGAATGATATCACCAAGAGGTAAAATATATAGTGAAAACAATAGTGGTCCTAAAACGGAGCCTTGAGGAACACCGAAATTTACAGTTGATTTGTCATAGAACAAACCATCCACAGAGACAAACTGATATCTTTCCGACAGATAACATCTAAACCAGGCCAGAACTTGTCCGTGTAGACCAATTTGGGTTTCCAATCTCTCCAAAAGAATGTGGTGATTGATGGTATCAAAAGCAGCACTAAGGTCTAAGGGCACAAGGACAGATGCAGAGGCTCGGTCTGACGCCAATGGAAGGTAGTTTACCAACTTCACAAGTGCCGTCTCAGTGCTATGATGGGGTCTAAAACCAGACTGAAGCTTTTCGTATACATTGTTTGTCTTCAGGAAGGCAGTGAGTTGCTGCGCAACAGCTTTTTCAAAAAATGTTGAGAAGAATGGGAGATTCGATATAGGCCGATAGTTTTTTATATTTTCTGGGTCAAGGTTTGGCTTTTCCAAGAGAGGCTTTATTACTGCCACTTTTAGTGAGTTTGGT
This sequence comes from Salvelinus namaycush, assembly GCF_016432855.1. Lineage (NCBI taxonomy): Eukaryota > Metazoa > Chordata > Actinopteri > Salmoniformes > Salmonidae > Salvelinus > Salvelinus namaycush. The sequence continues at coordinate 28,813,375 of NC_052322.1, read as the reverse complement.
ACACATCTGGTGGATAGAGAGCCATTTATTATGTTCAACATAGGAGGGCCAAGCAAAGGAAGCAGCTCTTTCAGTGGGTCCAGTATGCAGCTTGAAGGTTTAGAGGCCATGATTATTTTCATCAATGTGTCAAGAGATATAGTACTAAAAAACGTGAGTGTCTCCCTTGATCCTAGGTCCTGGCAGAGTTGTGCAGACTCAGGACAACTGAGCTTTGGAGGAATACGCAGATTTAAAGAGGAGTCCGTAATTTGCTTTCTAATGATCATGATCTTTTCCTCAAAGAAGTTCATGAATTTATCACTGCTGAAGTGAAAGCCATCCTCTCTTGGGGAATGCTGCTTTTTAGTTAGCTTTGCGACAGTATCAAAAATACATTTTGGATTGTACTTATTTTCCTCAATTAAGTTGGAAAAATAGGATGATCGAGCAGCAGTGAGGGCTCTTCGATACTGCACAGTACTGTCTTTCCAAGCTAGTCGGAAGACTTCCAGTTGTGTGTAACGCCATTTCCGTTCCAATTTTCTGGAAGCTTGCTTCAGAGCTCAGATATTTTCTGTATACCAGGGAGCTAGTTTCTTATGACAAATGTTTTTTGTTTTCAGGGGTGCGACTGCATCTAGGGTATTGCGCAAGGTTAAATTGAGTTCCTCAGTTAGGTGGTTAACTGATTTTTGTACTCTGACGTCCTTGGGTAGGTGGAGGGAGTCTGGAAGGGCATCAAGGAATCTTTGGGTTGTCCGAGAATTTATAGCACGACTTTTGATGATCCTTGGTTGGGGTCTGAGCAGATTATTTGCTGCAATTGCAAACGTAATACAATGGTGGTCCGATAGTCTAGGATTATGAGGAAAAACATTAAGATCCACAACATTTATTCCACGGGACAAAACTAGGTCCAGAGTATGACTGTGGCAGTGAGCAGGTCCGGAGACATGTTGGACAAAACCCACTGAGTCGGTGATGGCTGGGAAAGCCTTTTGGCGTGGGTCTGTGGACTTTTCCATGTGAATATTAAAGTCACAAAAAATGTGAATATTATCTGCCATGACTACAAGGTCCGATAGGAATTCAGGGAACTCGGTGAGGAACGCTGTATATGGCCCAGGAGGCCTGTAAACAGTAGCTATAAAAAGTGATTGAGTAGGCTGCATAGATTTCATGACTAGAAGCTCAAAAGATAAAAACGTCTTTGTTTTTGTAAATTGAAATTTGCTATCGTATATTTTAGCAACACCTCCGCCTTTGCGGGATGCGCAGGGGATATGGTCACTAGTGTAACCAGGAGGTGAGGCCTCATTTAACACAGTAAATTCATCAGGCTTAAGCCATGTTTCAGTCTGGCCAATCACATCAAGATTATGATTAGTTCATTGACTATAACTGCCTTGGAAGTGAGGGATCTAACATTAAGTAGCCCTATTTTGAGATGTGAGGTATCACAAACTCTTTCAAACATGGCAGGAATTGAAGAGGTCTTTATTACAGTGAGATTGCTAAGGCGAACACCGCCAGGTTTAGTTTTGCCCAACCTAGGTCGAGGCACAGACGCGGTCTCAATGGGGAGCTGAGCTGACTACACTGACTGTGCTAGTGGCAGACTCTACCAAGCTGCCTGGCCTGCATTGTGGAGCTAGGGGAGTTAGAGCCCTGTCTATGTTCGTAGATAAGATGAGAGCACCCCTCCAGCTAGGATGGAGTCCCTCACTCCTCAACAGGCCAGGCTTAGTCCTGTTTGTGGGTGAGTCCCAGAAAGAGGGCCAATTATCTACAAATTGTATCTTTTGGGAGGGGCAGAAAACAGTTTTCAACCAGCGATTGAGTTGTGAGACTGCTGTAGAGCTCATCACTCCCCCTAACGGGGAGGGGGCCAGAGACAATTACTCGATGCCGACACATCCTTCTAGCTGATTTACACGCTGAAGCTATGTTGCGCTTGGTGACCTCTGACTGTTTCATCCTGACATCGTTGGTGCTGACGTGGATAACAATATCCCTATACTCTCTACACTCGCCAGTTTTAGCTTTAGCCAGCACCATCTTCAGATTAGCCTTAACGTTGGTAGCCCTGCCCCCTGGTAACAGTGTATGATCGCTGGATGATTCGTTTTAAGTCTAATACTGTGGGTAATGGAGTCGCCAATGACTAGGGTTTTCAATTTGTCAGAGCTAATGGTAGGAGGCTTCGGCGTCTCAGACACCGTAACGGGAGGAGTAGAGACCAGAGAAGGCTTGGCCTCTGACTCTGACTCGCTGCTTAATGGGGAGAACCGGTTGAAAGTTTCTGTCGGCTGAATGAGCGACACCGGTTGCGCATTCCTACAGCATTTCCCTCCAGAAGCCATGAGAAAGTTGTCCGGCTGCGGGGACCGTGCGAGGGGATTTATACTACTATCTGTACTTACTAGTGGCACAGACGCTGTTTCATCCTTTCCTACACTGAAATTACTCTTGCCTAACGATTGCGTCTGAAGCTGGGCTTGCAGCACAGCTATCCTCACCATAAGGTGCTCGTTCTCCTGTATATTATGAGTACAGCGTCTGCGATTAGAAGGCATCATGTTAATGTTACTACTTAGCTTCGGCTGGTGGGGGTCCTGATGAAACACGTCCAGATAAAGCGTCCGGGGTGAAAAAAATTGAATGAAAAAAGTCGAGCGAGGGAAAAAATAAAAATATAAACGATAATTAAAAAATAAAAACCGTAAAGTTGCCAGCTAGCAAAGTAAGGTTAGCAACAAACCGCACAGCTACACGTAAACAAGTCTACAAACAAGTCTACAAGGGAGGGGGGTAAATGGGTGATAGGTGAGACCCACTAACTCTGCTCCTATAGGTCATGGGGATGCCAACTGCCTCAGGTCCTGACTCCTATCCACAACCCCACTTACCTCCTCCTTCCCCTCCAGATGTCACCCTCCTACTCCCCTCTTTCCCCATTAACCATCAACCACAGAACCCTCTGCCAGCTCACCAGTTGAAAGCCTCTCTGGATGGATACCTATCTCAACACAAAACCACACATATCCCCCTAAAGCCCTCTCTGTGCCTGCTTTTTTAGTGTTTATGATTTTTTTCCTTCCTAACAGAATCTTTCCACCCCTGCCTACCCGCCAAATCCAAGCTAACAATGTGTGCTCTTGCATGTGTGTTTGTTTCTTGCAGAGTGTCTGCACAGAGCCTTGCAAGACACACACACAAACAGTGAGTGGTGCCTGTGGTGTCTAGCATGTGTGCGTGTGTGTGTGTGTATGCGTGCGTGATGATGATGAAGAACCCCTGTGTCTCCAGCTGTCCCTTACAGCCTTCACTCTTATAAAGGTTAGCCTAGCGCTAATGAACCACACAGGGACATCAGCCATATTCTCCTGTAGTTTAAGCCTGTTCTGCCCCTGGTGTGTGGGGTGAGAGACCCCTGGCATGTGCCCATTAAAGGTGCTTAGTGTATACATATGGGGGTGTAATGAGTGGCCTAGCACCTCCTCTGATCCGCCTCTGTACACTGTGCTCTCCTGATGGAGGCCAGGTGCTCCCATAATCCTGTTTTATTTCTAGACAAATATCAATCCCAGCCAGGAGTTAAACACTCTTCCTACCTACAAGGACTTTTTCAGATCCATAGATGTGTAAAATCATGTTGGGAAGGTAAGGGTAAGTGGGGGGGGGGGGGGGGGTACAGGGATACATGTTTCCATAGGGTCATTATGGAGTGATATAGGGAGGGGGGTAAATGGGTGATAGGTGAGACCCACTAACTCTGCTCCTATAGGTCATGGGGATGCCAACTGCCTCAGGTCCTGACTCCTATCCACAACCCCACTTACCTCCTCCTTCCCCTCCAGATGTCACCCTCCTACACCCCTCTTTCCCCATTAACCATCAACCACAGAACCCTCTGCCAGCTCACCAGTTGAAAGCCTCTCTGGATGGATACATATCCCAACACAAAACCACACATATCCCCCTAAAGCCCTCTCTGTGCCTGCTTTTTCAGTGTTTATTAAAACATATTCAGAATCTTAACACAATAACAGAATCTTTCCACCCCTGCCTACCCGCCAAATCCAAGCAAATAGTGTGTGCTCTTGCATGTGTGTTTGTTTCTTGCAGAGCGCCTGTACAGAGCCTTGCAAGACACACACGCAAACAATGGGTGGCGCCTGTGGTGTCTGGCATGTGTGCGTGCATGCGTGTGTGCGTGCGTGCGTGTGTGTGTGTGTGTGTGTGTGTGTGTGTGTGTGTGAGAGTGGGTCTATGTGTCTTGCAAAACAGGGATTTTTCTACCATTTGAAATCCTTGGGCAAGCCAAACAGTGTAAAGCAAAATAACACAGCATTAGCCATGGCAAAGTGCTTAGAATGGCAGAAAATTTGCTTTAAAATGGCAACATTTTCTCTCAGCACCATGGCAGAATATGTAGAATTGCAGTAAATTTGTTTTAAAAGTGCAAAGATTTGTCTCAGCTCTAAAATTGTCTCTAAAATTCAGCCGCGCCCACTGCCACACCCCCTGACATGCCCACTGTCAGCTCCTTTTTGGCCCAGAAAAAAACCTGCATACACACACAGTTCAGCACCAGGCTAATTTCTAATTTCCAAGTGGTGCCTAGACCTAACCCTCCTGTGTGACCAAAATGGTCTAGTCTCCAGCCCCTCTCCACCTCTACCCAAACAATGTGTACAGACATACACATACACATATGGATGTATGTACATCCTGAATTAAAACTTAATCACATAAATTAAAACACAAATATTGAGATATACACAAAAATGCCAAATGTTACTCACAGGACAAATATACTCACAGGGCATACTCACAGGACAAGATCGATCAAATGTAGTGGATACCACTTTAAATATCAATGAACATGACCTTTTAACAGGCAAATTACTCATAATAACTCATAACTGTGTCTTGTGTGACACCCACTTGAGGTTCAAGCAATCCCTTAGCACAAAAGCATTCATTAGCCTACAGCATGAGCCACATTGACAGAGGCAGCCCTGTACGGATCTAGAGCCAAGAGCAGCAGGCTCCAGCCTGGCCTTGGCCTGGCCAACACACCAGCCTTTCCCACAGCCCCAACCCAAACTCCTCTCAACCCAGGGCCCAGACTCCCCAGGGCCAAAAACCACTAATCCCATAACATACTTCCACACACATACCTCAACCCCACCTCACCCCAACCTCAGCCCAGCCCCAGCCTAGCCCAAGCCAAAGCCCCAGCCCCAGCCAAGACCCCTCTCCTTATCTGCCCTGACTGGCTGGCTACCTACATACAGGCCAGTGGAAGCTCCTCAGAATAGGAAGGGGAGGAACATCCTCCTCAGTGAATTTCAAGAAAATTAAAATATCCTTTTCAGATAAAACTATTCTAAATATAATCACTGTCACCAAAACATTTATTAAAACACACTATTTTGCAATGAAGGTCTACAGTACTCTGTAGGGTAGCAACATGGTGTTGCTGGAGGACAGCTAGTTTCTGTCCTCCGCTGGGTACATTGACTTCAATACAAAACCTTGGAGGCTCATGGTTCTCACCCCCTTCCATGGACTAACACAGTAATTATTACAACTTTCAGAGGACCTCCTCCAACTTATCAGAGCTCTTGCAGCATGAGGTGACATGTTGTCCACCCAATCAAAGGATCAGAGAATGAATCTAGTACTGAAAGCATAAGCTACAGCTAGCTAGCACTTCAGTGCATAAAACGTTGGTGAGTAATTGACTCAAAGAGAGAAAAAGACAATAGTTGAACAGTTTCTAACAAATTAATTTCTTCCAAAATAAAGGAGAAGCAAGAGAGAGATCGTCATATTTTTTCACTTTCAGCTTCACTTACCTAGCTAGCAAATGAAGCTAGCTAGTTTAGCCTACTCAAACAACCTGCTCAAACAGAGGGATGCCATGTTAGCTAGCTGGCTATAACTATCCAACACAACACTGGAACTCTTCCAAGTCAAGGTAAGCTTTTGGTTTTACAAATTTATTGGCACTGGGACCCGCAGGTGTAACTGTTGAACTGCTTACACTGTAACGTTACTTCATGATTGTAGCGGGTTTACTAACGCGTCAGTTCTATTAGCTATGTTGACTATAATGTTACCTTAGCTAATATGGTGAAAACGATGTAGGTTGTGTGTAGCAGTTATGATATGGTTTGGCTTGGAAGGGTTTTTTCGCCTGGTCACATACAGCTGATGTTTTGCACACGTAAGCGAAGGGAAAAGGTGAGAGGAGGAGATGCGAGAAGGAATACAACGTTGCTGCTATGAAAGTGAACTGTGTTTACGTGTGATCAGGGGTGTATTCATTCCGCCGATTCTGCTGAAAAATGTTTCTTAAATGGAAGCAAATGGAACAAAACGGGGATTAGCATACCTGAATTTGTCCAATAGAAACTCTCGTTTGCAACTGTTGGACTAATGACTACACCCTATATCAGCTAGATGCAGGCAAGAGTGTGTAAGGCGGGATTGAATGTGTCACTGTCTGTCCATGTGTCACTGTCTGTCACTTAAAAATTCTCTCGACCTGCGTGCACCTACGTTGTAAACTTTGTAGTAGCCTAAACCTATCGCTGTTACATTGAACTGGGTGAATGGAATATGAATGACAGTCATCCAATATGCTGTAATAAAAATAAGGCCATGCTCATAAAGAAAAATAAAATGGTCTACCCTCATTTTAACTTCTTTGATATAGGGGGCAGCATTTTCACTTTTGGATGAATTGCGTGCCCATAGTGAACTGCCTCCTACTCTGTCCCAGATGCTAATATATGCATATTATTATTACTATTGGATAGAAAACACTCTGAAGTTTCTAAAACTGTTTGAATGATGTCTGTGAGTATAACAGAACTCATATGGCAGGCAAAAACCTGAGAAAAAATCCAAACAGGAAGTGAGAATTCTGAGAGTGGTCGATGTTAACTTCTTGCGACTACAGGGGGTGCTGTTCCGAATTAGCATTTTGTCGTCTCCAAATTAAACTGCCTAGTACTCAATTCTTGCTCGTACAATATGCATATTATTAATTCTATTGGATAGAAAACACTTTCTAGTTTCATACAAAGTTGGAATGATGTCTGTGGGTGACCCAGAACTCTTTCTACAGCGAAATCCATGACAGACAGTGAAAGGTCTGAGAGCGAAGCTCTGATTTCAGATCAGTTTTAAAAGTCTGTGTCTATCCTATGGAACGACACGAACTGCACCCGCCTTCCCCTGGATGTCAGTAACCAATGAGAAGTGGAATGGGCCTTCTGCGTAGCTCTCAGAGGTTATAAAGGACCAAGGAGTGAGGGTAGCCCCCCTTTCGACGCTCGCCTTTACGCAGGAAGACACCTCCGGATGCCATTTTCAAAGGCTCGGTTATCAACGTAAAATGTATCCGTCTGTAATTTAATTCGATATAGGACTTAGAAACATCATAAGGTAGTTAATTTAAACCGTTTTATAGCAATTTATATCCGTTTAGTGCGATTTTGATGCATTTCTATGTGAAGCACCGGGCACATTTCGGGGTCCCGGTCGAACGTTAGCGGGCATTTAGACGGACAAAGGACATCTTTCGACCAAAAGAAGATTAAACCCAAGAAAGAATACATTGCCCAAGAATCTGATGGAAGAACAGCTCAAAGTAAGCAATATTTAATATGATAAATCGTTGTTCTGTCGAAATATTTTAAACGCATATTTCGCCATTTTGTTTGGTATAGCTTCACTTGGCGAACCCTGTATTGAAAAGTAAGGATAATTTTAAAAATGTAAGTCAGCGGTTGCATTAAGAACTAATTTGTCTTTCGATTCCTGTCAACCCTGTATTTTTTAGTCAAGTATATGATTAGCTTTCAATTAAACTAGATCACTCTGATAGATGACGTCAGACATATTGAGGCTTGATTTCCTAGTATTTTTATTGTGTAACCACGGTTTTGTATGGCTAAATATGCACCTTTTCGAACAAACTGTATATGTATGTTGTAAAATGATGTTACAGGAGTGTCATCGGAAGAATTCTGAGAAGGTTAGTGAAAAAATTAATATATTTTGGCGATGATAACGTTATAGCTCCCTTTGCCTTGAATTCATGCTCTACTAACGTTTGTACATGTGGTATGCTAACTTATCGATTTATTGTGTTTTCGCTGAAAAACGCTTAGAAAATCTGAAATATGGTCTGAAATCACAAGAACTGTGTCTTTCCATTGCTATGCTTTGTCTATTTTTATGAAATGTTTTATGATGAGTAAATTGGTCATACACGTTGCTCTATCTAGTAATTCTAGTCGATTTGTGATGGTCGGTGCAATTGTAAACTGTGATTTCTACCTGAAATATGCACTTTTTTCTAACAACACCTATCCTATACCATAAATATGTTATCAGACTGTCATCTGATGAGTTTTTTTCTTGGTTTGTTGCTATCAATATCTTAGTTTAGCCGAATTGGTGATAGCTAGTGGTGGAGAGAGAAAATGGTGGACAAAGAAAGATGGTGTATTTTGCTAACGTGGTTAGCTAATAGATTTACATATTGTGTCTTCCCTGTAAAACATTTTAAAAAACAGAAATGATGGGTTTATTCACAAGATCTGTATCTTTCATCTGGTGTCTTGGACTTGTGATTTAATGATATTTAGATGCTACTATTTACTTGTGAAGCTATGCTAGCGATGCTAATCAGTGTGGGGGGGGTGGGGGGTGATCCCGGATACGGGGTTGATACTCGTGAAAGGTTAAAGTCATCGCCTATTCAATTCCCTGTAATATATGGATCTGTTTGCACTACCTACGCCTTCTACTAGATGTCAACAGTCAGTAGAACGTGGAATGAAGCTTATGCTGTGTTGTGGGACCGGATGGGAGGTGTTTGAGTCAGTGGTCTGGCAGAGTGCCAGTTCTTGGTCACGCACTTTCCTCATGATATCGCCATGCGTTCCATTACTTATAGAGACTGAAAAGAATGCTCCGGTTGGAACGTTATTGGATATATATGATAACAACATCCTGAAGATTGATTCTCTACTAAGTTTGACCAGTTTATTCGACTTGTAATATAACTTTTTGAAGTTTTCGTCCGACGTTTGCCTGCATCTGCGCGAGCGTTTGGACATGTGTACTACATATGCTAGCAAAATTAGCTAATTGGACATAAGTAATGGACATTATCGAACAAAACAACGATTTATTGTGGAACTAGGATTCCTGGCACTGCATTCTGATGAAGATAATCAAAGGTAAGGGAATATTTATGATGTACTTTCGTATTTCTGTTGACTCCAACATGGCGGAGAAATGTTGTTAAATCTGAGCGCCGTCTCAGATTATTGCATGGTGTGCTTTTTACGTAAAGTTCTTTTTAAATCTGACACAGCGGTTACATTAAGAACAAGTGTATCTTTAATTCTATGTAAAACATGTATCTTTCATCAAAGTTTATGATGAGTATTTCTGTTATTTGACGTGGCTCTCTGTAATTACTCCGGATATTTTGGAGGCATTTCTGAACATGGAGCCAATGTAATCCGAGATTTGTGGATATAAATATGCACATTATCGAACAAAACATAAATGTATTGTGTAACATGATGTCATATGAGTGTCATCTGATGAAGATGTTCAAAGGTTAGTGATTCATTTTATCTATTTTCTGCTTTTTGTTACTACTATATTTTGCTGGGAAAATGGCTGTGTTTTTCTGTGGCTATGTACTGAGCTAACATAATTGTTTGGTGTGCTTTCCCCGTATATCCTTTTTGAAATCAGACATGTTGGCTGGATTCACAACATGTGTAGCTTTAAATTGGTGTCTTTCATGTGTGATTTCATGAAAGATTGATTTTTATAGTAATATATTTGAATTTGACGCGCTACATTTTTTCTTGATTTTGGCCAAGTGGGACGTTAGCGTCCCACATATCCTAGAGAAGTTAAACGGCACTGAGCGCCACTGATACAGGCTCATTTAAACAGTCATCGAGTGGGAAGAGGTTTCTTTTTTATTTATTTTTATTTTTATTTAACCTTTATTTAATTAGGCAAGTCAGTTAAGAACAAATTCTTATTTACAATGACGGCCTACCTGTCACGTGTGCTCCCTCTCCGGCCTCTAGGTCAGGTGTGCGCACACCTGTCACCATCTTTACACGCACCTGCGCGTCAACAGACTCACCTGGACACCATCACCTCCCTGATTACCTTACATATACAGTATATGTCACTCCCTTGGGTTCTTTCCCCAGGCGTTATAGTTTCTGTTCCAGTGTCATGTCTGTGCATTGTTTGTGTTTCTTGTTTTTTATTTATTTTATTTTATTTATTAAAACACTCACTCCCTGAACTTGCTTTCCGACTCCAAACGCATTCATTATACTACCAAAAGGCAAACGGCCTCCTGCGGGGATGGGGGCCTGGGATTAAAAAATATATAAATACAATATAAATATAGGACAAAACACACATCACAAAAAGAGAGACAACACTACATAGAGAGAGACCTAAGACAACAACATAGCAAGGCAACAACACCTGACAACACAGCATGGTCGCAACATAGCAACAACATGGTAGCAACACAACATGGTAGCAGCACAAAACATGGTACAAACGTTATTGGGCACAGTCAACAGCACAAAGGTCAAGAAGGTAGAGACAAGAATATATCACACAAAGCAGCGACAACTGTCAGTAAGTGTCATGCCCTGATCTGTTTTACATGTCCTTGTGATTGTCTCCACCCCCTCCAGTTGTCGCTGATTTTCCCCAGTGTATTTATCCCTGTGTTTCCTGTCTCTCTGTGCCAGTTCGTCTTGTATGTTTCCAAGTCAACCAGCATTTTTCCCAGTTCTCCTGCTTTTTGCATTCTCCTTTTTATAGTCCTCCCGGTTTTGATCCTTGCCTGTTTCTGGACTTTGTACCCACCTGCCTGTCTTGACCACGAGCCTGTCTGCCACTCTGTACCTCCTGGACTCTGATCTGGTTTTGACCTTTTTGCCTGTACATGACCATTCTCTTGCCTACCCCTTCAGATTAATAAACATTTTAAGACTCCAACCATCTGCCTCCTGTGTCTGCATCTGGGTCTCACCTTGTGTCATGATAGTAAGAGTGTCCTATATTGAGTCTTAAAACTGTCCAGTTTGAGTGTTTGTTGCAGCTCGTTCCAGTCAATAGCACCAGCGAACTGGAAAGAGGAGAAACCCAGGGATGTGTGTGCTTTGGGGACATTTAACAGAATGTGACTGGCAGAACGGGTGGTGTATGTGGAGGATGAGGGCTGCAGTAGGTATCTCAGATAGGGGGAGTGAGGCCTAAGAGGGTTTTGTAAATAAGAATCAACCAGTGGGTCTTGCGACAGGTATACAGAGATGACCAGTTTACAGAGTAGTATAGAGTGCAGTGATGTGTCCTATAAGGAGCATTGGTGGCAAATCTGATGGCCGAATGGTAAAGAACATCTAGCTGCTCGAGGGTACCCTTACCTGCCGATCTATAAATTATGTCTCCGTAGTCTAGCATGGGTAGAATGGTCATCGGAATCGGGGTTAGTTTGGCAGCTGGGGTGAAATAGGAGCGATTACGAAGGAGGAAACCAAGTCTAGATTTAACTTTAGCCTGCAGCTTTGATATGTGCTGAGAGAAGGACAGTGCACCGTCTAGCCATACTCCCAAGTACTTGTATGAGGTGACTACCTCAAGCTCTTAACCCGCAGTGGTAGTAATAACACCTGTGGGAAGAGGGGACTTCTTCTTACCAAACCACATGACCTTTGTTTTTGAGGTGTTCAGAACAAGGTTAAGGGTAGAGAAAGCTTGTTGAACAATAAGAAAGCTTTGTTGTAGAGCATTTAACACAAAATCCGGGGAGGGGCCAGCTGAGTATAAGACTATCTGCATATAAATGAATGAGAGCGCTTCCTACTGCCTGAGCTATGTTGTTGATGTAAATTGAAAAGAGCGTGGGGCCTAGGATCGAGCCTTGCTGTACTCCCTTGGTGACAGGCAGTGGCTGAGACAGCAGATTTTCTGACTTTATACACTGCACTCTTTGAGAGAGGTAGTTAGCAAACCAGGCCAAAGATCCCTCAGAGACACCAATACTCCTTAGCCGGCCCACAAGAATGGAATGGTCTATCGTATCAAAAGCTTTGGCCAAGTCAATAAAAATAGCAGCACAATATTGCTTAGAATCAAGGGCAATGGTGACATCATTGAGGACCTTTAAGACTGCAGTGAAAAACCAGATTGCAAACCCAAGAGAATACTATAGACTTCAAGAAAGCCAGTCAGTTGATTATTGACAAGTTTTTCCAACACTTTTGATAAACAGGGCAAAATAGAAATAGGCCTATAATAGTTAGGATCAGCTTGATCTCCCCCTTTAAATAAAGGATGAACTTCCAAGCAATGGGAACCTCCCCAGAAAGGAGAGACGGGTTATTAAAAAGGTCAGAGATAGGCTTGGCGATGATAGGGGAAGCAACCTTAAAAAAGAAAGGGTCTAAACCATCTGACCCAGATGTTTTTTGGGGGTCAAGTTTAAGGAGCTCCTTTAGCACCTCGGACTCAGTGACTGCCTGCAGGGAGAAACTTTGTAGCGGGGCAGGGGAAAAAGAGGAAGGAGCATCGGGGATAGTCACATTAGAATGGGTGGGAGATGAGGAAATGTTGGACAGGCAAGGAGGCATGGCTGAGTCAAATAGGAATCCTGACTTAATGAAGTGGTGATTAACTTCTTATGGCTGCAGGGGCAGTATTGAGTAGCTTGGATGAAAGGTGCACAGAGGTGCCCATAGTAAACTGCCTGCTCCTCAGTCCCAGTTGCTAATATATGCATATTATTATTTGTATTGGATAGAAAACACTCGGAAGTTTCTAAAACTGTTTGAATGATGTCTGTGAGTATAACAGAACTCATATGGCAGGCAAAAACCTGAGAAAAAATCCAAACAGGAAGTGGGAATTCTGAGGTTGGTCGATTTTCAACACAGCCCCTACAGAACACACAGTGGGATATGGATGAGTTTGCACTTCCTACGGCTTCCACTAGATGTCAACAGTCTGTAGAACCTTGTCTGATGCCTCTACTGTGTTGTGGGGCCGAAGGAGACAGGAAATAGTCAGGTCTACCATGACCTGGCCATGACCTGGCCATGCTCTGACCATGCGCGTTCGCATGAGAGGGAGCTCTGTTCCATCGCACATCTGAATTCAATGTAATTCTCCGGTTGGAACGTTACTGAAGATTTATGTTAAAAACATTCTAAAGATTGATTCAATACATCGTTTGACATGTTTCTACTGACTGTTACGGAACTTTTTGACATTTCATCAGCTTTTAGTGAACACGCTTTCTGACTTTGGATTTGTTTACCAAACACGCTACCAAATAGCTATTTGGACATAAATGATGGACATTACCGAACAAAACAAACATTTCTTGTGGAAGTGGGAGTCCTGGTAGTGCATTCCGGCGAAGATCAGCAAAGGTAAGTGAAGATTTATAATGCTTTTTATGAGTTTTGTTGACTGCACAATTTGGCGGGTAACTGTATGGCTTCCTTTTGTGGCTGAACGCTGTTCTCAGATTATTGAATATTGTGCTTTTGCCGTAAAGCTTTTTGAAATCTGACACAGCGGTTGCATTAAGAACAAGTGTATCTTTAATTCTATGTAAAACATGTATCTTTCATCAAAGTTTATGATTAGTATTTATGTTATTTGACGTGGCTCTCTGCTATTTCTCCGGATATTTTGGAGGCATTTCTGAACATGGCGCCAATGTAAACTGAGGTTTTTGGATATAAACATGAGCTTTATCGAACAAAACATATACAGTGAGGAGAACAAGTATTTGATACACTGCCGATTTTGCAGGTTTTCCTACTTACAAAGCATGTAGAGGTCTGTAATTTTTATCATAGGTACACTTCAACTGTGAGAGATGGAATCTAAAACAAAAATCCAGAAAATCACATTGTATGATTTTTAAGTAATTAATTTGCATTTTATTGCATGACATAAGTATTTGATCACCTACCAACCAGTAAGAATTCCGGCTCTCACAGACCTGTTAGTTTTTCTTTAAGAAGCCCTCCTGTTCTCCACTCATTACCTGTATTAACTGCACCTGTTTGAACTCGTTACCTGTATAAAAGACACCTGTCCACACACTCAATCAAACAGACTCCAACCTCTCCACAATGGCCAAGACCAGAGAGCTGTGTAAGGACATCAGGGAAAAATTGTAGACTTGCACAAGGCTGGGATGGGCACTTATTTCTCATTTGCCTAAATGATAGCCAGTCAGCCTGAGTATGCGTGTGCCGAGCCTTTCGCCAAATGCAATTCTTGAGGTGGAGTAACTCTGCAAGATCACGGTCGAACCATTTTCTGTTTGTTAACAATATCACTGAAAATATTAAAAAAAGAAGGTCCAAGAGTCTTCGACAGAGGGGGATCAAGCTGATTCTATACCATTTACAGAGGCCAGTTCATGAAGGAAGGCTTGCTCATTAAAGTTTTTTAGCAAGCAACTATGACAAATCAGGACAGGTCGTTTCACTGAGCAGCCATTATGAACACAGGCTGTAAAACAGTGATCACTAAGGTCATTACAGAAAACACCAGACTGATACCTGTCAGGAATATTTGTGAGGATAACATCGAGGAGAGTAGCGTTTTCTGGGTGTTTGGAGTCATACCTTGTGGGATTGGTGATAATCTCAGAAAGATTTAGAGAGTCCCATTGCTTTAGGACTTGATCAGGTGGTTTAAGCATGTCCCAGTTTAGTACCTAGAAGGACAAATTCAGACTTAGTGTAAGGGGCCAGGAGAGAGCTTAGGGCAGGTAGGGTACTGGCTGGTCCTGATGGAGGACGATAGCACCCACGATAGCACCCACGATAGCACCCAGCAACAAAGAGCTATTTGAAAGTTTAATGCTTAAAACCAGCAAATTAAATTGTTTGGGGACAGACTTGCTGGAGACAACCGAGCACTGAAATTGATCCTTGGTAAAGATTGCCACTCTCCCACTTTTGGAAGATCTGTCTTGCCGAAAAAGGTTATAACCAGAAAGGTTAACATCAGTATTCAAAACACTCTTTCTTAACCACGTCTCAGTAATGACCAACACATTTGGATTGGAGCTGTGAACCCACACTTTCAATTGATCCATTTTAGGTAATAAGCTTCTCGTGTTAACGTGCAGAAAACCCAGGCTTTTACAAGAGCAGAAATCAGGAAAGCAGATATCAGAGCACGAGTCAGAATTGGGGCTAGCAACAGTAGGTGGGCCAGGGTGTACATGCACATTTCCAGATATCATCAACAGTAATACAATCAAGGCACGGCATAGGACAGGGAGAGCTCTGCAGTGCTGATTTATGACATCTGAATGTGCATCATATTGTACAGCAATTTCATCAGGTAACATGAATACAAACCGGCGAGAGGTGGTTAGAATAGGATGGGAGGCCAAAAGTCTGTGTAACCAATAGAGAGTCAGAGTCCTGAGTGTGGGAACAAACATAGTCTGTCCCACGGTTGGGTAAAGAAAGTTTGTAGTCAACAAAGTATGCAGGAGTCATGAGGCAAATAGCAAAATGGCAAAATGCACAAGAAAAAAAATATGTATACATGTACAATGACTTTGGGCTAGCAATTGTAAGTTCAGAGTCACTCGCCCCAACAGTGTGTGTGTGCTGGAGGCGAGCCAGAGCTCGGGATAGAGGGGAGAGTGTGGTGGGGGTACATGTACCAGACCGGGGGAAACAGGCCAGGGCAGATGGTGAACAGATCGCCAGGTGGAATCTAAGCAGCAGTGCAGCAGGCAATGGGAGTAGGTGTCACACCCACTTGGGAGAAGCTTTTCTTTCTGGAGGCAGATTTCTTGTAGAAAATGCCAGTGAATGGTCTTTGAACAGCAGGAGGGGGCTTCAGAGGACTCTTCAAAGACTCCTGACACTTGTTGTGCCCAAAGGCCTTTTACTTCACACCTTAGTGCTAATTGAATTTGTATCTGGCCTGTCCTTGCAGACATGGGAGCCTTAACTCAGCATTCAGTCCCCATAGAGTAAAATATATCATTGTAATGTACTTTATTTTTCATTTTTTCAATTAGCTTTTTCTTCTTGGCTTCAAAATAGCATCAGACCAAACTCTACTCACTCAGTTCCAGGTTGGAATGGTGTCCTTGGGTCTCTGCCTTTGGTTGGCTAGAGCACCCTCTGTATAGCTTGGAAAAAAGGAAGCAGTAATCTCTCCGGTTAATTTTGGTCAATATTAGGTTGTAGGTTTGGAGTTTTGATCTGGAGCGAAGGCTATGCTGTGGAGGGTAGCCTCCTGCATATGTACCTGCCAAAGAATCCAAGTTTATCTAACTCCAAATCTATCCTTTTGTAAAAAATAAAAAAAAACATGTGAAGAACAGGTGAAGAAGTCTGCCATGGAACTCTCTCAGGAGAGTTCCTTTCAAAACACACAACTCCACATCCAATATTTTAGCATTTCTACTGCCCCTTTTATCTACTTGGTTGGTAGAAACGTGGTTTGAATTGGGAAAACTTAGGAAAACTCTTGGAGAGAAATAGATGTTGAAGTGGCGTTGAAGCCAAGCAGTCTTGTGGGTCGTTCTTTAGAAACACTACAGGTAGGAGTTGGCTATGGATACATAACTTTACCACAAGTATCCACTCATTTCACAGCCAGTTGAGCGGCAACTAAGAGGGGTCAAGGGGTCATGGGTTAAAACCACAGAACCTCCTACTGGTGTACTGTGTTATCTGGGACTGATTGAGGGAGGTCAGGGCTAGAGCTGGTGTAATCCTGGTGAGTGTTCTCTATGGAGAGAGAGAGAGAGAAAGAGGGTTCTCAGCCACATCAATGGAGGTCCACAATCACTCTCCTACCACCAAGTTAATATCCTGTGTGGCATTACATTGTTGGGTCAGGCCACCATTCTTACGCTCCTTTCTATTTCTCTCTCTCTTTGTTGTCAATTGCTCTTCTGTTCGCCACTGCCTGTTCACCCCGCTACCATCCAGAAGGTGAGGTCAGTACAGGTACATCAAAGCTGGGACCGAGAGACTGAAAAACAGCTTATATCACAAGGCCATCAGACTGTTAAACAGCCATCACTAGCAGAGAGAGGCTGCTGCCTACATACAGACTTTAAATCATTGGCCACTTTAATAAATGTAACACTAGTCACTTTAATAATGTTTACATATCTTTTATTACTATATACTGTATTCTATACTATCTACTGCATCTTAGCCTATGCGCTCTGACATTGCTCATCGATATATTTATATATTCTTATTCTATCCCTTTACTTAGATATGTGTGTATTAAGTATTTGTTGTGGAATTGTTAGATATTACTTGTTAGATATTGCTGCACTGTTGAAACTAGAAGCACAAGCATTTCGCTACACTCGCAATAACATCTGCTAACCATGTGTATGTGACCAATACATTTGATTTGATTTATATTACTTCAAACAAATCAAACCTTCTCAAACAGCCTAATGTATTGAAGTTTTTTGTTGTTGTAGTGGTGACAGTAATCTTAGAACTTTCAAAAAATAAGACTTTATGGAAAATGTTTTATATATTTTATCATTTTGTATTTGATCGTTTAGCTCACACAATATCATTTAAAAGTATGCGTTAAGGTGTCTGTAAATAAATGTGGCAAAAACAAATGTAGACATTAATAATAAAACATGAATAAAACAAAATATGTTTTATAATGGTGGGGAAGTGCCAAGATGAAGGAGCACCCCTTGTCAGTCATCTAGTGTACATATAAATCATTGGTTGAACCAGTAAAGAAGGGTGCTTTAACGTTCTTGGGTAGGAGAATGACTTTGGCTTCCCTCCAGGTCTGTTGACAAAAATTTTCACACTTAGATTAAAATATGACAAATAGGAGTGGCAATATAGCATATTAGCATATTTCCATCTAAGTTATCAATACCAGGTGTTTTCTCATAATTGATGGTCAACAATAATTTTTCCACCTCACCCACACTAACTTTACAAAATTCAAAATGCAATGATTTCCCGTCTGTCACGTTCTGACCTTAGTTCCTTTTTTATGTCTTTATTTTAGTTGGTCAGGGCGTGAGTTGGGGTGGGCATTCTATGTTGTTTTTCTATGTTTTGTTCTAGTCGTTATATTTCTATGTGTTTGGCCTAGTATGGTTCTCAATCAGAGGCAGGTGTCGATCGGTGTCTCTGATTGAGAATCATACTTAGGTAGCCTGTTTTCCCACTATGGGTTGTGGGTAGTTATTTTCTGTTTAGTGTTTTTGTTTGCACCTTACAGAACTGTTCGTTTGTCGGTTTGTTGTTTTTGTTCAGTATTCGTTCTTTATTCAATTATTATGAATACGTACCACGCTGCACCTTGGTCCTCTTCTCCTTCCACCAACGACAACCGTTACACCTTCATTATTTTGTATTTTATGCATGAATATGATGTCTCAAACTTTGTTGTTGGCATTTAATGCCTAATTTTGCTTAATTTGCCAATATTCATTCAAGTATTTTGCAACATCTAAAGGTTGCAATACATGAGCCATCTGATTCAATGAAAGATGGAGTTGAATTAGTCTTTCTGCCCATAATTTAATTTAAAGTATTCCAACGCTTTTTTCCAATCTACTTTGTCATTTATCATGGTTTCATAATAGAGTTTATTTTTTATTTTTGTTGAGTTTAGTGACATTATTTCTTAATTACAGTAAGTTTCCCAATCAGAAGGGCAGCCAGACTTATTAGCCACTCCTTTTGCCCCATCTCTTTCAACCCTGCAATTTTTCAATTCCTCATCAATCCACAGGTTCTTAACAGTTCTAACAGTCAGTTTCTTAATAGGTGCATGCTTATCAATAACTAGAATAAACAATTTCATAAATTGCATCAAGTGCAGCTTCTGGATACTCCTCATTACACACATCAGACTTCAACATACAGTACAAAACTTTTTGTATTATCTCTTATACACTATTTTAGGCCCAGCCTTTGGAACTTTGACTTTTCTAGATACGGCCACTATATTATGGTCATTACATCCAATGGGTACAGCTTTAGAGCGGAGTTCTGCAACATTGGTGAAAATGTGATCGATACACGTGAATTATATAGTTCCTATACTGTTTGTAAACACCCTGGTAGGTTTATTAATAACCTGAACCAGATTACAGGCACTGGTTACAGTGAGCAGCTTCCTCTTGAGAGGACAGCTTCATGAAAACCAGTCTATATACCTATAACCCAGAAAATAGACCTCTCTCGGAGAGCAAAGCATGGCACAAACTGCTTGGTGTTTTGCGCCAGCAGAGGCCTGTGCTACTTTTCCCCCAGACATCCCAGTCATCCACCTTAGTGGAAACAACTTGGGATACACAAAGGGGATGGCGCTGGTGTGGCAGATGTGTGGGTCGATGTGTGTGTGTGGGAGGGGCGTGTCAAAACTATACATGAAGAGAAATGTCACGTTCGTAATAAGGACGGGACCAAGGCGCAGCGTGTGTTGAGTTGCACATCTTTATTTGCAGTGAAACTTCCAGAAAAAAAAACAATAAAACAACAATGAAACGTAACCTCAGTGGTGCAACAAGCACAAACAAACAATATCCCACAAACACAGGTGGGAAAAATGGCTACCTAAATATGATCCCCAATTACAGTGGGGCAAAAAAGTATTTAGTCAGCCACCAATTGTGCAAGTTCTCCCACTTAAAAAGATGAGAGAGCCCTGTAATTTTCATCATAGGTACACTTCAACTATGACAGACAAAATGAGAAAAAAAAATCCAGAAAATCACATTGTAGGATTTTTAATGAATTTATTTGCAAATTATGTTGGAAAATAAGTATTTGGTCAATAACAAAAGTTTCTCAATAGTTTGTTATATACCCTTTGTTGGCAATGACAGAGGTCAAACGTTTTCTGTAAGTCTTCACAAGGTTTTCACACACTGTTGCTGGTATTTTGGCCCATTCCTCCATGCAGATCTCCTCTAGAGCAGTGATGTTTTGGGGCTGTTGCTGGGCAACACGGACTTTCAACTCCCTCCAAAGATTTTCTATGGGGTTGAGATCTGGAGACTGGCTAGGCCACTCCAGGACCTTAAAATGCTTCTTACGAAGCCACTCCTTCGTTGCCCGGACGGTGTGTTTGGGATCATTGTCATGCTGAAAGACCCAGCCACGTTTCATCTTCAATGCCCTTGCTGATGGAAGGAGGTTTTCACTCAAAATCTCACGATACATGGCCCCATTCATTCTTTCCTTTACACGGATCAGTCGTCCTGGTCCCTTTGCAGAAAAACAGCCCCAAAGCATGATGTTTCCACCCCCATGCTTCACAGTAGGTATGGTGTTCTTTGGATGCAACTCAGCATTCTTTGTCCTCCAAACACGATGAGTTGAGTTTTTACCAAAAAGTTCTATTTTGGTTTCATCTGACCATATGACATTCTCCCAATCTTCTTCTGGATCATCCAAATGCTCTCTAGCAAACTTCAGACGGGCCTGGACATGTACTGGCTTAAGCAGGGGGACACGTCTGGCACTGCAGTATTTGAGTCCCTGGCGGCGTAGTGTGTTACTGATGGTAGGCTTTGTTACTTTGGACCCAGCTCTCTGCAGGTCATTCACTAGGTCCCCCCGTGTGGTTCTGGGATTTTTTCTCACCGTTCTTGTGATCATTTTGACCCCACGGGGTGAGATCTTGCGTGGAGCCCCAGATCGAGGGAGATTATCAGTGGTCTTGTATGTCTTCCATTTCCTAATAATTGCTCCCACAGTTGATTTCTTCAAACCAAGCTGCTTACCTATTGCAGATTCAGTCTTCCCAGCCTGGTGCAGGTCTACAATTTTGTTTCTGGTGTCCTTTGACAGCTCTTTGGTCTTGGCCATAGTGGAGTTTGGAGTGTGACTGTTTGAGGTTGTGGACAGGTGTCTTTTATACTGATAACAAGTTCAAACAGGTGCCATTAATACAGGTAACGAGTGGAGGACAGAGGAGCCTCTTAAAGAAGAAGTTACAGGTCTGTGAGAGCCAGAAATCTTGCTCGTTTGTAGGTGACCAAATACTTATTTTCCACCATAATTTGCAAATAAATTCATAAAAAATCCTACAATGTGATTTTCTGGATTTTTTTTTCTCATTTTGTCTGTCATAGTTGAAGTGTACCTATGATGAAAATTACAGGCCTCTCTCATCTTTTTAAGTGGGAGAACTTGCACAATTGGTGGCTGACTAAATACTTTTTTGCCCCACTGTAGATTCAACGATTACCAGCTGCCTCTAATTGGGATCCATACAAAACACCAACATAGAAATAATGAACTAGAACACCCCCTAGTCACGCCCTGACCTACAACTCCATAGAGAACCAAGGGCTCTCTATGGCCAGGGCGTGACAGTACCCCCCCCCCCCCCCCCCCCAAATGTGCGGACTCCCGCCGCAAAACCTGAAACCAAATGGGGAGGGTGGGGGGGTGACTAGTGTTGGTGGCGGCTCCGGTGCAGGTCGTAGCCCCCGCCCAGACCCCGGATCCGGCCATGGCGCCAGGCTGAACGCCGTGCCTGGACTGGGCATCGGCGCAAAGGAGGGCTTCGGCCATGGCGCCGGGCTGAACGCAGTGCCTGGACTGGGCACCGGTGCAGAGGAGGCCTCCGGCCCTGGAGCTGGGTTGGACGGCGTGCCTGGACTGGGCACCGGCGCAGAGGAAGGCTCCGGCCATGGAGCTGGGCTGTTCGCCGTGCCTGGACTGGGCACCGGCGCAGAGGAAGGCTCCGGCCTTGGAGCGGGACGCCGTGCCTGGACTGGGCACCGGCGCAAAGGAAGGCTCCGCTCTTGGAGCGGGACGCCGTGCCTGGACTGGGCACCGGCGCAGAGGAAGGCTCCTGCCCTGGAGCGGGACTGGACACCATGCCTGGACTGGGCATCGGCGCAGAGGAAGGCTCCTGCCTTGGAGCGGGACTGGGGAGGCGCACTGGAGGCCTGGTACGTGGAGCCGGCACAGGTGGCACTGGACTGGTGACACGCACTTCTGGGCGGGTGCGGGGAGCTGGCACTGGACGTACCGGGCTCCACAAGATCAGCTAAACATTTTGCAGCTGAAGTCTGATGTATACAATCAAGGCACTCTTTTTAATCAAACTTGAAGCCTCATCGAGCATTAGCTTAATTTTGGGAGAGCACTGTACTATTCTTTCAAATAGTTTTCACTTCAATTTCAGATGAAATATGTTGCTGTATGTTGGTGCAAGCAATATTGGAATGGAGAATTCTCCCCATGTCAATTTCTTGCTCAAAACCATGAGCGGGCCTGTGACGTTTAGCCTCATTGTAAGCTGTTCGGAAGACTCTCGCTGTAGTTTTTATTTTGACTATAACCTGTGTTAAGGTGTCTTCTTAAGCCTTTTCTACAGTGCTTGCTGCTGCTAAATGGAGCTTGGTGTGGGCATGTTCAAAAACCTTTTTGCTGAGGGCTCTTTGTTTTTTTGTTTTTTACGTTGGAGGCAGAGGACATTACTGTACATTCCACCCACTCTTTTGTTAGTTTCATCCCTCCAGTTTTTTCCGGACCAAAGCTCCCTACCTTTTTGCATATTGTACGGTCCAGCTTTGAATTTTCCATGACAAACCAGGAGTTATACGTTTGATTGTTCTTGAACTGAGCCTCCATCCAAACTGCACCTGCTCTGGGTACTTTGTGCACTGCCTCTGACGACTAGCCTAGGCTACTTGATGCGATTACATACAGTATGAATCTCTTCACTAGCTCAACATCACTGCAAGACCTGTTTCAAGATCAGTAACTTACATCGCCGGCCCGCCCCATAACCTCTATGTCAAAATAAGAGAGCAGGTCTGAAATAGGTGTGGAAAGATAGGATCATAATGCTACAGACAGAATGTTCTCTGTAAAGGCAGGATGGCTCATGACAAGAAGCGGAGAGTGTTGCAAATTTTCATCGACATTGGTGTCATATTGGCTTAGATATGATGGTAGGGAGATTTGAATTTAACATTGATCTTCAACCAATACACGCAGAGACATAAAAATGGTATCCACGAGTTCATCTGACTCTGGGGAGGTAGATAAAGGGTTTCATTGCCAAAATCCGAAGTCTCCCTTTAAAACCAGGACAGAAACATTTCACTCACAGGGTTTACCATCTTGCTTCAGGATTATAATACCACGTTTGTTACGGATACAAGTATTCTGTGTGTATCCTGTGTATTTCTTTTCTCTCCTTCTCCCCTACTCACAGGTGACAATCATCATTCCCCAATCAGTCATCAATCAGTCGCTAATCAGAAGACACCTGCTCCTTTTCTCCTACCCAATCACATTCCCTTTCCCTTGGTTTAAAAACCCTGTCAGTTGTTTTCTCAGGAGCTCAATCTCTCTGTCAATGCCATCTGTCTGTAGATCCATTGTGTGGTTTGCAACTACATGTCACTTTGTCCCCACCTGTGAGTATTGGTTTTGTTATGGTGTTTGAGTGTTTCTTTGATAGTGGGAAAAGGGGGTAACCAGACAGTTCGCCCATGGGCATATACTACCCGTAGGTAAACTTTGTTAGAACTGGGTGGACCACCCACTGTATTTTTGGTTAGTTAGCTGTTGGTGAAGTACGCTAGTCTAACTTAGGGGTATTTTTGAATACTTATTATTTCTTTCCTTGGGTCCAGCTCAGCCCCTTTTTCCTGCCCCCCTTTACCGTGTGTTTAGAAATAAACCCTGAGTGTTTGACGGTAATTAAGTTGTCTGTTATTTCGTTCTCACCGTTACTTTGTCACTGTTATAATTTGCGTGAGTTGTGTTACGGGTCCCATTACCATCCCCCCTAGATTGTCGGGCCAAAGGGATTCGTAACAACGTTAAAATAGACTATGTAGGGGGACTATTCTGCTCTAAGTGATTACAATTCCGCACCATGCTGACAATTCTGGGGAGTCCTTCTTTATTTGGATTACCTCATCCTCAAGCAGAGTGAAGAGTTAATTTAGTTTTCTGAATGGAGGGTCGGAGGGAGAGCTGGAGGGAGCAGCGGAGGGAAATAATTCAAACCCAATGATGAGAAAGGGCCGCCAGTGAAGAATCCCAACTCTGTCTTCCCCACATTCACTCTCCCACCTTTGCCCTTCACATCCCAAAACTCCCACCTCTCGTTGCCCGGAAGGCAGTAGTATAGTTTTCCCTAGGCCCATCAGTAATATTTGGCCCTAGTCCCATCAGTAGTAGCATACCTTCACATGGACAGCTTTTGATCCAGCATCTGCCAAGCCAGACAACCTCACAACTCTGTCACTCATGTCTAGCACAATGGCTACTGAACACATCTGTCTGCAATGCCCATACTCACCAACCCCTCTATCCAAATTCACCACCTACACCCATGCAGAATACCACTCTATCGCTCTCTTACCCTCCATTCCTCTGGGCTGCTTAGGAGATGCTAAGGCTTTGAAACGTTATTCTCTCTCTCTCTCTCTCTTAGTGAAGATGGCGCTGACAGAGAGGGCTGCCTCGATTCTAGTCCTTTGCAGTATTGTTTTTTTATGTATTATTTCTTACATTGTTAGCCCAGAAAATCTTAAGTATTATTACATACATCCGGGAAAAACAATTGGATATCAGAGCGACGTCAACTGACCAGCTCTACGACCAGGAATATGACTTTCCCGAAGTGGATCCTTTGTCTAATACACCCAGGGCATTTGAACTGATTCCTGAGGCTGACCCAAACAACGCTGCTGGAGAAGAGGTAGACGGAGCGGTCTTCTGGTCAGACTTCGAAGGCGCGCACATCGCGGAAACATGGCTTTCTCGGGATATGCTGTCAGAGTCGGTACCGCCCCTTGGATTCTATGTGCGTCTCGCCGACATAAATAAACATCTCTCTGGGAAGAAGAAGGGCGGGATGTATTTTTCAGAATTAACAACTCATGGTGTAATTGTAACAACATGCAGGAACTCAAGTCATTTTGTTTACCTGATCTAAAATTCCTCACAATCAGATGCCAACCGTATTATCTCACAAGGGAATTCTCCTCGATTATTGTCACAGCCGTGTATATCCCCCCTCAAGCCGATACCACGACGGCCCTCAAGGAACTTCACTGGACTTTATGCAAACTGGAAACCATGTATCCTGAGGCTGCATTTATTGTAGCTGGGGATTTTAACAAAGCAAATTTGAGAACAAGGCTACCTAAACTCTACCAGGATATTGACTGTAGCACTAGAGCTGGAAATACACTGGATCACTGCTACTCTAACTTCCGCAACGCATACAAGGCCCTTCCCTGCCCTCCTTTCGGCAAATCTGACCACGACTCCGTTTTGCTCCTCCCTTCCTGTAGGCAGAAACTCAAACAGGATGTACCTGTGCTAAGGACTATTCAACACTGGTCTGACCAATCAGAATCCAGGCTTCAACATTGTTTTGATCACGCGGACTGGGACATGTTCCGGGTAGCCTCAGAGAATAATATCGCCGTATACACTGATTCGGTGAGTGAGTTTATAAGGAAGTGTATAGGAGATGTTGTACCTACTGTGACTATTAAAACCTACCCTAACCAGAATCCGTGGATGGATGGCGGCATTCGCACAAAACTGAAAGTGCGAACCACCGCATTTAACCATGGAAAGGTGACTGGGAATATGGCCGAATACAAACAGTGTAGTCATTCCCTCCAAGGCAATCAAACAAGCGAGATGTCAGTATAGAGACAGTGGAGTCGCAATTCAACGTCTCAGACACGAGACGTATTTGGCACGGTCGTCAGCCAATCACGGACTACAAAAAGGAAAACCAGCCACGTCGCGGACACCGACGTCTTGCTTCCAGACAAACTAAACACCATCTTTGCCCGCTTTGAGGATAATAGTGCCACCGACGTGGCCCACTACCAAAGACTGTGGGCTCTCCTTCTCCATGGCTGACGTGAGTAAGACATTTAAACATGTTAATCCTCGCAAGGCTGCCAGCCCAGACGGCATACCTAGCCTCGTCCTCATGGTATGCGCAGACCAGCTGGCTGGTGTGTTTATGGACATATTCAATCTCTCCCTATCCCAGTCTGCTGTCCCCAAATGCTTCAAGATGGCCACCATTGTTCATGTACCCAAGAAGGCAAAGGTAACTGAACTAAATGACTATCGCCCCGTAGCACTCACTTCTGTCATCGTGAAGTGCTTTGAGAGACTAGTCAAGGATCATATCACCTCCACCTTACCTGTCACCCTAGACCCAATTCAATTTGCTTACTTCCCCAATAGGTCCACAGATGATGCAATCGCCATCACAC
Source organism: Salvelinus namaycush (assembly GCF_016432855.1). Taxonomy (NCBI): domain Eukaryota; kingdom Metazoa; phylum Chordata; class Actinopteri; order Salmoniformes; family Salmonidae; genus Salvelinus; species Salvelinus namaycush. The sequence goes on along the minus strand of NC_052322.1, from coordinate 28,787,010 downwards.
TACACACTGCCCTATCCCATCTGGACAAGAGGAATACCTATGTAAGAATGCTGTTCATTGACTATAGCTCAGCATTCAACACCATTGTACCCTCCAAGCTCATCATTAAGCTTGGGGGGCTGGCTCTCAACCCTGCCCTGTGCAATTGGGTCCTAGACTTCCTGACAGGCCGCCCCCAAGTGGTGAAGGTAGGAAACAATATCTCCACTTTGCTGATCCTCAACACTGGGGCCCCACAAGGGTGTGTGCTCAGCCCCCTCCTGTATTCCCTGTTCACCCATGACTGCGTGGACATGCACGCCTCCAAATCAATCATTAAGTTTGCAGATGGCACAACAGTTGTAGGCTTGATTGCCAACAACGACTAGACAGCCTACAGGGAGGAGGTGAGGGCAATCGGAGTGTGCTGTCAGGAAAACAACCTCTCACTCAATGTCAACAAAACAAAGGAGATGATCGTGGAATTCAGGAAACAGCAGAGGGAGCACCCCCCTATCCACATTGACAGGACAGCAGTGGAGAAGGTGGAAAGTTTTAAGTTACTCGACGTACACTTCACGGACAAACTGAAATGGTCCACCCACACAGTGTGGTGAAGAAGGCGCAACAGCCTCAGGAGTTTGAAGAAATGTGGCTTGTCACCTGAAACCCTCACACACTTTTACAGATGCACAATTGAGAGCATCCTGTCAGGCTGTATCACCACTTGGTATGGCAACTGCACCACCCACAACCACAAGGCTCTCCAGAGGGTGGTGCGGTCTATACAACGCATCACAGGGGCAAACTGCCTGCCCTCCAGGACACCTACAGCACCCGATGTCACAGGAAGGCCAAAAAGATAATCAAGGACAACAACCACCCAAGCCACTGCCTGAACTGCCCTCTAAAATCCAGAAGGTGAGGTCAGTACAGGTGCATCTAAGCTGGGACCGCGAGACTGAAAAACAGCTTCTATCTCAAGGCCATCAGACTGTTAAACAGCCATCACTAACACAGAGAAGCTGCTGCCTACATACAGACTTTAAATAATTATCCACTTTAATAAATGGATCACTAGTCACTTTAAAAATGCCACTTTAATAATGTTTTGAATATCTTGCATTACTCATCTCAAATGTATATACTGTATTTTATACCATCTATTGCATCTTGCCTATGCCACTCTGTCATTGCTCATCCATATTTATATGTATATATTTATTCCATTCCCTTACTTAGATTTGTGTGTATTAGGTAGTTGTTGTGGAATTGTTAGATTACATGTTAGATATTACTGCACTGGAAGTACAAGTATTTCGCTACACTCGCAATAACATCTGCTAACCATGTGTATGTGACCAATACAATTTGATTTGATTTGAACATAAGCACTCTCTCATCGGAGTTGGAGATGAGGGCTCGTGGTGAGATCATGTGATGATTTAAGAGTGTTTATACCATCAAGCTGACTTCAGAGCCTCAGAGTCGGACCACCAGTAATGCCAACGTAAACTTTCCAGAGCTCAGCGACCCCGGGGGTGTGTGATCTGGGATGGGGGTTGGGGTTCATAATGGATGTGTCTTCACCAAGGGGTCAGAGGGTAATCCTCGCCATAGTAACACCCGGGGCCGGCCTTCTCTCACCTCAGCAGCCTCCTCCTCAGCGTCACAGAGCCTACCATCCATCGTTGAGGCCAGCCACAATCTTTCATAAGGCCTTAATTGCTAAGCCTCCCGTTGTGGTCTCAATTCCCCCTGACACGCTCCCCAAAACCCCCTTTAGCACATATACACACATCAAACCCCCTTTAACGTCTATACACAAATCAAACTCCCCCTAAACCCCCTTTAATACATATACACACATTAAACTCCTCAGTGAAGAGTCATTTCTCAATACTCTGTCCAAAGCCACTGATTTTTCCCAGGGAATGCATTCTTCACACATCCAGCAGTGTAACAACCACCATAAAGCCCTGATTGCTCAAGAACACATTAGAGCCAGAGCAGACACCAGCATACACAATGGTGCCATAGATGAGCCGCTTTACCCACACTCCCTCTCACTCATCACCTTTAGAACCTACTGTAACCTTTAACCAGGTTGCCCCACTGCGATGACAAATCTGTCAGACCAGACCCCGCCACGATCAGGACAACATTTGCTTTGGACTCCTTTTTTCCAAATGGCCCCAATAACACAGAGATCCAAATGCATTTACATCATACATTCTTACAGCAAATACATAATCCCTCCATAGGAATGCATGCTAAAATGAAACAGGCCAGATTCACAATCCGATTAGGCCTGCTCAGCGGGGCACATGTTATCACAGGTTTCCCATTGCTACAGAGGACCTCAAGTGTTCCAAACAGAGCGTGTGTTTTTATATGACTGCAGGACAGCAATAGGCCTTACCTGGGGGTGCTCTGAGCATTAGTGCGCGCCTGAGCAACAATGTTTCTATAAGTTTATTTGTTCTTTACGTTGCAGGAGGACAGTACAGCTTTTTTCCACTGCATGTTTATCCATAAGTGCAGGAGGCCAGAACGTTTCAGACCGTTCCCTGTGTGTTTGTTTGTGTATGAGGGTGTAGGACAGTAGAACCTCTCTTTTTCTGTAAACCTGAGAATCAGCATGCACATGGTTATAGCCCTCCGGGTATGCAAAACATTCCAACCCAGAATGGCAACCATTTTGTATTTTTATCACAACTTGTCAACGGCTTGGTGATTAGTTGACAACTAGAGTCATGTGTGCTAGTCCGGAGCCACAACAAAAATATGTACTGTTGTGGGTACCCGAGGTCCAGAGTTGGGAAACACTAAGATAGGGGATAGAGTAAAGTTACTCTAAAAGGTTCCAGAGTTTAGTCTATCAATATACTAAAACATCCCACAAGACCATTCATTTCAACTCACTTCGTTTTTTTCAGTATAAATTAGACGGTATAGATTCTGTGGAAAGGGTTCAAGTGTGGAGCAATCCTTATGACAAAGTCAACTATGTATCCTTCAACACCTCTCCACTGGCTGTGTTGTCTGTGCACTGGCTATGACACTTCACACTGTATATATGTCAGCACCCCTCTCTCTGCATACTGTCTGTCTGCAACCTGCCCGCTGTGTGAAGTCTTCATTGGTTGTAGATAAAAGCTCATTTAAATTCGGATTTTGTTTCACATAAAAGCAGAACAAGCAGGTCCCTAACACATGGTGCTTTGTGAAAATCTAAACTTGAATGTTTCAAGTTGAAACATCTTGGAAAATATATGAATCTGGGCTTGGAGGGATCATAAAACTACACAACTAAGTAGAAAGATCAGTTTCTCATGTCTGTCCACAGATAAATAAGCTGGTCTCTAGAGTAAAACAAACATGAAATGTGAAATAAATACTGAAACTATGGACAGGTCTAAAATGCTCGTGCTCAGGACATCCACTTTGCACTCTGCAGTGTGAAGCTCTTTCTTTGGGCCAGTGGATTGCCCTCAGGTTAAATGTCACGTTTTGTCTTACTTCCTGAAAAACCTCTTCTCTTATTGTTCTACAGAGGGAGTATGGGATGCACCTCTGACCAGAAAGCAAACTCATCCATCTGGGCCAAGTGGGAGCCAGTACTGTCAGGGATATTCTGTCTCATATAGTAGGTCAGTGGCGAGGGGTCAACCGTGAGCGAAAAACAATTCTCTGGGCCAGAGGCCAGAAGAGACATCAAAGCTCACAAAACAAATGATAACTTATACAAAAATCTCTCATCATGAAAAGCACAAAAAGGAGGCAGAGAGTCAAAGGAGAGCCATCCACTTTCAGATTATCTCCATAAAAGCCCTTTATGATGCTACAGTACACCTTTATTAGTGCTGTTACAGCTGCTCTGCTCTGACCCTTTACAATCTTCCCTGGACTAAACCCAGCTAAATCCTGTCTATCTGCACTGGATCAGTGGCTGGTCGCGTCTCAATCTGCCTGCCTGTCTGAGTTGGGATGTGCTGTAATATCTATCTGCCTGGGAGGAATTCGTAGTGGGTGTTCTAACTTCACTGGCTAATAGTCATCCTGGCCTGAGAATCATTAACAAGATAAAAACATCCAGAACGGGTCTACTACCGAAATCTGTCGCGCACGTACTGTAACTCAGAAGACTGCTCCTGGGGATATCTAGTAGATCTCTCCATTCAACAAGGACCTCCCCACATAAAAACTTGTGAGTGGATACTGTATGGTCAGTTATGGGGTAATAGAGAGAGTGTGTGTGTGTGTTTTATGTGATATGGAGTGTATTGATAGCATCACACCATCACTAATGTTCTCCCTGCTTGTCAGAGCTGATTGACAGCTGTGATTGGCAGCCTGTGAGTTAGTGTAGCCTTAAGGGCAGACACACAGCCTGTTGAATGACACACAACGGTTAAACTCACACACACAGAGAAAACAAAACACTTTCATTACACACATATAGACACAGGTTGTACACATGCACTGAAACCTAAAATATTGCAACCAAAACACACATGCACACACACTATGAAGGGATTATCTTTCTCTCACCCTAAGTCTGCCTGGTCCAGGAGAGCCTCTCTCTGTCCTCTCCTTAAATCAAAGAGAGGGGTCACCTCAGCGCCATGGCAACGCCTGCGGCCATGCTCCCTGGGTCCCAGGAATCCTGGGAAGGGAGCTGGAGGAATGCGGTGTCTGATTATCTGCCTCACGGAGAGGTAGCTGCAGGCTGGACCTTGCACCCCGCACCACATGTCCGCTAAGCAAACCCAGTTCCGCTCTAAGCCCCAGAACCATCCATCTGATACACACCCTGTCATCCCATGGACCATGGACACAACCTAGGGATAGGGCTGTGAAGGTGGAGGTGCCATGCCAAGTGCAATGGTCCCACAGGGTCATGTTTGAGCTGAACACTGTACAGAGGTAAGTAAAAAACACCTCCGAAAGCATGTTGGCTTTTTATGAACCTTTTGAATTCAGTCTCAGAAGTGGCCAGTGGCACAGCTGTCATTCCAATGACCACTAAGGAGAGAGGGGTGCCTTCACAGGAGATCACTGACCTTCCTCTAGTGATAAAGCATCCAACCCTTTGAATAGTCTGTAATACACTGTTTTGTTTGAAATGTATACTAAAATCTGACATGTTGTGTATTAGGTGTAGTTCTCCACAGACCATGGTGTGACATAGTATTGTTTGTCAAATCCCAGTTCTTTGCAGCTATAAGGGATATCTAGGCAGTACCAACACACAAATCCAGGTCACAACACGCAAGGGACCCAGCACACAGAACTGCACAAGACAGATAAAGAATAAAGAGAGGCAGAGCATCTGCAATACTTATTGATCTGTGCATAAAGGATGACCTTGTCAGTGTGCCGTCTATCAGGTTGGAGCTGAGAGCTGTCTTCTCTTCCCTGTCATTGTGACAGGCCACTGGGCCAACCCCCCAGCTCCAGTCCCCATGGGACCTTCAGTTGTCCCAGCGTCAACCCCAGGACTAATCGGGCATTCACCTCACCTGACAGCAACACAAACTGAGAGAGTGTCTAAGTTGAGAGAAATCCTTAGAGAACCGATTCAACATCTATAATGTATAGGGTTTATCTTCACACTGGCATTCCTATATGTCAAGCTGCTGGAGGGAAAGCACAGATGTCCGTGTCATATCAATTTACAGGATCTGATGGAAACGGAATCTTCGCGTGAGTGTTTACACAGATTCTGTAGATTTATGTGCCATAAAGCAAACACATTCTGCTTATGGTTCCAGTGTATGGGAAACTTATCCAACAGATGGCCTATGGATGTCCCATGCCAGTTGACTGTGGTATTAAATATGTCCAGTGCCTATTTGGGCTGCTGGACGCTAGGGAGGAGGAGGAGGATGGGTTCTAAGAGACAGATCAGCAGTGGGTCTATAAATCCTTATCGGTGGAGCTGGGTAATGGAAAAACAGCCTGTCTGCCTGCCACAGATTCAGAGAGGAGGACTTCCACACTCTGCGTCTTAGGTAATCATTTACGATCCAAGTTTTGAACACTATAACAATATTGGGGCTTGGCCAGCAATTCCCCATGCATACAGACATGCATAACACAATGTGCACACATCCGCACGCACGCGCACACACACAAGACTCCTGAACAGGTAATCAAATGGCTACCCGGACTATTTGCATTGTGTGCCCCCCCAACCCCTCTTTTACGCTGCTGCTACTCTCTGTTTATCATATATGCATAGTCACTTTAACTATACATTCATGTACATACTACCTCAATTAGCCGGACCAACCAGTGCCCCCGCACATTGGCTAACCGAGCTATCTGTGTTGTGTCCCACCACCCACCACCCCCTCTTTTACGCTACTGCTACTCTCTGTTCCATCATATATGCATAGTCACTTTAACCATATCTACATGTACATACTACCTCAATCAGCCCGACTAACCGGTGCCTGTATGTAGCCTCGCTACTGTTATACCCTCGCTACTGTTATACCCTCGCTACTCTATATAGCCTCGCTACTGTTATAGCCTCGCTACTCTATATAGCCTCGCTACTGTTATACCCTCGCTACTCTATATAGCCTCGCTACTGTTATAGCCTCGCTACTCTATATAGCCTCGCTACTGTTATAGCCTCGCTACTCTATATAGCCTCACTACTGTTATTTTTCACTGTCTTTTTAATGTTGTTTTTATTTCCTTACTTACCTATTGTTCACCTAATACCTTTTTTTAGAAATTGCATTGTTGGTTAGAGCCTGTAAGTAAGCATTTCACTGTAAGGGCTACACCTGTTGTATTCGGCGCACGTGACAAATAAACGTTGATTTGAATTACACACACATACACAACCCCCCAACCCCAATCTGTGTAATGTTCATCCTAACGAGAGCCCAGCCTATCCTGTGTTGTCTGATTCTGAGGAGAAGTCTTCCTTTGTTTCTATCTCTCCATCCCTTCAAATCTACCTTACCCCCCCAGCTGCCGACCCCACCCACCCTGCCCCCCTCCTCCCTTCATTCCAGCAGACATCTGTGAGGACATAACGGGTGTGTCAGTCTGCCTGTTATGCCTCTCCTCCTCTTCAGGGGAGAGAGGGATGAGACAGAGGGATTATCAGAGAGAAAGAGAGAGGGATGATGGCGAGAGACAGGGTGTAATTAAAATGCTGACGATGATAAAGTAATCGTGTCAGTCACTCACATCTCCCCCCCCCCCCCGTTTCCCCCCATCTCGCCCTGTCTCCCCCCATCTCGCCCCGTCTCCCCCCCCCCCATCTTGCCCTCTATCAAACACATATCTTTCTCCCCCACTTTCTCCCTGACACCAAACCCCACAGTAAACACAAGCCACCGTGACTTCCCTCCAAATGAAATCCCGACATCTATCATGCTTTAGTGTTTAAGATGTTTTACGCCTCCCCCTCCTCTCCCAACCATCCCTCCATTCAAAAGCTAATTCTGAGTTTAGTGTATAAAGGTTTTGTATAATTTCAGCCAGTAGGTTTGCACAATTCTGTACAACGTCATCCATTTTGTATGTCATGTTACGTTTTGCAATTTGTATGTGTTACGAATGTGTAAATGCTTAATCCCGTTCAATCTTTTTAACTTTAGCCTGCCTTATTGCCTGAAAAGCTGTCCAGTGTTCAGCCAGGGTCATACTATATAACAGTATCCAGCTCCCTCTCTGAATGAATGTTCACCACATAACCACATGGCTCAGAACTAGTATTTACAGTGCCTTGCAAAAGTGTTCATACTCCTTGGATTTCTTCACATTTTAGTGTTACAAAGTGGGATTCAAATTTATTTAAAAAAAATGTTTTAAAGTACAATCTACACAAAATACTCTAATGTCAAAGTGGAAGAAACATATTTTTAAAGATTGATAAAAATGATATAATTAATAATTATTTAATTAATTAAATTAATTAATAAAGTTTTTGCGTTTGTATTCAGTTCCCTGAGTCAATACATGTTAGAAACACCTTTTGCAGCAATTACAGCCGTGAGTCTTCTTGGGTACACACCTGGATTGTGAAATATTATTCTTTTCATAATTATTTAAACTCTGTCAAGATGTTGGGGAGACAGCAGTTTTCAAGTCTTGCCATAGATTTTCAAGCAGATTTAAGTACAAACAATAACTTGGCCACTCACGGAAATTAACTGTCTTTTTGGCAAGCAAATCTAGTGTAGATTTGGCCTTGTGTTGTAGGTTACTGTCCTGCTGAATGGTGAATTAATCTCCCAGTGTCTGGTGGAAAGTATATTTTAGTTATTACATTTTTTTCTTAAAGAAATGTCCACTTTGACAGAATATTTTGAGTAGATTGTTGAAAAAAAGACAATTCAATACATTTGAAGCCCACTTTATAACACAATAAAATGTGAAGAAATACAAGGGGGTAAATACTTTTGCAAGGCACTGTATATGATCATTATGATAATGACCCAGGCCCACAATACCTTCCAGTTTCTCCATAGAGACCGGTGGAGACAGAAGTTAGAGGTTGTTCTGTCTGGAGACAGAAGTTAGCGGTTGTTCTGTCTGGAGACAGAAGGTAGCGGTTGTTCTGTCTGGAGACAGAAGTTAGAGGTTGTTATGTCTGGAGACAGAAGTTAGAGGTTGTTCTGTCTGGAGACAGAAGGTAGCGGTTGTTCTGTCTGGAGACAGAAGTTAGAGGTTGTTATGTCTGGAGACAGAAGTTAGAGGTTGTTATGTCTGGAGACAGAAGTTAGAGGTTGTTATGTCTGGAGACAGAAGTTAGAGGTTGTTCTGTCTGGAGACAGAAGGTAGCGGTTGTTCTGTCTGGAGACAGAAGGTAGCGGTTGTTCTGTCTGGAGACAGAAGGTAGCGGTTGTTCTGTCTGGAGACAGAAGGTAGCGGTTGTTCTGTCTGGAGACAGATTTCTGGCTCACTTGGCTCGAGGCTGTAATTTTGGAGTTGGGGTTGGAGGGGACACACAGGTTTATAAGATGAAAGCCCTGAGGAGTCAACTTCTGGCTGGTCATTGGTCAGATCCAACCAACGGCCAGCCTTCTCTCATATAGATCTGTTTGTCATCAGGGCCCACTGGTCACCTCTCTGCACGCACACACTCAAACAATGAAATACACACAAACACCCCTGATGTACTACAAAGGGGCTATTGTCATCTAAGAATGAAACAACCCCCAAAACACAATTTTTCATAACAGGGGCGCCCTTTCTCATATCCGTCCCCTGTACCTGGCACTCACATGCCACTCAACACTCGCTCAGAGATCTCACGGATGGAAAGAAAACATGGATACAGTGCGGTCCCTTTTCTTAATTCCATGGGTTCCCTACTCAATAACTGTTTTACGATCACAGGCAAACATCCAGTGGCAACAGCTGAACTCTCAGTATGGTAGTAGTAATGAAGTGCTGTAGAGAGCAATATTGCATGATGACGTAATGGATATCTCAGCATGACTTGTCATATGACTTGCACTCATTGATCATCATGACTCAATATAGAGCACCCATATGTGAAAATCTGTTCATTCTGGTAATGCCCCTCTTTCAGATGTCCTGAGAATTCCATCCAATAGCAGACCACTGATTGAATCCCGAAGGAGAGATGAAGACCTCTGATTGAAGGAGAGAAAGGGAGTCTATTGAGAGGGACAGCCTGTCCACTCCCAGGACCTACCTAGCCCCAGAGAAGAGGGTCAGAGCAAGGGGCTTGAGTTCCACATGCCCTTAGGAGAAAGGGCCCTGACCCTGGACTGCCCATGGCATTGTTTGGTGAGGTTTGCAGTACTTCAGGCGCCACGCCTGGTTGCCTTTCGTAATGCTCTGCTGGAATACTTTGTCCCATTCTCTGTCCTGGAGATCAGGTCTCCTCCACCTCCCAGGCACAGTGCCCCAATATGGGGTGCAGGCCTCGCCTCAGAGACCCCTCTTGTCCCATCTTAATCCTGGGGAATCAGCCTCACCAGAGGAGAGGCATCCCTTTATTCTGCCTCTCCTTCCTTCCTTCCTCCCTGGCATCCTTCCTCCCTCCCTGGCATCCTTCCTCCCTCCCTGGCATCCTTCCTCCCTCCCTAGCATCCTACCTCCCTGCCTAGCATCCTTCCTCCCTGGCATCCATCCTCCCTGGCATCCATCCTCCATTCATTCACTCCATTCATTACATAAAAACACATATCGTCACTGTGCTCAGCCATCACACAGTCATGCATGTTTTCTGCATATTAAGAGAGCAAGGCCTTTCTCCATTTCATTTACATAGCTTGCAAAGACTGGATAAGGAGCGAGAAAGAGGGAACATGTCACGACTTCCGCCGAAGTTGGTCCCTCTCCTTGTTCAGGCGGTGTTCGACGGTCGACGTCACCGACCTTCTAGCCATCACTGATCCATTTTTCATTTTCCATTGGTTTTGTCTTGTCTTCCATCACACCTGGTTCCAATCCCATCAATTACATGTTGTGTATTTAACCCTCTGTTTCCCCTCATGTCCTTGTCGGTGATTGTTTGTGTACGTCTGTACTGGTGTGCGTCGGGTTGTTACCCATTGATTTTTATTATTATGTTTTCCGGTGGGGTTTTTTGTAAATAAACTGCGCTGTTGGAAACACAGTTATTTCTCTCCTGCGTCTGACTTCTCTGCCGCCAGTTAAACACCCTTACAGAACGAGAGGAAAGTGGCAGACTAACTGAAAAAAAATGTATAACGCAGTAATGAGCTGATTTGAGATAAACATCAATTCAGAAATATATCCCATTACATATGCTGTTCCCAATCACAGATCACCTCTGTGTGAGAGGTTGTGTTACTCAGGACACAACCAGAGGGAACACAGCTGAGCTCTCTATTATTTTATCTTAGCAATCTCCTTCGTCTCTCTCTGTCTCTCTCTCTCTCACGGTCTCTCTCTGATATAAACTGTAGAAGAAAAGAAAGAGTCAAACTATTCCCTTTGAGGACTAGATACCTCAGAGTAAGAGCTAGGGAGACCACACACCTCTACTTTGACTGGCAACGCAGCACATACTTCTCCAGTCTACTTTCCTCAGTCTCTCCTCACCGCTTCCCCTTCAGAGCTGCTGTTCCACAAACCAAAACCTGACACCACGTCAGTCAGAGAGGGTAGGTGTGTGTGTGTTTGTGTGTCTGTGCTTGCTTGCATACATGCGTATGTGTGTGCACGTTTACGCGCCTGCATGTGAACCCCCTGTGTGTATTTCTATAATGATCAGTCACTCTGCATAATGACTACGTCTAACCATGCCTGACCACATCTTCTCTGCTTCCCTTAGCAGCTCAGAGAGGAATGTGTTGGCTGACTTAGCTCCCACCCCGCTACTCCATGTCGAGTTAGAGCGTGCAGAGTCTAGTGTCTATGGTCCACCCTCACCCTCCACCCACAGCTGCCAGACAGGCCCAATGCTTTTCACCTCCTCCACCCACAGCTGCCAGACAGGCCCAATGCTTTTCACCCCCTCCACCCACAGCTGCCAGACAGGCCCAATGCTTTTCACCCCCTCCACCCACAGCTGCCAGACAGGCCCAATGCTTTTCACCCCCTCCACCCACAGCTGCCAGACAGGCACAATGCTTTTCACACCCTCCTTAGGTGGAGCAGCATGCACACACACACACCCTTATTACATGTTTAACCTGTTGCAGTGTAAATGTGTGTACTGTTTGTATAGAAAGGCCCTGCAAGCCTCTGAGACTGTAGATCCAGGCCTTTATCCTTCATTATAAGACTTCTAAATAGCTACACAGACCATCTGAGTTGACCTTTGCATTTTATTCTTATTTTTGCAGTGTCGCTACACACACTCACAGGGCCCGCTACGCACACTCACAGGGCCCGCTACGCACACTCACAGGGCCCGCTACGCACTTCGCCGAGTGGCGCAGCAGTCTAAGGCACTGCATCTCAGTGCAAGAGGCGTCACTACAGTATCTGGTTCGAATCCAGGTTGCATCACATCCGACTGTGATTAGGAGTCCCATAGGGCGGTGCACAGCGTTGTCCAGGTTTGGCCGGGGTAGGCCGTCATTGTAAATAAGAATTTGTTCTTAACTGACTTGCCTAGTTAAATAAAGGTAAAATAAAAATAAAAAATTGGGCCGACCAACCAGTGCTTGGGTGCTGGCCACACATTGGCTAACCGGGCTGTCTGCATTGTGTCCCACCCGCGAACCCCTCTTTTATGCTACTGCTACTCTCTGTTCATCATATATACATAGTCACTTTAACCATATCTACATGTACATACTACCTCAATCAACCTGACTAACCAGTGTCTGTATGTAGCCTCGTTACTTTTATAGCCTCGCTACTGTATATAGACTGTCTTTTTACTGTTGTTTTACTTCTTTACCTACCTAATACTTTTTTTGCACTATTGGTTACAGCCTGTAAGTAAGCATGTAAGGTCTACCTGTTGTATTCGGCGCACGTGACAAATAAACTTTGATTTGATTTGGAACTGACCCTGTATGTAGTATGCTTGCTTACTTTATCGTGTTTCCTCAACCAGAGAACTCTACACCCTGTCTGTCAGTTTCTGTTGGTGACTTCCGTACCTCTCTGCAGTGTACACATGGCCAGCACCTGTTTGACCCTCTCCTCCCCCTGGTCTTCCCTCTTTATTACCTAGCCTATTGAACCCTCATTGCCGTCAGCCTACCCATTTCCACTGGGCCGCTGCTCTCTGTCAAACCCCCCCCCCCACCCCCCACTCCACCCTTCCTTCTGACCCCTAGGACCCCACCCCTCATCCTTTAACTGCTCCCCCAGCCAATCACAATTCAGCATTCTGCCCCACTTCATCCTCCTCTCATTTCTTTATTGGGTTGTGCTTTCCCCATTACCTCCATTCCCTCAGTGATTACTCCTAAATTGCATCCATGTACTGAGAGTTGAACCCTGTAAAGACCTCCCTATACTGGGGTTAATATCCACCTAGCCAGCCTCTCTTCTATACGGAGCTCTCCTCATATATGGGCTGGAAGAAGACATGGAGGGGGAACACACTCACAACAGATGCTTTGTAGAATACAATCATTGACAAGGGAGGGGAAACAACTATGAAAAACACTATACGAAACATAAAAAATATCTTGAAGAAGTTGAGGAACATGACTTATGGCTGTGTAGTGTGTTTGTGCTGTTCTTTGTCTTGTTAGCGTGCTCTGTTGCTAGTTCCTAGCGTGCAACTCCTAACAGTCCAGGAGAACAATGAAAAAGCACCCAGAATGTATGAGTCATTGTGAGTGTAAAGTCTTAATCAGGAGGATTAGGTTTCAGTGCTGAATCACACTATTCTATTCTACGGCTGTGTTATTGTTTAGGAGCCAGAGCCAACACTTTCTCTCCCGCCTCTGTCTCCTAGACAATTCTATCAACGGATATTGACTTCACTCAATCTCTCAAGTGCACACAGCTTTCTTGAGTGTTTGTGTGAGTGTGTGATTGTGAAGCCAAATCATGGTTCCAAACTGCAACCCCCAGGACAGTCCAGAACCCCCTATCCCAACAAGCCAGTCCAGAACCCCCTATCCCAACAAGCCAGTCCAGAACCCCCTATCCCGACAGGCCAGTCCAGAACCCCCTATCCCGACAGGCCAGTCCAGAACCCCCTATCCCGACAGGCCAGTCCAGAACCCCCTATCCCGACAAGCCAGTCCAGAGCCCCCTATCCCGACAAGCCAGTCCAGAACCCCCTATCCCGACAGGCCAGTCCAGAACCCCCTATCCCGACAGGCCAGTCCAGAACCCCCTATCCCGACAGGCCAGTCCAGAACCCCCTATCCCGACAAGCCAGTCCAGAACCCCCTATCCCGACAAGCCAGTCCAGAACCCCCTATCCCGACAAGCCAGTCCAGAGCCCCCTATCCCGACAAGCCAGTCCAGAACCCCCTATCCCGACAAGCCAGTCCAGAACCCCCTATCCCGACACGACAGTCCAGAACCCCCTATCCCGACACGACAGTCCAGAACCCCCTATCCCGACAGGCCAGTCCAGAACCCCCTATCCCGACAGGCCAGTCCAGAACCCCCTATCCCGACAGGCCAGTCCAGAACCCCCTATCCCGACAGGCCAGTCCAGAACTCCCTATCCCGACAGGCCAGTCCAGAACTCCCTATCCCGACAGGCCAGTCCAGAACCCCCTATCCCGACACGACAGTCCAGAACCCCCTATCCCGACAGGACAGTCCAGAACCCCCTATCCCGACAGGACAGTCCAGAACCCCCTATCCCGACAGTCCAGAACCCCCTATCCCGACAGTCCAGAACCCCCTATCCCGACAGTCCAGAACCCCCTATCACGACAGTCCAGAACCCCCTATCACGACAGTCCAGAACCCCCTACCACGACAGTCCAGAACCCCCTATCCCGACAGTCCAGAACCCCCTATCCCGACAGGACAGTCCAGAACCCCCTATCCCGACAGGACAGTCCAGACTACAACACACCCGAGGAGAGGGATAGAAAGAGACGAAGACAACAAAGAGGAGAGGGATAGAAAGAGACGAAGACAACAAAGAGGAAAAGGAAGAAAGTGGATAAGGGGATGAGTGAGAGTGATGAGAGGAAAGAGGGTGTGTAGTGAGTCAGGTGCTGAGCTATGGTCTGTTATTCCTGTGTGGGGTCCTGTGTGATGGTCTGTTATTCCTGTGAGGGGGCCTGTGTGATGGACTGTTCTTCCTGTGAAGGGGCCTGTGTGATGGACTGTTATTCTTGTGAGGGAGGCCTGTGTGATGGTCTGTTCTTCCTGTGAGGGGGCCTGTGTGATGGTCTGTTCTTCCTGTGAGGGGACCTGTGTGATGGTCTGTTCTTCCTGTGAGGGGGCCTGTGTGATGGTCTGTTCTTCCTGTGAGGGGGCCTGTGTGATGGTCTGTTCTTCCTGTGAGGAGGCCTGTGTGATGGTCTGTTCTTCCTGTGAGGAGGCCTGTGTGATGGTCTGTTCTTCCTGTGAGGAGGCCTGTGTGATGGTCTGTTCTTCCTGTGAGGAGGCCTGTGTGATGGTCTGTTCTTCCTGTGAGGGGGCCTGTGTGATGGTCTGTTCTTCCTGTGAGGGGGCCTGTGTGATGGTCTGTTCTTCCTGTGAGGGGGCCTGTGTGATGGTCTGTTCTTCCTGTGAGGGGGGCTCTGTGTGTTAGAGGGACACCAAATAGAGATTATACCGTAGAGAGCTTTCATCTCTCTAACACTCCTCCTCACCTGTCCCTTGTTTCCTTCTTATTCCCCTGTTTCCCATAAAGCCCCCACCCCCCTCCCTCTCTCCATCCTCCTGCAGCCACGCTTCTGTCCCTTTAATTGTTTTTATTGTAACAGTTAAAACTAAGCAGGAAGCACATTTAATAACAGGGAAAGTACATTTTGACTGTCAGGGACTCCGGCTAAAGATGGAATTTGGCATTAGGTTCAAAGTGCACAGACTGGTTACCGAGCAACGGTCTCCGGGGGTTTTCCCCCACCGGGCTCTTCAAACGAGGCCTGTGATGTGATCAGTGACTCTTTCAAATCAGGGCTGATCTGATTCAGCCACTAATGTCCTGAGCACACTTACAGTAACTGAATGACTGGAGGCTTGATTCAACATCTAATGAAGCTCGTCTGCACAGAAGAGGTCCTATCAGGTTTCACATGGACTAATATTGGTAACGTGTGTAAAATCATTAAGGAAACCTCCCTTCTGGCTTCTATTTCATTCACAGGGTCATTCATCAATGAATACATCAACATCATGGGACAAATGGCTTTTCCATTCAAGTCCTTTTTGTAATGGTGACACTACTAAGCTTGTTTTGGCCTACACACTGGATGTCAACTCTATAGTGATGAAGACAACATGAATCATTATTCATTTATCTTACTGTGTACTCTGATTACAGCTACAGTACACACAGTCATGGGATATTTAGAAATACAGATGGAGAACAGCTTTGTCTAAACCTGCACACAGTCACAACATTTCTGGATGTTACAGAGGTTTGATAATCATTTTATATAATAATATATGCCATTTAGCAGATGCTTTTATCATACATTTTACATATGTGTAACATATGGTCACATAAAAATGTGTGTGTGTAACACTGGTTAATGCTCTCCATGGTAACAAGGAGAAGACAACTTGGATAGCAGTGGAGTCAAAGGTTACAACTCCCCTACAATACCTTAAGCCTGGTCCTCGGGCCTGTCGCCCCTCACACACGGCTGGCAGATCAGAGACAGAGCTCCCATCCAAACACACGGCTGGCAGATCAGAGACAGAGCTCCCATCCAAACACACGGCTGGCAGATCAGAGACAGAGCTCCCATCCAAACACACGGCTGGCAGATCAGAGACAGAGCTCCCATCCAAACACACGGCTGACAGATCAGAGACAGAGCTCCCATCCAAACACACGGCTGACAGATCAGAGACAGAGCTCCCATCCAAACACACGGCTGACAGATCAGAGACAGAGCTCCCATCCAAACACACGGCTGGCAGATCAGAGACAGAGCTCCCATCCAAACACACGGCTGGCAGATCAGAGACAGAGCTCCCATCCAAACACACGGCTGACAGATCAGAGACAGAGCTCCCATCCAAACACGCGGCTGACAGATCAGTGACAGAGCTCCCATCCAAACACACAGCTGGCAGATCAACAAGCACTCACACACACTCATCTTCAGGTGGGGAATAACCACTCATCATGGGTAAGCCTGCCTGTCTTCACCATAGAGCCCCATGTACACAATGATACGCATACACACACACAACCACACAAACATCAATAGAGACCCCCCCCCTATCTGACCCATGCAGAATAATATGATGTACTCTCATTCCAATGTCTGCCCATCTCTTTACTCATCACTGTAAACCAAGTGAAATCTACAGTCAACCCTGGGTCTGAGTCATCACAGCAGTATCCTGCCTCTCTGCTTGGCTCTGTGACAGAGGATGACATTCATACAGGTCCTTCATCAGTCCGTCCACTATAGCAGCCCTGAAGCACACGGGCCAATTACCTTCTGTTCCCGATACAGTATGGAGGATTACGGAACCACGTAATTACAATTTAGCAGCTGTCAATCCTGATGTATGTTTCTTTTCCTCCATCTGGACTGCAGTGGAAGAGGCTGCTTCTGGGAGTCACACACCCCCCCTAGCCCCCCCCCCCCCCCCCCCCACACACACACACACACACACACACACACACACACACACACACACACACACACATATACACACACACACACACACGTATGTTGGCCATGCTACTCTACATACTGTAAGGAACAGGGAAAACGTGGCCATCAGAGAATAGTAGTGAGTGAGTGAATGCAGCTGCATTACTTAATTTTAAAAGCTACACACACACAACCCATGTGCCTAAGTGTGAATTTAGGAAGTTACAAAGAGCCTAAAAAATCTGTTGTTTAAGGAGACTGAAGAGGCAAGTTTGCCGAATAAAGCAAAGGGCAACGGATCTTGTTATTCTGAGAGCTCTTCAATCAATATTGTCTTCACTGAGTAAGACATTTTATCCCTGAGAGCCACAGGACAGCTTGTGGGAGGTAATGTGAAATGCACTGTAAGGGACTTTGAAGACCACTTTGGTTGTGAATATCGATCTAACGTAATTAAGTCTTTGCTTATAGACCAAGAAAAAGATGATGCATGTAAAAATCTAAGACGTTTAAGCACTCCAAATGTACCTGACTAAAAGCTTCAGGTCAGTACTGCTGTTTACTGCTGTTCAGCAGAGGTGTGTTGGTGAGGTGTGCGTCTCCTGTGACTTGGTGAGACAGTTTGTCCTTCCTCAGTAGCGGTTCAGGAGCACACACACACACACACACACACGTGTGGCCTCAACACTTTACTGCAAGGACAAGACACTCATCACAGATGTCAGGGCATAGAGGAGACAACTCTCAGGCAGCTCTTGAAGAGCCCTCTCTAAACACAGCGCTCACCTCTACTGACAGACAAACCAGGGACGAGCTCAATTAGCAACATGTCAGCATGAGATAGATGGGAGGGAAAGAAGGAAAGAGGGAGAAAGAGTGAACAAAGCTAGAAATGTGTATGCACACTATATGCTAAATGACTTCCATGAAAGATAAAAGAACACAGATTACATTTACATTTTCCTTTTGTACAGCAGCATTATAAGCACAATCTAATGTTGTGTCTCCCCCTGCTCACCTGGGAAGGAGGTTCTGTGGAAGTAAGGCTCTCACAGACAGAAAACATTACAGGGATAAACTTGTCTTGTCTTGGCTGTGAAGCTCTGGCAGTCTGACAACACACAAAACGGAATTTCACATGTTGCGTTTGAACACCACCACTGAATGGTAACTCTCAACCCTCCAGGTTCTCTTTCATGGTCAAAGGCCTAGGACTAGGAGAGGCATGCAAGTGTCTGTGCATGGGGGCTGGGTGGGCAATGATGAAAACAGTGAATGAAAGATGGAGAGAAGGGTGGAGGGAAACAGACATGGTATTGAAAGGAGTTGATGAGGACAAAGTAGCAACCAGCAGAGTATCAGAGTACAATGTGTATGTGACAAATACAATTTGATTTGATTTGAACTGATTGCTCAGTGTGTCAACAACAACAAACACACACACACACTTGTGAGGACTGCTGCTGTTTGAGTATTCAAGAGAAAGCATCGCAGGCCTCTTTAGAAAGAAGATGCTTTAGAAAGAAAAAAAGTCAATTTAACAATTAGCAGCTTGAAAATGCAGCCCTGGGGACCAAGCTTATCACAACCCTGGAGACCTGCTATACACAAATGAGCCCTTTTTTTCTTCCTCTCCTCCCTTCTTTTCTCCTTTCTCTCCTCTATTTCTGGTGGCGCTTGCTAATTGAGAACACATTCAGAGCTTCTTGCTATTTTCTACTCTCCACAGATTTATTTTCATTAGGAGTTCCTTGTCGGGACATTAAGTGTATTGCCGGGTGTTTGTGAGAGTTTTCTGAATGGAGGGAATGAGGGGAACAGTGGGGTGATGATGGCTGATTTGTAATAGAGGCCTCTGAATCGTTCCTCCACTGAACCCCCCTGTTGCCGCTCCCCATACGGCACTCTCCCCTGGGCAGCAGTCCTCAACTCTCCCCCTCTCTCTGGTGGGGCCCAGCCATCCTGTGTGGTTCTGGTTTAACCTCTCTTGGGTAGGGGGCAGTATTTTCACATCCGGATGAACAGCGTGCCCAGAGTAAACTGCCTGCTACTCAGGCCCAGATCCTAGGATATGTATAGTATTAGTAGATTTTGATAGAAACCACTCTGAAGTTTCTAAAACGGTTTGAATGATGTCTGTGAGTATAACAGAACTCATATGGCAGGCAAAAACCTGAGAAAAAAATCCAACCAGGAAGTGAGAAATCTGAGGTTTGTAGGTTTTCAACTCTTTTCTTATCCAAGATACAGTGGAAATGGGGTCATGTTGCACTTCCTAAGGCTTCCACTAGATTTCAACAGTCTTTAGAACCTTGTTTGATGCTTCTAATGTGAAGTGGGGGCGAATGAGAGGGGATTGAGTAAGGTCTGCCATGAGCTGACCATGCGCGTTCATGTGCGAGTTAGCTTGAGTTCCATTGCATTTCTGAAGACAAAGGAATTCTCCGGTTGGAACATTATTGAAGATTTATGTTAAAAACATTCTAAAGATTGATTCTATACTTCGTTTGACATGTTTCTACGGACTGTAATACGACTTTTCGTCTGAACTTTCGCATGGACTTGCCTGCGCGTCGTGAGTTTAGATTGTGTACTGAACGCGCGAACAACAAGGAGGAATTTGGACATAAATGATGGACATTATCGAACAAAACAAACATTTATTGTGGAACTGGGATTCCTGGGAGTACATTCTGATGAAGATCATCAAAGGTAAGTGAATATTTATAATGCTATTTCTGACTACTGTTGACTCCAACATGGCGGATACCTCTTTGGGTTGATTTGTTGTCTGAGCGCCGTACTCAGATTATTGCATGGTTTGCTTTTTCCGTAAAGTTATTTTGAAATCTGACACAGCGGTTGCATTAAGGAGAAGTGGATCTAAAATTCCATGTATAACACTTGTATTTTCATCAACATTCATGATGACTATTTCTGTAAATTGATGTGGCTCTCTGCAAAATCACCGGATGTTTTGGAACTACTGAACATAACGCGTCAATGTAAACTCAGATTTTTGGATATAAATATGAACTTTACCGAACAAAACATACATGTATTGTGTAACATGAAGTCCTATGAGTGTCATCTGATGAAGATCATCAAAGGTTAGTTATTAATTTTATCTATATTTCTGCTTTTTGTGACTCCTCTCTTTGGCTGGAAAAATGGCTGTGTTTTTCTGTGACTTGGCTCTGACCTAACGTAATCGTTTGGTTTGCTTTCGTCGTAAAGCCTTTTTGAAATCGGACACTGTGGCTGGATTTACAACAAGTGTATCTTTAAAATTGTGTAAGATACATGTATGTTTGAGGAATTTTTATTATGGGATTTCTGTTGTTTTGAATTTGGCGCCCTGCAGTTTCACTGGCTGTTGACGAGGTGAGAAGCTACCGTCCCACATACCCTAGAGAGGTTAACCAGATGACCTGAACCAGAACGTGTCCCAGCGCCACAGAGAAGTTGGAGTGTGTGTGCCCAGAGGGGACAGAGTCTGGTATGTAAAGGAGAGGGTCAAGCCTCACATAAATACACACACGCACAAGCACACACACTCCAACAAACACCCTGGCCTTTCTGGTCAAGTCCCGCGGGTGGGTGAGATAAAAGTGTAGCGCTCTGCGGGCTAATTGAGAATTTAATCATGCTTAATCCCTCGTCTGACATAGACAGGAGTTACAGGCCCCTCAGGCCTTATCCAGAACACCCCAGATACACACACACTGCCCTTTCCCACCTGGACAAAAGGAACACCTATGTGACAATGCTATTCATTGACTACAGCTCAGCTTTCAACACCATAGTACCCACAAAGCTCATCACTAAGCTAAGGACCCTGGGACTAAACACCTCCCTCTGCAACTGGATCCTGGACTTCCTGACGTGCCGCCCCCAGATGGTAAGTGTAGGCAACAACACATCTGCCACGCTGATCCTCAACACTGGGGCCCCTCAGGGGGTGCGTGCTTAGTCCCTTCCTGTGCTCGCTGTTCACCCACGACTGCGTGGCCAAGCACGACTCCAACATCATCATTAAGTTCGCTGACACAACAGTGGTAGGCCTGATCACCGACAACGTTGAGACTATAGGGAGGTGGTCAGAGACCTGGCAATGTGGTGCCAGGACAACAAACTCTACCTTAACGTGAGCAAGACCAAGGAGCTTATCATGGACTATAGGAAAAGGAGGGCCGAAGAGGCCGCCATTAACATCAACGGGGCTGAAGTGGAGCGGGTCGAGAGCTTCAAGTTCTTTGGTGTCCACATCACCAACGAACTATCATGATCCAAACACACCAAGACAGTTGTGAAGAGGGCACGACAACACCTTTTACCCCTCAAGACACTGAAAAGATTTGGCATGGGTCCCCAGATCCTCAAAAAGTTATACAGCTGCACCATCGAGAGCAACCTGACCGGTTGCATCACCGCCTGGTATGGCAACTGCTCAGCATCTGACCGTAAGGCACTACAGAGGGTAGTGCGTATGGCCAAGTACATCACTGGGGCCAAGCATCCTGACATCCAGGACCTATATTCTAGGCAGTGTCAGAGGAAGGCCCAAAAAATTGTCAAAGACCCCAGTCACCCAAGTCATACACTGTTCTCTCTGCTAACGCACGGCAAGCAGTACCGGAGCGCCAAGTCTAGGACCAAAAGGCTCCTTAACAGCTTCTACGCCCAAGCCATAAGGTTGCTGAACAATTAATCAAATGGCCGACCGGACTATTTACATTGAACCCCCCCTTTGTTTTTACACTGCTGCTACTCGCTGTTTATTATCTATGCTTAGTCACTTTACAAATTACCTCGACTAACCTGTAGTCCCGCATATTGACTTGGTACCGGTACCCCCTGTATATAGCCTCATTATTGTTATGTCATTTTCTTGTTACTTTTTTATTAAAAAAATATTTTGCAAATATTTTCTTAACTCTATTTCTTGAACTGCATTGTTGGTTATTAAGGGCTTGTAAGTAAGCATTTCAAGGTAAGGGCTACTCTTGTTGTATTCAGCGCATGTGACAAATACAATTTGATATGATTTACTAAAGAAAAGTTACATCTCAATAGGTGATCCAGGTATGTTCCTCAAGCTGTTGTTCCTCAAGCAAGGGGGAGGCCGATGACATCACAGATTCCCACCAGACCAACTACTTGACTGCCATACTGTTTGAAGTTTGCAGTTGTGTAAAAAAATATACACTGCTCAAAAAAATAAAGGGAACACTTAAACAACACAATGTAACTCCAAGTCAATCACACTTCTGTGAAATCAAACTGTCCACTTAGGAAGCAACACTGATTGACAATAAATTTCACATGCTGTTGTGCAAATGGAATAGACAAAAGGTGGAAATTATAGGCAATTAGCAAGACACCCCCAAAAAAGGAGTGATTCTGCAGGTGGTGATCACAGACCACTTCTCAGTTCCTATGCTTCCTGGCTGATGTTTTGGTCACTTTTGAATGCTGGCGGTGCTCTCACTCTAGTGGTAGCATGAGACGGAGTCTACAACCCACACAAGTGGCTCAGGTAGTGCAGTTCATCCAGGATGGCACATCAATGCGAGCTGTGGCAAAAAGGTTTGCTGTGTCTGTCAGCGTAGTGTCCAGAGCATGGAGGCGCTACCAGGAGACAGGCCAGTACATCAGGAGATGTGGAGGAGGCCGTAGGAGGGCAACAACCCAGCAGCAGGACCGCTACCTCCGCCTTTGTGCAAGGAGGTGCACTGCCAGCGCCCTGCAAAATGACCTCCAGCAGGCCACAAATGTGCATGTGTCTGCTCAAACGGTCAGAAACAGACTCCATGAGGGTGGTATGAGGGCCCGACGTCCACAGGTGGGGGTTGTGCTTACAGCCCAACACCGTGCAGGACGTTTGGCATTTGCCAGAGAACACCAAGATTGGCAAATTCGCCACTGGCGCCCTGTGCTCTTCACAGATGAAAGCAGGTTCACACTGAGCACATGAGCACATGTGACAGACGTGACATAGTCTGGAGACGCCGTGGAGAACGTTCTGCTGCCTGCAACATCCTCCAGCATGACCGGTTTGGCGATGGGTCAGTCATGGTGTGGGGTGGCATTTCTTTGTGGGGCCGCACAGCCCTCCATGTGCTCGCCAGAGGTAGCCTGACTGCCAATAGGTACCGAGATGAGATCCTCAGACCCCTTGTGAGACCATATGCTGACACATGCACATTTGTGGCCTGCTGGAGGTCATTTTGCAGGGCGCTGGCAGTGCACCTCCTTGCACAAAGGCGGAGGTAGCGGTCCTGCTGCTGGGTTGTTGCCCTCCTACGGCCTCCTCCACGTCTCCTGATGTACTGGCCTGTCTCCTGGTAGCGCCTCCATGCTCTGGACACTACGCTGACAGACACAGCAAACCTTTTTGCCACAGCTCGCATTGATGTGCCATCCTGGATGAACTGCACTACCTGAGCCACTTGTGTGGGTTGTAGACTCCGTCTCATGCTACCACTAGAGTGAGAGCACCGCCAGCATTCAAAAGTGACCAAAACATCAGCCAGGAAGCATAGGAACTGAGAAGTGGTCTGTGATCACCACCTGCATAATCACTCCTTTTTTGGGGGTGTCTTGCTAATTGCCTATAATTTCCACCTTTTGTCTATTCCATTTGCACAACAGCATGTGAAATTTATTGTCAATCAGTGTTGCTTCCTAAGTGGACAGTTTGATTTCACAGAAGTGTGATTGACTTGGAGTTACATTGTGTTGTTTAAGTGTTCCCTTTATTTTTTTGAGCAGTGTATATATATTTTGCTCAAAATATTAATTTTTACCCTGAGCACAGAGCAACAGAGGAACATGTCACATCTGCTCCTGCCACGCCCTCTAATGCTCATCCGGTGTCTCCTTGACCTGCCGCCACTCCCCCAGTGCTCTCTCCCTCTCCCTCTGTGTGTGTGTGATTGTGTGGGCGGAGACAGGTGTGCTGGAGTCAGAGCATATCCCCACCAGCTGCAACCTGTTCCATAATCAAGACCTCTACAAATACTCAGTCCTGCCACTTCCACACTGCCAGATCGTAATCTCTGCCCAGTCAGTCCATGTTTCTAGCCGTTTCTTCCTGTTGTGCCCGTTTTCTCTTGCCTGACGCTGTTTTCCTCTCCACTACAGTTCTGCCCACTCTGACTCTGGTCCCTGTCTCCAGTCCGACTTCTTGTCAGTCCTGCTACTCTGCCCTGGATTCCCCACGCTCCCTTGGATTCTCCTCCGGACCTGCTTACCCTGTCCCCACACCTTTCGCTCCAGCCTCAGCCTACGCACCTGGCTTCCAGCAATCCACCCGGGCCTGCAATCCGGGGAGAAACAGTCCCCTGTCTTTTCCTCCTACTCCAGCTTCACGGAGAAGACGAGGAGAGTCTTTGACTACCCTGTCTGCAGTAAGGATGCTGCCAATGACTCATGTACCTCCATCAAGGCTCCCATAGTGTCATTGAGATGGCGATCGAGTTTCGCACCCTCAACGCTGAGAGCGGCTGGAATGAGGCCCTTCAGGGAGCATTCCAGAACGCTCTCACCGAAACCATCTGACACCGGTGTAAGTGCTGTTCTGTCTCAACGTCCCCCCTCTGATCAGAAGCTTCACCCATGTGTTTTCTTGTCCCGCAAGCTCTCACCTGCAGAAAGAAATTGAGGTAACCGGGAACTTCTGGCTGTGAAGCTGGCACTTGAGGAGTGGCGTCACTGGTTGGAGGGCTCGGTTTTCCCCTTCATTGTGTGGACCACAAAAATTGGTCCTACATCCAGACCGCCAAACATCTGAACTCCCAGCAGGCCAGGTGGGCATTAATCTTTGGAAGATTCAACTACACACTCACTTATCGCCCTGGATCTAAGAATACCAAGCCTGACGCCTTCTCCCGTCAGTTCACCGCCAACAACACCGGTTCCAAGCCAAAGGCCATTATGCCATCCACCTGCATCCTTCGCTGTCTCCTGGGAGATCGAGTCCCGTATTAGCCAGGCTCAGCAGAACCAGCCTGACCCAGGTAACGGTCCTAGAAAAGCTGTTTGTTCCAGATTCAGTTCACTCTGAAGTTCTTCAGTGGGCCCATTCTACTCACCTGTCACCCTGGCATGAACCAGACTGTTCAAAACCTCCACCAAACCCACTTCCGGTCTGCTTCGCCCTCTTCCCATACTCAGTCGCCCCTGGTCACACATAGCTCTGGACTTCATCACTGGCCTTCCCCCATCTAACGGTAACTTAGTCATCCTCACCATTAGACAGATTTTCCAAAGCAGCTCACTTCATTCCCCTCTCCAAGCTTCCATCCTCCAGGGAGACTGTGGACCTGCTGGTATCCCATGTGTTTCGGCTGCATGGCATTCCCACTGGCATCGTTTCCGACAGGGAACAGTTTACATCCCAGGTATGGAGATCCTTCCTTCTGTTCAGCACTTGGCATTAATGTTAGTCTTTCATCTGGATATCACCCCCAGACCGACCGGGCCAACCAGGAGCGTTCGGCTAACCCTTCCTCCTCGAGTGCTAAGTTACCCTGGGTGGAATATGCCCACAACACCCTCCTCAACTCCTCGTCAGGTATGTCACCCTTTGAGTGTGCTCTGGGCTATCAACCCCCCATTGTTCCCTGCCCAGAGGTCGAGGTAGAGTTCTCTAAACGCTAAAGGAGTCAGCATGCTTCAGTTCGGCTGGTGCCTAGCTGAAGTTGGGTAGCCGACCCGATCGAGTGTGCTCGCATACTCAAAGACCTTCGCTTGAAAAACAAGAAAAAAGCATCAATAGTACTGTTTGTCCATTTGAGATACCATAGCCAATATACCCTTTCTCAAAATAGTTCCGACATAATCTAAGAACTCAGGAAATCGGTCATTAATTCATGTTTTTGCAGAGATCATAGTCGTGCAATTTTCCATTTTACTAGATGTTTGGTGCTGTATTTCTCAATAAAAGAATGTGCATGAAAACAAGTCGTCTCTTGTTGAATGACAACAAATACTTTATTGAAAAAACCCTTCTGTTGATCAATGACGAAGGGGTGTAGACTTCGGCTCAAGCCCAAAAAAACTAACAGAAATCCAAAATGTCATATACATTAACTCTTCCAAACTTTTTCGGCATGCGGACGCCTTAAAGAGCACCCTGGACCCGAGTAAATCCAGGCCAGTTAAACAAGCCCAATTTCAGGGACCGGTACATCCCACACAGGATAGGAGGAGCGGATTGCTGCTCAGCTCATCATACTTAAACATGAACCTATACAGCCTCAGGAGCTTCAAATAAAGGACTCTGTTTAATTATATGCAGTAGTTGATTATTTGTCTTGATGTCATTAAGGGACTTTAATTCAGGCTGGCTGAAGGGCTCAGCTTGATTGGATGTGAGATGTGCTGTGTTTTTACTCTGGCTCCCTAACCACGGCCTGGTGCCCAGAATTCTCTCTTTCCTTCTTTCTCACTCGTCTTACTCGCCCTCCGCTTTCTCATCTCTCTCTCTTATTACTTGCTCTCTTTCCATAATTACTGTACCCAACCATTTTTTCAGCTGTTAATGGTTATTTGGGATTAGATGTGTTTGGCTTGGGATGAGAGGATTTTCCTGTGCACGTATATCGCCAGGAGGAATTGGGTCTGTACAGAAGGTAGGGTGTTACTATACCATCACCGTACAAATTAGGGAAATATTAGGAAGAAGAGCGAGACAGTGAAGGGTTTAAAGATGGCAAGGGTGAGAGTGAGGTAAGAGATGAAGGAGAAAAATCAAAAGAAACAGAACCAAGAAGAAGAGGATAGAGGAGTTTATAGGGGACCATTCCTCAGAGGTGTGACTCTGCTTGGGGAAGACTGAAACACTGCCTGCCACTGTAGAGGTCAGGGGTTCATTTTGGAAAATTATTGAGTCATCAGCAGAATCTCCTCATGAATCATGGGGAACGTTTATGGGTCTAAGAAAGCCTCGGTCCCTATATGATAAATAAATGAAAGCACCCCCCCCCCCCCAGTAACGTTGCAGCATCCATCCTGTGATTGGTAGTTTATGCCTCAGTGGTTATGAAGAATATGAAGAATCAGTCACTGTTGTGGAGATTCATAATAAACACATCCATTCAGCCACACCGCATCAGAAAAACCTGGATCGATGAGTAACCACACTGAATCATACTCACTGAGTCAATGGAAACACGCAGCTGAGTACTGATTTGAGCTGGTTCATAGAAGTGAATGTGTTGTTTTGGTTGGAGAGAGGAGGATGGCAGTCAGGCTTGAGACAATTAGGAGCTGAGATTGTTTCATTCACCCGTTTAAACGGTTTCATTTTGTGCATATACACTGAGTGTACAAAACATGACATAGACGACAAGGTGAATCCAATGATCCCTCTTGGTAAATCCACTTCAATCAGCCACGTTTTAGTAAGACATAATATTGCAGTTTTTCGAGACTCTCGAACGAAACTCATCCATCTTATTTTCGAGTGACCAGACATTTGCCAATAGAACAGAGGGGAGCAATGTTCAGTTTTCTCTTCGCCTAAATTTCACCAGGACTCCACCTCGTCTTCAGCGTCTACACCGCTGCGTTTTGGTAGCTCATGGAACAAAGGAATAGGGTCCGGTATGAATAGTGGAACAGCTGAATCGGAGTTGATGTCGTATTTGAAGTCAAAATGGAGGTTAGTAACTGTTTATCTGACGTCCAGAAGTGCTTGGCGGTCATATGTGATAATAGTATGAACGTTCTGTACAAAAAGATACACACGAAAAAAGTTATTATATAGCAAAGTTGGGTTGGACCTAGTAAGATTTCACCCTTCTCCGTCACGTCATATTTTCTCTCTCTCTCTCACACACACACACACACACAGACAGAGAGCAGCTCCGAGTCTAAACTTGTCAGGGATACCTCAGGACCTGTCAATTTCTCAAACCTGATTCCCTGACCTGGAGAACTGGCGGTGGTGAGAGAACACACACAACAAACCAGACCTGCTTCACCCAGGGTTCTATTTAAGGTTCTGGCTCTGTACGGATGGGTGATCGCATTACCCAGGTTTGTTATTGTGGTTTCCTTTCAGCTTCCCAGACGGCACCACATGCCCAAGACCTGCCTCGCTCTCAGCACTACTTTTACAAACACCTCGCTGCTGAAAGGAAATGTGTGTTGACAAAATATGCCAGCTTATTTTCTTTCTCTGGTAAGTACTTCCCTGAAAAGAGAGAAAGAGAGAGAGATGGGTTGGAGGGTAGTGGGTCGCCTCGGCACATTCATCACGTGAAGTGATGATGCTCTTAGAGCCGTGAGAGGGGGGGGGACCCTCCTTACCTAGGGGTGGGTGTGAGCGATGGCCTCCCCCACCTCCTACTGCTAATTGACTCATCCATTATGGTCCAGTGAAAACACTTCTCAAGTGGCGACATTACCAATCAAAGAGCCTAGTCAAGTGTGTGTGAGTTTACTTGTGTGTGTGTTTTTGCATGTGTGTGTCTGGTGACCGACAGACACGTAAACGTTCCATGTGTAAGTAATGCAAATGTCCGCCACAGCTTTTCAAACTAATAAACACATCCACATAAACACATTTGACAGGTCAAGGTTGAAGCTCTGTTCTTATTTCCCCTCTTTTTCTACTTCCAAACATGTTGCTGCTCATGGAGTACTCAGCCCTACCGCTGTACTGGTGGGACAAGTTTTAATGTACATATAATTTGACAGGAAGAGAGAGTCAGGCAATATGTGCATTCCAGGTCAAAGTGTTGAACACTTCCTTACAGAACACTACTGATGTTACTGACATTAATCTGACAATCGTAGGTTGGCGGAGAACCAATGAAGTTAATGTATTGAGCATACATATGTGTGGTATGAGTGTTAGCGTGTGTGTGTTCATCACTGTAAGTTCACCTCCTCAGGAGGCCTGTCCTTTAAAATCTTTATGTCTCAGCCTTGTTGATGTGGACCTGGAGAGGGTAAGAAGAGGACTGAAGAATACAGCTGGAGAGGAGGAGAGGGACTGCTCTCAAACTACAGCTGCAAGCAGCTCTCCCACACGTTCTTAAAACCCCATCCATCTTGTATGTATCCATTCCCCTTGGCTACTAGTAGAGCCTTGGTTGACTCCCTCCATGAGCCATCCCTCCCAGCCATACAACCCAACACAGAGGGCTGAAGTGACCTAGCTGCTTGACCCCAGCTAGCACACACTCTAAATGGCCCCAGTGAGAGAGACAGATAGACAGCAGTCTGTGGACCATAACTGACCTATTGAACACAAAGCTGTGAATTTCTCTTTTTCTCCTGGACCAAAGACTGTGTGGGTTCACAGGCATCCTATTATGTATGACCTCTGACCTCACAGTGGGTTGGGCCTCAGATGTGTGGACGAGCTACAGGGAGCTGGTCAAAGGTCCAGTCTTCACAGAGTAGTAAACCTGAATCAGAGGAGGTAGCTGCTGCCCAGTTCCCACCACACTGGTCTTCATGGTCAGAAGGCCCTTTGGAGTAGCCCACTCTCCCAGACACACACTCCACAGACAGGGACACACACAGAAGGAAGTGCATGACACTCAGCAGACAATACCAACAGCAGATACAACCCTCACAAAACCCACCACAAAGAATACATAACCCTCAAACACCCACAGTCCACATCACAGAACAAAAACACAGGGCCATATTTCTCTAGATCAGCCCACCTCTCTTGATCTGCGACACTGGGTCCAGTCCTGTCCCCCTGCAGCGCTCGTGTTTCCTTCCGTCTGCCTCCTCTCTACTGGGTTCTGATCTTATGTTTTAGCCATCAGGGTACTACTTCTGCCTCCCCTCTCTCTCTCAGCATGGGCACGACGTCAACAGCAGAGGTTCAGACATGATGATGACTTAGCCATGCTGCTGCCATGGTCAAAGACAGCATCGGCCAACAGCACCACCACCCACTAGTGGTCTCTGGTGGTGGATACCAGAACTGTACCACAGGGTGGTAAATTGAACTCAGGTTGCCTAGCTCAGATGATTAACCAGAACCACATTTACAGACAACCATGAAAAATGGTTAAGCGATGGTGGCTCGGGTTCAACTCATGATAAATTATAATAATCTATAAGTATTGCTGTTTTAGAGCTAAAGTAACAGTAAATGTCATATTGAAATACAATTGTCATGAGAAAATTCTAACCAGGAGCACATTTTATTTTTATTTTTTTTCCCCAACAGGAGGGCTGAAGTATTGGATTCTACACCATCTGTAGCTGCCTGAAGCAGAGTGAGTGACAGTTTTACCTTCGTACTGGGTGTGAATGGCATCTATGAAGGTGTACTGGCTGTGTCACCTGTGTATGTAGAGGTGCGAGTGTTCCCTTGTGGGAGTGAGTGTTGTCTGAACAGCATATTATAGTATATTCTCCCTGCAGTTGTTGTTCGACTGTATCAATGATATTACCTCAACTTTCTTGAATGCTTTTCAGAATAGGACTTAATATCTGCAGTAAGTAAATCATCCACTCACTCTCTCCTAGAGCTCACAAAGGCTCCTAGAGCGTACGATTTATAATCAACGCTAGAGGTCGTCATATATTCAACAAAACATTTATTGCTAACATAACACGATGCAATCGCAGAAAAATGACACGCCAGAAGAACACCTGGTAATAATGATAACGATAACTAATAAATCAGTAGAACACAATAGTCTACGAACAACTGAAATGCACAACGTGAGTACAGTGTGCATGTCTTAATTCCACAGGTCACTTCTTTGTGTGTGTGTGTGTGTCTAGTCATACCAGTAGAGGCTCAGTGCAGGTGCTGTTGGAACCACAGCACCACATTGAGTGTCAACACGGGCCAGAGAGTGACCGTCCTCGGCAAACCACACACACAAAGGGGGCAGCACAGTTGTATTCATTAGTGCACACCGTAACGTTTGCAACAGAAAACAAAAATGAGGTAGTCCCTCCTCCCTGTTTGTTAGTTTTGCTTCCATTTAGTGCCAAATGAATACGTTCCAGAGTTAACACATGTCCACAAACCATCTAAGAACATGGCTTTTGAATAGAAGTCAATTTCAGGATAGTAAAACATGCTGTCTGTGTGTGTTAGGGATGAATAAGTATTCAGACCCCATGACTTTTTCCACATTTTGTTACGTTACAGCCTTATTCTAAAATGGATTCTAAATAAATAAATCCTCAGCAATCTACACATAATATCCCATAATGGCAAAGAAAAAACAGATTTTCATAAATTTTTGTTATTATATATATTTTTTAAACAGAAATACCTTATTTACATAAGTATTCAGACCCTTTGCAAAATGATTTTAAAACTTGGAGTCCCCCTGTGGTAAAGTCAATTGATTGGACATGATTTGGTAAGGATTTAAATATTAATACATTTGCAAAAATTTCAAAAAACCTGTTTTCGCTTTGTCATTATGGGGGATTGTGTGTAAATTGATGAGAAAAAAATTAGATTTAATCAATTTTAGAATAAGGCTGTAACGTAACAAAATATAGAAAAGTCAAGGGGTCTGGATACTTTCCGAAGGCAAGTACTAGTCAAAAGTTTGGACACACCAACTCATTCAAGAGTTTCTTTATTTTTACTATTTTCTATATTGTAGAATAATAGTGAAGACATCAAAACTATGAAACAACATATGGAATCATGTAGTAAGCAAAAAAGTGTTAAACAAATCAAAATATATTATATATTTGAGATTCTTGCCTTGATTGACAGCTTTGCACACTCTTGGCACTCTCAACCAGCTTCATGAGGTAGTCACCTGGAATGCATTTCAATTAACAGGTGTGCCTTGTTAAAAATGTTGTGGAATTTATTTCCTTTTTAATGTGTTTGAGCCAATTAGTTGTGTTGTGACAAGGTAGTGGTGGTACACAGAAGACAGCCCTATTTGGTAAAAGACCAAGTCCATATTATGTCAAGAACAGCTCAAATAAGCAAAAGGAAATGACAGTCCATCATTACTTTAAGACAAAGGTCAGTCAATGCAGAAAATGTCAAGAACTTTGAAAGTTTCTTCAAGTGCAGTCGCAAAAACCATCAAGCGCTATGATGAAACTGGCTCTCATGAGGACCGCCACAGGAAAGGAAGACCCAGAGTTACCTCTGCTGCAGAGGATAAGTTCATTAGATTGAACTGCAACTCAGATTGTAGCCCAAATAAATGCTTCAGAGTTCAAGTAACAGACACATCTCAACATCAACTGTTCAGAGGAGACAGTTTGAATCAAGCCTTCATGGTCAAATTGCTGCAAAGAGGGAGAATTACAACAATGGAGCACAGAGAGAGCACAGAGGGAATGGGCCA
The DNA here is from genome assembly GCF_016432855.1 of Salvelinus namaycush. NCBI lineage: Eukaryota > Metazoa > Chordata > Actinopteri > Salmoniformes > Salmonidae > Salvelinus > Salvelinus namaycush. The sequence continues at coordinate 28,754,510 of NC_052322.1, read as the reverse complement.
GTCTTTCCAAATGTGTGCGTGTTCATGTGTCTGTGCATTTACCCTCCAGTTCCTCCGGGCGCTACTGAAGACCAGCACTCCCCACTGTAGTCCAGACCATCCCGGCTACTTCTCCTTAATTGAGGGTCTGGGATAGGGGCTGGACAGAGGTCTGGGGGTCATGCTAAGGACTGGGGGCTTGACAGGGGTCTGGAGGGTCGAGGTGAGGTGATGTATTATTTAAAATACTTTGAAGAGGTAGGGTTTCAGGTGGTTTCAGAAGATGAGAAGCGACTCTGCTGACCTAGCCATCAGATTGTTAAACAGCCATCACTAGCACAGAGAGACGGCTGCCTACCTACAGACTTGATATCATTGGCCACTTTAATAAATGGAACACTAGTCACTTTATGTCAAGAGAATTTTCAATCCCAATGATAATAACTATCAATCAATAGCTTTGACCAATCCCCGAGGTTTGTAAGACCATGGGTATAATAATAATTAGGCAAAGACTCAGCTTTATGCAAAAGGTTAGTACAGTTTATTGAGGGAACGTTCTAAAGTCAAGAATACAAAGACATCCATTTTATACCAGGCTCCTTAATTACGCACATACTTTCACACAAACAGTAGATATCCTACGCACATTCATACACACGAACAGTAGGTGAGTTGTATCCTTCTCCAGAGTTCTCACCACTGTGTATCACTACCCAACCGACAGTTCCATTCCCCCGAGATTAGAGAAACCTTGAGAAGTACTCCCTGTCCTATCATAAGTTTCTCAGAGTTCTAGCCAGGTCGGTTCAAACACAGTTTAATTGTTCTCGGTACTTTCCTAGGCACACACACACACTTATCTCCCTCCCAGTCCAACCTAGTTGGACTTATGTTTAATACTTTAATTATTCCTTATACATGCTACATAACTATAATCCCTAATGGTTAAGTTTCTGGGTAGAATTATTTAATCATTATCTTTAAGCATATAAATTATTTTATCACTTTAATAAATGGAACACTAATAACTTTAAGATTGCCACTTTAAAAATGTTTACTCATCTCATATGTATATACTGTATCCTACACTTTCTATTCTATAGTATCTACTGCATCTTAGCCGCTCTGTCACTGCTCCTCCATATATTTTATATATTCTTATCCCATTCCTTTACTAGATTGTGTGTATTAGGTTTTGCTGTGGAATTGTTAGATATTACCTTCAGTTGAAATTGGAAGTTTACATACACGTTAGCCAAATACATTTAAACTCAGTTTTTCACAATTCCGGACATTTAATCCTAGTAAAAATTCCCTGTCTTAGGTCTGTTAGGATCACCACTTTATTTTAAATACAATGTCAGAATAATAGTAGAGAATTATTTATTTCAGCTTTTATTTCATCACATTCCCAGTGGGTCAGAAGTTTACATGCACTCAATTAGTATTTGGTAGCATTGCCTTTAAATTGGGTCAAACATTTCATGTAGCATTCCACAAGCTACCCACAATAAGTTGGGTGAATTTTGGCCCATTCCTCCTGGCAGAGCTGGTGGAACTGAGTCAGGTTCGTAGACCTCCTTGCTCGCACACGCCTTTTCAGTTCTGCCCACAAATTTTCAATAGGATTGAAGTCAGGGCTTTGTGATGGCCACTCCAATACCTTGACTTTGTTGTCCTGAAGCCATTTTGCCACAACTTTGGAAGTATGCTTCGGGTCATTGTCCATTTGGAAGACCCATTTGCGACCAAGCTTTAACTTCCTGACTGATGTCTTGAGACGTTGCTTCAGTATATCCACATAATTTCCCCTCCTCATGATGCCATCTATTTTGCACCAGTCCCTCCTGCAGCAAAGCACCCCCACAACATGATGCTGCCACCCCGTGTTTCCCGGTTGGGATGGTGTTCTACGGCTTGCAGGCCTCCCCTTTTTTCCTTCAAACATAATGATGGTCATTATGGACACACAGTTCTATTTTTGTTTCATCAGACCAGAGGACATTTCTCCAAAACGTACGATCTTTGTCCCCATGTGCAGTTGCAAACCATAGTCTGGCGTTTTTATGGCGGTTTTGGAGCAGTGGCTTCTTCCATGCTGAGCAGCCTTTCAGGTTGTGTCGATATAGGATTCGTTTTACTGTGGATATAGATACTTTTGTACCTGTTTCCTCCAGCATCTTCACAAGGTCCTTTGCTGTTGTTCTGGGATTGATTTGCACTTTTCGCACCAAAGTACGTTCATCTCTAGGAGACAGAACGCGTCTCCTTCCTGAGCGGTATGACAGCTGCGTGGTCCCATGGTGTTTATACTTGCGTACTATTGTTTGTACAGATGAACGTGGTACCTTCCGGATTTTGAAAATTGCTCCCAAGGATGAACCAGACTTGTGGAGGTCTTTTTTTTCTGAGGTCTTGGCTGATATCTTTTGATTTTCCCATGATGTCAAGCAAAGAGGCACCGAGTTTGAAGGTAGGCCTTAAAATACATCCACAGGTACACCTCCAATTGACTCAAAATATGTCAATTACCCTATCAGAAGCTTATAAAGCCATGACATAATTTTCTGGAATTTTCCAAGCTGTTTAAAAGGCACAGCTTCCGACCCACTGGAATTGTGATAGGGAATTAATCTGTCTGTAAACAATTGTTGGAAAAATTACTTGTGTCATGCAGAAAGTAGATGCCCTAACCGACTTGCCAAAACTATAGTTTGTTAACAAGAAATTTGTGGAGTGGTTGAAAAACGAGTTTTAATGACTCCATCCTAAGTGTATGTAAACTTCCTACTTCCACTGCATTAGATACTGCTGAACTGTCGGATCTAGAAGCATAAGCATTTCGCTACACTCGCAATAACATCTGCTAACCATGTGTGTGACCAATACAATTTGATTTGAAGTGGCAGAACAGAGTGCTTGGGTTGGGGTGTGGGGTTTTAGCATAGCCTGAAGGTAGGGAGGGTAGTTCCTCTTGCTGCTCCGAAGGCAAGCACCATGGTCTTGGAGCGGATGCGAGCTTCGACCAGGCAGGCTGCAGCATTCGGGATAAGTTGCAGGGGTTTGATGGCTCAAGCAGGGAGCCCAGCCAACAGCGAGTTGCAGAAGTCCAGACAGGAGATGACAAGTTCCTGGATTAGGACCTGCGCCACTTCCTATGTGAGGTAGGGTCGTACTCTATGGATGTTGCAGAGTACAAACCTGCAGGAACGAGTCACTGCTTTGATGTTTGCAGAGAACAACAGGGTGTTGTCCAGGGTCACCCCAAGGTTCTTTGCACTTTGTGGGGTAGTCATTCAAATCACTCAAGATCAGTGAGATTGATAATTTTTCTCATGCCATAGTTGCTCCATATCTGAAAATGAACAGACAATATAAAAGTAAAAGCAAACCTTTACGTATTGTATCAGAGTAGGTGAATGAATTGAGGCAAAATGTGACTAACACACCCAGGACACTCCAAGCCGCGTACGAACCATCCTGATCTCACGAGCTTACATTCTGTTTCGCTACACGGCTATCAGGATGGTTCGTACGAGGCTAGACCACTCCATCCTTACCTCTAGAAATTATTGTCCCACCCCGATTGCTGGCTCCCCTGACAACCGCCTTCAGACCTCCAGAGTAGGAACTCAGCAACCTAGTTGAGCAGGGAAAAGGAAGGCAGCTTTTACATTTACAGCAGGGAGAGCCTACAACATCTTTATTCATCCCTCAAGACCAGTGATGGAAAAAGTACCCAAAAGTCACACTGTAGTAAAAGTAAAGATATCTTAATAGAAAATGACAAGTAAAAGTGAAAGTCAGCCAGTAAAACACTACTTGAGTAAAAATAAAAAAGTATTTGGTTTTAAATATACTTAAGTATCAAAAGTAAATGGAATTGCTAAAATGTACTTATGCCTTATATGCCTTATAATATGCAAACCAGACAGCACAATTTAAAATATATATATATTTTTACAGATAGCCAGAGCCAGGCACACTACAAACCTGACATTAATTTACAAACAGAACATTTGTGTTTAGTGTGTCCGCCAGATCAGATGCAGTAGGGATGAACATGGATGTTCTCTTGATAAGTGTGTGAATTAGACCATTTTCCTGTCAAAATATAACAAGTACTTTTGGGTGTCAGGGAAAATGTATGGAGTAAAAATTACATTATTTTCTTTAGGAATGTAGGTAAGTAAAAGTTGTCAAAAATATCAATAGTAAACTAAAGTACGTATACCCCAAAAAACTACTTAAGTTGTACTTTAAAGTATTTTTACACACATACTATGTAACATCGTCCAAAGGCATGACAGCGCCAGGAAAGTGTGAGGTGGGGGCTTGTCTGTGTCTGTCTGCTACTCACTCTCGGTGTAAGAGATTGCAGGGTGGTAAGCTCTTTACTGTCCTCTTCTTGAATCAGTGTCCACTGCTGGGTATTGTGCAGTCCGTTTCCACTGTCTCACTTTGGCTCCACTCTGAGTGCAGTGTGTGGAGAAGTTTGAAAGATGTATTTATTTATTTTTTTAAAGGTACATTTTAAAGCAAAAAGCATGCACAAAAAAAACTGATTACACATCAGCTTGTGCGCATATGGCTTTTGTATAGTTTAATCAGTGTGTGTGAGAGAGCTCACCTGTCGACAAATTAAAAACTAGTAATGCAGCTTAGTATGCATCCTTCTGGTTCAGTCGCAGTCACGAAGGCATAATAGGAATGGGATACCCACTATATTCCTTGTACAAAGTAATGACAGCATCGGGTTCCATTCGTGCCTAGGTGGGAGGGGCAGTAGAGTTAGTTAACAGAGACCTGCAGCTGTCGACTGTTTTTGGAAACACTTTTATACTGCATGCAATTAGCAAACTAATCACATTTATCGATTCGTTTGAACACAGGTGATATGAAGCAACTCGTGCATGCAACGAACATTAATTATCTGCTTAAATGTATAACGTTTAGAGAGCTGACTTAAAATCAATAGATGGAACAAAATTGTCAAATTTTGTTTGAAATTATTACTTCTAAATCTGCAAAAAATGCAAGAATAATTTCTCATCTTTTACCAGGGGCTCCATGTTGACACGGCAGATGATACCATTTTGTGCAGAATGAGATTTAGCAGAACAGGGGTGATGGAAGAGACCAAACGCAAGGGGGCAGCAGCAACACATGACCTTGCAGTCACTGAATTGTTGTCCAGTGTGGATTCACAAAATGAAAACGTTCTCCTTCCCTATCAAATCCAATTAGATATATTAATACCGTGGGCCGCAGCGATCCATAAATGGTTACTTTTCATCCCTTGCCTTTGATCTGTGCATTACAATGTCAACATTAAAACATTTAAAATAAACACTCAGTGAAAATAATGAATGCTTATATAGATACAACAGCCTTACTGTGTTATTACATTTATCCATAATCAATTTATTTGCCTCATCCTTTGGGTTACATAGCAGTGTTCATCAAAATACATGGCAATCTTGGAAAACATGACCAGGTATATGGCACTTTTGTTGTTCGAGTCCACTCCTAGAATACATATGTATTTGTATAGACAATGAACAAAAATATAAACCCAACATATAACAATTTCAAAGATTTTACTGAGTATCAGTTCATATAAGGAAATCAGTCAATTGAAATAAATTCATAAGGCCTTAATCTATGGATGTCACATGACTGGTAATACAGAAAATCATCTGCTGGTCACAAATACCTTTAAAAAAAAAGTAGGGGCATGGATCAGGAAAAAGAAAAAAGAGTCCGTATCTGGTGACCCCCATTTGCCTCATCCAGCACGACGTCTCCTTCGCATAGAGTTGATCAGGCTGTTGATTGTGGCCTGTGGAATGTTGTCCCACTCCTCTTCAATAGCTGTGTGAAGTTGCTGGATATTGGAGGGAACTGAAACACGCTGTTGTACATGTCGATCCAGAGCATCTCAAACTTGCTCAATGGGTGACATGTCTGGTGAGTATGCAGGCCGTGGAAGAACTGGGACATTTTCAGCTTGCAGGAATTGTGTACAGATCCTTGCGACATGGGGCTGTGCATTATCATGCTGAAACATGAGGTGATGGAGGCAGATGAATAGTGTGACAATGGGCCTTAGGACCTCGTCACGGTATCTCTGTGCATTCAAATTGCCATCAATAAAATGCAATTGTGTTCATTGTACATAGCTTATGCCTGTCCATACCATAACCCCAACACCCCCATGGGGCACTCTGTTCACAACGTTGACATGAGCAAACCACTCGCCCACACAAGGTCATACATGCTGTCTGCCATCTGCCCAGTACAGTTGAAACCAGGATTGACCCGTGAAGAGCAAACTTCTCCAGCTTGCCAGTGGCTATCAAAGGTGAGCATTTACCTACTGAAGTTGGTTACAATGCTGAACTGCAGTCAGGTCAAGACCTTGGTGAGGACGACAAGTATGCAGATGAGATTCCGAGACAGTTTCTGAAAGTTTGAGCAGAAATTCTTCGGTTGTGCAAACCCAGTTTCATCACCTGTCCAGGTGGCTGGTCTCAGACGATCCCGCAGGTGAAGCCGGATGTGGAGGTCCTGGGCTGGCGTGGTTACACGTGGTCTGCGGTTGTGAGGCCGGTTGGACGTACTGCCAAATTCTCTAAATCGACATTGGAGGTGGCTTATGGTAGAGAAATGAACATTACATTTTCTGGCAACAGCTCTGGTGGATATTGCACACTCCCTCAAAACTTGACACCTGTGGCATTGTTGTGTGACAAAACTGCACATTTTAGTGGCCTTTTATTGTCCACAACACAAGGTGCACCTGTTTAATGATCATGCTGTTTAATCAGTTTTTTGATAATCCATCCTCCTTATCTTGGCAAAGGAGAAATGCTCACTAACAGGGATATAAAAAAATTGTGCCCAAAATTTGAGAAATAATCTTTTTCTCTGATCTTTTATTTCATCTCAATGAACACAGGACCAACACTACATGTTGCATTTCTATTTCTGTTCAGTTTACATGTATAGATTATATGCACAACCAACCAGCATAGAAATATACATGAAAACACCCAAACTTACATTTTCTTTGTACTCTTCCCATATCTGAAGTCTGTAAACAAAACTTATTTTAAAAATCAATGTACTGTTCTCCCACTTTCAATAAATACTGTACATGACCAGAAATGGTTAAGATATTCTTCCGAAAATATTAATAAAGATACAATAAACCACCTTTGTTTGATTTTCAGGCGTCCCGTAGGTGTCATGATTTTATTATGTAGTGTTAAATTACAAATAAAAAAACATGCACGCACACGCGTTTGCATTGTCTGCAAAGTCCCTGGTTTGGCAGCAGCCATTGTGTCCTGTGAGATGAGTTTGGGCAAGGGGCCTGTTCAGGAGGGTGTAATGTTACAGAACATTCCTATAGAAATGTACTGTGTAGAACAGATAGGATTGTCTGTCATTTGGAAAAGGAAATCATGTCAGCTCTATTCATTACATTTCTATCTGCAACGTTACAAATGTTTCGCTTCAATAAATATACCCCAGTATTCTTCTACTCAGAGTCTCCATCCTATGGGGCCAAGGCACGTTCCATCAATTCCTCTCCTCCATTCCTCTCTTTCATTCCTCACATCACATCTGCTCTCTTGTCCCTCACTTTGTTCCTTAGTTTAGTCCTGGCTTTGAAGGCCGATGAGTTGAACAGATGCTGTGATAGAAATAAATCAACAGGTTTGATTTACACCATTCAAAATGAAGAATACCAATATGGAGGGCAGGTTTCTATTGGGTCCTGTGAAGACTAGGCAAACCCATAAACATTTTGTTTAACCGACATATATTTCATTAGACAGTGGAGATCTCACATGATATGCACTGTGTGGTTGTTGAACAGTATTTTCTGGTGTTAGGGCAGTGGTAATGGTTTTAGGGCAGTGGTAATGGTTTTAGGGCAGTGGTAATGGTTTTAGGGCAGTGGTTATGGTTTTAGGGCAGTGGTAATGGTTTTAGGGCAATGGTAATGGTTTTAGGGCAGTGGTAATGGTTTTAGGGCAGTGGTTATGTGCTGGTGGGATTGCAGACATTTTAAAGTTCATAGGACATGGGGTCACCTTCTCGAAACGGGAGATCTTGCTGGCTTTGACAGAGGAGTCCAGAATCAGAGGGGGTCCCAGGCCAAAGATATCCCTCAGCAATGGATTAAACTACATAGGCAAGACCAGGCACACCCTTAAATATCATAGAATGACAAGCTGACTATTAGCAATTACTAAATGATACATGAGAAAGCATAGGTAAACAAGCATCAAAAACCTTTGAGAAATTTGATTAGAACAATGTTGGTTGCAGAGATACTTGATATCTCTGCTGTAAAAAGTATATTTATCTCACAAACACTTCTAGACCTAGAGTTTGTCCTAACCTGAAGGTGGTGTCTCACTCCAGACTCCAGCACCTCTTTGAAGGCATTGTAGACCCTCCTGCGCATCCAGCTGTCGATGTAGATGCCCTCCACACCAAAGCGGATCTTCTCCTCTGTGAAGTCCTCATTCTGCACAGGAGGGGGAGAGAATATTTCCATATTAAAATCAACATTATATATATATATACTTCTCACACTGACCTATGGTCTCCAGTTAGAGAGACTGGTCTGGTGTGAATTTTAAACCCATTAAGCAACGTTAGAAGTGTATGTGGAGGGACGGGTGGTTCCTCACCTCTATGTAGTGCAGCACCTCTCTGAATATGGAGCGCTGTTTCCTCCTGTCGTTCTTGGCACGGTGTTTGTTCCCGTCAGTGGCAAGACCTTTCAGGCACTCACACAGCATGTCGCTGTCTTCAAATTCCTACATAGAAAAACACTCAAGGATAAGGAGGGATATTTCCTCACTTCCTCTCCATGGGATCTACATTGTGTTTGAGCCTGTGTGAGTAAGACCAGGGACTTTATTCACAAAGTGTCTCAGAATAAGACTGCTGATCTAGGATCAGGTCCTCAATGTCTAATCTTATTGCTTCTACACCTGCATTGCTTGCTGTTTGGGGTTTTAGGCTGGGTTTTCTGTACAGCACTTTGAGATATCAGCTGATGTAAGAAGGGCTATATAAATACATTTTATTTGATATTCATTGTGATCAAAAAGGCTAAACATACTGGTTGGTCACTAGGCAGAACATACCCTGTCTATATCTCTTCCCAGTTCAACCAGCAGGGCGATGGTTTCCCCCACAGCAATCCTGTAGTTCACATCGCTGCTCTCGAGGCAGGCCTGTAGCTTGAGTAGATGTCTGAGCACAATAGGAGACAGAGGAAGTGAGATGAGCAAACCAACAGGTTAATCACTGCCTAAATCATCATCCTCTACTCCTGGGACCAAAACCATGCCTACAAAGCTGTATAAACAGGGCCCTTATTGTTAGCTAAACACTTAGCAGTAAATGTCCCCTTCCCCCAAAGTTGACCCATTGTGGAATGTTTACCTAGTCTTATCTCCTTCACTCCCCTGCAGAGTTCTGTCTAAGGGCCTCTTTATAATTGAATTAACTTTTTATTGAAGGTGCCATCTTGCTGTTTTTCCCCTCATTGGCAAGATTCTGTCTGTATCTGAAATAGCAGCCTATTCCCCATTTATTCCACTAATTTGGCCAAATATACTGCACTACTGTAGTAAATGGGGAATGGGTGTCATTTAAGACACTGCACCTGTTCTGTGTGTTTCACTCACAGGTCTAGCAGCACAGAGAGGCGGGAGGCGGGGCAGAGGGTGACGAGTAGAGCCCAAGCGTGCAGGGCAGCGCTGTGGAGCCCAGGGGCACCGGCCTTGGGGGTGGGCAGGGTGCCCTCACAGTTGGGGTACGACGTGGTGAACACACTTTCCAGATGACTCATGGATTTTACCAAGTCCTGCCAGAGCGAGAGCGAGCGAGAGCAAGCGATTAAGACAGACAGTGAAGGAGAAACATTGCCATACTACATTTCTATTCCAGCTACAGAGAAATAGAATGAAAAGGATTTCTAGAGATTCTCACCTCTCCATCTTCCGCAGCAGAAACATAGCAGCACATACCCAGAGCACTGGCACACTGACAGGGAAAACAAAGATGAAACACTTCAACTGTGAGTGGGCTTACAAGAATACATGCACTTTCAGTGGAAAACTGCAGTCGACAACAGGACTGTGATGAAAGCCAATGGTGATACTCACGCTCTGGCGGGCGGCCACACTGGCACAGCCGTCAATCATGATGGCGCTGAGGACGGGTCGAAGGATCTTGAAGCCCTCCTCGCTTTCGTCCCCCCCGCCCAGCTGCACACACAGCTGGGCACACACTGTGGCTGCTGCAGCCTGCTCCTCTCCACCACCTGAGAGGAGCATGGAGAGAATAATGGACAGAAACAGAGGGATAAAAAAGGGTGGAGGGTAAGATACCTTTTACAATCCTTAAGGTCAACAAGAGAAGTCACACTATTGTAGGACTTTGTCAAGAAATTCAGGTATACTTGAAGACAATCCACTGGATCAGCAATGTTTATTTTCCAGCCAAATAAAGGCATGGTAGACCAAAAAGTGTGTGCAGGTCCGATTCATCTCCTTGGCCTAGCACCACCTAAAGTAACCTGCGTTTGACTAGATTGAGCAGGTAAATTCAGCCTCTAGCTCCTTCCCTCCACCATCATCACAGACAGTCGCATGGTGTCAGTCTCACCCTTGCGCAGGCTCCTCTCCAGGCAGTCGCTGATGGTGAGGCGTCTCTCTGTCAGGAAATCACAGAGCAGCCTGGATGAGAAGGCCCCTCTCAGAGACTCCAGGGCTGCCAGGCGTGTCTTTGCACTGCGAGGGACAGGAGGGAGGGGCACGTCAGTATGTCTCCACACAGCTCTGCCTAACGTTGTAGTTATGAGAGGACACGTCTTACACTACACCATTATGTTGAAGCTGATCTGATGGGTAAATGGACATGAGGAACAAGTACTAGCAACGTTGGTGGCTTTAGTTTTCTGGGAAGTTTGGTGTACAGTAAGTCCCTCTGTAAAAACATTTTAAATCCTGCGAGACCCACCTCTTGTCCATCAGGTTGTCTATGCATTGTTTCAGCTTGTCCTCGGTCTCCTCCTGGGCAGTCTGTTCATCTAGTCGCTCACCTGCTCCTGTGGTGGACACAAAGGAAACGACAGGTAAGCACCAAAACAAAGAGCTTATATCAACTGCATGACACTTCTTTGGATGATGCACCTGTGTTAAGTAGTGTGAGAGCACATGAATGTTGACTTAGCTTTTTTGTGTGTGTGTGTGTGTGTGTGTGTGTGTGTGTGTGTGTGTGTGTGTGTGTGTGTGTGTGTGTGTGTGTGTGTGTGTGTGTGTGTGTGTGTGTGTACCCACCTGTGCTGTCGTCCAGCACCGAGGCGCTCTCGCTGGCACTGCTGTAGTGACTGAGCACATCAGATGCCAGGTCATCATCACTGGCACCAGACCCACCCTTCACCCCATTCCTCCCCCCTATGAGAGAGAGAACGGAGGATAGAAAGAACGAGGAGAGCAGGAGAAAGGGAAAGAGATGCAGAGAGATAGGAGTGTTGAGGTGAACTTTGTCTCTGTCAGTGGCTCACTCAGCTGTCAGTCTCTGTCAGTAATGACATTCCAGGACCCTTGTAGAGACCAAAGTCTATTCTCTCCCCAGTGCTGACACACACGGGCACGTCACATGCAGCTAAACTGGGAAGGCTGGTTGCGGGCGGCCGCTGCCCGAAGTGTTAATCCCTCAGACACAGCCGAGCCAACTGACTGGCACTGCCCCTAGTACAGCTACCGGACTGTGGCCCTATCTTGACAGATGGCAGAGACAGTGAGGATATAGTCACACACGGCCACACTGCCTTACTCGGATCAAGACCTAGCATACCTAGGCTCAAAGGAATTCATCCTTCAAGACAGACCTTAGTTTATCAGTGAAGTTGGCTCCCCAGGTTGAACCCCAAAAATCAGCCTGCCCAGCCCCAGCAGAGAGAGCTTTACTGGGGGAAAGTTCACCGGGATGACAGACCTGATGCAGGGAATCAAGCTGTAAAATCACCTCCCTGTTGAATGTCTCTAGGGCTGGGGGAAGCCACATTGTCATTTACTATGACGTCCTAGAATACACCACATGACCAAAAGTACTGTATCAACAATGGCCTCCAGGAAGCATGTCCATTAATTTAGTGCCATCAAGGCAAAGGGTGGCTACTTTGAAGAACCTCAAATATAACATATATTTTGATTTGTTTAAAACTTTTTTGGTTACTACATGAGTCCATGTGTTATTTTAGAGTTTTGATGTCACTATTATTCTACAATGTAGAAAATAGTAAAAATAAAGAAAAACCCTTGAATGAGTAGGTGTGTCCAAACTTTTGACTGGTACTGTAATACATTCCCATAACTCACCTTCTCTGTCCCTAGTGATCATACTGTACCGAGTGGGCCTTTATCAGTCACGTGACTTACTGGTACTTAACCTTGAACCCCAGGCAGTGTTCACAACCAACAGTATGCACGTGTCAGCCTATGGCAATCACACAAGCTTTCCATAACTGTCTGCACCTCAGTCATGCCAAGGGGAGGCGCTTGAGAGAGTGCCAGGGCTTTTCTTTTCCAGACACAGCCAGTGAGATGAACAGGCTTCCTGTCCACACAAGTCTCAAAACTTAGTCTTGGCCAATTGGGTCTTTAACTGAGCTTTTCAAAACATAAGCAACTTCCCTGCTGCTTAAGCTCAAAACCACAGATAAGAAAAAACAAACAGAGGGTGGAAGAGATGGGAAAGCTGACGAATGGTAATGCTATGGTTTATGCAGCATTCTGAATGAAGCCTCTATGAGGAGTTAGGTCAGTGAGTTGGCCAACATGTGCAGAGGGGACGGTGGAGCTGGGGGGTATCCAAGATGTGGATACAGTGTTAGTAGGACAGAGAGGGAGAGAGAAGGCTGGGAATCCTGGGACCAGCCGGAGTGACATGAGGCAGGGTAAAACATATGGCAATGAACTGAGGACATTGTTTGGAATATTCAAACCTAGCTACTACACCTGTAAAGTCATGAGCCATGCAATATCATATGAACTGTAACAATGACGAATGGTAAAGATGAGTTAGTCAAGTGGGTGGAGAAGTACTGGGATGTGATGGTCAAGCGGGAATAGTTGACAGATGGCCATGGGCGTCAAATTAGTCCAGGTGATGTAGGGACACATTAGTACGTGGGTCCAGGTTACATGAACGATGAATAAGATTTGAAGCAGGCCAGGGATTGGAGTTCTGCTGTGTTACCTTTTAGAGACGGGGCCCTTGGCCAACAGCTACAACTGTATAACCTCCTGTCTGAGAGAGCCTGTTAAGGGGTTCAGGTGCAGGGAGAAGGGATGGTAGGTTGGCCATGGATGGAGGAAGAGACTATTAGACACTAAACCTCCTCTCCTTCTTCATGTTGCTCTCAACAGTGCAGCTCTTGCTTTCCCCAGACACTTCTCTGTAAGCCTGTTCAGACCTTCTCTATGTAACCTGTCCTGTTTGATCATTCTCATCAATTGAACAGCAATAAGATGAATTCTACCATCTTTACTACTGGTCACATGGAGATATCTAATATAGATTACTCAGTGGTTGTTATAAACTTGGATTTTACTTGGAGATAGCTAGCTAAAGTATTCCATTTGAGAAAACGTTCATTAGAATCTGTAATTTTACCGTTTCTACCACTATGCTGACATTTGGCCACCTGTACATGTGACAAAAAGGAGTTTGAGCATTCAGTAATCTGACCCCCAGTCTGAGTCCACTATCCTCGGGAGACGTGTTGAGTCCTCACGTTATGTGCACTACCCACATCAGACCACAATTGACCGGGGTCAGAGGTCCCTGCCAGCCTAGGGACTAGGGCTGGGCAATAGATAAAATAAATTCTACTTTGTTTGAACGCAATGTTCCAAATGCCAGTACTGCAAGAATCAAGGTTTAATTTGTTTGTTTATTTGAGCATTTGTCTTTTTGGTCTCGTCTCTTTTGCTCCTTCTGTGCTGTGTGCAACTTCCCAGTCACAGACACCCTCTCCCTGCCACTCACAACAAAGACGGAAGATCACTTCTTCCTCTCTGACAGAAAGCAGTTTCAACTCGCTATTTGCATTTGAGGTTTGGTCCAACAGAATCGGTCATATGGACGCAGAAACACATTGAGACATTGTCCTAAAGGCCGTAACCTTTCTATCCACACCATCTGTACCAACTGACCCTACTAAAATAGGGAATATCAATGATAGAGGTTGACCGATTAATCGGAATGGCCGATTAATTAGGGCCGATTTCAAGTTTTCATAACAATCAGAAATCGGTATTTTTGGACACCATATTTTTTTTTTTACACCTTTATTTATCCTTTATTTAACTAGGCAAGTCAGTTAAGAACACATTCTTATTTTCAATGACGGCCTAGGAACGGTGGGTTAACTGCCTTTTTAACTGATTTTTACCTTGTCAGCTCGGGGATTCAATCTTGCAACCTTACAGTTAACTAGTTCAACGCTCTAACCACCTGATTACATTGCCTGTTACGCGAATGCAGAAAGAAGCCAAGGTAAGTTGCTAGCTAGCATTAAACTTATCTTATAAAAAACAATCAATCATAATCACTAGTTAACTACACATGGTTGATGATATTACTAGTTTATCTAGCGTGTCCCGCGTTGCATATAATCGATGCGGTGCGTATTCGCGAAAAAGGACTGTTGTGTGTGTACCAACTGTCTCCAATGTGTACCTAACCATAAACATCAATGCCTTTCTTAAAATCAATACTCAAGTATATATTTGTTGTGCGATGTAACAGGAATATTTAGACTTAGGGATGCCACCCGTTAGATAAAATACGGAACGGTTTCGTATTTCACTGAAAGAATAAACGTCTTGTTTTCGAGATGATAGTTTCCGGATTGGACCATATTAATGACCTAAGGCTCGTATTTCTGTGTGTTATTATGTTATAATTAAGTCTATGATTTGATAGAGCAGTCTGACTGAGCGATGGTAGGCACCAGCACGCTCGTAAGCACTCATTCAAACAGCACTTTCGTGCGTTATGCCAGCAGCTCTTCGCTGTGCTTCAAGCATTGAGCTGTTTATGACTTCAAGCTTATCAACTCCCGAGATTAGGCTGGTGTAACCGATGTGAAATGGCTAGCTAGTTAGCGGGGTGCGTGCTAATAGCGTTTCAAACGTCACTCGCTCTGAGACTTGGAGTGGTTGTTCCCCTTGCTCTGCATGGGTAACGCTGCTTCGAGGGTGGCTGTTGTCGATGTGTTCCTGGTTCGAGCCCAGGTAGGGGCGAGGAGAGGGACGGAAGCTATACTATTACACTGGCAATACTAAAGTGCCTATAAGAACATCCAATAGTCAAAGGTATATGAAATACAAATGGTATAGAGAGAAATAGTCCTATAACAACTACAACCTAAAACTTCTTACATGGGAATATTGAAGCCTCATGTTAAAAGGAACCACCAGCTTTCATATGTTCTCATATTCTGAGCAAGGAACTTAAACGTTAGCTTTTTTACATGGCACATATTGCACTTTTACTTTCTTCTCCAACACTTTGTTTTTGCATTATTTAAAACCAAATTGAACATGTTTCATTATTTATTTGAGGCTAAATTGATTTTATTGATGTATTATATTAAGTTAAAATAAGTGTTCATTCAGTATTGTTGTAATTGTCATTATTATTATTATTATTAATTTTTATTTTTTTTATTTTTTATTTTTTTTGGTCCTCCAATAATTGGTATCGGTATCGGCATTGAAAAATCATAATCGGTCGACCTCTAATCAATGAACATAGTGGGAAATTAATGATCAGTTTCAGTTGTGCACGGCCTTGGAGTTTAACGTACCGCTTGCAACATTTTAGCCAGACTTACGGGCTAGCTGTCTAGTTTGTGTTTTATAAATGTGCAATGAACATAAAAACATGCATTTATATATGGGCAGAAGTTCCTTAGGATCCGTAATTTGAATGTTTCTACCACTATGCTGACATTTGGCTACCTGTACATGTGGCAAAAAGTCTCAGCATTCAGCAATGAGAGTCTCATTCTGAGAAGAAAAGCATCTTATCCAGGTAGGCCACTTGATTTCAACATTAAACAAAAGTGGACAACTAAGTTTACATATGTAACCACGGTTATGTGAGCCATTGGATCACTCCAATATGGTAACCTTCCGAGAGGCCGAGAAAGAATATCAGATTAGTCCCGTGTACCGGGTAGTTCTGCGACTGACCACCTTAAATAGCTGTCGCCGCACTACTTCCACCTCGTGTCTTTTGACGAGCCGTAAATCACAGAGAGGATTGGAGTGATCCAATAGCTCACATAACCGTGGTTACATAAGTAACCTTTGATATGTAGCACTATATTGGATCACTCCAATATAGTATCACAATACCAGATTCAAATCGGTGAACTAGGTAAGGGCCAGACAGAGAGCAAAGTCCCGTAGGACTGAGCTCAGGGCTATGTTCCTCCGTTCCCACTCAGGGTTTGGGCAACACCCACCACAGCAGTTCCGACCTCATTGGCCGGGGCAACAATGACTCGATGTACCTAGAAAAAAGGTGCTAGACGATGCTCAACTGGCCGAGGCGTAAATGTCATTGAGGGGAACTCCTCAAAGCAGTGCCCACGATATACATACTGCTCTAGTAGAATGGCCGGCTGGGCAGCCTATATGCGTAAGTGTCAACAATCCAATGTGAGTCTTTGTATCGATAGGCTCTGGCCTAGAACTCTCACCATAACAAACTAATAGGCGATCAGACTGTCGTATTGCCTGCGTCTGTGTAATGTAAGTGTCTAAGGCCCTGACCGGGCACAGCACACTTGGGGGGGGTGGGGGAATAACACCCAGCTCATCCGCAGGAGAAGCATACGCGGACAAACGTAAGGGCCAGTTCACATCTGTCAAACAGGACCTTCGGCAAGAATGAGAGGTTAAGACGGAGGGTGACACTCCTCGTCTGGACCCATTCGTAAAAACATTAGGTGCACACTGAAAAAGCATGAAGTTCGCTCACCCTCTTGAGGTAATAGCCAACAGGAATGCCACCTTCATGGATAGATGCTTCAAAGTCCTCGACTCTAGGGGCTCAGCAAGCACTGACAGCACCACGTTAACGTTCCAGTTTGGCACAGAGAGGGCCATTGCTGGACATAGACGTCGAACTCCATAAATTTGGAGAGCAATGAACTTCGTCATGGCAGGCCGAAATAACGGCTACACTCTCAATGTGGAATGCCGCTCGGCCCGCATTGAGGAGTGACTAAAACAGTTTGCACATATGGCTCTCACACCAGGTACAGAATATGCCCCACCACATTTGACATGACGCGTTGGTGGAAGAAACCATGGCGCTCGGCACTGTGTTCACCACATTGTCCTAAAGGCCTAGACTGGTCCACTAACACCTCTGAGGCCAAGCCCGAAGATGGAGGCGGTGCGGATCCCAATTCCAACAGTATTCAAGGAAATATTGTAGTTCCCAAGGTATGTCCAACCTGATTAGCCAATGGGCTTTCATGATTTTGCAGGAAAATCATTATTAGTTCAGCGCATGACAACCCGCCTCCCCTCTGCTCCAAATTCAAAACCAAGGCGGCACTGAAGATGAGATTCGTTTTCACATGGCTAGCAGCTAGCAAGCTTTCTTTTGTTATTTAAAAAGTTAAGGGCGCAAAATATCATCAGCAAAGAAAAATAAGGCAGATGTCCGCTCATCTATTGCCTCTTGGACAAAGGAATATGGATTTGTTTAACTAAGAGTCGAGCTGTTTGCGCTCTGTTGTAAAACTGTTGTTTGTCGGACATCAAGTGTACAGCGTCACTTTGAAACGAGACATGAGAAAAACTTCAAGGATGAGGCGGACAAGGCTTTAGGAATCAAGAGGGCCCTGTCCAAAAGCAAAGCAGTGTGTTTACAAATCTACATGCAGTCAAATCAAGCTACAAAGTTTGCTCAGTGCATTGCTAAACATGGAAACCCATTTACTGATGGGGGAATATGTCAAGGAAGATTTCCTCAGTAGTTCACAGGCTTTACTTGATGGATTGCCTAACAAAAGACACAATCATCTCAAAGACATCAAATCAAACTTTGTCACCTGCGCCGAACACAAGTGTAGACCTTACCATGAAATGCTTACTTACAAGCCCTTAACCAACAATGCAGTTCAAGAAAGAGTTAAGAATATATTTGCCAAATAAACTAGAGTAAAAAACACAAAATAACAATAATGAGACTATATACAGGGGGTACCGGTACCGAGTCAACGTGCGGGGGTAGAGGTTAGTCGAGGTAATTTGTACATGTAGGTAGGGGTAAAGTAACTATGCATAGATAATAAACAGTGAGTAGAGGCAGTGTAAAAACTAGGGATGCATAACATAAAAAAATATTTATAAAAACTTTTTTTTTTTAAAGAAAATCAGTGAGCATATCGGAATCGGCCGATATTGACTAAAAATGCCAACATCGGCCCGATGTCTAGTTTAACACCGATGTGCAAAACCAATGTCATAGCTGACGTGCATACCTATATAACGTAGGTAGATGACGTAATGACACCACGAAAAATACAGCGCTACACAGAACAAAAGCAGAAAAATACTAAGCGCACATTTCCAACAAATAAACAAGTTCAAGTCGAGCAGTTATTTGAAAGAGTAAGAACATTTCAGCGAGACAACTCAAAAGCGGAATACATTAACGCCAAGATAATGGAATACATTGTCCTTGACAATCAACCTTTCTTGGTCGTGGATGATGTTGGCTTTCGCCGACTGATCGAGCCCCAGGACACACTATTTTTCAGATGTTGCCCTACCGGAGTTACACAGTATTGTTGAAACTCACATTAATGAGCTACTTGCTATGGGCGTCACTGATATTAGCTTCACGACTGACATTTGGACCAGCGATGTCAGCCCCATGAGCATGCTGAGTCTGACAGCACAGTGGTTCGACGAGGATTTTGTACTGAGGAAAGCCATACTGCATGCTCAAGAATGCGCTGGTCTCATACCGCTGCTGCCATTTCAATGGCATTTGAGAACATGAACACACTCATAGCTCCATTCAAACAACTGACTCGAGAAATAAGCTGCAGCAGACATGATACCCTGTCATGGCATTGAAACGCCTGCTCAACAAAACTGCCCACACAGACGGTGGGGTTAAAACTTACAAAAGTACTCGAGGCTGTGAACAAGCGATTCGGTGGCATTCTATCTGAGCCTCTTTACTGTGTCGCCACCATGCTCGATGCTAGGTACAAGGACCGCTACTTCGATGCAGACAAGAAACAGGGTTTACGTTAGGGCTGTGTGGTATACCGTATTTTACTATACACACCAGTATTTATGCACGGACCAGTTTGGGTTTTTACTTTACCTTCTATAACTGGATTTTAATATTTGGTTTGTTAAATGTGATACGTCCATTTTTATAGTTTACGTCCATTTTTATACGTCCATTTTTATAGTCAACCTGTGGGTCGATTTTGGCATTGGCGGGTAAGATGTCTATTTCACCAGCCACGTTGGCAGGTGGTCAGTGCCACTTTCTGCCATTTTGCTTCATACCTGATAAATTAATCGCTAAGTCAAAACTACTACAAATCCTATTCCACCTTGAGCTGCAACACTGCCTGGCTGGGGGCACGTGAAGAGCTGAGTGAAATATTCATTTTTAGAAGTGCTCTGCACAGGCATATAAATTGGTCTCATTTACTTGAAACAAAAGTCTACTCTAGTGAGACTTTCTCCTTGTGTTTCTTGGCCATTTACATTTTGTTCACAAGCTAGGTTGTTTTTCTTGTTTACCCAAGAAAGCAAAGGTAACTGAACTAAATGACTATCGCCCCGTAACACTCACTTCTGTCATCATGAAGTGCTTTGAGATGCTAGTTAAGGATCATATCACCTTGAGCTTACCTGACACCCTAGACCCACTTCAATTTTCTTACCGCCCCAATAGATCCACAGACGATGCAATCGCCATCGCACTGCACACTACCCTATTCCATCTGGACAATAGGAATACCTACGCAAGAATGCTGCTCATTGACTATAGCTCAGCCTTCAACACCAAGCTCATGATTAAGCTCGGGCCCTGAACCCCACCCTGTGCAACTTGGTCCTCAACTTCCTGACAGACCGCCCCCAGGTGGTAAAGGCAGGAAACAACACCTCAACACAGGGGCCCCACAAGGGTGCGTGCTCAGCCCCCTCCTACACTCCCTGTTCACCCATGACTGCGAGACCACACACACCAACTCAATCAAGTTTGCAGACGACACAACAGTAACATGCCTGATTACCAACAATGACGAGAGAGCCTACCGGAAGGAGATGAGGGCACTGGCGAAGTGGTGCCAGGAAAATAACCTCTGCCTCAACAAAAACAAAAGGAGCTGATTGTGGACTTCAGGAAAAACAGCAAAGGGAGCACGCCCATATCCACATCGACGGGACCGCAGTGAAGGTGAAAGCTTCAAGTTCCTCGGCGTACACATCACTGACAATCTGAAATGGTCCACCCACACAGACAGTGTGGTGAAGAAGGCGCAACAACGCCTCTTCGACCTCAGGAGGCTGAAGAAGTTTGGCTTGGCACCTAAAACCATCAAACTTTTAAAGATGCACAATTGAGAGCATCCTGTCGGGCTGTAGCACCGCTTGGTATGCAACTGCACCACCCGCAACCGTAGGGCTCTCCAGAAGGTGGTGCGGTCTGCCCAACGTATCACCGGGGGTACACTGCCTGACCTCCAGGACACCTACAGCACCCGATGTCACAGGAAGGCCAAAAAGATTATCAAGGACAACAACCACCCGAGCCACTGCCTGTTCACCCCGCTATTATCCAGAAGGAGAGGTCAGTACAGGTGCATCAAAGCTGGGACCGAGAGACTGAAAAAAAGCTTCTATCTCAAGGTCATCCGACTTTTAAAAAAAACATCACTAGTCGGCTACCACCCGGTTACTCAAGCCTGCACCTTAGAGGCTGCTGCCCTATATACAGTTGAAGTCGGAAGTTTACATACACCTTAGCCAAATGCATTTAAACTCAGTTTCACAATTCCTGACATTTAATCCTAGTAAAATTCCCTGTTTTAGGTCAGTTAGGATCACCACTTTATTTTAAGAATGTGAAATGTAGAGAGAATGATTTATTTCAGCTTTTATTTCTTTCATCACATTCCCAGTGGGTCAGAAGTTTACATACACTCAATTAGTATTTGGTAGCATTGCCTTTAAATTGTTTAACTTGGGTCAAACGTTTGGGTAGCCATCCACAAACATCCCACAATAAGTTTTTTGGCCCTGTCCCTGTCCTTCCCACAATAAGTATTTTGGCCCTGTCCTCCTGACAGAGCTGGTGTAACTGAGTCAGGTTTGTAGGCCTCCTTGCTCGCACACGCTTTTTCAGATCTGCCCACAAATTGTCTGTAGGGTTGAGGTCAGGGCTTTGTGATGGCCACTCCAATACCTTGATATTGTTGTCCTTAAGCCAGTTTGCCACAACTTTGGAAGTATGCTTGGGGTCATTGTCCATTTGGAAGATCCATTTGCGACCAAGCTTTAACTTCCTGACTGATGTCGCATCAATATATCCACATAATTTTCCTACCTCCTCATGATGCCATCTATTTTGTGAAGTGGACCAGTCCCTCCTGCAGCAAAGCACCCCCACAACATGATGCTGCCACCCCCGTGCTTCACGGTTGGGATGGTGTTCTTCGGCTTGCAACCCTCCCCCTTTCTCCTCTAAACATAACGATGGTCATTATGGCCAAACAGTTCTACTTTTGTTTCATCAAAAAGTACAATCTTTGTCCCCATGTGCAGTGGCAAACCGTAGTCTGGATTTTTTATGGCGGTTTTGAAGCAGTGGCTTCTTCCTTGCTGAGCGGGCCTTTCAGGTTATGTCGATATACGATTCGTTTTACTGTGGATATAGATACTTTTGTACCCGTTTCCTCCAGCATCTTCACAAGGTCCTTTGCTGTTGTTCTGGGATTGATTTGCACTTTTCGTCAACAATTTTTTTTTCTGAGGTCTTGGCTGATTTCTTTTGATTTTCCCATGATGTCAAGCAAAGAGACACAATGATGTCAATTACCCTATCAGAAGCTTCTAAAGCCATGACATCATTTTCTGGAATTTTCCAAGCTGTTTAACTTCTTTGATATAGGGGGCAGCATTTTCACTTTTGGATGAATTGCGTGCCCATAGTGAACTGCCTCCTACTCTGTCCCAGATGCTAATATATGCATATTATTATTACTATTGGATAGAAAACACTCTGAAGTTTCTAAAACTGTTTGAATGATGTCTGTGAGTATAACAGAACTCATATGGCAGGCAAAAACCTGAGAAAAAATCCAAACAGGAAGTGAGAATTCTGAGAGTGGTCGATGTTAAACTCATCGCCTATTCAATTCCCTGTAATATATGGATCTGTTTGCACTTGCTACGCCTTCCACTAGATGTCAACAGTCGGTAGAACGTTGAATGAAGTTTATACTGTGTTGTGGGACCGGATGAGAGGGGAATGAGTCAGTGGTCTGGCAGATTGCCAGTTCCTGGTCACGCGCTTGGCTGTGAAAATGGCTGTGTTTTTCTGTGGCTATGTACTGAGCTAACTAATAGTTTTTTGTGCTTTCCCCGTAACTCATTTTTGAAATCAGATTGATTTTTATAGTAATATATTTGTATTTGGCGCGCTACATTTTTTCTGGCTTTTGGCCAAGTACGACGCTACCGTCCCACATATCCCAGGGAGGTTAAGCTTTCTCGCCCAGGGGTTCCGCTAGCGGAACACCCACAACATTCCGCTGAAAGGGAAGCGTGCGAAATTCAAAAATATTTTTTTGAAATATTTAACTTTCACACATTAACAAGTCCAATACAGCAAATGAAAGATAAACATCTTGTGAATCCAGCCAACGTGTCCGATTTTTTAAATGTTTTACAGCGAAAACACAACATATATTTATGTTAGCTCACCACCAAATCCAAAAAAGCACAGACGTTTTTTCACAGCAAATATAGCTTTCACAAAACCCACAAATATGGATAAAATTAATCACTAACCTTTGAACATCTTCATCAGATGAGTCATATGACATCATGTTACACAATACATTTATGTTTTGTTCGATAACGTGCCAATACAGTGGGGCAAAAAAGTATTTAGTCAGCCACCAATTGTGCAAGTTCTCCCACTTAAAAAGATGAGAGAGGCCTGTAATTTTCATCATAGGTACACTTCAACTATGACAGACAAAATGAGAAAAAGAAATCCAGAAAATTGTAGGATTTTTAATGAATTTATTTGCAAATTATGGTGGAAAATAAGTATTTGGTCACCTACAAACAAGCAAGATTTCTGGCTCTCACAGACCTGTAACTTCTTCTTTAAGAGGCTCCTCTGTCCTCCACTCGTTACCTGTATTAATGGCACCTGTTTGAACTTGTTATCAGTATAAAAGACACCTGTCCACAACCTCAAACAGTCACACTCCAAACTCCACTATGGCCAAGACCAAACAGCACCAGAAGACCAAAAGGACACCAGAAACAAAATTGTAGACCTGCACCAGGCTGGGAAGACTGAATCTGCAATAGGTAAGCAGCTTGGTTTGAAGAAATCAACTGTGGGAGCAATTATTAGGAAATGGAAGACATACAAAACCACTGATAATCTCCCTCGATCTGGGGCTCCACGCAAGATCTTACCCCGTGGGGTCAAAATGATCACAAGAACGGTGAGCAAAAATCCCAGAACCACACGGGGTGACCTAGTGAATGACCTGCAGAGAGCTGGGACCAAAGTAACAAAGCCTACCATCAGTAACACACTACGCCGCCAGGGACTCAAATCCTGCAGTGCCAGACGTGTCCCCCTGCTTAAGCCAGTACATGTCCAGGCCCGTCTGAAGTTTGCTAGAGAGCATTTGGATGATCCAGAAGAAGATTGGGAGAATGTCATATGGTCAGATGAAACCAAAATATAACTTTTTGGTAAAAACTCAACTCGTCGTGTTTGGAGGACAAAGAATGCTGAGTTGCATCCAAAGAACACCATACCTACTGTGAAGCATGGGGGTGGAAACATCATGCTTTGGGGCTGTTTTTCTGCAAAGGGACCAGGACGACTGATCCGTGTAAAGGAAAGAATGAATGGGGCCATGTATCGTGAGATTTTGAGTGAAAACCTCCTTCCATCAGCAAGGGCATTGAAGATGAAACGTGGCTGGGTCTTTCAGCATGACAATGATCCCAAACACACCGCCCGGGCAACGAAGGAGTGGCTTCGTAAGAAGCCTTTCAAGGTCCTGGAGTGGCCTAGCCAGTCTCCAGATCTCAACCCCATAGAAAATCTTTGGAGGGAGTTGAAAGTCTGTGTTGCCCAGCAACAGCCCCAAAACATCACTGCTCTAGAGGAGATCTGCATGGAGGAATGGGCCAAAATACCAGCAACAGTGTGTGAAAACCTTGTGAAGACTTACAGAAAACGTTTGACCTCTGTCATTGCCAACAAAGGGTATATAACAAAGTATTGAGATAAACTTTTGTTATTGACCAAATACTTATTTTCCACCATATTTTGCAAATAAATTCATTAAAAATCCTACAATGTGATTTTCTGGATTTTTAAAAATAATTTTGTCTGTCATAGTTGAAGTGTACCTATGATGAAAATTACAGGCCTCTCTCATCTTTTTAAGTGGGAGAACTTGCACAATTGGTGGCTGACTAAATACTTTTTTGCCCCACTGTATATATATTTAAAAAATCTCAGTTTACATTGGCGCGTTACGTGCAGTAATGTTTTGATTCCAAAACATCAGGTGATTTTGCAGAAATACTCATAATAAACATTGATAAAAGATGCAAGTGTTATTCACAAAATTAAAGATAAACTTATCCTCTATGCAACCGCTGTGTCAGATTTCAAAATAAACTTTACAGAAAAAGAATAATCTGAGAACGGTGCTCAGAGCACAATCCAGCCAAAGAAAAACACTATAAATATGCACTTACCTTCGAATAACTTCATCAGAAGGCACTCCCAGGATTCCCAGTTTGACAATAAATGACTGAAAATATCCATAAAGCCCATCATTTAGCCACTTCTTAGCATGTTCAGCCCACGAATCCATTTTCATGACGCACGAGCAATCCCTCCAGACAAAAACTCAAAAAGTTCCGTTACAGGTCGTAGAAACAAGTCAAATGATGTATGCAATCCATATTTAGGATGTGTTTAACATTAATCATCAATAAGGATCCAACCGGAGAATTTCATTGTCTGAAGAAAGAGCATTGGAACGAGAGCACTCTCTCTCCCGCGCAAAATGAGACTGAGAATTTCTGAAGACCACTCAGTAAAATAGCTCCTATGAGCCCCTCCTTTATAGTAGAATCATATAACCAAAATCTAAAGACGGTGACATCTAGTGGAAGCCCTAGGAAGTGTTTGCTTATCCATAACTATATGGGGTATCATTTGGCACTGTTTTGAAAATCGAGTTCTCACTTCCTGTTTGGAAGTCTTCTCAGGTTTTTGTCTGCCAAATGAGTTCTGTTATACTTACAGACATAATTCAAACAGTTTTAGAAACTTCAGAGTGTTTTCTATACAATAGTAATAATAATATGCATGTATTACCTTCTGGGGCAGAGTAGGAGGAAATTCCGTTTGGGTACGCAATTCGTTCAAAGTGGAAACACTGCCCCCTGTCCATAACAGGTTTTAAAGGCACAGTCAATTTAGCGTATGTAAACTTCTGACCCACTGGAATTGTGATACAGTGAATTATAAGTGAAATAATCTGTCTGTAAACAATTGTTGGAAAAATGACTTGTGTCATGCACAAAGTAGATGTCCTAACCGACTTGCCAAAACTATAGTTTGTTAACAAGAAATTTGTGGTGGTTGAAAAATGAGTTTTAATAACTCCAACCTAAATGTATGTAAACTTCCGACTTCAACTGTATTTACTAATGTCGGGTTGACCTAGGGGTCATGAAAAGGGTTGTACCAAAATGTTTGATGTATTAGAATAATTGATTATTCTTATGTTGTATTAATAGAAGGGGAGGGGTTATAAGATGAATAAGGTCCTAGACTACAGATTAACAATATATATACATATGAGGTTTTAATATTGTTCCACAGTTGTTTTCTAATTCTCTCTCTCTGCCTCATTAAAAAGAGGCCCCTCTGAGTAATGTGTGACTGTGAAGAAGGAGCTCTGCAGGGGAGTGGAGGAGATAAGACTAGTCAAACATTCCACAATAAATCAAATTTGGGGAGTGGACGTTTACTGCTAAGTTTTAGATAACACTAAAAGCCATTGTTTATATAGCTTGGTAGGTAGGTTTTTGGTCTCAGGAGTAAAAAGGTAATGACGTAGGTAGTGACATCACCAGGCTAGACTGAGGGTGTAACAAAACAACTTGAGACTTTTTTTGTTGCAGAACTTACTCTGAAACATGCGTGCTATGTTCCTGATTGTCAACTTCTGTCTGCAATTGCATTAATAAAGGTTTTTGAATGATTTAATTAAATATATTGTCATAATGCTAATTTCACCAATGATTGACAAGGACGAAAGTAACGAACACTATATTATATTCTACTGTATTTTAGTCAATGCCACTCCAACATTGCGCTTAGTATTTTTCTTCTTTTGTTCTGTATAGAGCTGTATTTTTTGTGGGGTCATTATGTCATCTACCTACGTTATATAGGTATGCACGTCAGCTTTGACATCGGTTTTGCACATCGGCGTTAAACTAGACATCAGGCCGATGCCGATGTTGGCATTTTTAGCTAATATCGCCCGATTCCAATATGCTCACTGATATATCGTGCATCCCTAATAATTTTAGCAGGAGATAAAATATTTTTCCTGGTAAAAAATCTGAGTGGCTGGTAGATTTTTAAATCTACCTGCCACAGTGGCTGGTGGAGCGAAATGTTTATTTTATGCCCTGAGTCAAAATAGTAAACTCTTGCTCGACTCCCAATGCAAGATGAAACTGGTGTGCACACATACACGCCACCTCATTATTGCAGTGTCCAACTATGATGACTAATATCGCGTTCTAGAGGACTGGCATGAACATAAAGCTTCACATTTGCTCATCAACTTAGCCTATAAAATGCCTATTTTGTTTGAATATAAGAGGTGATGTGTAGGAACTAGAATATTTCAGTGTTATTTCTACTGTGCGCCACCTTGACAGATCCCATGGGATGATGATCACTCTACGCTGATAAGCCTATTCTTTGCCACGTTATATCTCTCTTTTGGGCGGGTCTAGTATTACTAGAGATGTTGGTTATGTAATTATTATCCATGCATGCACGTTACTCCAGAGGACGATTCACACAGGATTCGTTTTTCCAAACTGCCCCCTAATTCTTTATTTTTTCCATTTAATTGACTCATGACAGAAACCTGGAGGTTTTTATTCTAGGGGTGAAGATATTTCAACGTCATGTCTAGACGATAATAGGCTACACATAACTTGTGCTTGGCTGCCAAATGTATAGGTATCCCCATAATATTTAAATTGAGGAAGTGTCATTATTTTAGCGAGCCATCGTAGACGTCATTCCTAATAAAAAATTCCTTCGATCCTGCTGATTTGAGCTGCTGAACATTATTTGCACTTGAGATGCTTTGATGGAAAAAGATGAACTTCCCATTTACAAAGAGTTTAGCGGTGATGCCCTGCTTTGCAATTGATTGTCCTATGACCCTCACACTCAACTCTGAACCTCGAAGCCAGTTCCACTGTGTTTTTTCATTGTTCCCTTCTAAATCAGGGACTGATTTAGACCTGGGATACCAGGTGTGTGTGCGCAATTCATTATCAGGTAGAACAGAAAACCAGCAGAATTTGGACCTCGTAGGGTAAGAGTTGAATACCCCTGGCCTAGGATATCAACAGCCAGCCAGGGTTTCATTAAATAAGCTATAGGCACAATAGGCCTACTTTTTATTGGACATTTAGGCCTAATTAAAACGCCATATTTGACAATGATCAATTTTAATTCACTGGCACTATGTAAAATAGCTTATCCATACTCATCGATGGCATAATCTACATTGAAATACAAAACATTAAAAACACCTGCTCTTCCCATGACAGACTGACCAGGTGAATGCTATGATCCCTTATTGATGCCACTTCTATAATAAGTTTAGATGAAGGGGAGGAGACAGGTTAAAGGATTGTTAAGCCTTGAGACAATTGAGACATGGATTGTGCATGTGTGCCATTCAGAGGGTGAATGGGCAAGACAAAAGATTTAAGTGCCTTTGAACGGGGTATGATAATAGGTGCCAGGCGCACCGGTTTGTGTCAAGAACTGCAACACTACTGGGTTTTTTCACATTCAACAGTTTCCTGTGTATATCAAGACCCAAAGGACACCCAGCCAACTTGACAACTGTGGGAAGCATTGGAGCATCCCTGTGGAACGCTTTCAACACCTCGTAGAAACCATGCCCTGATCAGCCTACTCATTGATAACCTCTATTTTAGTGAATTTGCGAGCCATTGCAAACCAAGAAACTGAGAGATACAGTATTGCGATATAGGCCTACATCTTTTGTTTACCGATACATGGTTCTGACTCTGTACTGCCTGGTGGCCCACCTGCCTACCAGTGACTAGAGGTCAACCTATTAAATCGGAATGGCCGATTAATTAGGGCCGATTTCAAGTTTTTATAACAATCGGAAATCTGTATTTCTTTTACACCTTTATTTAACTAGGCAAGTCAGTTAAGAACACATTCTTATTTTCAATGACGGCCTAGGAACGGGGGGTTAACTGCCTTGTTCAGGGGCAGAATGACAGATTTTTACCTTGTCAGCTTGAGGATTCAATCTTGCAACCTTACGGTTAACTAGTCCAACGCTCTAACCACCTGCGTTACATTGCACTCCACGAGGAGCCTGCCTGTTACGCGAATGCAGAAAGAAGCCAAGGTAAGTTGCTAGCTAGCATTAAACTTATCTTATAAAAAACAATCAATCATAATCACTAGTTAACTACACATGGTTGATGATATTACTAGTTTATCTAGCGTGTCCTGCGTTGCATATAATCGATGCGGTGCGCATTTGCGAAAAAGGACTGTCGTTGCTCCAACGTGTACCTAACCATAGACATCAATGCCTTTCTTAAAATCAATACACAGAAGTATATATTTTTAAACCTGCATATTTAGCTAAAAGAAATCCAGGTTAGCGGGCAATATTAACCAGGTGAAATTGTGTCACTTCTCTTGCGTTCATTGCACGCAGAGTCACGGTATATGCAACAGTTTGGCCGCCTGGCTCGTTGCAAACTAATTTGCCCGAATTTTACGTAATTATGACATAACATTGAAGGTTGTGCAATGTAACAGGAATATTTAGACTTAAGGATGCCACCCGTTAGATAAAATACGGAACGGTTTCCGTATTTCATTGAAAGAACAAACGTTTTGTTTTCGAGATGATAGTTTCCGGATTGAACCATATTAATGACCAAAGGCTCGTATTTCTGTGTGTTATTATGTTATAATTAAGTCTATGATTTGATAGAGCAGTCTGACTGAGCGATGGTAGGCACCAGTAGGCTCGTAAGCATTCATTCAAACAGCACTTTCGTGCGTTATGCCAGCAGCTCTTCGCTGTGCTTCAAGCATTGCGCTGTTTATGACTTCAAGCCTATCAACTCCCGAGATTAGGCTGGTGTAACCGATGTGAAATGGCTAGCTAGTTAGCGGGGTGCGCGCTAATAGCGTTTCAAACGTCACTCGCTCGGAGACTTGGAGTGGTTGTTCCCCTTGCTCTGCATGGGTACCGCTGCTTCGAGGGTGGCTGTTGTCGATGTGTTCCTGGTTTGAGCCCAGGTAGGGGCGAGGAGAGGGACGGAAGCTATACTATTACACTGGCAATACTAAAGTGCCTATAAGAACATCAAATAGTCAAAGGTATATGAAATACAAATGGTATAGAGAGAAATAGTCCTATAATTCCTATAATAACTACAACCTAAAACTTCTTACCTGGGAATATTGAAGACTCATGTTAAAAGGAACCACCTTTCATATGTTCTCATGTTCTGAGCAAGGAACTTAAACGTTAGCTTTCTTACATGGCACATATTGCACTTTTACTTTCTTCTCTAACACTTTGTTTTTGCATTATTTAAACCAAATTGAACATGTTTCATTATTTATTTGGGGCTAAATTGATTTTATTGATGTATTATATTAAGTTAAAATAAGTGTTCATTCAGTATTGTTGTAATTGTCATTATTACAAATAAATAAAAAGAATCGGCCGATTATTCGGTATCGGCTTTTTTTGGTCCTCCAATAATCGGTGTCGAGTTGAAAAATCATAATCAGTCGACCTCTACCAGTGACCCTCCCTTTTCTTGCTCTTTCAACTACTCATCTCCTCCATTGCAAAATACTTAATCTTAGTGGTAGTAGGAATCGAAGCTCGGGTCGAAGGGCAAAGAGTCAACTCCCCACCACAAATCACAGGCAAATGCCATTAGGTCTCTTTTTCAAACTAACACCAGCCTTGCTAGGAATACTCCCAGTGCACAAGCGTACTATGTTAGAGCTATGTGGTAATGTCACTTTTAATGCGTTTGCTTTTCATGTATTGTGTAATGGATGTGTATACAGATAGTTATGTATACTGCAATTGTTGCTTATTGATGGTTGACAGGTCACTGTAAATAAGAATGTGTTCTCAATCGATTTAACTGCATAAATAAAGATGAAATAAAATGATCAAGTGGTCAATTATAACAAGCAAAGTTAGCTAACATTAGCTAGCTAAGATAAAATTGCTTGCAAATAAATCTAGCTAGCTAGTTAACGTACTGAGCAAGATAAACAAATATAAACAAATCTAGCTCAGAATGCAAACACTGCATACTGTACAGATATATAGTGTGTTATAGCAGTTATATAAGGTGTTAGATAGTTAGCTATTATCAAACACCAGTTTGTCAATGCATTGCTACAAATAATGGACATTCTATGAGAAAGTAGCTAACTACTGTAGTGTAGCAACTTTGTTCCATATGGAACCGATCAATTCAGGCAGTTGCACAGCATTTATGCCAGCTTAGATTGTGCTGCAAATAATATATATTAGCCCTTTGCTACACATAATCATATGTTAACAAATAAGACAGCAGTTAGCCAACTTACCCTTGTTTGAACTACGTTTCCCTTTTTTACTCCTTGGCATGTCGCCAATCAGGTTTCTTCACAAATTCACTTCCAAGTCTCAACAGGGCACCCTCGGAGCCGAAACTGAACAATTAATATTCAAGGCCTTGACAGCCTTTTGAATACAACCCCGGAGGTCACGATGTATTCAAGATCTTAATTAGTGTGATGACACCAAATATCAAAAATAATTAACGTTAGCTAGACTCGATCCCCCACTTGTTTTTAGTGGCACCACCGCAGATGGTGTGGAGTTGGCTTTACAAGTCGAGGAATTTCGTTTTCTTCAAGATTTCAGAATACATTATCTGTGATTGTCCCCGGGTAACCGATATCCAATGCCAGATTGAGATATAACATGTTTTTTTAAAGTGTTTAGAATGGAGTATCGAGCACGTTGCTGTTCCACATTCACACATCTTCTTTGGTATAATGGCGTTCCACAAACGCTTAAGGTGCATGCGGCCACCTATTGCGCTGGAGTGTGCGTTCAATTATGGTTTGCCTAATTCTGTACTAAGAAAAAACAAATCCCATTAACTTCTATCAAACCCTCCCCAAAAACCCCATCCCTCTTCAAACTTTCTCTATCATGCTCAGACAATCTAGCTATAGGATTAAGCAGCATTTAAAAATCATGTCAACAGTAACATCTACTGTTATCCCTAATAACTGTTGCCGTATCCACAATAATTTTCAACCTGACATTTCTGCTTTTCACAATCCAAGTCGTGTTGATAACCTTCCCAAAGAAGCTATGAAGTCAATTTTATTTACCAACAAAGTGTCCTTTGACACAGCACATTTATGGGAGCAAGAATTCTAAAAAGGCCTCGAAACCATATCAGGAACACTGGGCTATAATAAGAAGGTCGGGACTAGTAAAACCACCAGTTCTAACAAATCCACCATCTTCTCCTGGGTAAGTGGTAACTGCTTTCAGACCCACCTCTTATTAGATATATTAGGCAAAGCTGGGTTTTGTAGTCATATGATAATTCTCATTCAAGTGCCCAAAGCATGAATTCGTCTTCGACTAAACTACAGTATCCATAACACCCCAAAACAAATCAGCTGTTGGGGTCGTCCGACAATTTTTTTGTTGTCAAACGAGCCAAATACAACCGGTGTGAACTTTACGGTGAAACGCTTACTTATGAGCCCTTTCGCAACGATGCAGAGTAAAAAAATTGTCAAATCAAATTGTATTTTTCACATGCTTTGTAAACAGTAGGTGTAATCTAACAGTGAAATGCTTACTTACGGATTCTTTTCCAACAATGCAGAGTTCAAGATAAAGATACAAAGATAAAATAAAAATAGAAATAGTGACATGAGGAATAAATACACAGTGAATAACGAATAACAATAACAAGTAAAAAATAACATGGCTAAATATAGGGAGTACCATACCAAGTCGACTTGCTCGGGTATGAGGTAATTGAGTTAGCTATGTACATATAGCTAGGGGTAAAGTAACTTGGCAATAAGATAGATAATAGACTGAGCTTTCGCAGTAGCGCATGTGGTGAGTGTGAAAATGTGAGTGTGGTGTCAGTATGCATGTTATGTGTGTGTTGGGGTGTCAGTGTAAGTAGAACAGTCTATGGCTTGGGTGGCTGGAGTGAAAATATGGAGGGGCTTCCTCTGACACTGCCAGGTAGAGAGGTCATGGATGGCAGGGAGCTGGGCCGCAGTGCTCACCACCCTCTGTAGCTCCTTGCGGTCAGGTGCCTTGCTGTTGCCGTACCAAGCAATGATGCAGCCAGTCAAGATGCTCTTAATGGTGCAACTGTAGAATGTTTTGAGGATCTGAGGGCCCATGCCAAGTGCCTGAAGGGGCACTATGTTGAGGGTCAGTGTGGCAGATGTGCTGTTACCTACCCTCACCACCTGAGGGCTGGCCCATCAGAAAGTCCAGGACCCAGTTGCAGAGGGAGGTGTTCAGTCCCAGGGTCCAGAGCTTGGTGATTAGCTTGGAGGGACTATGGCGTTGAACGCTGACCTGTAGTCAATGAACAGCATTCTCACATAGGTATTCCTCTTGTCCAGGTGGGAGAGAGCAGTGTGGAGTGCAATAGAGATTGCGTCATCTGTGGATCTGTTGGGGCGGCATGGGAATTGGAGTGGGTCCAGGGTGTCTGGGATGATAGTGTTGATATGTGCCGTGACCAGGCTTTCAAAGCATTTCATGGTTACAGATGTGAGTGCTACAGGGCGATAGTCATTTAGGCAGGTTACCTTTGAGTTCTTAGAAACAGGTGGTCTGTTTGAAACAGACTGGGACAAGGAGATGTTGAAAATGAAGACGCTTACCAGCTGGTCTACGCATGCTCTGAGAACACGCTCTGGTATGCAAGTGTTAACCTGTTACTCACGTTGGCCACGGAGAGCGAGATCACACAGTCATACGGGACAGCAGGGGCTCTCATGCCTGGTTCAGTGTTGTTTGCCTCGAAGGGAGAATAGAAGGCAATCAGCTCATCTGGGAGGTTTGCGTCACTGGACAACTCACAGCTGGGTTTCCCTTTGTAATCTGTAATAGCCTGCAAATCCTGCCACATCTGATGAGAGTCTGAGCCGGTGTGGTAGGATTCTATCTCAAATCAATCAAATCAAATGTTATTTGTCACAGACACATGTTTAGCAGATGTTATTGCGGGTGTAGCGAAATGCTTGTGTTTCTAGCTCCAACAGTGCAGTAATATCTAACAATTCACAACAATACACACAATACACACAACCTAAAAGTAAAATAATTGAATTAAGGAATATATAAATATTAGGATGAGCAATGTCGGAGAGGCATAGACTAAATACAGTAGAATAGAATACAGTATATACATATGAGATGAATAAAGCAAAAATATGTCAACATTATTAAAGTGACTAGTGTTCCATTATTAAAGTGGCCAGTGATTTCAAGCCCTGCGGTTGCAGGTGGTGCAGTTGCCGTACCAAACGGTGAAACAGCCCAACAGGATGCTCTCAATTGTGCATCTGTAAAAGTTTGTGAGGGTTTTAGGTGCCAAGCCACATTTGTTCAGCCTCCTGAGGTTGAAGAGGTGTTGTTGTGCCTTCTTCACCTCACTGTCTGTGTAGGTGGACCATTTCAGATTGTCCGTGATGTGTAAGCCAAGGAACTTCAAGCTTTCCACCTGCTCCACTGTGGTCCGGTGGATGAGGATAGGGGCGTGCTCCCTCTGCTGTTTCTTGAAGTCCACGATCAACTATTTTGTTTTGTCGACATTGAGTGAGAGGTTATTTTCCTGGCACCACACTCCCAGGGTCAAACTTGATGATTGAGTTGGAGGCGTGCGTGGCCATGCAGTCATGGATGAACAGGGAGTACAGGAGGGGTTGAGCACGCACCCTTTTGGGACCCCTGTTTTGAGGATCGTTGACGTGGAGGTGTTGTTTCCTACCTTCACCACCTGGGGGCGGCCCGTCAGGAAGTCCAGGACCCAATTGCACAGGGTGTGATTCAGACCCAGGGCCCCAAGCTTAATGATGAGCTTGGAGGGTACTATGGTGTTGAATGCTGAGCTATAGTCATTAGTTTCAGTTACCTTTGCTTTCTAGGGTACAGGAGCAATGGTGGAAGCAAGTGGGGACAGAATACTGGGTTCAGGAATTAATTGAATATGTCCGTAAACACTCCAGCCAGTTGGTCTGCACATGCTCTGAGGACGCGGCTAGGGATGTCATCTGGGCCGGAACATTGCGAGGGTTAACACGCTTAAATGTCTTATCAAATCAAATTTTATTTGTCACATACACATGGTTAGCAGATGTTAATGCGAGTGTAGCGAAATGCTTGTGCTTCTAGTTCCGACAATGCAGTAATAACCAACAAGTAATCTAACCTAACAATTCCACAACTACTACCTTATACACACAAGTGTAAAGGGATAAAGAATATGTACATAAAGATATATGAATGAGTGATGGTACAGAATGGCATAGGCAAGATGCAGTAGATGGTATAGAGTACATTATATACATATGAGATGAGTAATGTAGGGTATATAAACATAAAGTGGCATAGTTTAAAGTGGCTAGTGATACATGTATTACATAAAGATGGCAAGATGCAGTAGATGATATAGAGTACAGTATATACATATACATATGAGATGAGTAATGTAGGGTATGTAAACATTATATTAAGTGGCATTGTTTAAAGTGGCTAGTGATACATTTTTACATAATTTCCATCAATTCCCATTATTAAAGTGGCTGGAGTTGAGTCAGTATGTTGGCAGCGGCCACTAAATGTTAGTGGTGGCTGTTTAACAGTCGGATGGCCTTGAGATAGAACCTGTTTTTCAGTCTCTCGGTCCCTGCTTTGATGCACCTGTACTGACCTCGCCTTCTGGATGATAGCGGGGTGAACAGGCAGTGGCTCGGGTGGTTGTTGTCCTTGATGATCTTTATGGCCTTCCTGTGACATCGGGTGGTGTAGGTGTCCTGGAGGGCAGGTAGTTTGCCCCCGGTGATGCGTTGTGCAGACCGCACCACCCTCTGGAGAGCCTTACGGTTGTGGGCGGAGCAGTTGCCGTACCAGGCGGTGATACAGCCCGACAGGATGCTCTCGATTGTGCATCTGTAGAAGTTTGTGAGTGCTTTTGGTGACAAGCCGAATTTCTTCAGCCTCCTGAGGTTGAAGAGGCATTGCTGCGCCTTCTTCACAACGCTGTCTGTGTGGGTGGACCAATTCAGTTTGTCCGTGATGTGTACATCGAGGAACTTAAAACTCTTACTCACATCGGCCACGGAGAAGGAGAGCCCACAGTCCTTGGGAGCAGGGCGCGTCGTTGGCACTGTGTTATCCTCAAAGCAGGCGAAGAAGGTGTTTCGATTGTTCGGAAGCAAGACGTCGGTGTAAGCTCCGTGACTGGTTTTCCCTCTGTAGACCCTGCCACATACGTTTTGTGTCTGAGCCGTTGAATTGCGACTCCACTTTGTCTCTATACTGACGTTTTGCGTGTTTGATTGCCTTACGGAGGGAATAACTCCACTGTTTGTATTCGGCCATATTCCCTGTCACCTTGCCATGGTTAAATGCAGTGGTTTGCGCTTTTAGTTTTGGGCGAATGCTGCCATCTATCTACGTTTTCTGGTTAGGGTAGGTTTTAATAGTCACAGTGGATACAACATCTCCTATACACTTCCTGATAAACTCAGTCACTTTATCCATGTATTCGTTGATGTTATTCTTAGAGGTTACCTGGAACATATCCCAGTTCGTGTGATCAAAACAATGTTGAAGCGTGGATTCCGATTGGTCAGACCAGTGTTGAATAGTCCTTAGCACGGGCACTTTCTGTTTGAGTTTCTGCCTATAGGAAGGGAGGAGCAAAATGGAGTCGTGATCAGATTTGCCGAAGGGAGGGCAGAGGAGAGCCTTGTAGGCATTTTGAAAAGCTGAGAAGCAGTGGTCTAATGTTTTCTCAGAGCAAGTGCTACAGTCAATGTGTTGGTAGAACTTTGGTTGCGTTTTCCTCAAATTTGCTTTATTAAAATCCCCAGCTACAATAAATGCGGCCTCAGGATATGTGGTTTCCAGTTTGCATAATGTCCAGTGAAGTTCTTTGAGGGCCGTCGTGGTATTGGCTTGAGGGGGAATATACACAGCTGTGACTATAACCGAAGATAATTCTCTTGGGAGGTCATACTGTCTGCATTTGATTGTGAGTTATTCTAGGTCGGGTGAAGAAAAGGACTTCAGTTTCTGTGTGTTATCACAATCACACCATGAATGGTTAATCATGAAACATACACCCCCGCCTTTCTTCTTCCCGGAGAGTTCTTTATTTCTGTCTTCACGATATACTGAGAACCCAGCTGGCTGTATTGACAAAGCCAGACAGTATATCCCGAGAGAGCCATGTTTTCGTGTAACAAAGTATGTTACAATCCCTGATGTCTCTCTGGAAGGAGATTCTCGCCCTGAGCTCGTCTACCTTATTATCCAGAGACTGAACATTAGCGAGTAATATACTCGGAAGCGATGGATGGTGTGCGCGCCTCCTAAGCCGGACTAGAAGTCCACTCCGAATACCTCATCGAATACCTCTTCTCCGCCAGTTGTGTTTTGGATCGGCCACTGGAAACAGTTCAATTGTCCTGGGGGGGTACGAACAAAGAATCCAATTCAGGAAAGTCTTATTCCCGATCGTAATGCTGGTGAGTTACCGACGCTCTGATATCCAAAAGTTATTTCCGGCTGTATGTAATTACACAAACAAATTCATGGTTTAATAATCTAAGAAATACCACACAAAAAAACGAAATACTGGAAAGTTGCTTAGGAGCTAGAAGCAGAGCTGCCCTATCTGCCGATGCCATCTAGTCCTATATTGATCTTTTCCATGTTTGATGGCTCGTCAGAGGTCCTAGCGGGCTTTGTCCGTGTCCCGTTCCTTGAAAGCGGTAGAAATCAAGTTTTCAATCAAGTTTATTTTATATAGCCCTTCGTACATCAGCTAATATCTCGAAGTGCTGTACAGAAACCCAGCCTAAAACCCCAAACAGCAAGCAATGCAGGTGTAGAAGCACTAGCCTTTAGCCCGGCACTCATATTGCCTGTAATCCATGGATTTTGGCTAGCGTATGTACGGTCACTGTGGTGACAACGTCGTCAATGCACTAATTGATGAAGCCTGTGACTGATGTGGTAAACTCCTCAATGTTATCGGATGAATCCTTGAACATATTCTAGTCTGTGCTGGTGAAGCAGTCTTGTAGTTTAGCATCCGCTTCGTTGGACCACTTCTGTACTGAGCTCGTCACTGGTACTGTTTGAGTTTTTGCTTGTAAACAGGAAGCAGGAGGATGAGGTCATGGTCTGATTTGCCGAAGGGAGGGCGATGGAGGCCCTTGTATGCACTTGTGGGTAGACGTGTTGGTAAAAGTGGGGAAAAACACATTTCAGTCTCTCAGCATTAAAGTCTCCGTCCACTAGAAACGTTGTCTGGGTGAGAGTTTTCTTGTTTGTTTATGGCCCTGTACAGCTCGTTGAGTGCCTGCTTAGTGCCATTCTCATTTTGTGGTGGGATGTAGACAGTAATGATTATTACAGATACACTCTCTTGGTAGATAAAAAGGTCTGCAATTTAACATGAGGTATTCTAATTCAGGTGAGCAAAAGCTTGAGACTTCCTTCACACTTGAAGCACAGAGTCCACTGTACGGTCGCTACGAAGCATGGCGAAACACTCCAGTTTTATGTCCATATCGCTTATCAACCAAGTTACTGAAAAGCATAAAATATTTGTTTTTCACGTCCCATTTTGTTGTCAAGTAACTGGACTTTTGCCAATAAAACAGAGAGCAGACAATTTTCTCCATATCTAACAAGGACTCCAGCCCTCCTCCTACTTGCCGGTCATGATGTGAGCTTTCTGTTCCAAAAAAGTAAGGATAAACACTAATAAAGTTACAAAATGGCAAAGTCGGGTTGGAGCACGTAAGATATCGGTCATCTCCCATCTTAACTGGTCTGTCTGGAGTTGTGCTGAGGAATGGGACTAACAATGATAGCAGTTTTAAAGTAGCAATACTTAAGCTTTTAATGATTTTAGATTTCCAGTTAATTATCCACACAGTACACAAATAAGATACATGATAAAATAACCAAATAATGGGAAAATCGTGTTTAATAATTTGCAAACAACAAAATCTTGAAAGTTTGTCAAGACAATACACAGGGCATTAATCAGCAGTAAATACAGTAGTCTATACATTTTGGCAATTGTCAAACAACATTAGTGACAGATGTTTAACTAGCATCTAGTGGAGTCATGTGCAATGACAATTCTCCAAAGATGGCTTTCCCCAACAAAGAGAAATGTATAATATATAATGAATTACCCTGAATTCTAATATTTAATTCTATGTGAATTATAACCTATATTACAAGGAAAATTAGGGTTTTAGATACAAACTACATCATTACCTTGCTATACAAGGCATTCACATGAACAAAAGTGAATATCAAAAACATTGAGACAATATTTCAATAGTAGAGGGGAGATGCAACACCATGAACACATCTATAAGATACTTCACAGTAGTTACAAGCAAGGTATTGGAGTTTTGCCACACATTACTGCATATATTGTTTAGTTTTAGTTTGTTGGGAATGTGACAACTAGGATTGTGGTACAAGCCTAAAGACAAAGTATCACAAAAGCAATTTGGAATCATATGAAGAGTTGTTTGTTCCTGCTGACATTTAGTATTAAGTTAGCAATTAGTAAACATTAACACGTCATTGTGCCACTTAGCCTGTAAAATGCAAGTTTAGATTCATACTATTAAACAGGAGAAAATGTTTTGCTCAGCAGTCCTGTAAACGTGACTTGCTCCTGTGTCTCTTGGTTTACATAGCACGTGTTGCTGCTTTTGCTGACTGGTCAGTGAGTCAGTGTCCTTCAAACCATATGGCTCATTCACACAACTCACTGTGGTCTAAATACCATCAACAAGCTTCAGATAACAGGAGTGAAAAGCCTCATCCTCAAGAGTGTAGCTGTATTTGTGTAGTTGAGTGGAGATTTGGGTGTAGGCAAGGCCACACACTCTCATAACCCATTCTCTATTGCTAAAGAAAGCCTTACAGTCCTTCAGGTTTGAGTGTCACTGTTCAAGGTAAACACAAGGGGGCAGCATTTGTTCTGATAGACTGATATCTTGTTGTCATTAGGAGGCAGTCTGTCCGATCAGGGTACTGTTTGCAGGCTGATCTCATAAGCCAGGTGTCCATTGAGGGACAGATCTAATGGCCAGAGTAGTAGTTTGTAGGCACGAAGGGCATCTTGGTGACCACTGCCTTCACTGCCTTCTTCCTCACTTCCACCTGAATGGGAGTTCCATTCTTGGCGTAAGCCACATCCACGTAACCCATGGCAACGTTCTGCTTCAGGCAGGGGGAGGGGCAACCACTGGTGACCTCACCTAAAAAAAGAATTATAACTGATAAAAAGAAAGCTGAATCTAATCTCAACAGCAATCCACACACAGCTAAATTTATATGGAACAGTGTCACATTTGGGCCTAAATAACACTACAGTGTAGGCCTACTAACAATGACAAACAATAACAGAAAATCATCAGGCCTGGTATCCTGATCCTAAGTAGGCATAATCAAACTTTTACGTATGATTATTCAGATCTTGTATCTTGTAATAGCTAGTAGAGATCCTCTAACTGACCTATGACCTTTCCCTCTGGGCTGAGAATGGGGGTGTGCTGTCTGACAGGGGGTCCCGTGGACACCAAGCCCACACGCTTCCTCATCGTCTTTGCCTTTATCTGGGGGACAATTATCTCAGCACCAGGGAAATCCTTTGCCTGACGCCGCCGCTTTCCTGCAAGTCCATCAAACAACCCAATTAACACAGACAGACAGACAGACAGACAGACAGACAGACAGACAGACAGACAGACAGACAGAGACAGACAGAGACAGACAGAGACAGACAGAGACAGACAGAGACAGACAGAGACAGACAGACAGACAGACACAGACACAGACACAGACAGACAGACAGACAGACAGACAGACAGACAGACAGACAGACAGACAGACACACACACACTATAAGGGAGTGTATAATAATGAGGAGTCACCTATGGTCCACACCAGTGTCGCCTCCACGGGGGTGGTGGTCTCATCGATGTCGTTACCATAGAGACAGAGGCCTGCCTCCAGCCTCAGACTGTCTCGCGCCCCCAGTCCGGCCAGCTTGACCTCACTGTTGGC
Organism: Salvelinus namaycush; assembly: GCF_016432855.1. Taxonomy (NCBI): domain Eukaryota; kingdom Metazoa; phylum Chordata; class Actinopteri; order Salmoniformes; family Salmonidae; genus Salvelinus; species Salvelinus namaycush. The sequence continues at coordinate 28,713,406 of NC_052322.1, read as the reverse complement.
CAACAGGCGCTCCGTCAGGGCCACCACACCAGATTTAGGCACTGAGATCTGAACAGGAGGATGAGGAGGAAATTACTAACACAATTTTGCAACACAACGAAAGAAACACATTCTTTTTTTACAAATGCCAATTGCTTTCAGACAAAGGATTCTTGAAAGAAATGCACAGAGCACAGAAAAATATCCATCTCTACTGAAGTAGAAAGAAAAAGAGAGTGAGAGGCCTACCTCCACTCCGTCTTCTCCAGTGTAGCCACAGCGGGTCACCCTGCAGCCCTGGATCCCAAACACAGTGGCCAGAGTGCTGGTCATGAAGGCCAACTTGCTGAGGTCATCTGTCAATCCCGGCTGGAGCACCTTGGCCATGGAGGGACCTGAGGAGGACATGTGCAGGGTCATATTCTTTAGTACACATAGTAGCAAAATGATTTGCAACGGAAAACAAAAATATCTTATGGGACAAGTTCAGGTAGTTCCTCCCTGTTTCTGTTGGGTACCTAATGAATACGACCAAGGTCAAATCAACATTTATTTGTCACATGCGCTGAATACTTACAAGCCCTTAACCAACAATGCTGTTGAAGAAATAGAGTTAAGAAAATATTTATGAAATAAACTAAAGGGGAAAAAAACTCAAATCAAATAATCAAATAGTAACAAGAAAATTACATAACAATAACAAGGCTTTATACAGGGGTTACCGGTACCGAGTCAATGTGCGGAGGTACAGGTTAGTCAAGGTAATTTGTAAAGTGACTAGAGGTCGACCGGACGATTAATTAGGGCCAATTTCAAGTTTTCATAACATTCGGTAATCGGCATTTTTGGACGCCGATTATGGCTGATTACATTGCATTCCACGAGGAAACTGTGTAGCAGGCTGACCAACTGATACGCGAGTGCAGCAATGAGCCAAGGTAAATTGCTGGCTAGCATTAAACTTATCTTATAAAAAACAATCAATCTTCACATAATCACTAGTCAACTACACATAGTTGATGATATTACTAGGTTATATAGCTTGTCCTGCGTTGCATATAATCAATGCGGTGCCTGTTAATTTATCATCAAATCACAGCCTACTTCGCCAAACGGGGGATGATTTAACAAAAGCGCATTCGCGAAAAAAGCACAATCGTTGCACGAATGTACCTAACCATAAACATCAATGCCTTTCTTAAAATCAATACACAGAAGTATATTTTTTTAAACCTGCATATTTAGTTAAAAGAAATTCATGGGCCTCCCGGGTGGCGCAGTGGTCTAGGGCACTGCATCGTAGTGCTAGCTGTGCCACCAGAGTCTCTGGGTTCGCGCCCAGGCTCTGTCGCAGCCGGCCGCGACCGTGAGGTCCGTGGGGCGACGCACAATTGGCCTAGCGTCGTCCGGGTTAGGGAGGGTTTGGCCGGTAGGGATATCCTTGTCTCATCGCGCTCCAGCGACTCCTGTGGCGGGCCGGGCGCAGTGCGCGCTAACCAAGGGGGCCAGCTGCACGGTGTTTCCTCTGACACATTGGTGCGGCTGGCTTCCGGGTTGGAGGCGCGCTGTGTTAAGAAGCAGTGCGGCTTGGTTGGGTTGTGCTTCGGAGGACGCATGGCTTTCGACCTTCGTCTCTCCGTACAGGAGTTGTAGCGATGAGACAAGATAGTAATTACTAGCGATTGGATACCACGAAAATTGGGGAGAAAAGGGGATAAAATTTAAAAATAAATAAATAAAATAAAAAATTCATGTTAGCAGGCAATATTAACTAGGGAAATTGTGTCACTTCTCTTGCGTTCATTGCACGCAGAGTCAGGGTATACGCAACAGTTTGGGCCACCTGGCTCGTTGCGAACTAATTTGCCCGAATTTTACATAATTATGACATAACATTGAAGGTTGTGCAATGTAACAGCAATATTTAGACTTAGGGTTGCCACCCGTTTGATAAAATACGGAACGGTTCCATATTTCACTGAAAGAATAAACAATTTGTTTTTTAAATTATAGTTTACGAATTTGACCATATTAATGACCAAAGGCTCATATTTCTGTGTGTTATTATATTATAATTAAGTCTATGATTTGATATTTGATAGAGCAGTCTGACTGAGCAGTGGTAGGCAGCAGCATGCTCGTAAACACTCATTCAAACTTTACTACATTTGCCAGCAGCTCTTAGCAATGCTTGATCACAGCGCTGTTTATGACTTCAAGCCTATCAACTCCCGAGATTAGACTGGCAATACTAAAGTGCCTATTAGAACATCCAATAGTCAAAGGTATATGAAATACAAATGGTATAGAGAGAAATAGTCGACGTGTAATAATTCCTATAATAACTACAACCTAAAACTTCTGAACTGGGAATATTGAAAAACTGGGAATATTGAACCACCAGCTTTCATATGTTCTGAGCAAGGAACTGAAACGTTAGCTTTTTTACATGGCACATATTGCACTTTTACTTTCTTCTCCAACACTGTGTTCTTGCATTGTTTAAACCAAATTGAGCATGTTTCATTATTTATTTGAGACTAAATAGATTTTATTTATGTATTATATTAAGTTAAAATAAAATTGTTCATTCAGTATTGTTGTAATTGTCATTATTACAAATACATATATATATATATAAAAATCAGCCGATTAATCGGTATCGGCTTTTTTTGGTCCTCCAATAATCGATGTCGGCGTTGAAAAATCATAATCGGTCGACCTCTAAAAGTGACCATGCATAGATAATAAACAGCGAGTAGCAGCAGTGTAAAAACAAAAAGGCGGGGGTACTTTCATCAAGGCATCAAGGCAAAGGGTGGCTACTTTGAAGGATCTCAAATATAAAATATATTTTCATTTTTTTAACACTATTTTGGTTACTACATGATTCCATATGTGTTATTTCATAGTTTTGATGTCTTCACTATTATTCTACAATGTAGAAAATAGTAAAAATAAAGAAAACTTTTGAAAGAGTAGATGTGTCCAAACTTTTGACTGGTACTGTATATCGAGTAGAACTGACGTTGCCATAAGAGAACTTACCTTGAACGGCAATCAAACATTCCTCCAGAAACTCCAGCTCCACATCGTGACCTTCTGCTTTGAACTTGGCTAGTCTAGCCTACATTAACACAGAAAGGATCAGATATATGAAACACAAACAGACATGACACTTCATAAAAGCATTACAAATCCATCCAAAACTTTGAGTGATGGTCGTCAAACACATGAGGTTTGTGGACTACTGACCTTCATGTTGGCAGAGTCCTTGTCTGCACAGCCAGCATTGGACACCACGTAGAGGTAGCCTTGGTCTGTCTTGGTGACGATAAGATCATCATTTATTCCTCCCTTGTCATTGGTGAAGAGGGTGAGCGTGCCCTGGAGATAAAAGTGTGAGAAGAGTGTGTGGGAAAATTAAGTGTATGTGCGTGTGTCTTTGCTTGCAGGCATTTGTCTCACCTGGTTGTCCTTCAGCTCTGCTATGTCTCCAACGATCATAGACTCTATAAACTTGACTCTGTCTCTTCCGTGGACTTTGCTCTGTTTGAGAGACACACAATGGATGGTATAGCCAATACAATGAGCACACAATATCTACCCATGCAAATTTGCTAAATGAAATCCCTCTCACCTGTAGCATGTGGCTGACGTCAAAGATGGAGCAGTGCTGGCGAGTGTGCATGTGGGAGTGGATGTGGCTGTCTTTGTATTGGACAGGCATGCTCCAGCCAGCAAACTCCACCATCTTACCCCCCTGGTCCCGATGGAAGTCAAACAGAGCTGTCTTCCTCGTACAGGCCTGGAAAACACTCTTTCATTATTGTTGTAACATATGCTGCCACACTGCTGTACCGTCATTACTGTAATGGTATCAGTGATGTAAAAGTCATAGCCTGGACGCCAGTCTGTTTCTGCCCTCCTGCCAACTTCTTATGGTATTGTCATGCCAATGACAATGGAGTAGACAAAAGCACAAACAGACCTGGGACCAGGCTAGTAAAGTCATGGAAGTTCATGTAACTGATTCATACAACTGATTGTCCTATCATTGTAGATGAGAACTCATTAGTGTGAAGAGGGCAACAGCAGGTCTGACTTGAAAGATTAATGTTTTCATCATAACCATAACAAATGCAGGTCCTATAATAGATACCAGTATTAATGTTGGTGATAAATTTGCCTCTTTCAACAGCCGCAGTGTACAGTATAAGTCTGGTGCGCGATATTAATAAAATGCACCCAAGTTATTATGCAGACTTCTTCTACTTCAACCATTGTCACTTTTAACCTTTAACCCAGCCACTGCTTGCTCTTATCAGTGAGCCATGCACTTTGGGGGCCGATGTTGGCCTGCTTACAGGTCAAGTATTTTGTGAAACAAGTCCAAAGTCATCTCTCTCTCTCTCTCTCTCTCTGTGTAGTCTAAACGAACACTGCTAACTAATCTCTACTGCTTGATGGGTACGATGTGCTATGTGTTCAGGGTGCCTACCTGTTCTTATTCATCTACTGTAAAGAGTGAACAATAGGCATACATACAGTGCCTTCGGAAAGTATTCAGACCCCTTGACTTTTCCACATTTTGTTACGTTACAGCTAGGGTTGCACATTTTGGGGAATATTCAGAGGTTTCAGTGGGAATTAACGTAAATATATGCAAATTAATATTAATACCATTTAAATGTAGATGTTTTTGCATTGGATATATTTACCATATCATATAGAGACAGAAACCTTTTACCTTATCATAAGTAGACATAATTGCAAATGATTAAATCCTTCCAATAGAATTTTTTTTAAACTATTTAGTTACAAATTGAACTTTAATTAAATGAGTTGACTCTTCACATGGGATGATTTCACTGAACAACAAAAGAAGGGAATATTGAATGATCCCCAATGATCCATCGCATCTCCCAAAAACGTTTTCAACATACATCTGTAAAATGATAGTCTAGAAACTAAAGCTTTGGTTGTCTTCCTCTCAGGCTTCCATGTCTTCTCCATGGACCTCCTCAATGTCCACCTCTTGAATATCAAACTCTGAGGCCTGATCTTCACTGTCACTTTCCAACCGTGTTGAGGATGGCTCGTTGTCAGGCTCAAAAAGCCTCACATTTGCCCAGATGGCCACCAATTTTTCAACCCTTGTATTGGTCAGCCTGTTGCGTGCTTTGGTGTGTGTGTTCCCAAACAAGGACCAGTTGTGCTCTGAGGCGGCTGATGTTGGTGGGATTTGGAGGATGATGGAGGCAACAGGGGAAAGAGCCTCAGATCCACAAAGTCCCTTCCACTAGGTGTCTGAACATCAGACAGGATTGCATTGTCTCCCTCAATCCGTGCAATGGCTACTGCTATAGGTTTCAGGAGTTTCAGGCTGCTTACCACTGTCTCCCAAAATACATCATCCAGGAGGATCCTCTTGATGGGGCTGTCCATATCGGCAGACTGTGATATGGCCATTTCTTGGAGAGACTACTTCCCCTCCAGGAGACTGTCAAACATGACAACACCACCCCAACGGGTGTTGCTGGGCAGCTTCAATGTGGTGCTCTTATTCTTCTCACTTTGCATGGTGAGGTAGATTACGGCTATAACTTGATGACCCTTCACATACCTAACCATTTCATTGGCTCTCTTGTAGAGCGTATCCATTGTTTTCAGTACCATGATGTCCTTGAGGAGCAGATTCAATGCATGAGCAGCACAGCCAATGGGTGTTATGTGAGGGTAGGAATCCTCCACTTTAGACCAAGCAGCCTTCATGTTCGCAGCATTGTCTGTCACCGGTGCAAATACCTTCTGTGGTCCAAGGTAATTGATGACTGCCTTCAGCTCATCTGCAATGTAGAGACCGGTGGGTCTGTTGTCCCTTGTGTCTGTGCTCTTGTAGAATACTGGTTGAGGGGTGGAGATGATGTAGTTAATTATTCCTTGCCCACAAACAATCGACTACCCATCAGAGATGACAGCAATACAGTCTGCTTTCTCTATGATTTGCTTGACATTCACTTGAACTCTGTTGAACTCTGCATCCAGCAAATGAGTAGATAAAGCATGTCTAGTTGGAGCGGTGTATGCTGGGCGAAAAACATTCAGAAATCTCTTCCAATACACATTGCCTGTGAGTATGAGGTGAACCAGTTGCATACACAGCTTGTGCAAGACATTCATCAGCATTTCTCTGACTACGTTTCTCAATTGAGTAAAAAAAACTTCTGATTCCAGGAGGACCATGAGCTGTTGCTATCGATAAGGTGTCTGATTCATAATTTTCACCTCAAATAGATGTAGAGGGACTTTTGTCAGAGGTTGCTTGTTGTGAGCGCTGAGGGAACTTTATGCACTTGGCCAGATGATTCTGCATCTTTGTTGCATTCTTCACATATGATTTGGCACAGTATTCACAAATGTACACAGCTTTTCTTCTACATTAGCTGCAGTGAAATGTCTCCACACATCAGATAGTGCCCATGGCATTTTCCTGTAAAGATTAGAAAAAAAATAGTAAAAAAAGAAATACAATTCTATGTACAGATAAATAGTTAAGCAGTTAGATTAAACAACTCCTTTGTAAGATAAATGTTTTAAAATAAAACATGTATGGCAACAGGTGAATTAACACTCCTCAGTTAGCAGGCTCAAGCAAGCTCAAACCCACATGGTAGCAAAAACTAACCAGCAGAAATTGTTAACAAGTTAGAAATGATTTAAACACACTTTGCTGTAGGCTACTATTTACTAGTTAACAAAAAATCATGTGTCATATAAAATATATTCACCCCACCCAGTATTGTACTCAAAACTTACCAGAAAGCATGTAAAATGGATTAAAATGGATTAAAATTCAAATAAATCTCTGCAATCTACACAAAATAATGACAAACCAAAAACAGGATTAATACCTTATTTACAGAAATATTCAGCCCCATTGCTATGAGACTTGAAATTGAGCTCAGGTGCATCATGATTTCATTGATCATCCTTGAAATGTTTCTACAACCTGATTCAAGTCCACCTGTGGTAAATTATATCGATTGGACATGAGTTGGAAAGGGCACACACCTGTCTATATAAGGTCCCACAGTTGACAGTGCATGTCAGAACAAAAACCAAGCCATGAGGTCGAAGGAATTGTCCGTAGAGCTCCGAGACAGGATTGAGTCGAGGCACAGATCTGGGGAAGGATACTAAAAAATGTCTGCAGCATTGAAGGTCAGCAAGAACACAGTGGCATCCATCATTCTTAAATGGAAGAAGTTTGGAACCACCAAGACACTTCCTAGAGCTGGCTGCCTGGCCAAACTGAACAATCAGGGGAGAAGGGCCTTGGTCAGGGAGATGAACAGTGCAAAGTACAGAGAGATCCTTGATGAAAACCTGCTCCAGAGCGCTCAGGACCTCAGACTGGGGCGAAGGACAACAACCCTAAGCACACAGACAAGACAACGCAGGAGTGGCTTCGGGACAAGTCTCTGAATGTCCTTGAGTGGGCCAACCAGAGCCCAGACATAAAACCGATCTAATATCTCTGGAGAGACTTGAAAATAGCTGTACAGTAACGCTCCCCATCCAACCTGACAGAGCTTGAGTGGATCTGCAGAGAAGAATGGGAGAAACTCCCCAAATACAGGTGTGTCAAGCTTGTATTGGCACACCTGTACAACTACGGTGACTTAATCAATTTTAGAACAAGGCTGTAACCTACCAAAATGTAGAAAAAGTCAAGGGATATGAATAATTCCTGAAGGCACTGTACATTCTTTCCTACGGTAAATGGCAGCGCGAGTTGTAAACAAGGTCTTAATAAAATACTATATCCCACTCTCAGAACTGATTAGCATCAACCCCGAACTGTTTGAAATGGATAGTAACAATCCAAGGTCCATTCCTGTAAAGAATCCTGACCTGCAGTGGGCCAAGACATTACACTACACTACATTCACATTTGACAGTAAATCAGGAAGTCTTCAGCAGCCTAAACTATTCAATGAAATCTCACTAGAACTGAGAAGAGTTGAATGGAAGATAGTGTTCATTCAATAGACTAGTTCTAGAGATGGGGGATCTGAGGCAGACCTATCTATACCCTGACAAGCCACTATCATGCTTTTAATAAAACCATAGTCTGCAGCAGCCAGTCAAGCGAAGTGATCTGTGCGGGCTCGGGGGCATTCTGCAGGGACAGATGTAGATTTGATTTGCATGACCAAGCGTGCCACAAATAAGAGGGAAAAAACATGGAGCAAATGGGAAAGCACAACATGATCGCTGTTCGGTCATATTGCAATAACTTATACATCAAAATAAGAACAAAATCAAGGTTTGACGACTAAATACATCTAAAACATATGAAAAAATAAACAAATTACGTTCTGAAAGATCTGAAACAATTAATATTCAATATTTCTCAGCACTAGGCTAACTGCATGGACAAATCCCTTAGAATTGCTACATTTTGGGTCGGTTTTAGTGAGCAGCATTTGTCCTCGAGGTTGATGGAACAGTACCTCTGAACTTGAAGCATGCCTCTCCTGCCTCCCCGCGATTCCGAGTCCAACGCCACGTAGACACTCCCTCGGAACTCGGAAACCGAATCCGAACCCAATGCCGCCAGATAGAATCCGAGCCCACATCGTATATTCCTTGCAGACGAGATCCAAAAGTTCACGTAACATAAACACCTCGCTGTCGTCAACAGTTTGGACTCCGCACTCAGAATTGTGCTTTCTCTACAAAACAGCGACCCTAGCCAGAGCAATGTATTTCGGGAAATGTAGTTGATGAAATTACACAGTCTTCAAACATTTGGAGGAAAACTCACTACACAGGCAGGCCTGTTTTTTGCACATGTTCTGTGTCAATACTAAATGTTGCTGTCATATGAACAAATAAATATATTCTCAACTATTTGTTTCTACACTTTTCTACATTTTTTCTTTCGGTCTTTCTTTCATTCTTAATTTTTTCTTTCTTTCTATACATACTGTAACGACCCTGGGTCGTTACGATACATATTATGCATAGCCTATTGCAAGTATATTATGCATAGCCTATTGCAAGTGTTTATGATGTAATAACATAAGCAAAATGTTCACACCAATGCTCTGTAACATGTCTTATTGTCATTACCTATATTTGAAAATGTCCATAGGCCTACTGTCAGAGTACACTTTCAAAACACAACAATATCTGTCATGGCACAGATAGTACACTGAAGTCTCGCTATGTGACAGTCTGACTGAGGGGAAATTCACAACACTCAGCACCATAACATAACGTATCCTATACTCAAGAAGAAATGTCAATATACAAGGAATTTCTGGATCTGGGATGACAGTGGCTACATCTCAGAAAACCACTAACGATGTGTTACACTGCACCAGTAATGACGTTACACTAACAGTTAACCAGTAACTCTTATCTTTACATTGTCATTAGATCACTTGTTGTAAATTAATCAAATATGAACACACTAAAAAGCAGGCCTTTTTTATATTCGGGGACGTTTCACATTGCTCTGGGTCCTGTTGCTTACTGTACCTCCTCTGCCTCTGTTGGATAATTGAATGATCCTGTGGCCCAGTAGCAGCTATTAATACCATCCTCGTCCCAGCTTCTATTTTAGGGTAGGGGCTGTTAGGGTGGGGGCTGTTAGGGTAGGGGCAAGCAGCAGGGAGCAAGGCAGGGATCGGGGGCACAGAGACACAGACACAAAACACTGGGTCTGGACTCGCTTCCGTGTGATAAGGCAATTATTCAACCTGGACTATATTCAGAAGGCTAATTAAGACAGTTGTGGATGTATATTTTGTTTGATCCTATGACACTGGATAACCTTTTCCATCATTTGTTGTTGACACGTATTGGGAACGTATTGACAGCGGCTTTCTTTTCTTGAGGAGACGCACACGGAGACATACTGTATGTGAATTCTCCTCAGATACACATACTATACGTGTATCTTTCTCCCCTATTTAATGTTAACAGAAGGTAAGAGCAGAGAGAGGGGAGAATTCAAGGTGGCTGATTTGGTGGAATGGCACTATCTGGACACTTGATTGATTGTGAGGAGATAATTCATGGATATTGTGTCCCTAAAGTTTTTGGGTGAAGCCCGGATACCTGAATAGAAAATGGGGTGGGAGTGTCTGGTTTGATGAATCATGCGTGTGTTTTTGTGTGTGAGAGAGTAGGACTATATCATGTCTCCCTTATATCATTGAAATAATAGTGCTTGCCTGTCAATGCCACCATACCAATATGCCAATATACAACTTAGTGTGCTTAAATTATTCTTGTACATTATATCAACTAGGCTGCATGGCTGAAATGGCTTCACATTTTGGCTAGACTTGTGGAAACATTCCCAGTCAGACAAAGGGCCTGTTCTCAATCACCTCTCCCCTGGCCCTGGCCTTGAGTCCAAATTCCAACTTCCTGATAACAGTTTTATTTTGATTATCAGTAATACGATTTAGAGACCTGGTGTCCTCTTCTCTCTCCCTCCTTCCCTCCAGGGATTATGGCGAAACAACCTCCATCCCCTACCACTCCAGTATTTTTTACCCGGATCAGTGATCGGGATCTGACTGAGATCGAGCTACATTCCGTGGAGTCCATCAACGACCTGCACCGCACCCACCCAGAGCACAACCACAAAGGTACCAGATATTTCCAGGCTGTATTGTGTATAGTGATTGCATCCAAAACCACCATTGAAATGTGACTCTCATTACTCTCCATTACCTTTAGTCACTAGAATCTCCACTGTCTCTATGGTCTCTATAGGCAGCAGACGACCTCCCCTTCCTCCTGCTCCCTCCACCAATGGGAACCTCCATCTCCGGGACAGACCAGTTGTCTATCAGACAGGGCATCCAATGAGAAGCCGATGGCAGAGCACGCTCCGAGACCTGTTGATGCCCACCTCGTTCCGATACACCATGGGGTGTGCAGTGACATCATTGACGCTGTTGACGCTACTTCTTATCTTCTGTTTCTTAGGTAACGATATTCACTTACTCTTTCTCAATCTTGATCTGAAATCCAACCAGGCCTCAACATTTTGCCCATCCCTTTCTATGACTGTGTTTCTGCGTTCCCCCTCCAGTGCAGCAGGGTAGCGCTCTCCGGTCCTTAACTGAAGCAGTGAGGGAGAGACAGGCTGCGGCCCTAGAGGTCTCCCAGCTCATCCAGGAGCTGCAGGCGCTGCGCCACAACCTCACAGCCATCACGGGAGGATCCTGAGGAGCAGAGGTCACAGAGAGGAACACCCTTCACCCCTGGACCCTGAAAGCCCCGTCCTAGTGGCCCCTGGACACTAATGTAACACCAACTGTTAACTACCTGCCCCAACATCTCCACTCAAGTCAAATCCCTGCCCTGCACATGGTATTGGAACTTGGGCCCATCCAGAAACAACCCCTACTGCCATATGCACAACAGAGCCCGGGTGTGCACAACAGAGCCCGGGAGTTGGAACCCACAGAGAATGTTTCCATATACTATACTGTATATTTATGAGTTGTTTGATTTGCAAGACAAAAAGGAGAAAGAAAGAGACTCATTCAGTAAGATTGCAGGGTACTGAACACTTTATAGCATCTTTAGTGACATCACAGCATAAAGGACCACACTCTTCAACTGACAATTCATGTATTTGAACAACTGCATGAGGACAGAAATGCTTCAGGTTCGAGACGTCCATGTGATCTGTGACTTAAATATACTGTACATACAAGTTACAGCTGTAACTTTTAGAAGCGGTACTCTTTTACATGTATGCATGAGACAGGCGATGTATGATGAAATGTCACACCCATTTTGTTACTGACAAAACACAGTGCAAATTTGTTCTGACTATCACAACTTAAACATGTCACAAGTGGAACTGAATTGTATAGAATGAATACGCTGAGAACGTGCCTTAGCATTGCAACTGCCACAGTTTTCACTTTGATACACTTGGTGGAATTGCAATGATGCTACTGTATGCTGCGCATCAACCAAATAAACAAAAGAGGTGATATTATATATTGGTGATAGAGACTATATATTTTCCTGACACTAAGTGTTAGTGATTGAAGCTATCCTTTCCTGACACTTCTCACCCGCCCAGCCCTGATAGCACTGGCACAGGAAGTTAGTGCGGAGGTGGCTGAGGTCATGAGAGGGGTCAGGGAGGAAGTTGGAGAAGGAGTCAGAGAGTGGGATCATGTGGTCAGAGTAGGGGTCCCTTCTGGCACAGCGACCGTTGCCTTGACATCGCTCCTCGCTGCAGCGTTGCACCCCTCTCTTCAGGGTGCTGATGTACTCTCCCAGTTCAGAATTAATGTAGTCCCTCAGTATCTCACACTGACGCTGCCAAGAGAGGAAGGGAAAGAGATATTCATATACAAATACAGAACAAAAACAAACTGCATACACACTCAAGGTTGTAGAAGTACAGTGCATTCGGAAAGTATTCAGACCCCTTGACTTTTTCCACATTTTGTTACATTACAGCCTTATTCTAAAATGTATTAAATAAATATCCTCAGCAATCTACACACAATACCCCATAATGACAAGTGAAAACAGGTTTTAGACATTTTTGAAAATGTATAAAAAATGAAAAACAGAAATACCTTCTTCACATAAGTATTCAGCCCCTTTGCAATGAGACTCGAAATTGAGCTCAGGTGCATCCTGTTTCCATTGATCATCCTTGAGATGTTTCTACAACTTGAATGGAGTCCACCTGTGGTAAATTCAAATGATTGGACATGATTTGGAAAGGCACACACCTGTCTATATAAGGTCCCACAGTTGACAGTGCACCTTATAAGCCATGAGGTCGAAGGAATTGTCCGTAGAGCTCCGAGACAGGATTGTGTCGAGGCACAGATCTGGGGAAGGGTACCAAAAAATCTCTGCAGCATTGAAGGTCCCCAAGAACACATCAACACAAGGCCTTCATCATTCTTAAATGGAAGATGTTTGGAACCACCAAGACTCTTCCTAGAGCTGTCCGCCCGGCCAAACTGAGCAATCGGGGAAGAAGGGCCTTGGTCAGGGAGGTGACCAAGAACCGGATGGTCACTCTGACAGAGCTCCAGAGTTCCTCTGTGGAGATGGGAGAACCTTCCAGAAGGACAACCATCACTGCAGCACTCCATCAATCAGGTCTTTGTGGTAGAGTGGCCAGACGGAAGCCACTCCTCAGTAAAAGGCACATGACAAAAGGTGCCTTTGACAAAATGCACCTAAAGGACTCTCAGACCATGAGAAACAAGATTGTCTGGACTGATGAAATCAAGACTGAACTCTCTGGCCTGAATGCCAAGCGTCACGTCTGGAGTAAACCTTGCACCATCCCTACGGTGAAGCATGGTGGTGGCAGCATCATGCTGTGGGGATGTTTTTCAGCAGCAGGAACTGGGAGACTAGTCAGGATCTAGGTAAAGATAAATGGAGCAAAGTACAGAGAGTTCCTTGATGAAAACCTGCTCCAGAGCGCTCAGGAACCTCAGACTGGGGAGAAGGTTCACCTTCCAACAGGACAACGTCCCTAAGCACACAGTCAAAAGAACGCAGGAGTGGCTTCGGGACAAGTCTCTGAATGTCCTTGAGTGGCCCAGCCAGAGCCCGGACTTGAACCCGATCGAACATCTCTGGAGAGACTTGAAAATAGCTCTGCAGAAATGCTCCCCATCCAACCTGACAGAGCTTTAGAGGATCTGCAGAGAAGAATGGCAGAAACTCCCCAAATACAGGTGTGCCAAGCATGTAGCGTCATACCCAAGAAGACTCAATGCTGTAATTGCTGCCAGAGGTGCTTCAACAAAGTACTGAGCAAAGGGTCTGAATACTTATGTAAATGTAATTTTTCAGTCATTTAAAAAAAATCATTAGCAAAAATGTCTAAAAACCTATTTTTGCTTTGTCATTATGGGGTATTTTGTGTAGATTGATGAGGGGGGAAAAAACACTTTAATCAATTTTAGAATAAGGCTTTAACATAACAAAATGTGGAGAAAGTCAAGTGGTTTGAATACTTTCCGAAGGCACTGTATGTATATTATAGTGGATGTACATGCACAAACTGTGAGGTCTCCAGGATCTGACCTTTGACTTAGCGAACGCCTGCTCCCCCCACAGCACCACTCCTGCCATCCCCAGCGCTGCACTCTCTCCCAGTGTGTGCTCCAGATCCGTCTGAAAACACACACACACAAAAACAGACAGGTATCAACCACCTACAAAAATGCATACACTTGAGGTGAGATGATTGAGTCTAATGGTTAAACACCTGGAGAATAAACCCTGCTCCTCACAGCTGCCCATGTCCCTTAATGTTGATGATGTGGTTGTTACTGACAAGGAGCACATGGCTGAGCTCTTTAATCACCACTTCATTAGGTCAGGATTCTTATTTGACTCAGCCATGCCGCCTTGCCCATCCATTTCCTGCTCTCCCACCCCTTCTAATGTGACTATCCCCGATGCTGTTCCCTCTTTTTTCCCTGCCCCGCTACAAAGTTTCTCCCTGCAGGCGGTCACTGAGTCCGAGCTGCTGAAGGAGCTCCTTAAACTTGACCCCAACAAATACATCTGGTTCAGATGGTTTAGACCCTTTCTTCTTTAAGGTTGCTGACCCTATCATCGCCAAGCCTATCTCTGACCTTTTAACATGTCTCTCCTCTCTGGGGAGGTTCCCATGGCTTAGAAGGCAGCCACGGTCCGTCCTTTATTTAAAGGGGAGATCAAGCTGATCCTCTGTTTATCAAAAGTGTTGGAAAATCTTGTCAATAATCAACTGACTGGCTTTCTTAATGTCTATAGTATTCTCTCTGTATGCAATCTGATTTCCGCTCAGGTTATGGATGTGTCACTGCAACCTTAAAGGTCCTTAATGATGTCACCATTGCCCTTGATTCTAAGCAATATTGTGCTGCTATTTTTATTGACTTGGCCAAAGCTTTTGATACGATAGACCATTCCATTCTTGTGTGCCGGCTAAGGAGTATTGGTGTCTCTGAGGGGTCTTTGGCCTGGTTTGCTAACTACCTCTCTCAAAGAGTGCAGTGTATAAAGTCAGAAAATCTGCTGTCTCCGCCACTGCCTGTCACCAAGGGAGTACAGCAAGGCTCGATCCTAGGCCCCACGCTCTTCGAATTTATATCAACAGCATAGCTCAGGTAGTAGGAAGCTCTCTCATCCATTTATATGCAGATGATACAGTCTTATACTCAGCTGGCCCCTCCCCGGATTTTGTGTTAAATGCTCTACAACAAAGCTTTCTTAGTGTCCAACAAGCGTTCTCCCTTAACCTTGTTCTGAACACCTCCAAAACAAAGGTCATGTGGTTTGGTAAGAAGAATGCCCCTCTCCCCACCAGTGTGATTACTACCTCTGAGGGTTTAGAGCTTGAGGTAGTCACCTCATACAAGTACTTGGGAGTTTGGCTAGACGGTACACTGTCCTTCTCTCAGCACATGTCAAAGCTGCAGGCTAAGGTTAAATCTAGACTTGGTTTCCTCTATCGCTCTTTCACCACAGCTGCCAAACTAACCCCGATTCAGATGACCATCCTACCCATGCTAGATTATAGAGACATAATTTATAGATTGGCAGGTAAGGGTGCTCTCGAGCGGCTAGGTGTTCTTTACCATTCGGCCATCAGATTTGCCACCAATGCTCCTTATAGGACACATCACTGCACTCTATACTCTTCTGTAAACTGGTCATCTCTGTATACCTGTCGCAAGACCCACTGGTTGATTCTTATTTATAAAACCCTCTTAGGCCTCACTCCTCCCTATCTGAGATATCTACTGCAGCCCTCATCCTCCACATGCAACACCTGTTCTGCCAGTCACATTCTGTTAAAGATCCCCAAAGCACACATCCCTGGGTCTCTCCTCTTTTCAGTTCGCTGCAGCTAGAGACTGGAACGAGCTGCAACAAACACCCAAACTGGACCCATTTTATCTCAATCTCTTCATTCAAAGACTCAATCATGGACACTCTTACTGACAGTTGTGTCTGCTTCGCGTTATGTATTGTTGTCTCTACTTTCTTGCCCTTTGTGCTGTTGTCTGTGCCCAATAACGTTTGTACCATGTTTTGTGCTGCTACCATGTTGTGTTGCTACCATGTTGTTGTCATGTTGTGTTGCTACATGCTGTGTTTTCATGTGTTGTTTCCATGCTATGTTGTTGTCTTAGGTCTCTTTATGTAGTGTTGTGGTGTCTCTCTTGTCGTGATGTGTGTTTTGTCCTATATTTTTATTTTATTTTTTTATTTTAATCCCAGACCCCGTCCCCGCAGGTCTTTTGCCTTCTGGTAGGCCGTCATTGTAAATAAGAATTTGTTCTTAACTGACTTGCATAGTTAAATAAAGGTAAAATAAATAAATACAAATAATGCAGGGATAGAATATCTTTCCATTGCTTGCTGGCATCTCCTGCCAGGTGTGCTCATATGTCACTGTCTGTATGGCAAGGTCAATGGGAGACTAGTTTGATTACTTGTATGTGATATCAGCCCAAATAATAGTAAATCCTGCCAAATATGATATCAAAGAGTTTATAATATTCATAACATAAGTGCATCACTGTTAGTGTATGTTTTGAAGAATTGATTATAACTCTGTAATAACACAGTCATGGGATAGGAAACATTTTCCAACTTTACTGTTATATTTTACCTTGTTGAGGAAGTGGAGGGTGTGGGCGAATGCCACTCTGGCATAGGGCAGTACAGGAGTGGCATGGGTGCTAGTGGGGTACTGATTCGCCACCCTCAGGGCCTCCAGAAGCCTATGTCTGACCAGGAGGGTGGCATCAGAGGACCCTGCCAGACGTTGGGGTAGGTAGATGCTAGGGTAGAGGGCAGTGGACTGGCGCCACAGCCAGGCTAGCTGGTCATTCTTCTGCCTGGTCTTGGAGTGGCAGTGGCCCGTGTAGCTGTGGCCTTTCTGCTTCCTGTGGTAGTTGAAGCATTCAGGGAAGCTGTAGAAGCCCCAGAGTCCCCTCGGTCGCAGACACACTCCTAACTGCAGTGTCTCAGACATGAAGGCCCTGGCACCCCTCTCAAACTCCTTACGGGCCAGGGAGTTCACTTCCTGTTTGGTTAGCTCTGGATGCTCCCCTCTCACTAGTTTTTTAGACAGCCGGCGGTACTCCAGCTTAATGCCGAAGTCTCTCACCCACAAGGGGCGCCACTCCTCCCAGTCGATGACGGCCAGGCCGCTGAACCCTGTCCTGAGCAGGGCTGAGATCTGGGTCTGGGCCAGGGCCAGGTGGGCCTCCAGGTCTCCCCTCTGGGGAACCCCTCCATTAACCTGCAGACCTTCCTGGGAGATGTAAGGGTAGAGGCCTAGCTGATTGTGGTAGAAGATGCTCATGTTCTGGCCCTGGAAGCGCTGGTGGTGGTTCTCCACGATGTCGAAGGCCCCCAGGTCCAGGTGGATGCCATAGTGTTCCTGGCAGCTCGCTGTGGGCATGTTCCAGACCATGGTGAAGGGCCTGCCCTGGACCACTGGCCTTGCAGCAGCCACAGACCCTCCAGACTCATCACCCACTGCCCCCCACTGGGGAGTGACAGGGATGGTGGAGAGGAGGAGGATGGTGAGAGGGAAGCTCTGTAGCAGCATGGCTGTTCACTGGTTAATGTGTTGTCGTGCCTAAAGAGAACACACAGACAGACACATATCTGTTCAAACTAAATTCATTTTGACTGATGTTAATATTTCAAGAGATTAAACAGGATCTTAAGGACTTACAAATTCTTAACATATTGTATAAATTGGAATTCGTAACATAAAGAATATTTTTTTGCAGGATGTAACATATCATACGAAATGGATGACATGTACTCAACTGTGCAATTTTCAGGGAACCCTTTTAGCTCGCGAGCACTACTTTCAAAACTACTGGCTGAAATGATACAAAACCTCTGTTGCATCCCTTTCAAGACAAGACCATTGGAGATTGTCTACAAGATGCTTGGATGAAAAGGTATTTAGAAATGTGCAATCTTAAACGGTGACCCATAGAAAACACATGACAATACACTTTAGTACACAGTCCTTTATTTCAACATCAAAATGATTGAAACACTAGGCCCAAAATATAGCCCCAGTGATAATTATTTAGTTTGATCAGGTAAAGTTAACCATTCATTTAATACATGTTTTATTTTAGGACAAGAAAAAACAACTTACTTAAGGCACATGAGAACAAACATTTGGTATTCTTTGTTCAAGTGTTATCTCAGTCTACAGCACCAAGTATCTCTGACAAGAACTCAAGGAGCGCCAGCCAGACCGCAAAAATATCCTTCCTTCTCAGTCTGTCAACCTCTTGTCAAACCCTACAGGCTGTGGTACTAAATAGGCCAAAGGCAGTGTCCTTTTCCTCAATGTCCTGAGCATGTGTGTGTGTGAGGCTGAGTGACATGGGTGACATGGTCTGTGGTCAGCCAGGCCCTCAGACTCAGATGTCCTTGTGCATCCAGAAGATAGGAACTCCTTTAGCATCTCTGTAGGGCGTCTCCTCAAGAGTCTGAAACACCAGTCGGGCCGGACACTGAGGAGGAGGAGGAGGAGGAGGAGGAGGAGGAGGAGGAGGAGGAGGAATAGAGGGAGGAGGTGGAAGACCAGAGGGAGGAGAGGGAGGTGGATGACGAGATAGAGCAGAGGGAGGAAGGAGAAGAGGTGGGGGAGTAGGAAGACTAGAAGGATGAGTGGGTGGTGGAGGAGGAGGCAGAGGTGATGGAGCCGGCCCTATAAAGGAAGGAGGGATCTGGGGTGGTGATGGTGGTGGTGGGCCTCCCTGTACCTCACCCTGGGTGTCGTCTGTCCCTGGGAGCTTGGAGAACCTCTCCAGCACCTCCATGGGCATGAAGGAGGCCATGACACCAGCATTCTGTACCGGCATGGACAGAACGTAGCCCAGGTGGGCATAGAAGTGCTGCTTGTCGTGGGTGGTCAGACACAGCCTCAGGAACCCTCGGGCCTTAGAGTAGCGCTCCGTCTCCTGCATCAGTGTACGACCGTAGCCCTTCCCCCTCTGGGCCTTGGACACCACCACCGACTCCACAAAGAGGCTCCCAGGGCGGGACACCACGCGGGACAGCCGGACGTGCCCCAGGAGCGTCTCCCCATCCCCACCGTCCCTGTTCCCAGAGCCCTGCAGCAGCACCAGGGCTACGGGGAACTCCTGGCAGGATTTCTGGAGGGCGTGAACCCGGGCACCGTGGCTCCGCTGCCACTCGCTGTTCACCAAGTCGGCGCAAGGCTCCAGCAGGTCCGGACGCTGGTGCAGGGGGATTGCCCACACGCCCCCACTGTCAAACCTGTGACCCCCCCAGACAACACGGGACAGCCAGGGTCAGAACACACAGAGGGAGGGGATTCCATCTTCATGCACATGCCCCTGGTCACATCATCAGACAACTGGACTGGGAACTACTAAATTCCCCAGTGTGTCACAAGTATAGTTATGACACAGCATTTATTAGATAGGCACCAAATTTGACAACAAACAGTAGATAGGCATCATAGACATAGATTATAGACGCAACCTCAGTGTAATTCAGGCAGTCTTGCAATGATCATGGTTTTTACTGACAATCCATGGGCTCATCGGGGGTTGAAATAAGACCCACACCAGCCAGGATAACAGTAGAGACTTTTAATCTCGCTCTCTTCCTCCCCTCCCTCCCCTGTGACCTTCTCTGCTGGCCCCTTGTCTGGGACACCGAGGGTAAAATGATACCTTGTTTCACTGCACCTACTGTACAGCTAAAGTAGGATGCATGCCCAAGTGCATTGATGAGACTCAGTTATTAACATGCAGCCCCTGGACAGGAGAGAAGCTGTAAACATTTCAACAGTACATTTGTCAAAAGGTATTACAGTACATCAAGCATCATCATTTCCATTTCTCAGATGCTATACAAAGCAGGCCTCAAGTTTAGTACAGTGTTCCAGATAGTCTGTGTCACAGAGTGTGGTCAAAGATGACAGGCTTAAGATGATCAAGAGATGTGCTGAGATGTGCTGAGCGTCTATAACACCAGTTTACACACTATCTCCCTCAGGCATAAATGGGGAAGTTATTACTTCACAGCGTTTCTTGATAATATCAGCTTCAAGGAAGAGACCCACTGAACCCACTCATTCTTGGGATACATGTAATGTACATAATGTTCTCCACAGAAAATGTACCGTTTAAAAAAAAGGTCTTGCATCATTACTATTCTTATTTACCACTGAGGAAAACATGTTTCTTCTCCTCCCCCTGGTGATTGGAAGAAATAAGCTGACTGGACTAGTTGAGAATATCTGACACAACAAGACCTGCGGTTGCCCCTCTCCCCAAACATTAACTGTGTCGTGTTGTATGACCAAAACCAATACAGATACACAAATAAAAGTGAGAAAAATTGGTTTCATGGTTATATATTCATTCAGTTTGTAATACTTATTTTGGTACAATACATCAACTTAAATAGATAAAATAATTGTCATTATAGAAAGCTCATAATGTGGCCTACTTCTTAATGTATGTATTATTTTCCCACAAATATTTGTCTTAATATTAACAACATTTGAAATATATATTTTCATAGACCAAAGTATCAGCTATCATCACACCATGTAAAGGAACAACCTCTCCTAATTCTTCAATTTGCTCATAAAATGTAACTAACTGGATGTATGTCAGACACCTTAAAATAAACATATTTGAACCAAAATGTATATCCTATCTTAATCTATCAGGGAAATGGAGTTGACAGTTTATGGTTGTGACCATGGTGATTTCAATATTGTTTGTTTAAATCTATCAAAAGTAGAGAACTTTCCAGACCATGAACAGTCTTGTTGCACTACAGGTAATGAAGACAAGAAGAAGGGATCCTTATGGAGTAGTTGACCCTGCTCATTCCTCACTCATTTAGAATTTCAGACAAATTTGACGGAGTTGACCAAATCTCTGGACACATTTTTTTTTAGCAATTACAGTTTTGAGAGAAATATTCAAAGAGGGCTATTGCAAGACACTGCAAAATATCATTTTTCAGTTGATATTAATCATTGCCTGTTTTTGTAACATTTTCAACCTTTTTTGGTGGCATTTCCGAGCATAGAGCCGACATGGAAATGTTGCATTATTTAAGCTCAAATAATGCATAATTTTTTTTTTTTTTTACTATAAATAAAGTTTCCCTGCTGGACAAGGTTTGTCCCGACTTTCAAGAATCCCTGATCTACATCTTAATATAATTGTCAGAATTTTCTACAAGAGTTTTATAATTTATTAGAGCAGCATCCTTTACAACTTTGCAAATGACTCTCAGACAAACTTATGAATTGATCTAAATCTATGATCTGGTATGTTATCAAAATCTGGGGCTCCTCGCACAACACTGGGTAGCAGTGAACAAGAGCCACCATTCCTTAAATGCAGAAAATATTTGCTGAGCATTATTTTGTATAATAAAGACAACACAGGCAGAGAAAACTCATGCTGCTGCACTGTAAAATGTTCTATTTGCTTACACATAGAACAGCCTCCTAAAACCAGTAGAGAAACACATATGATAAGAGTACGATACTAGGCCTATACCAAGCAAAATACAAAAGAAACAAAATGTCCTTGCAATTGCAGGCATCTTACCTAGTTCTACTGCAGAGTGGACTAGTGACTGGCAGGCAGAGAGGAGAGAGTATGCCAATAGTCTAATGACATGACACTGAAAATGCTAATAGACATCAAAAACCAGGAAATAACCTACATGACAGTTGTGACAGCAACTCAACCACAAACTCATTATCTCATTTAGTGTTAAATAACACACTTCCGATGTGACAAACATGGCAAGGGCTGTTTATTCCAGTAAATTAAATTGTAAGTGTGTTAATGTTAGCTGATACATACATCATTTAGTTACACATTAGATGTACTGCATATGCAAGCATTGGTCGTAGGCCTATACTTTTCCAAATAACGTGGAATTTAGTGGGGAGATGTCATTATGATTTGTAGACTATATGGTATTTTACAATACAGCCACTGCTGCAGCTATCTAAAACGTACAGTATGTGGATACAAATTGATTAAGTATAGAGCCCCTAGATTACTGAATAACAGCATTATGAAGGGGAGCTTGTCATTGATCTTCTGTGTGACACTTCTGTATGACACAGGCAATGATGTTCCCAAGAAAGCTAAGGTAACTGAGCTAAACGACTACCGCCCCGTAGCACTCACTTCCGTCATCATGAAGTGCTTTGAGAGACTAGTCAAGGACCATATCACCTCCACCCTACCGGACACCCTAGACCCACTCCAATTTGCTTACCGACCCAATAGGTCCACAGACGACGCAATCGCAACCACACTGCACACTGCCCTAACCCATCTGGACAAGAGGAATACCTATGTGAGAATGCTGTTCATCGACTACAGCTCAGCATTTAACACCATAGTACCCTCCAAACTCATCATCAAGCTCGAGACCCTGGGTCTCGACCCCGCCCTGTGCAACTGGGTCCTGGACTTCCTGACGGGCCGCCCCCAGGTGGTGAGGGTAGGTAACAACATCTCCACCCCGCTGATCCTCAACACTGGGGCCCCACAAGGGTGCGTTCTGAGCCCTCTCCTGTACTCCCTGTTCACCCACGACTGCGTGGCCATGCACGCCTCCAACTCAATCATCAAGTTTGCGGATGACACTACAGTGGTAGGCTTGATTACCAACAACGACGAGACGGCCTACAGGGAGGAGGTGAGGGCCCTCGGAGTGTGGTGTCAGGAAAATAACCTCACACTCAACGTCAACAAAACAAAGGAGATGATTGTGGACTTCAGGAAACAGCAGAGTGAGCACCCCCCTATCCACATCGACGGGTCAGTAGTGGAGAAGGTGGAAAGTTTTAAGTTCCTCGGTGTACACATCACGGACAAACTGAATTGGTCCACCCACACAGACAGCGTTGTGAAGAAGGCGCAGCAGCGCCTCTTCAACCTCAGGAGGCTGAAGAAATTCGGCTTGTCACCAAAAGCACTCACAAACTTCTACAGATGCACAATCGAGAGCATCCTGTCGGGCTGTATCACCGCCTGGTACGGCAACTGCTCCGCCCACAACCGTAAGGCTCTCCAGAGGGTAGTGAGGTCTGCACAACGCATCACCGGGGGCAAACTACCTGCCCTCCAGGACACCTACACCACCCGATGTCACAGGAAGGCCATAAAGATCATCAAGGACAACAACCACCCAAGCCACTGCCTGTTCACCCCGCTATCATCCAGAAGGCGAGGTCAGTACAGGTGCATCAAAGCAGGGACCGAGAGACTGAAAAACAGGTTCTATCTCAAGGCCATCAGACTGTTAAACAGCCACCACTAACATTTAGCGGCCGCTGCCAACATACTGACTCAACTCCAGCCACTTTAATAATGGGAATTGATGGAAATTATGTAAAAATGTATCACTAGCCACTTTAAACAATGCCACTTAATATAATGTTTACATACCCTACATTACTCATCTCATATGTATATGTATATACTGTACTCTATATCATCTACTGCATCTTGCCATCTTTATGTAATACATGTATCATTAGCCACTTTAAACTATGCCACTTTATGTTTACATACCCTACATTACTCATCTCATATGTATATACTGTACTCTATACCATCTACTGCATCTTGCCTATGCCGTTCTGTACCATCACTCATTCATATATCTTTATGTACATATTCTTTATCCCTTTACACTTGTGTGTATAAGGTAGTAGTTGTGGAATTGTTAGGTTAGATTACTTGTTGGTTATTACTGCATTGTCGGAACTAGAAGCACAAGCATTTCGCTACACTCGCATTAACATCTGCTAACCATGTGTATGTGACAAATAAAATTTGATTTGATTTGAGTTGAGTTGATTTTGAGTTGTAAAATAGTATTTTCTTAGGAACACTGTTCTTATCTCAAGATATCACTCACTGGTTCCTCTTATGTAAAGGATCTCACCACCACCAGAGCCTTATAAGACACTCGGGCTCCCGAGTGGCACAGCGGTCTAAGGCACTGCATCTCAGTGTAAGAGGCGTAACTACAGTCCTTGGTTCACATACAGGCTGTATCACATCTGGCCGTGATTGGGAGTCCCATAGGGCGGCGCACAATTGGCCCAGCATCGTCTGGGTTTGGCCAGGGTATGCCAACATTGTAAATAAGAAGTTGTTCTTAACTGACTTGCCTTGTTAAATAAAGGTTAAAATAAAAAATAATCTTTTCAACAATTTTTTTTTTATATAACCACCAGGTCAAGTGATTTTAAAGCCCATCTTTCTCAGTTGATTCAAATATTTTGTGTTTTTTAAACAGGCAATCTGCAATTGCTACATCCATTTTTGGACTTTAAATTAATTATATAAACCCATTGATTCCTGAAGAATATAACTAATGAATGCCTCATGAGCTTAGTTTAACTTTCAAACTCAAATATAAGCTTGTTTTTCTCCATTGTTTGTAAACAATGCATTTGTAAACAAACACTGTATAGCCTCAAAACATGGTTAAAACTACTTTTAATAAAATGGATGGTCAGTCCTTGCATCCATAGCTCTGTCTATTCATTTGAAAGTCTTTCTCCCACCCCCCATACTTTTACCAAAATAGTGGCGGGGTCACGACTTTGTTAATGTTTGAACTGCAAATTGCCCCTTTAAGCTGCAGGTATGGAATTATTGTCTTTAAAACTAGGTGTTGGTTAAATAAAAATACAACATAATACTGAGTGAAATAATAAGAAACACTGTCAAACATCTCAGCTACTGAAAATTTACAGGATAGGCTTTTCACTTCCACTGCCAAATAAGGGCAGGTCCAAAAATGAGTGACAGCACATCAGAATGCGCCCTAACCATTTTGTCGTAAATGCATTGCGTTTACAGTACAGAATGCAACAAATAATCACTGTGAACGACATAATAGGCAACATAAATCGTGCTGGCTCGGGAAGTGCATTGAGTAATCCAAATGACGCCTCGACTTCGAGCTCTTCCAGAAACAATTCTTTAAATATCATATTCCAAATATCCAAGACCTAATAGCCTAAATTTGTATTTTGTTAAAGTGGAAAGCAATTGTGACAAATGTATGCTGTTAAAGCCTAATACCACAGCTAATACCTACATGTTCACGGTTTCACGCTTCGTCCACCGAAAGTTGGCTCGAATCTGAGACACGCGCTGTTCCTGGATCGGTTTTGGTTTCCTTAACCAAACTAATCAGGGTAATGGTTCAGTAGCCTTCACTGGTCTGCGATCGGGATTTACCGCACTTGGTCAGGAAATATACTTGGTTAATCTTTGGCTGTGATCACTGGATCTATGTGGACAAGAAACGTAATGCGTCCACCCAGCGTATGGGAGGTATCATAGCATCTTTTAAAAAACGATGGGGGATAGATCTATGTTTAATTCAATGGATATGTCAGTGGTATTGAAGACCAACTCGTGTCTCCTTTTCTCCTTATTTAACACGATTTACTTAAAAGGCACATCTCAATAGGTGGTCCAGGTATGTAACGAGTCCCAAATTGGGGGAGGGAGGGGGGCATAGCAGCAGGAAGTAGGGATACTGATGTGCTGCAGCACACCCTGAAAAATCAGCATACCCCCCAAAAATATCCTATATTAGCGGTCCGATAAAGCCTTCTGTAGTGCGGGCTAAAAAAACGCAGCAACACCCACGGCTCTGTGGGGACGGGGTTGTTCTCTATTGCTGCTCAAGCAAGGGGGGAGACTGATGACATAGTGTATCAGACCAACTCCTTGAAGTTTGCCGTTGTGTCTAAAAAAAAAAAAAAAACTATTTTGCTCAACTTTTTTTACCCTTTAGTGTGTACACATGCTTGGAATATCGTTTTTCAAAAGGAAACGTTCAGAAATCATTGGAGGATGTATTTCATGGATATGACTTTCACTTATTCAGGGTTAAATAGGGGTTGATGCCCCCCCTGCATTAAACAATAACTCTTCCATAGCCAGGAAACCATAACATTAATTAAATGTATATTTTCACCCCATCTTTAGTCAGGGAGAGAATGAGAAGAACTGGAAAGCCAGTGAGAACTGCCTGCAGCCTCAAACTATCCCTTAAAACCTCCAACACACTGATAAACAGCAATATAATAAAGACAGGGCAGTTTAACAAAATGTTTGCTTTATTCTTATCCAGGACAACTCATTCAGATTGATCAAGGAGAAATAAGCACTATATTTTTCTTTTACATTGTCGGAGATGGTACTTTATCTGAATAGGTCAAAGTAAAACAAAATGAATATATAATAATACATGAATCAATACATGTGTGGAGTTAATGATAACAACAATAGCCCTGAAACATAGGGTATTCTGTGGTAATCACCGGCACTGAATCAATCAACAGTAGGAGAGCTTTCAGGAAGGACTCAACCCCAAAGAGGAAACACTTTTTATTGAAATAATATTTTATCAAAGCTTCTGTTCATCTTCATAAAATGTTTCTAAAACTTCTCTTTAAACCTTTTCATTTTTGGGGGGCATTTTAGACTTTTTAATTTGTTTCTTTTTCACCAGGTGTCTGTGTGTGCATGTGTCCTTGGCTGAGGTTTGTGTGTGTGTGTGAGAAAAGGGCAAGCCTGTATGTGTGTGTGATGCCCTTGCTGAGCTGTGGTGGCGTTAGAGTGGTAACAGCAGGGACGTTGCTTTTTCAATTGGCTGGAGCAGGTTCAAGCAACTGAGAATGTCTGTGTGTGTGTGATATTTAGGGGTGAGTAGAAAGTGTGTGTACCTATGCGTGAGCTTACAAAGGAGTGTGTTAAGCTAGAAAATGTGTCAGGGTGTAAGTGGGCGTGTCTCAATGTCTATGTATCTGTTCATCAATGTAAATTTGCGCATATGTGAGCGTGTGTGTAAGGCACGGAGAAGGGTGGTCATTTCAGGTCCATGCTGGAGCCGAACAGAGCCACCAGCTGTTCCTCGTAGTGGGTGATGTTCCTCTTCATGATCTCCTTACAGGAACCCAGCAGACGCTCAAACGCCTGAATGTCTATTACTGAAAAACATAGACAGAATCACTCACACAGCTGCACAACAGATAGATGGGCCCGTACTCATAAGGTGTCTCGGAGAAACAGCGCTGATCTAGGATCAGGTGCCCCCTGTCCATGTCATCTTATTCATTAGGATGTAAAAAGCAACACTGATTCTAGATTGACACTCCTACTCTGAGATGCTTTATGAATAGTGTGTACTGGTAAAGAAATAGAAATGCACTGTTGTAGCCTATGCTCCTGTATAGTTTATTTCCAAAAGTTCTTTGCCATGCTTAGCTTTTAACCACCACATGGGTTGAGCCGGATTTAGACCTTCCAGTCAAAACACTGAGATAAAACTACAGTAGAGCACACTACTTTCAAATGAACATTTTTGCACTCTACACCTGTAGAATTGTTAGATGTGTGTACACTTTGAAGTCATAAGAGAGATGACTATCTATCACTATGAGAGAGAGAGAGCATCACACTAACACCTGTTTGTCTGAGGGAAACATCTCTGCATTAGGTACTGAGAGACAGTGAAGGAGAGATACTCATCTAGAACACTTACAAGCCAGTAATCTGCAGTTAAGAGATTCAGGGAAAATACCACTCTGTCACACTGATGAACACCCACTCAGAGCCCAGGGCCTTTAAAATAATACATCTACACATATGTGTGTCAGTTTAAGTGGCCTTACCCAAGCACTTGACCTCTCCCACAGCATACGCTGATGCAGCGCGGGGCTTGTTGGTGACCAGTGCCAGCTCCCCAAAGTACTGACCCCTGCTACAGCGGGTGATCTCCACCTCCACATTATCCTCCTGGTTCACCTTTGTCTGGGGGAGAGAGGGGGAGTGAGAGCAGGGTACAGAAAAAGGAGAGGACAGGATGGGTTGGGGCTGATTTTGTTTACGATGATTTTAATAATTTGCCGCCGATTCAAATGACTGGTTGCCGATTTCAAAATTCACAAAATGTTTTATCATGGCACACGAGCCACGAAGTGCCAAGGAAGCCCAGACATGTTGTTCACTAATACATGCGTATTTAAGTATGTTATTTAAATACTTGGTGTATTTTCAAATAAATAAATGTGGCCAGATCAGCTACTTCTATTTGAAGTATTTTCAAATAACTATCCTAAAACTATTTTCAAATACTTTTCTCCAAATACATTTTTTCAAATACCCCTAGGAACAAACAGACCTGGGTTCAAATACATGGAGTATTAAATATTTGAAAATACATCCCAATATTCAACTACTTGTATTTTCTGAGAAAAAATATCCAAACTACTTCAAAATGTATTTGAAAGTAATTGAAATAACCTAAATATTATTTGAACCCAGGTCTGGATAGAGCCATGAGAAAATTAGTTTTGCTTTGTCATGGATATAAGATAGTACTTTTTTAAATCAATTTAATTGCACCAGCTAATACACAAGACAGCAAAAAATAACAAATGCACAAGAATGGAAATACAGACTTAAAGCAGCACATCAATGCATTCTAAAAATGAAAAAGCCTCAGTGTAAAACTTTGTCTTACACTGTTCAGTTTTATAAACAAAGTGCTGCCACACTATTTACTAAGAAATCAGATGGAGAAACTATTAGGATGAGAAGGAGTTCTGATGCAGGTACAGCCGTCTAGTGCTAGCTAACATTAGGAACCATAGTTTGTTAGCTAGCTTAAATAGGATTTCTTTTTTTGGGGGGGGGGGGGGGGGGACACAACATTTTGTGGATTGTAGATTTTACAAATATTCTGATTCGAATCACTAAATGTTGCAGATTTTTTGTAAGGTACGCCGTGCTCAACTTTTATTATTACTATTCATATTAATAATATGATTATAATTCAGATTATTAGTCATACCATCTTTGTGTTTGGGTGCAGGGTTAAGCAGTACATATGAGGAAAAAGAGAAAAACACAGGGTGACATGAACATAAAATAAAGCCACTTTTTCCACATTCTCTGGTGATGAGGCACAAATGACAGGAGAAAACAATTACTCTTACTTTGCTCTTCATCATTATCTTCACGTCTCCGGACTCCACAATGTAGAAACAATCTGCCCTGTCCCCCTACACAGCAACACAAACCGTTTACAATTGTCCATGGTCATCATTACTAGTAAGCTTTACAGTAATACCAAGAGAATCTTGGAGAACATCGCTACCTGCATGATGATGCGTTCTTCATCAGAAAACGTCTTCATTCCTAATACATCCACAATCTTCATCCTCTCAGATAACTGAGAGAGAAGTTTGATAAGGAAAAGCAAAGGGAGATATTAATATCAGTCCTACATTTTTCACTGTCGAGCTTCCTCAACTTCCTCCCTTTCCCCTCCCCCCTCACCTCCAGAGACTTCAGTAGAGGAACAGACTCGACAAATTGCTCGTACAGCCTCCTCTTTTTGGCGTTGTTCTTCACAATGAGCCTACGGAACGTAGCCCGGTCCTGGTAGTGCACACAGACAGGATAACACAATCACACCGAAACAAACTGTTTCATTCTCCTGCTATAGGTTACCTATCTAACAGACGAAAGGTATGGATAGATGTACTAATCTTCTATAATATTTACTATCATGATTAATCATTTTAATAATAAATCATTTATTAAACTTTTATAGCACTTTTCATTACATAAAGAGTCTTAAAGACCAAAGAATCTCAAAGCACAAAATCTAAGATCTATCTCCTACACATTAAAGACCCACAACAGCCTCCCTGGCACCCACTGTATCACCTGAATGGGAAAAGTAAAGAAATAGCTGGAGTGGGTCTTTAAAAACACAGAACAAAACAGGAAATCCAAAGACAGTACAGAATCAAGATGGGCTAAAACTGCTTCTCCAACAGAAATCGCAATCAGACTTGTCGGCGATGTCATGGCGACATTGGCTAGCTAAGCTTATGAGTAGAAACACGTCATCGGGTCTAACGGTCGTCTCGCGCTGAACTGAGCATGTGCAAGCAGTAAAACTATTTTTATATCGATATGAAGTAGTTTGACAAAAATGAAAAAAAGGTGTCAGTTTGTCACTCACGAGGTTGGAGTACTAACATATTCAACTACTTAAGACATTGGCTCAAATCTAGGTTGTGCCTTTAGATTGAGAAAATGTACAAATAAGGAACTATTTTTCACTTCTCTCATTGACTTTTCAAACCCCAAAAACTGGCCCGGTTTGTTTGGCAAGCGTTCCCGGAAATCTTGCGATGTCTGGGTTTAGAAACTCTGTGGTAAATCTTGTATCTGTAATGCCATTATGTTTACCATTCTCCCTAGTGTCCACAGGGAGGTGCTGTGGCAGAGCACAGCAGTGAACTAGAGGTCAGAGGGTCAGGCCAGTGTGTGTGTGCATGAGTCTCACCAGGCCCCAGAGCGCCCCCTCCTGGGTGGCAATGATGGTGGCAGCACGGGGGGTGTTGTACATCAGTGCCAACTCCCCGAAGCTGCCCTTGTTGTCATACTGGCCCACACACTTTCCTACGCCATCAATCAGTACCACTATGTCATAGATTCCTCTGGAAGAAGAAGAGGGGGAGGGAGAGAAATTAAGAATGCTCTAATAATATTTGAGCTCTCTACAAAATGTATTGTGTATAGTAATAACATAGGAGATATTTGCAGACTAATCTTCATCTATAATAAAGTTGATCACTGATCTAAATCTGCTGCAGTTAGTGATTTTTTTGTAAAAAATAATTGGAGTATTGGGCTCTACTCTTGGGATTAACCAACCAGGGGGAGGGGGACTAACAGCACGAGGAGCTCAGTTCTGGGAATTTATTTGGTATTTTTGGATGATACACCATCTGATTGGCTGCCTGGGTTGTATTGTGCTGTGGTTGCCAGTGAGCATTAACTTTGTTTGGGGGGATTAGTATGATGATCACTTGGCTATGTAGGTGACCAGGGGGTTTCCCATGAGGCTTTGCAAGGCAACACACAGGGAGGGAATAGGTTTTAACATGCTTATGACGTGCATCTAGCCCTAAGCCTCTCAGGGTGAGGCACTAGCATGACTGAGGAGGGAGCTTAAGGTGCAGAGAATAAGCCCACTGATACGCTGTGTCAAAATGGCACCCTATTCCCCATGTAGTCCACTTTTTTTGATCAGGGCCCACAGGGCTCTGGTCAAAAGTTGTTCACTATATAGGGAATAGGGTGCCATTTGGGAAACACCCATGAAGCCTAGGACACATGGCGGAAACAACAACTAGTAAAATAAGGCTCAAGGGGGACTTGTTGTGAGACGGCCAATTGTATTGTGGTGTGTTTGGTATGAACGCTGCTTTCTAGTGAATGCCTTGATTGTAACGATTCTGAAGAAACCGTGCACGCACACACACACCTCTCGATCACGTAGAAGTTGTCTCCATCGTCTCCCTGGTCGATGACATGCTCCTGGGGCTGGACGCGCAGTTCAAACATGGCGTCCAGGACTTCTGAGATCTGTTCCTGTGAGGGAGGAGAGGGCAGCAGGAGGAGGGAATGAGGATGATTGAGAACAAAGACAGCACAATCACTGTCTGAAAAAACTACTCAACTTAATAATGGACAGAGTGAGTTGTGCCTGTCTGGCAGCTTGTGTATTACTGAGTGTTACCGAGTGTACCAGTAAGTAAAGACCAGGAAACCTTAACCTTTTATGAGTCAATGTGATCTACAACCCATTAGAACAGAAGTGCATACGACGGTGTGGCCCGTTACACTCTAATAGCCTGTTGGGGTTTCCTGTCACTGTGTGGTTAAAACTTCTGTCTCATCTTTTCTACCTGTTCCAGGGTCTTGAACAGTAGAATATCTTTGCAGGCGTCCTGCAGTCGACAGCGCTGCACGTCTGTTTTAGGATGCACCACCCTCGGCTCCTCCACCTCGTCATCGTCGTCTGGGTTAAAGGCCTCCGCGCACACTGGCGTGAGAACACTTAGATTGTAACAAACACTTGGGGGGTAAACAGAGATTGCCAGCTTGTAGTCCTAAAAAACTGAGTTACCTCTGGTTTGTTCAGTCATTCCTATGGTGGAAATGAATGGTGACAGAATGGGATTTTGGGATAAATGCTGAAAATAAAGTCTGAGGTTAACACAAGCTTAGATGTTATATGTTTTGTTTTATGAGATAATATCAGTCAGTTAACATGACCTTTATGTGCTGCATGTGCTTAAAGTTTTGATTACATAAATTATTCAAAATGTACAAAAAGTAAGATCTCCTAAGCCTGTGTTACCACAGAGACCTTATTTCCGGCGTTCATACAAAAACGCCATTCATTTCCCAATAGGCTTTGGCCAACGAGCCATGGCGGAGTTAGTGCCTACAAAAATATGCCATTACTATTGCCATCTATTACCACTTAGACTAACAGATGCTTGGGGGGGGGTAATCTTTAACACATACTGGGGGAACAATATTACCGTAACACTTAAATTTGAACATGGTGGGGCAAAGAGTTCTAACTTATACTGTAACACATACGGGCCTGGGGGTACAATATTAGGACCAGAATCAACACACCTAAAGACTCATAGTAAGGGATTACTCGGTGTGCTGGACACAATGAGGGAAAACATTGTAAACCACGCTCCAGGGGACTAATATCAGTGTGACACACACCTACTAGTTATCAGTGTTCAGTGATACATTAAGACAACCAGTAACTTAGTGTCAACACCAAGCAGGCATAAAGAGGGCAGGTAAGATGACACCAGATCAAAGCACAAACACTTAATATGCAAACAAACATCGCGGCTGCAGATTACATTGGGGCAGTACTATTCAAAGTCGGGTGGGTGACCCCCGGAATTGCAGTGGGGTAGGCAAAAAAAGATATACACAGTGCCTTCAGAAAGTATTCATACCCCTTGACTTATTCCACTGTTACAGCCGGAATTCAAAATGGATTAAATAGATGTTTGTTCTCACCTATCTACACACTATACCCTATAATGACAAAGTGAAAACACGTTTGTAGAAATGTCAAATTTCTTGAACATGAAAATGCAGAAACATCTCATTTACATAAGCATTCACACCTGAGTCAATACTTTGAAGCGCCACCTTTGGCTGCGATTAGAACTGTGAGTGTTCTTGGGAAAGTCTAATGGCTTTGCACACCTGAATTGAACAATATTTGCCCATTATTCTTTTAAAAAATTCAAGCTGTCAAGTTGATTGTTGATCATAGCTTGACAGCCATTTTTAAGTCTTGCCATAGATGTTCACGTCGATTTAAGTCAACTTTAACTAGGTCAATCAGGAACATCTAATGTCGTTTTGGTAAGCAACTCCAGTGTATATTTGTTCTTGTGTTTTAGGGCATTGTGCTGCTGAAAAGGTGAATTAGTCTCTCAGTGTTTGGTAGGAAGCAGACAACCAGGTTTCCTCTAGGATTTTGCCTGTGCTTATAGCTGTATTCCATTTCTTTTTATGTTAAACTCCCTAGTCCATGTCGATGATAAGCACATACCATAAAGCAGCCACCACCATGCTTGAAAATATGTTTTGCTGTATTACTTTAGTACTTTGTTGCAAACAGGATGCACGTTTTGGAAAAAAAAAATTCTGTATAGACTTCTTTTCACTCTGTCATTTAGGTTAATATTGTGGAGTAACTACAATGTTGTTGATCCATCCTCAGTTCTCATATCACAGCCATTAAACTTGAACTGTTTTAAAGTCACCATTGGCCTCATGGTGAAATTCCTGAGCAGAAGTGACTGGGTGTATTGATAATTGCAATAACTTCACCATACTCAAAGGGATATTCAGCTTCTGCCTTCTTTGCGAAGCATTGGAAAAACATCCCTTTCTTTGTGGTTGAATCTGTGCTTGAAATTCACTACTAGATTGAGGGACCTTACAGATAATTGTATGTGTGGGGTACAAAGATGGGGAAGTGATTAATCATGTTAACTATTATTGAAAGATGGAATGAGTACATGCAACTTATGTGATTTGTTAAGCACATTTCTACTTGTGAATTTATTTAGGCTTGCTTGCCATTAAAAAAAAAATGGGTTGAATACTTATTGGCAAAACATTTGATTTTTAAAATGTATTATTAATTTAAAAAACATTTCTACAAACAAAATTCCACTTTGACATTATGGGGTATTGCGTGTAGATCAGTGACAAAAATGTGGAAAACGTAAAGGGGTGTGAATCATTTTTCCTGAGAAAGATCATTTGAAAAATAAAAATATTGAGTAAATGTATGTTTTGGTTCTAGAGAGATTAAAGTGTAGCCTAATGAACTGAAGTTTATTTGTTGATGTGAAAACAACAATTTACAGATTTTAAGGTTGTGCCATTAGAATTGGAGACGCCAGCAATACTGGCGAGAAAAATGGGGTACCAAGAAAATTGGACGAAAAAAAAAAAAACTGGGTCCCTGCTGAAAAAGTTTGAATAACAGTGCATTAGTGAGTAGTGACATCAAACAGGACTTACCTGACACTCTCCGGTTATATCTGCTGGGAGGAGGGGCTGGAGAGAGGGAGGGAGAAAGGGAGGGAGAGAGTTGGTTAACACTCTCTCCTGTTCACAGTTCACACTTCGCTGCAACTGTAGAGCCTGTGGTTACGACCTCTGACATCGCTAGCACTCTTGAAACGGCAGAGAAAAACAACTCAAACACATGAAATGAGACCGGGCCGACACACACACACAATCTTCTACACTGCAATAAAGCCAGACAAAATAACACACAAAAGTAGAATTTAACAGCTCTTTTATGGATTTTGAAGCTGATTAAATGGCATGACCATTACACAGGTGCACCTTGTGCAGGGGACAATAAAAGGCCACTAAGATGTGCAGTTTTGTCAAACACCACAATGCCAAAGATACCTCAAGTTGAGGGAGCGTGCAATTGGCATGCTGACTGCGGGAATGTCCACCAGAGCTGTTGCCAGAGAATTAAATGTTAATTTCTGTACCATATACCACCTCCAATGTTGTTTTAGAGAATTTGGCAGTACGTCCAACCGGCTTCACAACCGCAGACCACGTGTAACCACGCCAGCCTAGGACCTCCAAAATGAGGCTTCGTCACCTACGGGGTCGTCTGAGACCAGCCACATGGACAGCTGATGAAACTGAGGAGTATTTCTGTCTGTAATAAAGCCCTTTTGTGGGGAAAAACTAATTCTGATTGGCTGGTCATGGCTCCCCAGTGGCTACGCCCCTGCCCAGTTGTGAAATTCATAGATTAAGGCCTAACGAAATTATTTGAATTGACGGATTTCCTTATATGAATTGTAACTCAGTCAAAACGTTGAAATTGTTGCATGTTGCATTTATATTTTTGTTCAGTATAGAAAAAGTGCATCAGTCAAAATCTTGCACTATCGCTTTAAGATCAGAGTGACAAGTTCCAACATATTTCTAGCCAACAGAGCGAGCATTGGTACAAATGAGAGCCTCGAGCGCACAGCCACCGCTTGCTCCTCATCTCTCTACAGTGCAGTGGCAAGCATGTGTCACGTTTCAGATGGTGTTAACATAATTACATTTTCATGGATTTTTAGAGTAGAATATATTTTTAAAAAGTCACCTCACAGTCGTTCTACAAATAAACATTTCCCAGGGGGCATGTGCACGGACCCCCGCAGCAAAGAGAACCCCCCCAACCTTTGCCACCGCTGCTCAAACAGATCCTAGGGGAAACACTATAGTCACATTAACATAATGGTTGTTTCAGTGTCATTATACTAAAGTGCATTTGTGGGAACCAGGGGATGAGTGTAGACTAAGTGTGTCATTGTGCAAGGACATGCGTGTTTGCATGTGCTGTGTAAGGAGAGTGTATGAAGTGCTCTTGCCCGTCATCACGTGTGGGGGATAGCAAGTGCCTGAAGTTGCCATGACAACAAAATACAAAGAAGACCTCATTGCCATAACAACCTCTCCCTCCTGAAACCACTTATTCCTAAGTAATAGGTCCCCCCTCTACCCAAACACCCACTCACAAACTCCCATAACGACGAGACGTTATCATTGTCTGCTGGCCCTACTAATTGCAGCTAGAGCTAAAGACAATCAAAGTGGTACTTGTTCGTTGAACAGACTTCCCTCACCCTTCCGCCTATTGCTCTCTCCGGCTTTCTCTCCTCTCAATCCCCACTCACACTCATTGTCTGTCAGTCTCTCACTCTCTCTTAGTCCCTCCCTTTTTCCCTCCTTGTTCATGCCCACCCCTGTAAAAAAAAGAAAGAAACCATGATAAAGTGGAAAAGGAAACAAATGCAAAAAGGAATGAAGTGTTTGTGCTCGCTGGTTACGTTCTTGCAGCCTTCGACAGCCCCCCGTGCAGTTGATCAGACCTCAACGCCTGGAGAAGAGTTTCTCTTGGCCCCACATGAACATGACAGAGCATCATCTCATATGCACAGACAGAGTGACTGTTTATAAAGACAGGGCTGTGAAGCAGCAACCAGTGTCAATGGCCTATTGGGCAGAGCAGGAACACACAAGGACATTGAGAAGGGAAGTGTAGTTGTGTGGCTGGAGGGTGGGGGAGTAGGGGGAGACTGGGGGTTAAATCAGCACATGCTCAGTGTTGGCATACTGTTATGGTTAGAGCACCGCAGGGACAGGACAGGGGCGTCTGTGTCTCCAAACCAACATGACTGACTTTGCCTCCGGGGCAGAGCCAGCCATGGAAGCAGCAAGGACAACAGAGGCGGCTAGCCTGGCAGGGAGCTCTCTCTTTTAGATACTGCCACAGCTGTATACACCTGACTCCCCATGAAAACAATCTTTATTGCAGTCAAGGCTGTCACACTGCTCAGATCTCACAATGCCTGGAAAAGTGTATCATCGTAACTCAGGAACCACATTAATAAATATATAGTCTGAGATATGAGATGGCACAGCGGCAAGAGATGAGCTGGAAGGCGAGTCCATAGAAATGGAATGAATAGAACAAGGTCCACCCATTATGCCATCATTGACTTGAATGGGGACACCCGTTCTATTCATTTTAATTATTGGCGAGCCATTGGCTACTAATTCCTTGACGCAGCCATAGTGGACAGGGTGCCAACTCAGACGCAGCCATAGTGTCTGCTAGCTTGTTGTTGATGCTCCTCTGTGCTGATCCAGGACATCTCTTCTGCTAATCTAATTGTTTTGACACAGCCTCCTAACCAATAATCAGTGAGGCCCAAGCAGGGTTGGGTAGTAACGGATTACATGTAACTGGGATTACATCATCTGATTACAAAAATTAACTAAATCTAAAATCTGATTACAGTTACATTATTAAAAACAGCTTATTAGTGTCGGGATTACTTCATCTCATGGCAAGAGGAAATTGTCATTCCTGTCATTTTGCACACCATCAAGACTTATCACATGCTCTCAAAGATTCTATTGTTCTGCTGATCGCCCATCAAGTGTGGATGGCCTCTTATGGTAATAGGCTATATTTTGAGTTGGCCATCTAGCTAACTACTTCCTCAACTGGTGAATTAACCCCAAATGAATTAGCCTGTGTGATATTAGTGCCCAAAAAGATGTAGAATAATTCATGTCTATTGAACCCAAAAATATATCTAAAAATTCTGGAACCTTTATTGCCTAGTTATCATACACCGAATTCATGACAAACGCTGGTTCAGGTTGCACATCAAGATATCTGGTGTCATGCATTCGTGCCTGAACATGTTGTTAGAATCAACTTTATTTCTTGAATCATACGGCTTTCGTAGTCTAGTACACATGTGAATGAAACACTTTGAAAGACTAGAAATGTGTTCAATTGCGTGACCCCACTGCAATTGTGGCGCAACCAAGTCATGGGCTGGTGCCACCAATTTAAAATGTTAGTTTGGAGCCCTGTGACTATGCTCTTACACATCAAATAGAATGTGTGAATTATAGGATATACTCTCACGCTAGTCCCCATTTGGAAATGCTCATGTTACTAAATTTAAAAAATGCTATGTTAGATTCATGTTTTAAGTATGTCTGGGTGTTAAAAGTGAAAGTAATTCAAAAGTATTCCAAATGTAATAGGATTACATTACTCATTCTGAGTAATTGAAAAGGATTACGTTACTGATTACTTTATTTTTCAAGCAACTGTCATCAGTAACAGACTACCTTATTCAAGTAACTCTGTGCCCAAACCACAGACAGTGAAGTATGAACTAAGGCTAATCTTGTCTATATTCCATCTTTATTTTTTATTTAAACACATGGATGTAGCCTACTCACTGCTTGTCTCAAGAGGGCCCATCTGTGTGTGGGTGTGTGTGTTTTCCCCCTGTATGTTTATAGGCTAGGCCTTTCATTTTTTAAATTATTTAGCCAGGATAGTCTAACAATTGAAAATGTTTTCCAGGGAGACCTGTTCAATTTCAGCCCTGGTCTTGCTCACACAAACCTATGTTAATGCAAACATGTTCCAAAAAGCCCTGATGATGGGTCAAGGAGCGTTGCCATGGTCTGCATTCACTCCTAGTCCGCCATGCAACCAACAATGTGCATTTATATTGCTAGACGTCACCAGTCAATGTGGCACATCCCAAAATGCAGTGCTCAGCACTCTTCGACAGCACTGTATAGACTAGTCACTAGGCTTGTGTAATGAGTAAATCCACACACACACAGTGCAGTCCACCATTTTCCCTGAACATGAGGATGATGGTGTGGCAAGGTAGCATATACAAGTGTTCATGCCCAGTGTTCTGCTTTAGAGACTTAATAACTTTGTCATGTTTTGGTAGCAGATTGTAGAGGCCCCAGCCACACAGTACAACCAGACATGCTTAGCAAGGACCGCTGAAAATCATTTGTCTTATTGTATGTCAGTGAAATTGCTAGGGCAGGCCAAACACTGGGAAAAACATGTACTTACGGGTCTAATTTTCCCACACCCACCACAAGTTTACCACTGTGTGATGGAGAACATTAACATTACACACACGTTGTGTTTCTGCTCTTTGCAAGAGGAGGTGCTGAGGTACAAGAGATTACTCTGAATTTTCAGCTTGACTTTCAACTGTCGTACTCACGGAAATTAACTATATTTTCTCCCCATGTCTTTTCCAGCTTTCCCTCTCCCCTGTCAATCTGCCTCCTTTACTACACCCAACACTCACTCGTCCCCTCTCTCCACGTTTCCCCCCCTCTCATTCTCCAGACTAGTCCTTAAAAGGAGAAGTGGCCATGTCCTGTTTAGAGCTTGCGTTGTTAACCCCTTCTGGACTGTCAGTGATGGGTTAGCCCCTATATGTCAGAGCTGTCTGGGTGCCAATTTAATGGCGGACACGCTAGCTAGGACCTTGGCCAAAGACGTAACAACTCCGCAATGGAAGGCTATAGCCTAAGGCAAGAGAAAGACTTTAGGAGGAAGAGCAGTGGAAGGGTGTGTGGTCAGAGAGACAGTAGTGGTGGTAACAAAGAGCACTGACTCACTATCTGTGCCCATTTAAAGTAACAAAGGCTTCCTGAACCCACATTATCAGGCTTATGTTTAAAGTGTAACAATTGAAAGCATGTAAACTATCAAATAAATACTAGATGGGTAATGGGATTGGGCAGAATGCCTAGCAACCAAATATGAACATATTGGCCTTTACAGAGCTGTGTAGACTAGACTTGCTCCTGAAAAATCAGAGTGTGGTGCTGGTGCCAGGCTGGTGGATGTCTAATTTTACCAGCCACCCGCTTCACCACAGTACTGTTGAGATTCTCTCTTCCAGAGCTGACACACACAAATGTTGATTTTTGCATATGGGTTTTGGATTGAGAGAAAAAATAAATGCTTGCAAATGCTCTGTGTGACCACCTGCCAATGTAGCTGGTAGCAATAGACATTCTACCAGCCAACGCCAAAATCTACCAGCATTTGGTGTGTGTTAATTTCCCACCCTGGTGCCCTTTCAGATAATAAATTATTGAAGCTATGCAAAGACGCCTGTATCAAAGCCACTTGTGGATGGCTGAGGACTGAACTATTACTGAACCCCTGCGCTTTATCTACTGTGTGATTAGGCAAGGTCGCTGCCTGTCCACTTTATTCACACTCCAATGTGTTTGTGAGGACAGCGCCAAGGTTGCCGGCCCAGTCTGTATTCCCTCTGCACTGACAGGACAAGGTCACCACAAGCCAACAAATTTGTTCTATGTTTGTTCTGTGGGGGGTGTCAGACATCTTCCATGACCATTTTCATGTATTGTAGCCTATACGTCAAAAATGTAGTTGCTTGGGATAAAGGCGTCTGCTAGTAGAAGGTCATACATAAAAAATAAAATTGTTTTTAAATATATATCATATATAAAATGCTATAATAAATACCAACAAATCTATTTGTTAGAGAGCCAGGCCCTGAAGGCCCCCCCAGCATCTTTACAGCGACTGTCTGGTGATCCCACCCTCACAGCCCCTTTGTCCAGTTAAATCGTACAAATTACATCTTCTCCCTAAACCACCTTGTCTAATCAGATTGAGAAGCTATCCTGTTCGAGAGGGGAGAGAGAGAAAATGGAAAAGACAGTCAGGGAAGGACAGCCATGACGGTCTGTTTTCAATTTGATTTCAATTTCAATGTTGATATTACTGTGGACCGGTAGCATCATCAACTGAAAGGTTAATTGATGCACAAAGACAGATTATTAACTAAGTGAGATAGTTAAGAAAAGCATGCAACAAGAGAAAATGTTTGCAGTCTTACTGTTAGCCATATCAGACTGAGGTTATTATACATTCCATGACAATATGTTATTAGAATGATCCAAAAGGATGGTTTCCACATCCTGCAGTGTAGGGAAGCCGCATAAGGTCCACGACCAAGTGACTAAACACGGTGACTGCCCGTCTTTCAACGTGGTGACTTCATATGGCAAAAATGGCATATGGGAGAGCGGGCCGTGTGAAATGCATATAAAAGCGAGGATGTAATTTTCCTTATTTTTCTGCCACAGGAAATGGGCAGGGAATGAGGAAGTGCCAAAGTTCAGATGCTTTTCAAAACGTGACTAATAAATGAAGCAGTAAACTGCATGCATGCCTAGTTTGCCTCCCCATTCACACTCACAGGGAGAGACGGGGAGCGGCTTTAAAGCCAGTATGGAGTGTGGCTCTCAAGGGATGCTATCCATTAGATTAGCCTAAATGCACAGTCTGGACTGGTAATTAGGTCACCTGTTGCACAACTGACAGGGACCACATTTTCCCTAGTGATGGCCGGGGGGGGGGGGGGGGGGGGGATTGCTATAGTAAAGTATCACAATATGGGCCCAATCTCTGTCCATGCCACATAAGACTAACTGACATTTGTTCATTTCTCTTCTCAATGGCACCCGAATGGGTTTTTCAAAGTTTGTATGTAATGCAGAAATACTAGGATATTTCCAAGAGTGTATTTTCAAACTTCTGTGACAGAAAGAAAATGTAATGTTTTGGCATGTTCCTGGCAATCATGCAGCTGGGAGTTGTATGGCCTGTTCTTGGGATCCAAAATCTGTTTACAGCAAACCTGAAGCAAAGTGACCTCACAATGGTCTGCTGTCTGTCATGTCTTCATTCAGGTGACTCATCTATTCACAGGGCCTTATAATGCCCTATCAGACAAGCTATGAAGTGCCAGTATAAACCATTCCTTCTCTGCCTATACAAACTCCCTCTCTTAATTAGAGGTCGACCGATTAATCGGAATGGCCGATTAATTAGGGCCGATTAAGTTTTCATAACAAATCGGTAATCAGCATTTTTGGACACCGATTATGGCCGATTACATTGCACTCCACGAGGAGACTGCGTGGCAGGCTGACTACCTGTTATGCGAGTGCAGCAAGGAGCCACGGTAAGGTGCTAGCTAGCATTAAACATATCTTATAAAAAACAATCAACCTTAACATAATCACTAGTTAACTACACATGGTTGATGATATTACTAGTTTATCTAGCTTGTCCTGCGTTGCATATAATCGATGCGGTGCCTGTTAATTTACCATTGAATCATAGCCTACTTCGCCAAACGGGTGATGATTTAACAAGCGCATTCGCGAAAAAAGCACTGTCGTTGCACCAATGTGTACCTAACCATAAACATCAATGCCTGTCTTAAAATCAATACACAAGTATATATTTTTAAACCTGCATATTTACTTAATATTGCCTGCTAACATGAACTTATTTTAACTAGGGAAATTGTGTAACTTCTCTTGCGTTCTGTGCAAGCAGTCAGGGTATATGCAGGAAAATAGGATTGATGCAACAGTTTGTTTTCAAAACTATACCTTAATTTAAGTAGCTTAAAAGGGGAAATCTACAGTTCAAAGAATAACAAAGCGGTCACACCTCCACTGATTTGGTAAATAGCTAAGGGACAGGGCTGGAGAAATGTAAGCACAGACATAGCTATGAACACAAGGACTGACCATCCATGAGATCAAAATGACAGTTTTAACCATGTGCTGAGGCTACAGTATACAATGTTTGATTACAATTACTTTGTTTACGAAGGAGTAAAACAAGCTTATATTTGGGGTTCTGATGGGGTTACACAATTTAACTAATCTAATGAGGCATTTATATGTTTTAGTCTTCAAGAATGTATGAATTTAAGTCAGAAAATTGATGTAGCAATCGCAGAATAGCCCCTTTCAACTATGGAGCTGAATATTACTTCAGCTACGGTCACTTACACAAACATGCTACAAAACTTGATTATCCTCAGTACATCAAGTTCGACGATGGGAACCCTATCATGAGGACAAAAAGTCTGCTATAATACGCCAATAACATTAAGAAATGTCCTAGTGGGTCAGTGTCTGCCTCTCGGGGGTATAAGAGGAGTTGTGTTATGCATGAGATGGTTTCCCCACTAAGAGAGGAATTCAAATAGATGTGATTGTCATTACAGATCTGTTTGCACACACCCCACACATAAAACCAATGAGGTAATTGCAATCTCACAACCGCCAAATACAGCCAGAGATTAAACTGAATTCCAAGTCATTCCCCAGCCAATGAAAACACATTTAGGAATTGCTGTGATCACAGACCGGAGCTCATTGACAAAAACAGAACGTTCATTCATAACAAAACAGCCCCTGAAAAGCAATGCGATCTGGGTCACGTTGCTCTCTCAGCCTGCAGAGAGCAGCGGACTTCCTGGCATCTTATGTCCGGGAACAGCCTGGGCTGGCAGATGTTATGCTGGTCACATCTTGTTTCTGTAAATAGGGTTTTCATGGCTTTGGTATGTGGTGAATGCACTTATGTCATCATTGAGGACATTAAACAGTAAGATCAGCAGGCATCTGATATAACATGTCTAACCTATATAACGTCACAGACAGGATTGCAGCCATAAGTCTTACTAGTTTAGTTAGGGTTCTCCAACTCCAGTCCTGGAGTGTTACTGGGTGTGCAGACTTAGTCCAATCCATCTGTACTCATCTCTATCAAATCAGTTTCAAAAAAACAACTACGCATGATCGTATTCAGTTTGGGGAATGATTAAGTGAATCGGCCTCATCAGGCTGCAACTTACGCTCGAAATCAGACTCATCGGACCCGTCTTCATCGTCGCCATTTGACTCTGTTTGCATCGGCTCCCCATCGAACACCACTCCCTTCCCGAGCTTGACAGCAGCACCGCCCCCATCTTGGCTTCTGGTGTCCCGCAAGCGCGTGAAATATTGCACGGCGAATTCCACTAGGTCTGTTGGTCTTTGTCGAAGCACCTCCACAGTGTAGCCTTGCAGCAATTCCGTCAATCCCACCGGTATCTCGATACTCATGACTGTTTTT
The DNA here is from genome assembly GCF_016432855.1 of Salvelinus namaycush. NCBI lineage: Eukaryota > Metazoa > Chordata > Actinopteri > Salmoniformes > Salmonidae > Salvelinus > Salvelinus namaycush. The sequence continues at coordinate 28,669,531 of NC_052322.1, read as the reverse complement.
CGATGGTGCTATCTAACTAGAAAGATGTTCAGGTATACTGTGTTTTTCGTACAAAAAAATATATGAATTCAATAGCCGTCCATGTGTTGCACGCTACAGCTCCTACTGGGGGGAGATAGCTGACACTTACAACAGCTTCACAAAACTGGGTTAGCTTGCTGACATTGATAAACAGTTAGCGGGAGGTTGCAAATTTGCTTAGCTAGCTAACACAAATGTTCAAGCAAGTAACGTAGTGACACTGTCGATGGAAGGCCGGTCTTGTTGTGTAAAGACAGCAATATAACCCCAGTGACGTTAACGTTCGTTTATGATATCTGAGCTGTCAAGTTGGGTAACTAGATAGCTAGCTGCTGCTATACCAAGCTGACAAATTAGCTCGATGGCTAATAAATGGATGCCACAAATGATAACGAACGTTAGTAGTTAGCTACAGTAATGTTACTATAGTTTGTTCCCTCGCTGTCCTCCCCCTGTTCTCTTTATTTCGCCTCCTCTTTTTCGCTCGTTTCTTTGCCAGGGTAGCGACCAAACCCCGCCAGCTAGTGGTATATCCAATCAATATCCGATCAAAAACTTAGCTGATCAGCGAACAGGCGATGTATAGTACACCACCAGCCAGCAAACGTTAACATATAATTAATGGGTGGGCTGGGACTTGTTACGCTAGCTAGCTAGATTAGCTAACTACAGTACTAGCCAGTTGGTTTCGAGGAAAGCAGAAACATCTAATTAAATATCCTTAGTATTTCGCCTTCGTATTAGACGGATAAAGTAATGGCGGCTAAAATCTACCAATAACGTTCCTTAAGCTAAATGCCGGTAGCTATAACTAACAGCTGACTTCTTATTGCTGAGTCCAGGCAGACAGTTCAGTTGCAGCAGACAATCCGAGCCCGGCTTATTCCAAGCCCCTGTAGACAAGGAGCGACAGGAACAACCCAAACGTTACCTTGAATCCGAATTACCCAGTGTTTCTACAACGTTAAAATAAAAATGTGTGGCATAAATATTGGTAACGACGTTACTCGTGATTTTCGGTAAATCTGTTTCTACCTCCAGATGAGGCTCTTCTTTTCGTTACTTCGGGGTGAGTGGTAGACACGGTTGATTGACATGCCAATGTACCAATCCAATCTAAGACTCATGACACGCAAGGATCAATTAGGGGATTCGATTAATTCCCCGGGTGAACCGGGTTAACATTGAATACATTCGATTTTGAACCGGGCTTCCTCCGGGCGTGAGCCGGGTGCCCCGTTCTGGCAGACGGGGAAGTCGGCTCAAAAGAAAAGTGACAGGTTAAAGCTGCAATATGTAATATTTACATAGAAATGTGAGTTATAGATCTGTCATTCTCATTGAAAGCAAGTCTAAGAAGATCTGTTCTATGTGTGCAATTTCCAGATCTTAAGTTTCGTTTTTGCATCTTTTACTTTCGGATTTGTACACCATCTTCAACTAGCTGAAAAGACAGCATTTTTGGTTATTGAAAATATATTTCACAGCGGTTTAGATGGTACCATGATTCTCTACATTATGCATTGCTTTTTTTGTCACAAAATGAAATTAGTCGAACTATTCGAATTTTTGCAACCAGGAAATGGCTGAGCGATTTCTGCATATTGCACCGTTAAGTACTTGGAGTAATGAGTTTGATTATTTCGATAAAGTGATTGCTTTAAATAAAACATCTTTATCTGCCTTCCCAATGAAAATAGATGCATGTTTCTGAAAGATGCACCGTGCTGTATTGTTGACAACAGGGCCTGCTCCAGGCATAAGTGGTTGCACATGGTTGTGCATCAGCATTTTTTCTCTTGTTATGTCAGTCACTGACAGTCACTCAATTAGCCATGTCAGCTAACAATTTTTTGATTGGTAAATTAGTCTAGCCAGCTATCTAAACTTGTAGTAGTCATGTCCGAATACCAAATAGGCATGCAGGGCACATGCCGGGGCCCACATGGATTTTTTTGTTAGTCACACTCACTCAGACATCATTAAATACCAACCAGGCGGCATGCAGAGCACATGTCCAGGGGCCCTGACCTCCAGGGGGCCCACATTGATTTTTTGTTAGTCACGCTCACTCTGATATCATTAACATGGCATACGTCTAGGCAAAATGTGTAGAATTGCCAGAAATTAGGTTTAAAACTGAAATAATGTCTCTCTACCCCATTGCAAAATGGGAATTGCAGGAAATTAGCTGTAACACTGCAAACATATTATCTTTCGCTTAGGGTCTCCAAAAGGCTAGCACCGGCCCTGGGTGACAATATGACCGAGTGCTGCAGATTACTGTTTGTTTTGAGCAGGCCATGCTTCCCTCACGGCTTCATCCGGTCACGTGACCGGAAATGGCCTGGTTCAAACCAGTGGCAGCTTAATTTGTATTTGTATTTATTAAGGATCCCCATTAGCTGGTGTCACGGCAGCAGCTACTCTTCCTGGGGTCCATAAACATTAAGGCAGTGATATACAATTGAAAATATTACATGACATTACATTTCATAACACCTTTCACAACACATTAAGTGTGTTTCCTCAGGCCACTACTCTACTATCACATATCTACAATAGAAAATCCATGTGTATGTGTGTGTAGAGTGTGTAGAGTGTGTGTCTTATCATGTGTATGTGTGTCTGTGCCTGGTGTGTGTGTCTCTACACAGTCCTCCATGTTCCATTTTTTAAAATCAAATACTGCTGCTTGCATCAGTTACCTGATGTGGAATAGAGTTCCATGTAGTCATGGCTCTATGTAGTACTGTGTGCCTCCCATAGTCTGTTCTGGACTTGGGGATTGTGAAGAGACCTCTGGTGGCATGTCTTGTGGGGTATGCATGGGTGTCCGAGGTGTCTGCTAGTAGTTTAAACAGACACCTTGGTGCTTTCAGCATGTCAACACTTCTTACAAAAACAAGTCGTGATGAAGTCAATCTCTCCTCCACTTTGAGCCATTTAGATTTACATGCATATTATTAATGTTAGCTCTCAGTGTACATTTAAGGGCCAGTTGTGCTGCCCTGTTCTGAGCCAATTGTAATTTTCCGAGGTCCCTCTTTGTGACACACAACTGAACAGTAGTCCAGGTGCGACAAAACTAGGGCCTGTAGGTCCTGCCTAGTTCATAGTGTTGTTAAAAAGGCAGAGTGCTCTTTATTATGGACAGACTTCTCCCCATCTCAGCTACTGTTTTATCAGCATGTTTTGACCATGACAGTTTACAATCCAGGGTTACTCCAAGCAGTTTAGTCACCTCAACTTTCTCAATTAACACATTATTTATTACAAGATTTAGGGTTTAGTGAATGATTTGTCCCAAATACAATGCTTTTAGTTTTTGAAATATTTAGGTCTAAGTTCTTCCTTGCCACCCATTCTGAAATTAACTGCAGGTTTTTGTTAAGTGTTGCAGTGATTTCACTCGCTGTAGTAGCTGACATGTATGGTATTGAGGCATCCATCGGTATAGTCCATCGGTATATAGTCCATCGGTATATAGCCCACCCAATTTACCTACCTCACCCCCATACTGCTTTTATTTATTTACTTTTCTGCTCTTTTGCACACCAGTATCTCTACTTGCACATGATCATCTGATGATTTATCACTCCAGTGTTAATCTGCTAAATTGTAATTATTCGATTTATTGCCTACCTCCTCATGCCTTTTGCACACATTGTATATAGATTCTCTTTTTTCTACCATGTTATTGACTTGTTTATTGTTTACTCCATGTGTAACTCTGTGTTGTTGTCTGTTCACACTGCTATGCTTTATCTTGGCCAGGTCGCAGTTGCAAATGAGAACTTGTTCTCAACTAGCCTACCTGGTTAAATAAAGGTGGGGGGAAAAAAAGAAAAAAAATTCTGCATACATAGACACACTGGCTTTACTCAAGGCCAGTGGCATGTCATTAGTTAAGATTGAAAAAAGTAAGGGGCCTAGACAGCTGCCCTGGGTAATTCCTGATTTTACCTGGATTATGTTGGAGAGGCTTCCATTAAATAACACCCTCTGTGTTCTGTTAGACAGATAACTTTATCCACAATATAGCAGGGAGTGTAAAGTAGGGAGGAGGGATGTACGTTAGCTAGGGATGTACATTACACTATATTAGGCCCAGCCTTTGGAACTTTGATTTTCCTAGATATGGCTACTAAATTGTGATCAAATCAAATCTTATTTGTCACATGCGCCGAATACAACAGGTGTAGTAGACCTTACAGTGAAATGCTTACTTACAAGCCCTAACCAACAATGCAGTTTAAAAAAAAAAAAAAAAAAAAAGAATATAAAATAAAAGTAACAAATAATTAAAGAGCAGCAGTAAAATGACAATAGCAAGGCTATACAAAGGGGGTACCGGTACAGAGTCAATGTGGGGGGGCACCGGTTAGTCGAGGTAATATGTACAGCCGGCTCCCCTGCCTCCATCGGATCGTCGGGTTCCCGCGTCCCAGACGGCGACAGGTTACCCTGCATCAGCAGGGGTGACCGGTCCGCTCCTGATCCCCGAGATCGTCCCTTGGGTTGGTGTCCTGTGGCTGGTGCCGGACGCTCCAGGGAGGGGGTACCGTCAGGTATGCGCTCTAGGTCGCCATGCTCCTGCGTCTCAGCCAGATTGACAGGTTTCCCGCGCCTCTGCAGAGGTGTCCGCTCCTGATCCCCCGGATCGTCATTTTGGTCGGTGTCCTGCGGCCGGAGCCGCGCTTCGGTGAGGGGGTACTGTCACGTGTGCTCCCTCTCCGCCCTCTAGGTCACCAGGCTGCTTGTTATGGCGCACACCTGTCACCATCGTTATGCGCACCTGCACGTCATCAGACTCACCTGGACTCCATCACCTCCCTGGTTACCTTCTCTATATATGTCATGCAAAAGGAACTCATTTCACGGAACGACCCAGAAGCTGTTTTTCAGGCTCTTGGTCTGCTAGTTGGCAGCAGGGTGAACAGGCTGTGGCTCAAGTGGATGAAGTTCTTGGTGATCTTCTTGGCCTTCCTATGACACCGGGTACTGTAGATGTCCTGGGGGGCAGGCAGTGTGCCTCTGGTAATGCGTTGGGCTGACCGCACCACCCTCTGGAAAGCCATGTGGTTGCGGGCGGTGCAGTTGCCATACCAGGCTGTGATGCAGCCTGACAGAATGCTCTCGATGGTGCATCTGTAGATGTTTGTGAGGATCTTATGGACCCTGAAGAATTTCTTCAGGCTCCTGGGGGCACTAACATCTTTTCTGTAGGCTGTCTCATCGTTGTTGGTGATCAGGCCTACCCCTGTTGTCGTGTGCAAACTTGATAGAGTTTGAGTTAATCAGTGACATCTGTCTGAATGAGTGGAGCACCAAGCAAATTGCAGATTGGAATCACACTTTTATTATGATCAATATACATTTGGTCAATGCATTTCAATAAGAATGCAGTGTATTTGTATTACCTCTATCTGATTTATAAGGCTCCAACAGGTATTTACACCATATATATATATATGGGCCAAATCAAACGGACTCTATTTGTGGCCATTCTCGCAAGAACTGTGTTAAGAACATCTCTAGAGAGTCTTGTCTTGGGTCTGCCTCTGGTGGACAGTACCACAGCGAAGAGTATACGATTATGCTACAACAGTGCCAGTTCTGAACTATATTCCCCAGGGCCTGTAAAACGAGCTACATAAAACTAGTGGTTAATCTCTATGGTAAAACAATGATTGACTCCTTGGGGAGGTTAATCTCTTGGTAGAGACACTGTTTGTTTCACTGGGTAAATGATGCAGGCCTGAGAAAGATTTACAGTGACCGATGGGAGATCCAGATGTTTTGAACGCCTCCCATTGGCTCCTTAAAAAAATAAAATACATTTTAACAAGGCCTTCCATCAGTCTGTGTATATGGGTCACTGACAAAATAATGGACACACTTGAGTAAATGAGGGATACAAAGTATATTGAAAGGTGCTTCCACACAGGTGTGGTTCCTGAGTTAATTAAACAATTAACATCCCATCATCCTTAGGGTCATGTATGAAAATGCTGGGAAGGCTATTTTTCAATGGTTTGTGGAGCATGACAATTATGTAAACCATATGCCATGGCCATGGTCACCAGATCTCAACCCAATTGAAAAGTTATGGGAGATTCTGAAGCGGTGCCTGAGACAGTGTTTTCCACCACCATCAACAAAACACCAAATGATGGAATTCCATGTGGAATAATGGTGTATCATCCCTCCAATAGAGTTCCAAACACATATATAATCTATGCCGAGGTATATTGAAGCTGTTCTGGCTCGCGGTGGCCCAACGCCCTACTAAGATGTTGGTGTTTCCTTCATTTTGGCAGTGATCTCTAGTGACTGTATGGCCTATTCACGATGCCTTTTACAGAACTGTGTTTGTTTGATATATTCTGATTGAAAGAGAACCAAACAGTGGAATAATGGGGACACAGCCAGACTTACTGATGGGTTTGGATAAGAATTTCATGTTGTGTTCATCACAGACATCCATTCTGCATTTACCATTCTACGACTCCAACACAATCATTAAGTTTGCCGACGACACAACAGTGGTAGGCCTGATCACCGACAACGATGAGACAGCCTACAGGGAGGAAGTCAGAGACCTGGCAGTGTGGTGCCAGGGCAACAACCTCTCCCTCAACGTGATCAAGACTAAGGAGATGATTGTGGACTACAGGAAAAGGAGGGCCGAACAGGCCCCCATTAACATCGACGGGGCTGCAGTGGAGCGGGTCGAGAGCTTCAAGTTCCTTGGTGTCCCTATCACCAACAAACTATCATGGTCCAAACACACCAAGACAGTCATGAAGAGGGCACGACAACAGCTTTTCTACCTCGGGAGACTGAAAAGATTTGGCTTGGGTCCCCAGATCCTCAAAAAGTTATACAGCTATACCCTCGATAGCATCCTGACTTGTTGCATCACCGCCTGGTATGGCAACTGCTCGGCATTCGACCGTAAGGCGCTACAGAGGGGAGTGCGTACGACCCAGTACATCACTGGGGCCAAGCTTCCTGCCATCCAGGATCTATATACTAGGCGGTGTCAGAGGAAGACCCAAAAAATTGTCCGACTCCAGTCACCCAAGTCATAGACTGTTCCTTCTGCTACCGCACGGCAAGCGGTACCGAAGCGCCAAGTCTGGGTCCAAAAGGCTCCTTAACAGCTTCTACCCCCAAACTATAAGAATGCTGAACAATTAATCAAATGGCCACCCGGACTATTTACATTGAACCCCCCCTTTGTTTTTACACTGACGCTACTCGCTGTTTATTATCTATGCATAGTCACTTTAGCCCTACATACGTGTACAAATTACCTCAACTAACCTGTATCCCCGCACATCGACTCGGTACCGGTACCCCCTGTAAATAGGCTCATTATTGTTATGTAATTTTATTGTGCCACGTTTCCTTTTTTTACTTTAGTTTATTTAGTAAATATTTTCCTAACTCTATTCCTTGAACTGCATTGTTGGTTAGTGGCTTGTAAGCATTTCACAGTAAGGTTTTATTTACCTGTTGTATTCGGCGCATGTGACAAATACATTTGATTTGATTGTGCGCCCAATATGGCGTCAACCCCATATTATACAATTACAATTTTTATTTAACCTTTATTTAACTAGGCAAGTCAGTTAAGAACAAATTCTTATTTACAATGACAGCATACTGGGGAACAGTGGGTTAACTACTGCTTTGCTTTATCTTGGCCAGGTCGCAGTTCTCAACTGGCCTACCTGGTTAAATAAAGGTGAAATAAAAACATTTTAAAAACTGCCTTTTTCAGGGGCAGAACGACAGATTTTTACCTTGTCAGCTCAGGGATTCGATCTAGCAACCTTTCAGTTACTGGCCCAATGCTCTAACCACTAGGCTACCTGCTACCCCAAAATGACTGGACAATCGACAAAATCGGTTTATGGAACACTACAATTCTGTACGTTGATATGACATGTTACAATATGACTGATTTTATGTATGATAAGTATTTTCTCAATGTTCATTGTTTTCTGTTGAGTTAGAATTTGAAATGCCAGAGCCCTTTACATGGCTGGGAGAAATGTTACATTATATTGCCATCTACAGGCCAATGTGTAATGTCACACTGCACCTTTATGTTAAATTGAGCTATTTAGTAATAAATAATAGACAACTTTGTCAATCTAGTATGATAATATACTTGCTGACGCTTGGATTATTATTGATGAGAAGCTCAATCATTTCCCAATGATCAAACAGACAAGCATCTCCTGACTTTCCACCATCCATATAGTGAAGACCTGATATTGATCACAGTCAACAGGTTGTTTAGGAAAGGAAACAAGGCAAGAAAATAGCTAAAGTCAGATTAGTTCAACAGTCAAGGTTTATTTGTAACATTGTTTGAATAGGTTTTAGCTAATTTAGTAAGTTTCTTGTGTCTCAGTGGTCACAAGTCATTTCAAAACATCATATGTTACAGCAGTTCGTGTTACAAAAATGTTCAGTTTGAGGAATACAAACGACAGATCATTAAACATTGTTCCAACATCTTTCATCAGTCTCTCATCAACATTTTGTATGTAACCAAAACCATCATAGCACCAGACCTAGGTCAAATACTGTATTTGATGTGTACTCAATTTAGCTTGGGCTTTGCACTTTTGGGACTATTTCATTGGTTCCATTGTACTGGGCAAGCCAAATCAAGTGCAGCTCAACTATTTGAAAGTATGTATCTATTAGACCCAGAGCTGCAGAGAACACCTAGGGCTCTATTCAATCTGTATTGCTGAAGCGTTACAGATTGCACGATAAAAATGTAAACGTTTCTGATTGTTCCGACATCTGCAGCTTTTACCGTGAATGCCATGTCAGCTAACATGGGAACTTTGTCTTTAAATTTCAATGATTCAGATTGAATGGAGCCCCTACTGGCCAAATTTGGCTCACGTCTGATTTTTTTGCCCCCCCTCTAGTTTTCTGAGCAAAAAATACAAGTTTAATTGTTAGACATAAAAAAAAGTGAAAACACCAGCAAATCAGCTCCAAGTTATTTTAATTTTGGAAATCTGTTCCAAGTATTCCCACATGTAATAGAGAGATATATCTGATCATTTACAAATGTAAGCAAGGTTTGAAAATATTATGTTTTAGTGAAATGTTATATGTTTGGGTTTCTTGTTGTCAATTTGCAGTCTACAAATTATTTGCAATTATGTTCTGGCCCCCTGACCATCCGCTCCAGAAAATAAAAAATCAGCCGGCGGCTGAATCTAGTAGATGATACCTGTCCTACTGTATGAGGTGATTCAGCAATAACTCTTTTGATTGGCTCAAGCCCCTGTCTCTAGAGACTGACTGCTGTTTGGCATGGCTGATTCTAGTGCAGTGTTTCCCAACTCTGGTCCTCCAGTGCCCCCAACAGCACACATTTTAGTTGTAGCCCTGAACAAACACACCTCATTCAGCTCAATGAGGGTTTGATGATTAGTTGACAAGTAGAATCAGGTGTGCTTGTCCAGGCCCACAACAAAATGATATGGGGAGAGTGGGGTAAATTGAGCTGCCCTTGTTTCTAGGAAACCATACTCAGAATGTACCAAATATTTAGAAAGAGATCCTAATTGCATGTAGTCTGGGAAGAAGGAAACCACAAAAGTAGTAAGCAAGTTAGGTCCAGAAAACAGATTTTCACCAAGTCAAATGAATGTATTGATTGTTCTATATGTCAGTTGGGGTCAACCTTTGCATGAAAGTGCATCCTTGTAGCTGTGTAGGCTAATATAGTCAAAATGTTTGCCTCGGGGTAAGTTTAGCCAATGGCAAGTTGAGCAAATTGAAGCGTTTTCTTCCCAGGCATGTCCTCTAAGTGTTTTTGAAAAGTGCAAAGTGTTTGTTATGTGTTAAGACTGTGTTAAAATATGCTTAAAATTATTAATAGACAAATGTGATTGTGTTGCATTGTGTTTGGGAAATAGAGACATGTTTTTAAAAAGGTAGAGGTAATAATTCATTCAGTACAGAAATGTGTAGGTGGCTTAACTTACTCTGTCCTGCGGCTCAACTTAACCCATACCTGAGGTAAGCTATGTTTTCAAAACTAATGTTCATATGAATTCTGATTATTTCCAGGGATACCTAACATCCTGAAAAATATGTAGATATCTTTGTTTGAATGCTACAGTATATTTCCCTTGACTGAGAAAAAATGACTCAACTTACCCCACTCTTCCCTACTGTTGGGGGTACTCAAGGACCGGTGTTGGGAAACACTGTTCTAGTGGGTCACATGAGAATGTAGTTTAAGCCCTTCAGCAATTTTCAGTCAGTCTTTAAGTGACCAAGGAGCCAAAGTTATTTTCACACAGGTCATGGGAATAAAGCACAAAGCAACATGAATCACATACTAAAATAAATTCAACTTCATAAAAAGGGCCATTCAGATTCTTACTGTACATCCTTCTCAATTTCAGTTATCAGGTATTAGTTCTGAACGCTCAATAAAAAGTAAGTTGACTATAGTATAAAACCCTTATGTTCCACATCACGTGTACTTTAAAATTAAGAATGCATATCAATACAGTAGACAAGATCAATACAAGTATTTATGTAGATGCAAACAGAATAATACTTATGTCCTTCACATATTATTCAATACTATCTACTGTATATTACATTTGTTATGAGCAATCTGACAGTTGATATCAATATTTATTGATAAGAACATGTCTGGTTTCAGGAGTAACACATTTACAATTGGACAAATTCTGCCCTTTTCAAATATATGCTACCATATTGTTCTTAAATGTGTGTTATTTAAAAACTGGTCATTCAGTTCACACACATAATGCTGATTTACTTTGTCCAAGATGTCCGACTGTTGTGTTCAACGTAATCTACTCACATTTGCATACGCCGATTCATGGAACGGCTATATCCGGTTTACACAGCACAACTTCACATGCACATGGCAGACATTGGATGAATATAACATCTGAATTTCTTCGGCTGTGAGTGATGAAGAAAGAAAACGGCCTCAGCAACAATTTGAATAATTGAATAGATGTTTTGTGCATAAAGATGACTAAAGTGTCTTTTATTAGGAATTTTCTAATCTGACTTCTCTATAGAGCCCCACAGTAGAGGTGTCATAATACCCATAAAACCTAGTGGTCAAACAGGAAAATGGTTCCAATAATTTCTCCATCATTCATTTTTCCCATAGGTGATTTTAGAAACACTTAAAATAAGGGCTGTGTTTCGTGTAGGCTTACCCTGGCGTGATGTTTTGATAACCATGTAAATCTCTCTCGGGCAAGGTGACTTTTATCAATATGTTCACCTCTATTTACTCTGATTTGAAAATGCTAATTGGCATCAAAATAGACATGCAAAACTACAAATCCCTGCAAGCTCCTGCACGTCATCTCTAGCTGACACCGTAGATAGTTAATCCAGATTCTTACCTTTGCCTCGATTCAGCTGTCTCGTCCAGATCATCATGGCATTTGTAGTAGTTAATGATTGCCACATTAGCAGCTAATTAGCATTTGATTTTTGGGAGGTAAATACAGGTGAATATATATTGATATAAGTCACCTTGTCCGAGAGAGATTTACACGGTTATTAAAACGTCATGCCAGGGGGAAACATTTATGGTGGAAAAAATGATTGGAACCAGTTCCTTGTTTGACGGCTAGGTTTTATGGGTATTATGACTCATACTGTGGTATTCTATATGGCCAACTAAGGAAATTGTCTTTCTGGGCCGGGTATCAGTTAAACTGCAGTACCAAAGCAAAACTGTAGGAGCAGTCAAAACCGTGCTTCTAGACCGAAACCCTGGCCCCTTGGTTGAGTTACTAACAATGGTCTATTGACAAATGTCTAGCCAATTGAATTTCACTTTATTAAATGCTTAACGCATCAGACAATTAGATTCACCAGTCTTCCCCTTACAAAACAACTTCCACCATTTAAAAGAGGAATATCGGTAACATGGATATTTCACATTATACATTAAAATCTGTATTAGTCCTAAGCAATGCAGACTATGGAGAAACACAGATAAATGGTGAGGTTGTAGGTGATGAATTGAGGCCGTCATCTTTTCAATATAGGAACTGCAGCGAAGTGACGCCTTTGTCTGTACACAGCATGTACTGTATAATGATTCACAGCATGCCTCACCTTACTGTGGCGCTCTAATGGATTCAGCCTTTTTTTCATAGGGTTTTTCCTGAGGTGTTGCCATAGTAACGGGCAACTTCTCCATCTTGGGTTGCAGCCACCTATACCCTGCCGTTCTGATAGATGACCACTGGTGGCAGCAATCTGGGGAGTTGGGTGTTCAAACAAGTCCAAAATGTTTGACTCTATAAACAAAGGATCTGAGATACGGTGGGGATAACAAAGGCCAGTTGTCTCCATGGCAACACACAAAAGGGAACACCTCAGCCTGGGTGAATTCAACATGTTTCTGTTGGCCTATTGAACACTGTGGTTACAAAGGAGGAAAAAAAGACCTCTGTGAATTGCGCCTGGCCTAGCTCTCAGCATTGTTCTCTTTGAACTCAGTACAGGGAGACATGGCTGATATATGTACTATGAACTGCTGCCTGGCAGCAGGGGCACAACTGTTGTCCCTAATGAAGAGCCTAGAAAATCAGGACCTACATTGGCCATGGGGGTCAAAAGTCAATGACAAGTTGACCTTAAGGGAACCTCCTGTGGGCCTCCTGACCTGTCACCCCCCTCTTCCCCCCCCAGAGGACCAAGAGCTTTTAAGTCTGACTGACTAGCACAGGGCTGGGGTTGGTTTAAGGTGCAGTTAACTACATTTGTACTGAAAATGATCGCTACTGGTCAGCTAGCAGTAGAGTATGTGCTGTCAGTACAAATGTATTTAGGTCATACAGTGGGTTGGGGGGTGTAGAGGAGGAGGAGGGGACTAGGAGCCCTGAGAAGGAGACACAGTGAGACGTTCAGAGATCCAGCCAGTGACTTCCTTCAGCACCGATGCCGCTGTCTCTGGGAGTTCATGGTGCAGGGCGTGGTATGCTCCGTCATAGACCTGAGAGAGACAACACACACACCGGGGTTTCCATTAGGAAAATGTGGAGCAGGAAATTTGACCGGCAACATTTTAATTTACCGGACATTTGAGAAATTTAGCGGACCCATATGCAGTTGGTGCATAATCTGATTAGGGCGTCCACCCACGGTGCTCAGAATGACAGAACATGCAAGTGAGGATGCAACGATGTGTGGTCCTTCTTAACCGAATTCTGACGTGCACTTTGAACATGTTAGAATACCAGTCCACATGTCATTTTCCTCAGCCAACATCACTAGCCTATAGAAGAACATTTTAAGCTACCTATTCTATTGGTCAGCGTGTCGAGAACGAAATGGGACTGTTGTGGGATGATAGATCCCACATTCATACAGCCAGTAGGCCTAAGCTACATACATATTTTTAAAGCATTGAGTTTGATGCAACAGATCAGAACATTTCTTAACATTTTTCTAAACCCAAATGTCTTCACATTATAAGCGCAGCAATGCGCACAAGACAGTAGGCAATGTGCAAATGTTTGTTCTATAATGCAATTAGAAGAAAACAGTTTTCAAAAGGCCACTGCACATGTGAGCAGTTCCATGTGACGGAGATAAAAATATCCGTTAGAAATGTAGAAAGAGATCTAATAGGCTACTTTGAAACAAGGCAAGACATGTCTCAATATGTATTAAAAGGTTTCAAACAATTGAAGTGTTTTCAAAATGCATACTGCCTCCAGCTCATTGCAAAGTGCTGATGAAGCCTGCCTTCTGTTGCAGTTTTGACGCAGCGTTCAAAACAAATAGGAACTGGGAACTCGGAAATAGACGACTTCTGACTTCAGTGGGTTCAATACAACTGGAAACTGGGAAAAAACAAGCTCCGACTGGGGATTTTTTTTTTTGAACGGTCATCCAACTCGGAATTCCAACTTGAGAACTCGGGCCTCCTCCTAGAGCTCTGACTTTCTGACCAGAAGACCACTGACGTCATGATTTCACCTCGTATTTGTCTTGAAAGGACAAAAAGATGCTGCAGCAGCAGCTCTTGCGCTGTCTGACAGATTTTCCACTCAAAGACTATCTGTATACGTGTGATAAATAAGGTACATAACGAATATACTGCACACATGCGCCAATTTCATTCATTCCACAAAATGTGTGTGTTTCCCCCCCCTCTCTCTCTGTGTTTCCCCCACTCTCTCTGTGTTTCCCCATCTCTCTCTTTGTGTGTGTTTCCCTCTCTCTCTGTGTGTGTGTTTCCTCCTTTCTCTCTCTGTGTGTGTGTTCCCCCTCTCGCTCTCTGTGTGTGTGTGCTTCCCTCTCTGTGTATGCTTCCCCCTCTCTCTCTATCTCTGTGTATACAATATACATTGTGATAAAATTATAAAGAATAATAATATAAAATGGTAGTAAATAATAATACAAAAATAATAACAATATAATAGTAACAGTCAATAGTAGAAATGTAATATATGGAAAATGAAACTAACTTATAACTAAAAACGGTCATCTTCACCATTACATCAGTACTACTACCACCACCATCATCATTAAACTGCTATCATTACCATTACCACCCATACCACTACTATTTGGAATGATTAGTAATAAGTAAGTAAGTTATTTAGACGGTTTTGGAATTTTGTTTCGTTTTTCCAATGTTGTACTGTTTACTATGCAGATGTTATTATTCAGTGTCCCTCAGGCTATGGCAGGAAAATACATATTTGGCTGCAAGAGGAGCCATTGCTCCTTCGCCCATGAGTATTTTTAGTTTTTCCTCTGGGTTTAATAAGTTAAAATTTGGAGTAAATGTAGTCATTTCTGTGAATAATTAATCTCTTTGTGAGGAATATTTCTCACAGTAAAGGAGAAAGTGCATCTCTGTTTCTACCTCCCCTGTCGTGCAGTGACCACATACACGCTCCTCTTTGGTTAGCCATGTCTTTTTATGTCTGCCGGTTTCTATTGCCAATTGATGGTCACTCAGCCTGTACTTGGTAAGGATCTGTCTCTGCTTCGTATCTCTGACAGAGTAGAGATCAGTCAGTTCATATTCTCTGTTTAGGGTCAGATAGCAATTTAGACGGTTTTGGAATTTTGTTTCGTTTTTCCAATGTTGTAAATATGAGTCCTTTGATTGGTTCATGATTTTGTTTATTGGAATTCTTTTTGAAGCAGTGCTGGTGTCAGCTTGGTTGGTTAGGTCCAACACCAGCTGACTGAGAGGGCTCGTTTCTGGGCTCAGCTCTTGGGTTTGAAGTGCTTTAAATTGCAGACTTGAATTTGGACTTGCTCTCTCTCTCTCTGTGTGTGTGTGTGTGTGTGTGTGTTTCTCGCTCTCTTGCTCTCTCTCTCTCTGTGTGTGTGTGTGTGTTTCTCGCTCTCTCGCTCTCTCTCTCATATGTGATGATGTATGGACTTGGAACAGCCAGTGAAAGAAATACAGAATGTTCAAGAGCAGAAAATAGAAAAGTTCAAGAGCAGATAAGATGGTGTCCTTTCTAAATATACTGGCTTGTCTATATCCGTTTGTATGACTTAGTGTCTGACCTATTCACATCTGTTGAGACATGTCTGGCTTTGGCCTGTCTGCAGTGCTAAGAGTGTGCAAAGTTGTAATCAAGTCAAAGGGTGGCTACTTTGAAGAATCTCAAATATATTTTGGTTTGTTGAACACTTTTTTTTGGTTTCTACATGATTCTATGTGTTATTTCATAGTTTTGATGTCTTCACTATTATTCTACAATGTAGAAAATAGAAAAATAAAGAGAAACCCTTGAAACTTTTGACTGGTTCTCTATGTCTCTGGTGCTGGTCCCACCTTAATCTTCTTGTCCGTGCTCTGGGCCATGTCAAACATCATCTGGGACCCTCTAATGTCACACAGCTTGTCGTCGTCACCATGGAGAAGCAGGAAGGGCCAGGTGATGGCAGGGACCTCTCTCTCGATCCGCGCCGCCGCGCCCATCAGCTGCATGCCAAATGACACACGCATCCCACCGTGATAGTTCAACTCGTCATTGTCATACGCCTCAACCTGCAGGGTAAAAGGAAGGGACCGTTGAGTGACCACTGAGCATGTTTAATTTCCTTTAGACGTTCACTGATAGTATCCCACAGGGTACTTGGCTTTCTCAATATTGACACATGATGCAAATACTACTCTACAAGATCTGGCCTGAATACATTGTGTACAGTATATTTGAATAATTAACAAATGGAGAACTGTAACACTCATGACCTATTTTCTGTCTAGAAGCTTGACACCAAACCTGCACCTGCCTTTGTTGTGATAAGTGCACTTCCTCAACACAACAGGTATTGAAAGGAGGGAAGGGTGAGAGCCCGATACCCATTGTTGTCTGTTGCTTCCTTTGTTTAAGGGTAGCTTTGGGTGTAAACAGAGAGCTGGACGACGTGACAAATTCCTAGGCCTGGATCTCAGTCAAGCTTCTATTGTGGAGCAGGCTTTGAAACGGCAAAACACACACAACACAAACCCAGACATATGGGCTCCTATCCAGTCTTATCTCCAACTCTCTTTCTTCATTCAATCACGTTGTCCCTTGCAACTAAATAAACTCTTTAACTCTAACTTCTACATCCTAAACATCTGCTTCATGTATTTGCGCACGGATGTATGTACACACACACACATTCCATAGATCAGTCTCACCTGTTTTTGGTCCCGTGAAACCCATTTAGACTCAATAGAGCCCAGAGAGAGACTAGGCACCATGTGATTTAGGACTTTAGCCAGGAACACCTGTAGACAACAAAGAAGGAAATCCACAGCGATTACAAAGGCATGTAGGGAACTAATACAGCTCTGGTCAGTGGTTAAGTAGTTGTAAAAACAAATGGTATGGTACTGAGTTGTATGGAGCTGTAGACATTGGTGACCCGCTAAATGAGAAGGGACTGGGTGCAGGTGAAACCATAGAACTAGAAATCCCAGAACGGACATCCTCATTCAAGTTATTGGGAGGATGATGGGTGGGCAGCAAGTAAAGCATATGTATGGTTGAAACCCACCTTGAAGGGTGTGGCAGATTCTGGGTTCATCTTGACCATAGGAGCAATCAGAGCCACACCGGCAAAGTCATTTGGTCGTTCACACGCCGTCAGAATGGAAATGGCTCCACCCTGAATGAAAGGGGAAAAGGAAGAGAAGTTATGACATCATCTGTGATTTAAATCAAATAAGCGAGGGTAAACTAATTAGGAGATGCACAACCGCTTTCTAGAATTAATCAATTTGGCACAGATAATTCTTGATGTTTTTCTGGGAGACCAGTTTGTTTGAACAGTGTTTGTCTGCCCAGACATTTGAATATTCATGAGAGTGGGGGCCTCTATCGAGTGAGCCTCTAAATAGATCACATATATAGCACGAACATAGCTAGATCTATTTAGTAATAACCATACAATTTAGCTCAGTTGGTAGAGCATGGCACTTGTAAGGCTGGGTAGTTGGTGTAACGACTGTTCTCCTCCTCGTCTGAGGAGGAGCAAGGATCGGACCAAAATGCAGCGGGTGATGAATACATGATGAATTTATTTAGACAAGACGAAACACGAAGTACACTTGAATAAATGACAAAATAACAAAAACGACGTAGACCGACCTGAACATGAGAACTTACATAAAACGAAGAACGCACGAACAGGAACAGACTAGACAAAACGAAACAGTCCCGTGTGGTACATAAACTGACACGGAAGACAATCACCCACAAACAAACAGTGAGAACAGCCTACCTTAATATGGTTCTCAATCAGAGGAAACGTCAAACACCTGCCCCTAATTGAGAACCATATCAGGCAACACATTGAACCCAACATAGAAACACATAACATAGACTACCCACCCAGCTCACGCCCTGACCATACTAAACAAATACAAAAAACAACGGAAAACAGGTCAGGAACGTGACAGTTGGTTTGATTCCCGGGACCACCCAGAGGTAAAACGTATGCACGCATGACCAAGTTGCTTTGGATAAAAGCATCTGCTAAATGGCATATACAGTGCATTCGGAAAGTATTCAGGCCCTTTCCCCTTTTTGTTACGTTACAGCCTTATTCTAAAATGGATTAAGTAAAAAAAAATGTCCTCTATCTACATACAATACCCCATAATGACAAAGCGAAAACAGGTTTAGACATTTTTTCAAATGTATTAAAAATAAAATAAAGAAATACCTTATTTACATAAGTATTCACACCCTTTGCTATGAGACTCAACATTGAGCTCAGGTGCATCCTGTTCCCATTGATCATCCTTGAGATGTTTCTACAACTTGATTGGACCCCACCTGTGGTAAATTCAATTGATTGGACATGATTTGGAAAGGCACACACCTGTCTATATAAGGTCCCACATTTGACAGTGCATGTCAGAGCAAAATCCAAGCAATGAGGTTTTTTATTTTTATTTCACCTTTATTTAACCAGGTAGGCTAGTTGAGAACAAGTTCTCATTTACAACTGCGACCTGGCCAAGATCAAGCAAAGCAGTGCGACACAAACAACAACACAGAGTTACACATGGAATAAACAAGCGTACAGTCAATAACACAACAGAAGAAAAAAAGAAAGTCTATATACAGTGTGTGCAAATGGCGTGACGAGGTAAGGCAATAAATAGGCCATAGTAGCAAGTAATTACAATTTAGCTAAATTAACACTGGAGTGATAGATGTGCAGATGATGATGTGCAAGTAGAAATACTGGTGTGCAAAAGAGAAGAAAAGTAAATAAAAACAATATGGGGATGAGGTAGGTAGATTAGATGGGCTATTTACAGATGGGCTATGTACAGCTGCAGCGATCGGTTAGCTGCTCGGATAGCTGAAGTTAGTGAGAGAAATATAAGTTAGTGAGGGAAATATAAGTCTCCAGCTTCAGCGATTTTTGCAATTCATTCCAGTCAGTCATTGGCAGCAGAGAACTGGAAGGAAAGGCAGCCAAAGGGGGTGTTGGCTTTGGGGATGACCCGTGAGATATACCTGCTGGAGCGCGTGCTACAGGTGGGTGTTGTTATCGTGACCAGTGAGCTGAGATAAGGCGAAGCTTTACCTAGCAAAAACTTATAGATGACTGGTTGATAGAATTGAGACAATCCGAGACAGGATTGTGTCGAGGAACAGATCTGGGGAAGGGTACCAAAACATTTCTGCAGCATAGAAGGTCCCCAACAACATAGTGGCCTCCATCATTCTTAAATGGAAGAAGTTTGGAACCACCAAGACTCTTCTTAGAGCTGGCCGCCCGGCCAAACTGAGCAATCGGGGAAAAAGGGCCTTGGTCAGGGAGGTGACCAAGAACCGGATGGTCACTCTGACAGAGCTCCAGAGTTCCTCTGTGGAGATGGGAGAAACTTCCAGAAGGACAACCATCTCTGCAGCCCTCCACCAATCAGGCCTTTATGGTAGAGTGGCCAGACGGAAGCCACTCCTCAGTAAAAGGCACATGACAGCCCGCTTGGAGTTTGACAAAAGGCACCCAAAGGACTCTCAGACCATGAGAAACAAGATTTTCTGGTCTGATGAAACCAAGATTGAACTCTTTGGCCTGAATTCCAAGTGTCACGTCTGGAGGAAACCTGGCACCATCCCTACAGTGAAGCATGGTGGAGGCAGCGTCATGCTGTGGGGATGTTTTTCAGCGGCAGGGACTGAGAGACTAGTCAGGATCGAGGAAAAGATGAACAGAGCAAAGTACAGAGAGATCCTTGATGAAAACCTGCTCCAGGAGCGCTCAGGACCTCGGACTGGGGCGAAGGTTCACCTTCCAACAGGACAACAACCCTAAGCACACAGCTAAGACAACGTGGGAGTGGCTTCGGGGCAAGTTTATGAATGTCCTTGAGTGGCCCAGCCAGAGCCCGGACTTGAATACGATCGAACATCTCTGGAGAGACTTGAAAATAGCTCTGCAGCGACGCTCCCTATCCAACCTGACAGAGTTTGAGAGGATCTGCAGAGAAGGATGGCAGAAACTCCCCAAATACAGGTGTGCCAAGCTTGTAGTGTCATACTCAAGAAGACTCAAGGCTGCAATCACTGCCAAAGGTGCTTCAACAAAGTACTGAGTAAAGGGTCTGAATACTTATGACAATATGTAATATTTCAGTTGTTTTTTTTGCTTTCTCATTATGGGATTTTATGTGTAGATTGATGAGGGGAAAAAACTATAATCAATTTTAGAATAAGGCTGTAACGTAACAAAATGTGGAAAAAGTCAAGGGGTCTGAATACTTTCCCAAATGCACTGTATAATGAATATATTCTGTGTATCTCTTGGATCTCTCTAATAACTAATCAAGAGAGACCACAAATGCCGACAGTACTTAGCACCTCTGAACAGTGTCTGCAGTCAATCTCTTTTGTGTTCACACAACAAAGACTTTGGAAGTCATCAACCAGTTAACACATTGTTAAAATACTCCAAACCCTAGGTGGCAGTAGCGATGTTTGGCATTGCATATCCGTGCGTATTGCTTATGGTCTAGATGTCAAGCGATCTGCGCTAATGTTGCTATTTTGTAGAAAGCCATTATTGATACCAGCCAGATGGCCAGAGTTAGATAACTACCTAGCAAGATGACAAAGAAACAATTTAATTCCCTCTCCATAACCCCATACTGCCAGTGCCAGCCCATAGCCAAACGTTTACCTAGCTAGCTAACGTTAGCATATTTGCTAGTTAGTACAACATAGCTAGCTAGCTAAGGACAATGCTAAGGATCAGCTAACACAGGCAGCTGTTTCATGGAAACTAGTTAATCCATTGTGATTTAATTATAATGTCAATACTAGCTACAGTGGTTAGCTAGCTTGGAGGAAGTATTTAGTGTTGTGTGCATTGCGTCTGTGCACTTAGCTAGCTACCACCCATAGCCTACATTGCATATGAAGTGTTACTGGCTCATCCATTGGTGTATGGAGAAAATGCCCAATTCTTTCCTTTTTTCTGTTGGCTCCCCCACGTGGGGGTTTGTGTTCTCTGATTGGCTCAAAGTCAATTTGTTGGCCACTGACGAGCATTGCAAGTAGAATCGGTAGGTTTGTCGCAACTCGGTCAGCACGCTGCAAGTACCGCTTTTGTTCTGTGTTGACAGACCACAGGCTTCAGGTCTTTAAAAACTTCTTAGGGATAGGAGTCCTGCTAGCGGGACAACTTCCGTTGAAACTGGCGAGCGAGCAATTCCAATAAATAATTATAAATATTATGAATTTTAAATATTTATGTACATATAAGTGTCTTATATCGGCTGAAAGCTTAAATTCTTGTTAATATAACTCCACTGTCCGATTTACAGTAGCTATTACTGCGAAAACATGCCATGCGATTGTTTGAGGACGGCGCCCCACGTCAAAATATTTTTCCACCTGCACAGGTTTCATACATTCACAAATAACGATTAAATATTCACTTACTTTTTGAAAATCTTCCTCTGATTTGTCATGTTGATTGAGACCACAGGCTTCAGGGCTTTAATGCCAATAGTGGTGGTAGTATTTGCCCGACACAAGAAGTGCACAATTTGACGCTGCTCGTACATTACAGTCTCAAGGCATCAGACATGGGTTCTAAGCATTGCTTTGTCCTTTCATTTGGGGCTGGTTTCCCAGACACAGATTAAGCCTAGTCCTGGACTAAAAATTACTTTAAATGGCGCTCCTCCATTGAGCATACCTTTTAGTCCTAGACTAAGCATCATCTGTGTCCGGGAAGCCGGCCCACATGCCTGTAAAATGCCAAGCCTTACCTCACTCCACAGGCTTTTCCATTACAATAACTTCCCATTAAAACGTCCTGTTTAAATGTTTACGTTCAGACGTTCTAAACATTTACTCTACTAAAATTGCCTACGTTCCAGTCATAGTGAAGCAAAGTACTCTAATTATAACAGCAGGTCAAACCCAGGGGAAGGCTGTCTATATGTGCATGGCTGGTGGTACATGAGGGAATCTAAAGGATTGCTATCACAATGAGGATCTTGACCTATAGGCTACAGGTGGTTTCCATTGTGCGTGGGCTTTACGTCACAGAAGCAGAGTTCAGTCATAGAACAGCAGAACAAGCAAACAGACAGGAAAGAGCAGCACGGAAGGGAAACGAGGCCTCTAATGCTAAATACGGTAAATCTTTTTGAAAGCCTGACTTGGCACTATTGGTTCTTACAAAGCTAGACTTTCAAAGGACACCATCTCCCAAGAGTTTGTAGAATAAATGATGGCATACACGTCAGCTGTGATCTGTGGTCTGTGGTCATTTGAGTCACACTGAGTGCAGGGGTGTTGAATGCAGGCCTTGTCTAATGTTTGTGTGATGGATATAGCCTTAAGGTAACCCTGGCCCTATGACCTCTGAGAAAACAGTTTGTCCTGTATTGTACTGAGAGGTAAACATACCATAGCCCCTGGCAATAATACAGTCTCAATGTTTGGTCAGGGAGGAGACTAAAGAGGGTACCGCACCATAGAATGTCCAATGATGAAGATTGGCAGGTCAGGGTGTCGTCCCTTCATCAGGTCAATGTGCTGGAGGGAGTCTCTGACAAACACCTGGAAGTCCTTAATATTCATCCTGTCTCCTTCACTCTGGCCATGGCCAACTGATGGAGGGAGAGAGAGACACGAGATGAAACGAGAGAAACTACTGAGTTAGAGACAAGAGGGGAATAAATTGCTCACTCTCCCCCTCTTACTCTCTGTACAGAAAAGAGGGAGAGCGAAGAGAGCCATCTCCATCCCTGTACGTGTCAATCCACGTGCTAGCCATCCATCCCTCCTCCCATTTCCTTCCAACACTTTGCTCTGAACATGCCAATGAAGCCAGTGTTTCCCCTATATGCATTCAGCATCAGCACACCACTGCTGCTAAATAGTGGCTACCACAATATACATATATATATATATATTACATACACATATATATAAGTACCAGTCCAAACTTTGGACACAGCTACTCATTCAAGGGTTTTCTTTATTTTTACTATTTTCTACATTGTAGAGTAATAGTGACGACATCAAAACTATGAAATAACACATATGGAATCATGTAGTAAACAAAAAAATGTAAACAAATCAAAATATATTTGAGATTCTTCAAAGTAGCCACCCTTTGCCTTGATGACAGCTTTGCACACTCTTGGAATTCTCTCAACCAGCTTCACCTAGAATGCTTTTCCAACAGTCTTGAAAGAGTTCCCACATATGCCGAGCATTTGTTGGCTGCTTTTCCTTCACTCTGCAATCCAACTCATCCCAAACCATCTCAATTGGGTTGAAGTCGGGTGATTGTGGAGGCCAGGTCATCTGATGCAGCACTCCATCACTCTCTTTCTTGGTCAAATAACCCTTACACAGCCTGGAGGTGTGTTTTGTGTCATTGTCCTGTTGAAAAACAAATGATAGCCCCACTAAGCACAAACCAGATGGGATGGCGTATTGCTGCAGAATGCTGTGGTAGCCATGCTGGTTAAGTGTGCATTGAATTCAAAATAAATCACAGACAGGGTCACCAGCAAAGCACCCCCACACCATCACACCTCCTACTCCATGCTTCACGGTGGGAACCACACATGCAGAGATCATCCGTTCACCTACTTTGCGTCTCATAAAGACACGGCGGTTGGAACCAAAAATCTCATATTTGGACTCATCAGACCAAAGGACAGATTTCCACAGGTCTAATGTCCATTGCTCGTGTTTCTTGGCCCAAGCAAGTCTCTTCTTATTATTGGTGTCCTTTAGTAGTGGTTTCTTTGCAGCAATTTGACCATGAAGGCCTGATTCACGCATTCTCCTCTGAACAGTTGATGTTGAGATGTGTCTCTGTGAAGCATTTATTTGGCTTCAATCTGAAGTGCAGTTAACTCTAATGAACTTATCCTCTGCAGCAAATGTAACTCTGGGTCTTCCTTTCCTGTGGAGGTCCTCATGAGTGCCAGTTTCATCATAGTGCTTGATGGTTTTTGCTACTGCACTTGAAGAAACTTTCAAAGGTCTTGACATTTTCCAGACTGTCGTTTCTCTTTGCTTATTTGAGCTGTTCTTGACATAATATGGACTTGGTCTTTTACCAAATAAAAGACCTTCTGTATACCACCCCTACCTTGTTACAACACAACTGATTGGCTAAAACACATTAAGAAGGAAAGAAATTCCACAAATTAACAAGGCACACCTGTTAATTGAAATGCATTCCAGGTGACTACCTCATGAAACTGGTTGAGAAAATGCAGAGTGTGCAAAGCTGTCATCAAGGCAAAGGACGGCTACTTTGAAGAATCTAAAATATATTTAGATTGTTTTCACTTTTTTGGTTACTACATGATTCCCTATGTGTTATTTCATAGTTTTGATGTCTTCACTATTATTCTACAATGTAGATAATAGTAACAATAAAGAAAAACCCTTGAATGAGTAGGTGTGTCCAAACTTTCGACTGGTACTGTATGTATATACACTGCTCAAAAAAATAAAGGGAACACTAAAATAACACATCCTAGATCTGAATGAATGAAATATTCTTATTAAATACTTTTTTCTTTACATAGTTGAATGTGCTGACAACAAAATCACGCAAAAATTATCAATGGAAATCAAATTTATCAACCCATGGAGGTCTGGATTTGGAGTCACACTCAAAATTAAAGTGGAAAACCACACTACAGGCTGATCCAACTTTGATGTAATGTCCTTAAAACAAGTCAAAATGAGGCTCAGTAGTGTGTGTGGCCTCCACGTGCCTGTATGACCTCCCTACAACGCCTGGGCATGCTCCTGATGAGGTGGCGGATGGTCTCCTGAGGGATCTCCTCCTAGACCTGGACTAAAGCATCCGCCAACTCCTGGACAGTCTGTGGTGCAACGTGGCGTTGGTGGATGGAGCGAGACATGATGTCCCAGATGTGCTCAATTGGATTCAGGTCTGGGGAACGGGCGGGCCAGTCCATAGCATCAATGCCTTCCTCTTGCAGGAACTGCTGACACACTCCAGCCACATGAGGTCTAGCATTGTCTTGCATTAGGAGGAACCCAGGGCCAACCGCACCAGCATATGGTCTCACAAGGGGTCTGAGGATCTCATCTCGGTACCTAATGGCAGTCAGGCTACCTCTGGCGAGCACATGGAGGGCTGTGCGGCCCCCCAAAGAAATGCCACCCCACACCATGACTGACCCACCGCCAAACCGGTCATGCTGGAGGATGTTGCAGGCAGCAGAACATTCTCCACGGCGTCTCCAGACTCTGTCACGTCTGTCACATGTGCTCAGTGTGAACCTGCTTTCATCTGTGAAGACCACAGGGCGCCAGTGGCGAATTTGCCAATCTTGGTGTTCTCTGGCAAATGCCAAACGTCCTGCACGGTGTTGGGCTGTAAGCACAACCCCCACCTGTGGACGTCGGGCCCTCATACCACCCTCATGGAGTCTGTTTCTGACCGTTTGAGCAGACACATGCACATTTGTGGCCTGCTGGAGGTCATTTTGCAGGGCTCTGGCAGTGCTCCGCCTGCTCCTCCTTGCACAAAGGCGGAGGTAGCGGTCCTGCTGCTGGGTTGTTGCCCTCCTACGGCCTCCTCCACGTCTCCTGATGTACTGGCCTGTCTCCTGGTAGCGCCTCCATGCTCTGGACACTACGCTGACAGACACAGCAAACCTTCTTGCCACAGCTCGCATTAATGTGCCATCCTGGATGAGCTGCACTACCTGAGCCACTTGTGTGGGTTGTAGACTCCGTCTCATGCTACCACTAGAGTGAAAGCACCGCCAGCATTCAAAAGTGACCAAAACATCAGCCAGGAAGCATAGGAACTGAGAAGTGGTCTGTGGTCACCACCTGCAGAACCACTCCTTTATTGGGGGTGTCTTGCTAATTGCCTATAATTTCCACCTTTTGTCTATTCCATTTGCACAACAGCATGTGAAATTTATTGTCAATCAGTGTTGCTTCCTAAGTGGACAGTTTGATTTCACAGAAGTGTGATTGACTTGGAGTTACATTGTGTTGTTTAAGTGTTCCCTTTATTTTTTTGAGCAGTATATATATATATATATATATATATATATATTTATTTACATTTTAAAAATGGGGATGGAAAAACATTTTCAGTGTAAACTAAAAAGACTAAGAGCAATATACTGTATATTTTTTATTAGATTATTTTTGATAAATAACAATCACTAAAATAGACATTCAGGGAGAATCTAAAATGTAAAAAATGGCATAGCATAGATTTTGTTATAATGTTTGAGTCACTCAGATAGCATAAAAACAAGGTATTAGCCATGGCAAAATGTGTATAATTGCAGGAAATTAGCTTTAAAATTTAACCCCCCGCTAACCTTGCCACCGCTGCTGAAAGAAAACATTCAGAACATGTGCCTTTCTCTCGCATAGCTTCCACTGATAATGGTGCAATGGAAGCCCATTGGTGTCTGTCAGGCGATGCTGTTCTTTGCTCCTCTGCAGTGAAGGGTGTGTGTGTGTGTGCATGCTCGTCTGTGTCAAACATCCCACTCTCACCTAATGATTCAATATTTTGGTTATTACTTTGAAACTCAATGGAAAAAGATTTGACTGTCGAAGACAAATGGCATGTATTAACACCATCCTCATTACTGTATAATAATCTTAGAATAGGTCATTTCTGTTGCGTAAAATAAGTGCTACCCCTGTGGCTCTGTAAGAGGTGCTGCAGGGTGTTTAACTCACCATGGTCGTGTGCAAAGACAAGCAGAGACTGTTCCTTCAGGGTCTGGCCGATCTCATCATACGGCCCACAATGCTCCCCTGCCCCATGGGCCACGAACACCAGAGCCCTGCAAGAAATGGGGAAGGAGAAGTCAGTCACATTACATGCACATAAGCGCATGGACACACATTAACAACACAACAACAACATCCTTGTGATCACCATCAAGGGTTTCATCAGAATAAAACGTCCCACATCCTCCAGCAATAGCAGTTATCAGAACCGCGACACACCCTTGTTTGCCCACAGAGCAGCAGAGTTAAGTGGAACCAGACAGAGGACTAATCTCCAGAAACAGACACATAGCCATGAGAAAGAGCAGGGAACCAATCCAGCTTGCCAGTGCTGCTTTAGTTCCTGCTTATAACCAGTTTGCAAAACTGAGTGAAGCTCTCAGTCAGTGGCAATTAGCCTGAATGTGTTCAGAGAAGGAGATGTGAAAGGAAGAGTGAGAGTGGCTGTTCATTAAACTTCATTAGTATCTCTGTTCCAGTTTCTCTCTCTCTTTCATTCTCTCATTCATATTTGAGAGCCTCCAGCTGGCTAGAGCTTCCCATGTACTTGTTGGCTAAGGAGTTTCTCAAAGCGCACCTTTGTGTGAACATAATGTTCCCAACACACATGGGACAGTAGGACCTCTATAGAGCTAATCTCAGTATATTCAGTGTCTTGAGAATGGTAGTAGGGAGTCAAAATTCTCTCCCTCCCTCAATCTCTCCAAGGAATTTGAAACCCACTTGTCTCCCAGAATGTGGCTTTGAACCAGGCTTATCAAATGCTGCCTCTAGCCTGAAAGAACATCAAGTTTTCCCGCAGCATGAAACAAGCCAAGATGATAATCCTCTTTATGAGATGCAGACTGAACTCTGTTTAATGAGCACACGGACTGATATCCACCATGAATAGATTAATTCACTCAAACACAATAAGACTGGTCAATCTCTATGGCATATCAAGCTGCACGTGTGTAGTCGAGGTAGGGAGAGGTTGTAAATGGCCAGGGCCTGAACACTGGCATCTTAATCAGATCAAGGGACTAAGCTTGTGTGTGTGTGTGTGTGTGTGTGTGTGTGTGTGTGTGTGTGTGTGTGTGTGTGTGTGTGTGTGTGTGTGTGTGTGTGTGTGTGTGTGTGTGTGTGTGTGTGTGTGTGTGTGTGTGTGTGTGTGTGTGTAAGTGAGTAGTGAGAGAGACTAAAAGCAATAAGACAAACATTCAAGAAAGCCTTGTTGGGTAAGGAAATTATTGTAATCCTGATTCAATTGTGTAAAACATCAATAGTGGAATGATCCACTTAACTACATACAGTGTGTGTGTGTGTGGACACGTTTTAATATACTTGTGAGTATATTAAATACTTGTTGAAAAGTCCTCACAATAATAGCAAACCAACAAAAATTCAGAGAAGTGAGGACATTTTGCTGGTCCTCACTTGTAAAAAGGCTATTTTAGGCTTAGGGGTTAGGGTTATAATTAGGGTTATTGGTTAGGTTAGGGAGTTAGGGGTTAGGGTTATAATTAGGGTTATTGATTAGGTTAGGGAGTTAGGGTTAGGTTTAGGTTTTAATTTTAGGGTAAGGTTTAGCAGTATTTCTCAAGTTAAAAAAATTGCATGAAAACGAGTCGTCTATCTTTGAATGACAACAAACACTTCATTGAAGAATCTCTACTGTTGACCAATGACCGACAAAGGGGCGTAGACTTTGGCTCCGAACTTCAGCTTTTCGAGAAAACAAAATGGTGTGCACAAACAGCCCCCCCAAAAAACTTGCCGAAGACCAAAACTAACAAAAACTTCCCAGAATGTCATCATAATATATGCACGAACTGTTCCGGATGGGAAGCACACAGATGCCTTTACTCTTTATATGCCCAGTCAGTGATGTCATCAATGGACATGTATGGCAGAAATGGCATGTGGTTGATGTTACAACACATTTTTAAACAAGCATTCATTTTATTTTAATCCAACCTTTAAACCCTGAGGGGCTGGATCTCACAAAATCATAAAGTGGAGAATCCATAGCTTGTAGAGATTTATACCAAAATGGTCATTTTTATAAATGATGCCACCACATGAACAGAAAGCCCCAAAATATGTTTCTCTCTGATTTTCCCACCCCCATATGAGATGCCAAATACTAGCCTCCAGTCTAGAATAGCATGTGCTAAACAAACAGTGCTCTACTATAAACCGACCCACACTACTGTTAGTAGAAGTTATTAAATTAGCAGTATTCTAGGGACCTGATGGTAACCATAGTAACAGCATGTCTGTAGTAAGACTGTGCTGCTGAGGAGGATGAATGGTTGCTGCAGTAACCGTTGCTAGACCACAGTGCAGGCATGTAAATGGTTGTTGTTGTTGTGTGAGATGTGGGTGTACTGTACTTACTGTACTGTGCCATTGGACTAGCCTGCACTCTGTGTACACTGACTGTAATGTTGATTGAATTAGGTTCATACACTAGCAGTGACATTCTGTAGCCTGGCCTATATGACAGGAGCTGTGTGTGTGATCCGAGACAGATTCTCAATCCGCCCACAAACAAGGAACATGCTTACATGTTTATAGAGAAGTGTAACCACAAACACCCTGTCAGAGCTAGCATGAGTCAGTTGTAGGCTACTGCAAGCTCCATGGTTTGGTGTGACACTAGCTTGACTACAGTCCAGATGTTGTGTGCCTCTGTTTCCAGGGCCAACTCTCTGTCTCTGATGTATTGGAGTCTGTTCCATTTTAAATGGTGTTATGGGGTGAGGGGGCAGGGACCAAGGACAGGTGCATAATAACTTACTGTATTGAAAACGTTATGTTGTATCTTATTTGAGTCTGACAGACTCTAACAGGCTGGTGTAGCCTCAAAAATATATTATCTCTGTGGAAAATGTTACTTTTTATTATAGGGCACATAGGATACATAGCAGTGGACGTTCTATTAAATATTAAATGCATTGTTTATGATTTCAAAAATACACGCACAACCTCCGGACATGGCAGGTGACGAAAACAATGTCGTTGTCTTCGATCATCCACGCTCTTTTATGGATTATGCCTCGTTTTACACATTCCACTGACCTTGGGGGGCCCTCCGGCTCCCAGTAGCGGCAGAACAAGTGCTGTCCGTCGGCGTTGACGATGTGCTGCAAGTCGGCGTAGGGGACACCTTGCGGAGTCCGCCGCGGAGCTCCTGGTTCGGGCATGGAGGCGCCGAGGACCCACTCTGCAACATAAACACGGAGCACGGATATTAGGTCGGTGCTGTACAGGTAGGACAGACAGGCGAAAAACAAGCACGTGACTAAGACGTTCATTCTTCGCTATTTTTCATTCATTTGCTGGCTGGCTGGTGGTCAGCAGCAAGCGATTCCGCAGTTTACAAATATTTTTTTCAATTCAATACAGCGATCTACGTCACGGAAGCGTAAGCCTATGTTCAACTCGCCTCTCCCCGGGTGACTGTGGTCACGCTTCACCACAACCCCTCCCCCTTCACGCTCAGCAGCTGACTTTTATGGCAAGTGCACATTAAATGGATAGCAATATAGTCTCATGTTACAGTAACAATAGGCAGTGCTTGACATGGGCAGACGCTCACCTCAGCTGAGTACCAGCGCTTCAAATGTTCTACTGCTTGAGCTCCTGTTCCTCTTATAGAATATTAACTCAAAAGTACTGTGGAGCTCCTGCACCTAAACATAAACAGTACCGGCACCCAAAATGAGTACCTGAACCTATTTCAGTCCATGTCAAGCTCTGACAATAGGCTACAGTGCAGTCAAGGTGACTGAATGTAGGCTACAGAATGAATGTCGTGCAAAAGAGGCTGTCATAAAAAATTAACCGCGCTATTTCCTGAGGTCTAGTTTGACTAAATTGTAATAATAACCTATATCAAGTTGATGTAGGCTTGTGAAAACAAATATAAATGTTAACGAATGTGCGCCTTGGAATAGGCTATGGGTCAATTAACTATTGATGACAGTGCTTCTGATAAGCTATAAATAGATCGACCACAGTCTCAAGGGACATGAGGGGGCAGTGTCGACAACACTACCAGTTTTGGCACTGTCGAAAGTGGGGTCAAATAGCATACACAAGAGATACATATAGCCAGAAATGCTATAAATACTTTGATGTTATTTTTGATAGCCTGTGTCAAAAATATGGGTCCACAGTCCATTGTTTCAACATATACAATTTTGCTACTTATAACAATGTAGCTAAACGTGACATTTTTGTGATTTAACTGGCATACCTGTCACACATTTGTTACATTATTATTAGTAGCAACATTGTATCTGTTGAATAAAATTCAATATTCAGAGGTGGACAGTAAACTCTTGGCTGAGACAACAGCAAGAAATGGAAACGATGCTTGAGGTCTTGTTTTTATAATGATGATGACTGGCAAAAAAAGTTGACCAACCTTATGTCCTGAAAGGTCTGTCAAGTTTCTGCTTCCTCTCACACGGCTCTCTCTTCCTTTTCAGCTCTTTCGGTTGAAGTTGCGTGGCTGCTTGTAGGTAATGCGTGCGAAAGGAAACACCAATTACACACACTGACTGAAACCCATTTCCAGCAGGCGGATGGAGCTTCACGTACTAGACCAAAATGCCTCTTGTCCTGCTCTCTCTCTCTCTCTCTCTCCCAATCCACATGTGTTCTGCATGTCCAGAGCAAAACTGCTATTAGCTAGAGGTTCTGGGAACAGAGAATAGGTGATGAAGATAGATTATGTTTTGCCAGAGGCCCAGAATAAACCCATCCGTTTGTTATTAAATGTTCATGTTCAAATACTGGATTTGGCCAGTTCCAATTATAGATTGTTATGGTTGTACAACTATGGATCATTAGATTTTCAGCTTTTTTTCTATGAAAATCTAATGGTCTCTCTCTTTCTCACACACACAGATACACACATGTGCATGCATGCGCACACGCATGTACACACAAACCCACACACATGTACAGAGAGAGAGAGAGAGAAAAAGAAAGAAAACATTCATGCATGAATATATATACTTAGTGGAATATGCAGAGAAACTAGAGGAACTAGCGTTTTGACAGTATTATTGCTTTTGCCACCCTTATGTCTCCATTGACTCTTGAGTGCCCTTGAAGTAATAACAGGTAAGTTACATACTAAGAATTTAAGAAAAACATTAAGGTACAGAAAGGATAAGTATTGTTACTGTGATGCCCTGGAATGTTGTACATGGATCTGGGTTTGGACATTGTAGACTAATGCATTATGATCCAGAAACATGATATCAAATCACATACAGCACCAGTCAAAAGTTTGGACAAACCTACTCATGGAAGGGTTTTTCTTTATTTTTACTATTTTCTACATTGCAAAATAATAGTGAAGACATCAAAACTATTAGATAACAAATATGGAATCATGTAGTAACCAAAAAAGTGTTTAACAAATCAAAATATATTTTTGATTTTTCAAAGGAGCCACCCTTTGCCTTGGTGACAGCTTTGTACACTCTTGGCACTCTCTCAACCAGCTTCACCTGGAATGCTTTTCCAACAATCTTGAAGGACTTCCGGCATATGCTGAGCACTTGTTGGCTTCTTTTCCTTCACTCTGCGTTTTTATTTAACCTTAAGTCAGATAAGAACACATTCTTGTTTACAATGACGGCCTACCCCGGCCAAACCTGGACAACGCTGGGACAATTGTGTATCGCCCTATGGGACTCCCAATCACGGCCAGATTTGATACAACCTGGATTCAAACCAGGGACTGTAGTGATGCCTCTTGCACAGAGATGCAGCACCTTATACCGCTGCGCCACTCGGGAGCCCAAACCATCTCAATTAGATTGAGGTCAGGTGACTGTGGAGGCAAGGTCAGCAATTCAACCATGAAGGCCTGATTCACGCAGTATACTCTGAACAGTTGATGTTGAGATGTTTCTGTTACTTGTTTACTGTTGCTCTGTGAAGCATTTATTTGGGTTGCAATTTCTGAGGCTGGTAACTCTAATGAACTTATCCTCTGCAGCAGAGGTAACTCTGGATCTTCCTTTCCTGTGGCAGTCCTCATGAGAGCCAGTTTCATCATAGGGCTTGATGGTTTTTGCGACTGCACTTGAAGGAACTTTCAGGGTTCTTGAAATCTTCCAGATTGACTGACCTGCTTGTCTTAAAGGAATAATGGACTGTCGTTTCTCTTTGCTTATTTGAGCTGTTCTTGCCATAATATGGAGTTGGTCTTTTACTAAATAGGGCTATCTTCTGTATACTACTACCTTTTCACAACACAACTGATTGGGTCAAACGCATTAAGAAGTTAAGAAATTCCACAAATAAACTTTTAACAAGGCACACCTGTTAATTGAAATGCATTCCAGGTAACTTAATTGAAATGCATTCCAGGTAACTACCTCATGAAGCTGATTGAGAGAATGCTAAGAGTGTGCAAAGCTGTCATCAAGGCAAAGGGTGGATACTTTGAAGAATCTCAAATATAAAATATATTTTGAATTGATTAACACTTTTTTGGTTACTCCATGATTCCATATGTGTTATTTCATAATTTGATGTTTTCATTGTTATTCTACAATGTAGAAAATAGGAAAAATAAAGAAAAACTCTAGAAGGAGTAGGTGTGTCCAAACTTTTGACTGGTATAGTTGATGTTTGGGGCCACCCTGCACATAACGTCAGCAGACTGTGTTTGATGGTTTGAGAGGAAGATTTTGTAAAGTTAATGGCACTTCCTGTTTCAACACAGCCACCACCCTCGGCAGTTTCATAACATAGTCTCTGCACAATGCTTTAGAGAGGCTTAGGTCAGAGGCTTTGTATTCCAAACACCTCTTGACGCTTTCAGAGAAGGCTTTTCAGGATCTATCAGTATAACCTGCCTGATCACTGGTAAAACGTTCCCTGACTGTAGTGTGTGTTCCCTGACCAACTACCACAAACATGTACAATCTCCCTGTGGAGCTGGAGAAGAGTCACGCTTGCAACTAAACATATCAAGTCAAAGTTTATTGGTCGCGTACACAGATTTGCACGTTTTAAAGCAGGTGCATGTTACTAGCTCCATCAGTGCAGTAGAATGTCTAGCAAATGCAATACAAATACACAAATAATCTAAGACAAAATCAAGGAATGGCAGAATGAGTCCAATTAAAAATCCAAGGAGACACGTATATTAGAGTGAGCAGTGTCAGAATCCACAAGAAAAATATAATTATGTGGTGTGTATAGACAGTACAGTTGAAGTCGGAAGTTTACATACACTTAGGTTGGAGTCATTAAAACTCGTTTTTCAACCACTCCACAAATTTCTTGTTAACAAACTATAGTTTTGGCAAGTCGGTTAAGACATCTACTTTGTGCATGACACAAGTAATTTTTCCAACAATTGTTTACAGACAGATTATTGCACTTAAAATTCTGTCACGAATCCCGCCGAAGATGGTGCCTCTTCCTGTTCGGGCGGCGCTCGGCGGTCGTCGTCGCCGGCCTACTAGCTGCCACCGATCCCCTTTTCGTTTTCATTTAGTTATGTCTGATTTGTTGCACCTGTTTCGTGTTTAGGTTTGGTTGTGGGCTATTTAAACCCAGTAGGCCGGCCGGCTTTTGTGCGGGCTTGTTTTTCTGTTTGTGGTGTTTGATTATTCTTGTGGTTTCTGTTCCTGATTCAGTTTCGTCCTGTTTGTTGGACTGGGACTTTACGCGCCCTTGTGTGTGTGGCGTGACCGTCTCTCTGGTTGTGTTGGAATATTAAAGATCCACATCTTTTTGAACTACCCTGCTCTCTGCGCCTGACTCCTGCACTCACTACTTATTGAAGCCGTGACAAATTCACTGTATCACAATTCCAGTGGGTCAGAAGTTTACATATGCTAAATTGACTGGCACACACATTAAACAGCTTGGAAAATTCCAGAAAATTATGTAATGGCTTTAGAAGCTTCTGATAGGGTAATTGACATCATTTGAGTCAATTGGATGTGTACCTGTGGATGTATTTCAAGGCCTACCTTTAAACTCAGTGCCTCTTTGCTTGACATCATGGGAAAATCAAAAGAAATCAGCCAAGACCTCAGAAAAAAAATTGTAGACCTCCACAAGTCTGGCTCATCCTTGGGATTCATTTCCAAACACCTGAAGGTACCACGTTCATCTGTACAAACAATAGTACGTAAGTATAAACACTATGGGACCACGCAGCCGTCATACCGCTCAGGAAGGAGACGCGTTCTGTCTCCTAGAAATGAGCGTACTTGTAAGAGGTGCGTACTGGCGGCAGAGAAGTCAGGCGCAGGAGAGCAAAAACTGTGTTACAACGGAGCAGTTTAATAATAAAAACCACCGGAAACAGAACAAACAATCAATGGGTACAAAATCCGTCGCACACCAGATAAACGTGCACATGCACTGACAACAAACTATTCCTGACAAGGACATGGGGGGAACAGAGGGTTAAATACACAACATGTAATGATGGAATTGAAACCAGGTGTGTGGGAAGACAAGACAAAACAAATGGAAAATGAAAAATGGATCGATGATGGCTAGAAGACCGGCGACGCCGACCGCCGAATGCCGCCCGAACAAGGAGAGGAACCAACTTCGGCGGAAGTCGTGACAGTACTTTGGTGCCGAAAAGTGAAAATCAATCCCAGAACAACAGCAAAGGACCTTGTGAAGATGCTGGAGGAAACTGGTACAAAAGTATCTATATCCACAGTAAAACGAGTCCTATATCGACATAACCTGAAAGGCCGCTCAGCAAGGAAGAAACCACTGCTCCAAAACCGCCATAAAAAAGCCAGATTAAGGTTTGCGACTGCACATGGGGACAAAGATTAAACTTTTTGGAGAAATGTCCTCTGGTTTGATGAAACAAAAATAGAACTGTTTGGCCGTAATGACCATCGTTATGTTTGGAGGAAAAAGGGGGAGGCTTGCAAGTCGAAGAACACCATCCCAACCGTGAAGCACGGGGGTAGCAGCATCATGTTATGGGGGTGCTTTGCTGCAGGAGGGACTGGTGCACTTCACAAAATAGATGGAATTATGATGAGGTAGGAAAGTTATATGGATATATTGAAGCAACATCTCAAGACATCAGTCAGGAAGTTAAAGCTTGGTTGCAAATGGGTCTTCCAAATGGACAATGACCCCAAGCATACTTTCAAAGTTGTGGCAAAATGGCTTAAGGACAACAAAGTCAAGGTATTGGAGTGGCCATCACAAAGCCTTGACCTCAATCCCATAGACAATTTGTGGCCAGAACTGCAAAACTGTGTACGAGCAAGGAGGCCTACAAACCTGACTCAGTTACACCAGCTCTGTCAGGAGGAATGGGCCAAAATTCACCCAACTTATTGTGGGAAGCTTGTGGAAGGCTACACGAAACGTTTGCCCCAAGTTAAACAATTTAAAGGCAATGCTACCATGTACTAATTGAGTATATGTACACTTCTGACCCACTGGGAATGTGATGAAAGAAATAAAAGCTGAAATAAATAATTCTCTCTACTATTATAACATTTCACATTCTTAAAATAGATTGGTGATCCTAACTGACATAAGACAGGGAATTTTACTCGGATTAAATGTCAGGAATTGTGGAAAACTGAGTTTAAATGTATTTGGCTAAGGTGTATGTAATCTTCTGACTTCAACTGTATATCATTTGGAAAAGAAAATGGTATGTACAGTAGTAGGTATATTAGGATGAGTTATGTTGAGAATACAGTATACAGTTGAAGTCGGAAGTTTACATACACCTTCACCAAATACATTTAAACTGAGTTTTTCACAATTCCTGACATTTAATCCTAGTAAAGGCACAATCAACTTAGCGTATGTAAACTTCTGACCCACTGGAATTGTGATACAGTGTATTATAAGTGAAATAATCTGTCTGTAAACAATTGTTGGAAATATTACTTGTGTCATGCATAAAGTAGATGTCCTAACCGACTTGCCAAAACTATAGTTTGTTAACAAGAAATTTGTGGAGTGGTTGAAAAACTAGTTTTTAGACTCCAACCTCCAACCAACTAGACTCCAACCTAAGTGTATGTAAACTTCCGACTTCAACTGTACATACACAGTGAGTAAACAGTATATGAAGTGTATATGAAGTGGCCAGTGTTCAATGTCTCTCTATGCATGGGGCATTAGTCTTAAGGTGAGGGGCAGAGTACCGGGAAGGTACCTTGCTAGTGATGGCTGTTTAACAGTCTAATGGCCTGGTGATAGAAGCTGTTTCTCAGTCTCTCGGTGTCATGCAAATCATGCAGTCTTTTATAGCACTCTCTCCTGACTGTGCCTTTAAGAGATATAGGCAGCATGCATATTGTCACGTTCCTGACCTTATTTCCTTTGTTTAGTCTTGTTTAGTTAGTCAGGACGTGAGCTGGGTGGGCATTCTATGTTATGTGTTTCTATGTTTGGTTTAGGGTTGTCAACTAGCCTGATATGGTTCTCAATCAGGGGCAGGTGTTTTAGGTTTCCTCTGATTGGGAACCATATTTAGGTAGGCTGTTCTCACTGTTTGTTTGTTCCTGTTCATTGCGTTCTTCATTGTCTGTATGTTCACATGTTCAGGTCTGTAGCGTCGTTAGTTTCATTTTCTGTTTATTGTTTTTTTCATGTTTTTTCATGTTTCCAATAAATATGGAAACATACCACGCTGCGCTTTGGTCCTCCTCTCTTCCACCTAACGACGAGCGTTACACATATGTTGTTGACACTCTGAACACTGCCTTGGGGTGGTAGAACATGAAATAACAGCTTACCTATACATCATGCTCTGCATCCTGAGCACAAGCTTAGCTACATCAGTAAATTAAGATTATATGACACAGCACATGCAGATACTATTGAACATTAAGTCATTATTTTGATTGACATTGAACATTTGACAATGAACTGATATAGATATGGACTTTTAACACAATGCATCTCTGCAATATAGAATCAAACATGTATGTTGACAATCACAACAGATAACTAACATTATTCTTCCTTCAACAAATATAAAGTTAGGTATGAAGAGGAACATGTTTTTAGATGTTTTTTTTATTTGTTAACAATTTAAACAATAAATATACAATAGTTTATTTAGCACAGATAATGTTAATATCTTTCAATATAAAAGTTTCCCCAAAGGTGTATCTATTTGCTTATAGGAAGGTCATAGAATAATATTATTCTGTTTCAATGTACATCCTTGGCACATTGCATGGAGTACAAGGCTAACATTAATCTGGGGCTGTCAAGGTTTGTGTGTCTCGTTGAAGTGTTTGTATCTGTGTCTCTTTTTGATACATTCTTTCTTTCATACTTTCTTTCTGTGTCAAAAAATATGTGGACATAATATGAATGTCAAGTATTCTGAACTTTCTAATAAGTACCCAAGTACCATACAGTAAGACGCCTCCATTACCCTCAGTATTCAGAAATGAGTCGCTTGCACTTCCTAGAGAGCAGAGGGAGATAGAGAAAGACAGGCAAGGGAGAGCAAGAGAGAGAGAGAGAGTGGGGAGAAAAGAGGAGAGGAGAGAGTGTTATACCATGGCTGGTTTGGTTATAAATAGTTAACAACTATTTAAAGGCAAAAGCTCCACTCAGGGTCACGCACATTGTGGACCACTCTTGTATAGTCACATAGATGTTTGGGGCCACCCTGCACATAACGTCAGCAGACTGTGTTTGATGGTTTGAGAGGAAGGTCTTGTAAAGTTAATGGCACTTCCTGTTTCAACACAGCCACCACCCTCGGCAGTTTCATAACATAGTCTCTGCACAATGCTTTAGAGAGGCTTAGGACAGAGGCTTTGTATTCCAAACACCTCTTTGACGCTTTCAGAGAAGGCTTTTCAGGATCTATCAGTATAACCTGCCTGATCACTGGTAAAACATTCCCTGACTGTAGTGTGTGTTCCCTGACCAACTACCACAAACATGTACAATCTCCCTGTGGAGCTGGAGAAGAGTCACGCTTGCAACTAAACGCTAAAACAGAGCTGCCAGCAACCAACACCTAAACCCCACAAAACCAAATGTTTGAAAATAACAATTTGTGTGTATAAACAATATAAACAGGTTCACATTATTTTAGTAAAATAATGTGAGTGTGTTTGTGTGTGTGTATATTTGTGTACACATGCTTGTGTGTGTGTGTGCACGTGTCATGCCCATGTGTGTTAGTATGTTTCACCTCGTCATCTTTGTTAATCTTGGCCCTGTCTGTCTGACAATGAAGCACTGCATCGTGGATTGAGGAGAAGAGACATGCTTTGCTGACTTTCTCACTGAAGAACCCTCCACTCTCCAGGTTCTCAATAACACCAGCTACAGAAAGAGAGAGAGCGAGAGAGAGAGGAGGGAGGAATGGATGGAGAGAGAGTGAGTGAGTGATGTGATCTAACATTCATAATTATGGTTAATCAACATTCTTAACTACATAAACATTGACCACTTTAGTGATTTTGCCTGTATAATCAGTAATGATAAGCAATTTCCCCAATTACATAAGAGAATGCAAGTAAATAACACGGAAAACATGATGGGAAACACAGAAACAACTACAGGAACGCCCACTATTTTCAGCACCCAGGGTATGCATGTTACAGTGCTGTATGTTTAGCATGGAGGTCTTGGTAATAGTACATGGAAAATGTAACACTCACTCTGACATCCACACAGGACTACCTCTACACCGATATCACCGTAGTCTCTTTGGATCTGAAGTAGCACCAGAGAGGTCAAAGGTCAGGTCAGAGAGAGCGAGAAAGAGACTGCTCCATTCATTTTGCTTGAATTGTGTCTCTCATTTTGGCAACATTGCATTTTATCAGAGAAATAGAGAGAGATAGAGAGAAAGAAATAGAGGTAGAGAAAGAGCAAGGTGAGCTGGCAGAACAGGTTAAAAGGTTGAGTAAGATGGATATCAGTGCATACAGACGACTCACATTGCGTAGAGTCTTGACGCCCACAGTATCCAGGAAGTTGACTGGACTCAGTTCCAGGATGATGGCACGAGGAAGGGTGGAGTCAGGTTTACTCCCTTCCTCCACTGTGGCCACACCATTCTCCACCTCGTTCTCCGAACTGTCTGGCTCGCCTTCCTGGACAGGACAAGACATGGATGGATCATTCATAAGACACTCACCCAACACATTACCTGCATATTAATCCAATACTCTCCTAACACATTGACCATATTATTGGATTTCATTGGAGATATACAAACAGACTGGAAGGATCTCTCTCTCTTCAGTGTCACTCCTCCTCCTCACCCATTCCTGTGCATTCTTCTTTGCGTCCTTCTTGGCTTTCCTGGCCTCTTTCTTTTCCTTCCTCAGTCTCTTGGCCTCTGCTTTCTTCTTTTGGGAGATGAGCTTGGTGATGTCAATCCCACTCTGGAGACACAATAGCAAGGGAGTGAGACATTCTATCATGTTTTTCTATTCCTGCCTTGGAACATGACAGCATAACGGGGTTGTAGAGAGGAGAGAGGAATGGATGCCATCTTAACAATGTCTGTCATGCTCTCCATACGCACACAGCAGAATGTAAGCAAAACAGGTCAGGCATTTTGCCAATTTGTCAAAGTATTGTTGTGTAGTGCATAGTAATTCCTGTGACCTCACCTTCTCTGCCAGGGCGTCTTGGTACATCTCAGCGTTGGCAAAGTAGAGGGTCGCAGAGGAGCGGAAGATCACCACACCAGGGATCTCATTTACCTGAGAGACAATGGTCATTTATATCAATGCTCTTATTATAATAAAGACTAACAGGGAGGGGGGCTGGAAAAATGTTTGCCCGTGCTACAGATGTCTGTATGGGTCCGCTAATACAGGACTAGTAAAGGCCCAGTGCAATACTTTTGGGGAAAAAAATATACTTTTATAAATCATTTGTATTTATTTATGTTTTTTTCAGTGGGTTTTGCATCACCCTCAGCACCCCTAATTCCCGCGGCTATGATTGAAACAATACAAAAGTGGTTACCCTGCCTTTTTTTTTTAAAGCTGAGGGATAGGCGTGGAGAAATGTATCCACTCTCAAATTCATAGACAGAGCGATGGATATCAAAAGTATAGTTTTAACCATGTTGAGGCTATACTGTGTTTGTTTACATTTACATTGTTTACAAACATTGGAGTAAAACAAGCTAATATTTTGGGTTCTGATCGGTTACGACAGTTAAGGCATTTATAAATTATATTCTTCTAGAATCAATGGCTGTATATCATTAATTTATAAGTCCAAAAATGGATGTTGCAACTAATGATTCTAGTATTAAGGATAGGATTGGGGGAGGGGAAGCTGATCCTAGATCTGTATCTAGGGGAAACTTCACCCCAGACACTAGTTGAAGTACACCTTACAACTGATATACTGTAGAAAACCAAAGTGAAACACCTCCACAGACATAGACCTGATACCTACAAGTTAAAGACTCCCTCTTGATTGAGTGGCTGTATGATTAGAGAGTAACTGAATACGTACTGTATGTTTTTATATCTTGTTGCCATGGACGCATACCTGATTATAGTTCTCCACTGGTCTGTAGATGTCAGTCTCAGGGACCTGCCCTAGGAGGGAGTACTTCGGCCTTAAACGGACAAATAGACAGATGTAGCGATTTAACACACGATTTATTACACAATTTGGTATGTTTTTTCAAAGATAGTTTCATAAGTGGAGCAGATATGACATCTAGTCTCTTTTAAATCTGTTAAAATGACTTAAGAGTGAATGGGTGGTTTAATGATGTGTGGGGTAGATCCAAATGAGTAGTGTTGGATGTTTGTGGTTAGGTGGAGTTTGTCTGGGATAGTTTTGTGTGTGTGTTAGCGTGTACACTCCAGTGTGTGTGTGTGTGTGTGTGTGTGTGTGTGAGAGAGAGCGGTTGTGTACTCACAGCTGGGTCCTGAAGATGACCGTGAGCATGGAGAAGGCAATGGAGGCTGCCAGGCCCATGTCAGGGTTGAAGAGCACGGTCAGGGTCAGAGTTGCCACCCACACCAGCTAGGGAGAGAGGGAGGGGGGCAGACAGGGGAAAGTTAACACACATCCAAACTCTCTCACTTTACCCCTGAGACTTCTGTTTCTACTATAGGATCATATTACCTCTGTGAGGAAAAAACAATTAAATAAAATCTATCTCATCCTCCCCTCATCCCCCTGCCCTCTTTCTCCGCTCTCCTCCTCCATCCCTCCAATATATCCCCCTACCCCTCCTCCCCCTGCCCTCTTTCTCCGCTCTCCTCCTCCATCTCTCCAATATATCCCCCTACCCCTCCTCCCCCTGCCCTCTTTCTCCGCTCTCCTCCTCCATCTCTCCAATATATCCCCCTACCCCTCCTCCCCCTGCCCTCTTTCTCCGCTCTCCTCCTTCATCTCTCCAATATATCCCGCTACCCCTCCTCCCCCTGCCCTCTTTCTCCGCTCTCCTCCATCTCTCCAATATATCCCCCTACCCCTCCTCCCCCTGCCCTCTTTCTCCGCTCTCCTCCTTCATCTCTCCAATATATCCCCCTACCCCTCCTCCCCCTGCCCTCTTTCTCCGCTCTCCTCCTCCATCTCTCCAATATATCCCCCTACCCCTCCTCCCCCTGCTCCCTTTCTCCGCTCTCCTCCTCCACCTCTCCAATATATCCCCCTACCCCTCCTCCCCCTGCCCTCTTTCTCCGCTCTCCTCCTCCATCTCTCCAATATATCCCCCTACCCCTCCTCCCCCTGCCCTCTTTCTCCGCTCTCCTCCTCCATCTCTCCAATATATCCCCCTACCCCTCCTCCCCCTGCTCTCTTTCTCTGCTCTCCTCCTCCATCTCTCCAATATATCCCCCTACCCCTCCTCCCCCTGCCCTCTTTCTCCGCTCTCCTCCTTCATCTCTCCAATATATCCCCCTACCCCTCCTCCCCCTGCCCTCTTTCTCCGCTCTCCTCCTCCATCTCTCCAATATATCCCCCTACCCCTCCTCCCCCTGCCCTCTTTCGCCGCTCTCCTCCTTCATCTCTCCAATATATCCCCCTACCCCTCCTCCCCCTGCCCTCTTTCTCCGCTCTCCTCCTCCATCTCTCCAATATATCCCCCTACCCCTCCTCCCCCTGCCCTCTTTCTCCGCTCTTCTCCTTCATCTCTCCAATATATCCCCCTACCCCTCCTCCCCCTGCCCTCTTTCTCCGCTCTCATCCTCCATCTTCCCCTGCTCTCTCTCTCCCCCTTCTATCTCCCTCTCTCTCTCACTCACTCACCATATCCACTTTATTGCTCTTCCACAGAGTTGGGATGTCCATGAACTGCTTCATCATGCCATTCAGGTTCACATAGATGATGGCTGCCAACACGGCCTGGTGGACAGAGAGACAGCCACCAATCACAATCACACACAGAACCACCTCAGTCTATTAACTAACAGCCAATAGAATGGTACCTTTGGCAGCTCTTCAAAGAGAGCCCCAATCCACAGCATGATGACCAGAATCACCATGGCTGAAAGAGCACTCGCCACCTGGGAGGGAGAGGGAGAGAGAGATGGATCATTGAGGGTTAAAACAGACAACAACCAGGCCCTCCTGTAATTCCGTAATGTTGTGAATATTGAGCCCTGTCTGTTTAAATGATGAGCTAGACAACTAATTATTTGTGTTTTAATGAATCCACGTGGGTGTGTGATGTGGGTTTTAATTAACGCTTCAAGTGTTTTTTAATGAACCCACTTATCAATGCAACAGAATAATGTATGACTACTGTCATAATGAGAAGAGTCTGTACCTGAGTCTTGCCCCCAGTGCTTTCCTGTACCATGGTGCGGGACATGGAGCAACTGATTGCAAAGCACTGAAACACCCCTCCAATGGAGTTGCTGAGACCCAGGGCTATCAATTCCTAAACCAGGTAGAGACCACTTTCTTCAGTAAATAGGGGAGTGAATAGCACAACCAGTCATTCACAAGCAGTGCATGCCACACATTACAACAACCACACCCAGAGAGATTTCCAATTACATAGTCATTGACAATGTTTTTACCTGGTTGCTGTCAACTTTGTAGCCATATTTTAGGGCAAAGATCCGTCCGAGGGAGATGGCAATGCCGTAGCCAACCACAGACAGAGCGAAGGCATCACCTATCACCTTCCCAAATAGAGAGGCTGTAGGCATTACAGGGGGCTGTAGACTAGGGAAGAGAAACAATGGTAACTGTTATTCTCCTTGACAAGGATATCTTTGTGTGATCATGTTGTGTACTGTAGTTTGGTGGTTGTATAGCTAGGTATAATAGCATCTGTATGAGTGGTTGTGTAGTTAGACTACGTGACTGAGTATCTGGGATGTGGGCTGTTATGGCTGTGC
Source organism: Salvelinus namaycush (assembly GCF_016432855.1). Lineage (NCBI taxonomy): Eukaryota > Metazoa > Chordata > Actinopteri > Salmoniformes > Salmonidae > Salvelinus > Salvelinus namaycush. Next base: position 28,625,328 of record NC_052322.1, on the reverse strand, counting down.
ATGTACTGTATGTTGTTTTGTATCTATGTGGTTGTGTATCTATGTCGTTGAATAGCCCCTGCGATGTGCAACTTTTCAGGAAAGTTAGGAACCAATATACACAGGCAGTTAGGAAAGCAAAGGCTAGCTTTTTCAAACAGAAATGTGCATCCTGTAGCACAAACTCCAAAAAGTTCTGGGACACTGTAAAGTACATGGAGAATAAGAGCACCTCCTCCCAGCTGCCCACTGCACTGAGGCTAGGAAACACTGTCACCACCAATAAATCTGGGATAATTGAGAATTTCAATAAGCATTTTTCTACAGCTGACCATGCTTTTCACCTGGCTACCCCTACCCCGGTCAACAGCCCTGCGCCCCCCACAGCAACTTGCCCAAGCCTCCCCCATTTCTCCTTCGACCAAATCCAGATAGCTGTCACGATCGTATAATAACTGGACCAAAGCGCAGCGTGATCTGGGTTCCACATCTTTATTTACTATGTGAAACTCAAAGCAAAACAAAACAATAAACGAACAAACGAAACGTGATGAAAATGCAGTGCTCACAGGCACTACACAAAAACAAGATCCCACAAAGCACCAAGGGGAAATGGCTGCCTAAATATGATCCCCAATCAAAGACAATGATAAACAGCTGCCTCTGATTGGGAACCATACCAGGCCAACATAGAAATATAATTACCTAGATGACCCACCCTAGTCACACCCCGACCTAACCAACATAGAGAATAAAAAGCTCTCTATGGTCAGGGAGTGACAATAGCTGATGTTCTGAAAGAGCTGCAAAATCTGGACCCCTACAAATCAGCCGGGCTAGACAATCTGGACCCTCTCTTTCTAAAATTATCCCCCGAAATTGTTGCAACCCTATTACTAGCCTGTTCAACCTCTCTTTCATATCGTCTGAGATCCCCAAAGATTGGAAAGCTGCCGCGGTCATCCCCCTCTTCAAAAGGGGAGACACTCTAGACCCAAACTGCTACAGACCTATATCTATCCTACCCTTCCTTTCCATGGTCTTTGAAAGCCAAGTTAAAACTTCTTAGGGATAGGGAGTAGTATTTTCACGTCCGGATGAAAAGCGTGCCCAAAGTAAACTTCCTGTTACTCAGGCCCAGAAGCTAGGATATGCATATAATTGGTAGATTCGGATAGAAAACACTCTAAAGCTTCTAAAACTGTTAAAATAATGTCTGTGAGTTTACAGAACTGATTTGAACCATCCAGGGGAAAAAAAATTGAGGTCATGGTTTCCGTTGGGTTTCTATGGGAAGCCCTATTTAATAGGAATCTGGTTGCAGTTCCTATGGCTTCCACTAGATGTCAACAGTCTTTAGAAATTGGTTGATGTTTTTCTTTTGAGATATGAAGAAGTAGGGCTGTTCATTGTAAGTGTCATTCCAAATGGACTCTACTGTTTGATGCGCATGAACTGGAACGTGCTTCACGTTGTTTTTATATGGTATTGAACACAGTATATCCCGTCTTAAATTTAATCGATTATTTACGTTTTAGGATACCTTAGGTTGGATTAGCAATTTTGTTTGAAATGTTTGGACCAAGTTTACAGGTAACTTATTAGATACTTTGTAGTCATGTTGGGCGAGTTGGAACCGGTGTATTTCTGAATCAAACGCGCCAAATAAATGGACATTTTGGGGATATAAAGAAGGACATTATCGAACAAAAGGACCATTTGTGATGTTTCTGGGACATTATGGAGTGCCAACAGAAGAAGATCTTCAAAGGTAAGGCATTTATTATATCGTTATTTCTGACTTTTGTGTCGCCACCTGCCTAGTTGAAAATTATTTTCATGTGTTTGTATGCGGGGCGCTGTCCTCAGATAATCGCATGGTCTGCTTTCGCCGTAAAGCCTTTTTGAAATCTGACACTGCGGCTGGATTAACAAGAAATTAAGCTTTATTTTGATGTATTATACTTATATTTTCGTGAATCTTGAATATTGATATTTCTGTAGTTTGAATTTGGCGCTCTGCAATTTCACTGGATGTTGTCAAATCGATCCCGCTAAAGGGATTGGCGCGCGGAGGGATCCATATGTCACGACTTCCACCGAAGGTGGCTCCTCTCCCTGTTCGGGCGGCGCTCGGCGGTCGTCGTCACCAGTCTACTAGCTGCCACCGATTCCTTTTCCCTTTTCTGTTGGTTTTGTCTTTATTGTTTTCACCTGTACCTTGATTGTGGTTAATTCGGGGCTATTTAAGCCTTCAAGACCCGCCTGCTTTTTGCGGGCATATTTTCTTTTCTGTCAGTGGAGGTTTGTGTTTTGTTCCATTACGGATTGTTTGGTGTCCCGTTTTGTGGTCATTTGTGCCTGTTGTTTTTGGCTTGACCATTTTTGGAAAAAATACGTCCTTTCTGGAACCTCTGCTCTCTGCGCCTGACACCGCACCCACCACTCCTAGCTAACGTGACATCATAACAGGTTTAACAAACAGATCACCGACCATTTCGAATCCCACCATACCTTCTCCGCTATGCAATCTGGTTTCAGAGCTGGTCATGGGTGCACCTCAGCCATGCTCACGGTCCTAAACGATATTATAACCGCCATCGATAAGAGACAATACTGTGCAGCTGTATTCATTGACCTGGCCAAGGCTTTCGACTCTGTCAATCACCACATTCTTATCAGCAGACTCAACAGCCTTGGTTCCTCAAATGACTGCCTCGACTGGTTCACCAACTACTTCTCAGACAGAGTTCAGTGTGGCAAATCGGAGAGCCTGTTGTCCGCACCTCTGGCAGTCTCTATGGGGGTGCCACAGGGTTCAATCCTCTGGCCGACTCTTTTCTCTGTATACATCAATGATGTCGCTCTTGCTGCTGGTGATTCTCTGATCCACCTCTACACAGACGACACCATTCTGTATACTTCTGGCCCTTCTTTGGACACTGTGTTAACTAACCTCCAGATGAGCTTCAATGCCATACAACTCTCCTTCCGTGGCCTCCAACTGCTCTTAAATGCAAGTAAAACTAAATGCATGCTCTTCAACCGATCACTGCCCGCACCTGCCCGCCCGTCCAGCATCACTACTCTGGACGGTTCTGACTTAGAATATGTGGACAACTACAAATACCTAGGTGTCTGGTTAGACTGTAAACTCTCCTTCCAGACTCACAATAAGCATCTCCAATCCAGAATTAAATCTAGAATCGGCTTCCTATTTCGTAACAAAGCATCCTTCACCCATGCTGCCAAACATATCCTCATAAAACTGACTATCTTACCGATCCTTGACTTCAGCGATGTCATTTACAAAATAGCCTCCAACACTCTACTCAGCAAATTGGATGCAGTCTATCACAGTGCCAAAGTGCTTTTGTGCTTTTGTCACCAAAGCCCCATATACTACCCACCACTGCAACCTGTATGCTCTCGTTGGCTGGCCCTCGCTTCATATTCATCGCCAAACCCACTGGCTCCAGGTCATCTATAAGTATTTGCTAGGTAAAGCCCCGTATTATCTCAGCTCACTGGTCACCATAGCAGCACCCACCCGTAGCACGCGCTCCAGCAGGTATATTTCACTGGTCACCCCCAAAGCTAATTCCTCCTTCGGGCCGCCTTTCCTTACAGTTCTCTGCTGCCAATGACTGGAACGAACTGCAAAAATCACTGAAGCTGGAGACTCATATCTCCCTCACTAGCTTTAAGCACCAGCTGTCAGAGCAGCTCACAGATCACCGCACCTGTACATAGCCCATCTGTAAATAGCCCATCCAACTACCTCATCCGCATACTGTTATTTATTTTGCTCCTTTGCACCCCAGTATCTCTACTTGCACACTCATCTTCTGCACATTTATCACTCCAGTGTTTAATTGCTATTTTGTAATTATTTAACCACTATGGCCTATTCATTGCCTTACCTCCCTTATCCTACCTCATTTGCACACACTGTATATAGACTTTTTCTATTGTATTATTGACTGTATGTTTGTTATTCCATGTGTAACTCTGTGTTGTTGTTTGTGTCGCACTGCTTTGCTTTATCTTGGCCAGGTCGCAGTTGTAAATGAGAACTTGTTCTCAACTAGCCTGCCTGGTTAAATAAAGGTGAAATAAAATAAAACATTTTTTTTTAAATGTATCTGTGGTTGTGTATCTATGTGGTTGTGTATCTATGTGGTATCTCTGTGTGTATAATGCTCCTCTCCTCACCCAGAGGGGATCTCTCCCACCACTTCCACTCCATACTTCCCCTCCAGGTTGACCTGCCAGGAGATCACCGTGGCGATGATGATCTGACAACAGACAGACAGAAGAAGAGATTAATTCAATGTTTGAATCCACATTCAGTAGTAGTGGACATTATACATTATTTCTAGATAATTATTTGTAAAAAAAAAATCTGCTATTAAAGTCAATGTTGTCAGAGAGAGATAGAGAGCAACTTTTTTCACAGTTGGAACTTAGATTGAATAAAATATACTCTATCCATAGATAATTGTTACAGTACCTTGTTGTACTTTCATAAAAATAATGTTTGGCTGTTTATGTGGTCAAAATAAAGTTACTATATTTTTGTTCTACTTTAACAGTGTTCCTCCTACTCCACTTCATTATCCATTGTTTATGCACAACAATTGTATCTCAATGCCATTCATTTGGTCTAATATTCACGGTGGGAACTAATCTGTTTATCCTCTGTTGGGTGTAGGAGGAGTGGGACTGTGACTCACCCCTAGCAGCTCTACAGGAATGGGTACTGGCAGCTTTTTGCCCAGGTAGGTGTTGAGCTCCTTGACCATGATGAGGCCAATGATGGACACCAGGCTCACCACTAGGGTGCCTATGTTGGTTTCTGGCAACAGATAGCACACCTCTATCACCGTCTACACACACACAGAGACAGAGACAGAGAGAGAGAGAGAAAGAGAGAGAGATGGGCATCAGGACATGGGACAGGACACATGCTCGAGTATATGCATTTGCCTGTGTGTTTGTAGTACTTACAAAGATCAGGGCGAAGGATCCGCTGTGGCGTTTTGGACTGATACCAAAGGTGTACTTGAGCTGAGAGACGATGACGTGGATGGCTGCTCCGGTGGTGTACCCTCTGACCAGGGGCTCAGACAGGTAGGTCACCACAAAGCCAAACTGAACCAGGCCCAGGAGCATCTACACACACATTCATACACACACACACGGGAGAAGCTGTCATACAATCTCTGCTAATTTAACAAAGGGTCGTTTTGAGACGGTAGTTTGGAGACGAGTAATGATGAATAACTTTGCCTGAGACCTAAAGACTTTCTAGGCTTTAGCTCAGCAGGCTAACAGTCTTGTGGCATGCAGTTGAAGTTCAGTCAGATTTACCTGGAAGAGGCCGGACAAGAAAGTAACGGCAGCAGCCACTTTCACCCGCTCCGTGTCTCGAGCCAAAACATCCACCATACTCTGATTGGTGGCGTTAACATACATCATGAAGTTAGTGTCTGGGGCCAAGCGTTCTGTCACTCCCCCGATCATCACACTCATCACTGCATATGTACCTTAGAGAGGTTAATATACAGTAAAGTAGTTAGTTTGAAATTAATGTTCTGACTAGGCAAAACATTAGTGTTGTGTTCACTGGATGGCAAAATAAGGTAGTCATCTCGGGTCCTACTAATCACCCCATATAACTCCAAACAGGTACCCAAAAGAACCCAAAACAACACCAAAGTACCCAAAACAACCCCAAAGTAACCAAAATGACCTTAAAACACCCCAAACAACCAAAAAAGGTACCCAAAACACCACAAAAGTACCCAAAAGAACCCCCAAAGTACCCAAAACAATCCAAAAGTACCCAAAACAACCACAAACAGGTACCCAAAACTACGCAAAAGGTACCCAAAACAACACAAAAGGTACCCAAGAGAACCCCCCCAAAGCTACCCAAAACAACCAAAAACAACCACAAAGAACCACAAACAGGTACACAAAACAACCCATAAGTACCCGAAAGAACCACAAACTGGCCAGCAAAACAACACAAAACAACCTATAAGTACCCGAAAGAACCACAAACTGGCCACCAAAACAACACAAAACCACCCAAATGATCAGTTAGTTCACTTTTGGTTTGGTTTGTGCTATATTGGGTTCAGGATTCTATATTCTATATTATCACGATAGCAGAGATAATAAAAAAGTATGACTGAAATGTTTGTGCATGTATAGGTTATTTGGGGTTCTTTAGGGTAACTGTTTTGAGTTGTTTTGGGTTGTTTTGGATTGTTTGGGGTGATTAGTAGGACCCATGGTCTCTGTGTGTGACATCAAACATTAAACATGGTTTGTACTCTCTACATAGCAAAGAACTTACCCACAGAGATGTGTTTGGACGACCCAAAGATGAAGTAGATGAGGATGGGGTAAAAGGAAGAGTAGAGACCAAACACTGGGGGCACTGCTGCTAGCAGAGCATAGGCCATCCCTACAGTGACACAACATATATTCATATTCAAAAGTTACTCAAAGATGGTTATTATATGTTTATTAAAGTAACAAGGCAATAATACAAGACACATAAAAGTATGTTTTAAATACAGAGGTTATATTTAGTCAGGCAATCAGACCTTGTGGTAGGTGCATGATGCCCACACTGATGCCTGAGATCAGGTCTCCGATGGCGTTGTCTCTGAGGGAGTAGCGAGGCAGCCAGGAGAGGACAGGAACAGACGACAACATACAACTCTTCAGCCTGGGGCCAGAACACCTGGGAGAGAAGAGACACACACATATACACACATATGCTCACACACACACACACACACACACACACACACACACACACACACACACACACACACACACACACACACACACACACACACACACAACACACACACTGAGACTCAGAAAAGCTAACACTAATGAGACATATGTAGGTCTGTGGTTATAGAGGGTACAGAGATTTGCCTCTAATGTTCTACTGTTTGATGAGAGCACCTGGTATCGATTACCAGTTCTAAAGTGTTAACCCTGGTATGATAACAGTAAATTGAGTACCGATAATCTCTTAAAGCCCTGAAACAGGCACACAGGACCTACTGAGACATACAGGTGTAGGATCTTAATAATTGACATTTCCTGTTGCGGCATAATCATTTTCCTGCTGTAGCAAACATGCTCAAATTAAGATCCTACATCTGTAGGGGGAACTAAGAGACACACAGATACCTTTAGACACACTGTGCAACACTAGGATACACTGAGACTGTCCAGGCATTACAGATGGTAATATATATTTTACTGTAGTAAAACGTTACCAGCTAAAAGTTTGTAATCAGATTACAGATACTTTTGAAAAATTGGATGATTACTTCTTGGATTACTTTTAGGGAAGGGAAAGGGTATACCTAGTCAGTTGCACAACTGAATGCATTCAACTGAAATGTGTCTTCCGCATTTAACCCAACCCCTTTGAGTCAGAGAGGTGCGGGGGGCTGCCTTAATCGAAGTCCAAATCATCGGCACCCGGGGAATTAAGTTCAGAAAGTCTGTTTCCTCAATGACATTCAATTCAGAATTTTTTTAATTTGCAAGTTTGTTCCACCTGAAGGAGTCTGATGATAAGTCAGAGATCCCTATGATGACATACCAAATGCATTTGATGGATTCCTCTCAAAGTGATGGTTCAGAACTTTGTATAATTTCAGACAGTAGAATGTGGTGTACAGCAGAAAAACATGTTTTTTTCCCCCTAAATTTTGGCAATTCATATGATATGTTGCGAATCCAATTCGTAAAATATGCTACGAATTTGTTGTGCTTAAAACTTCTTCTTAATAGGGGGCGCTATTTTCACTTTGGGAAAAAATTGTGCCCAAATTAAACGACCTCGTACTCTGTTCTAGATCATACAATATGCATATTATTATTACTATTGGATAGAAAACACTCTGAAGTTTCTAAAACTGTTTGAATTATATCTGTGAGTAAAACAGAACTCATTTGGCAGCAAACTTCCAAACAGGAAGTGAAAATTCTGAAAATGGGGCTCTGTGTCAGGGCCTGCCTATTCAACTGGCTTATATTTATGGATCTGTATGCACTTCATACGCCTTCCACTAGATGTCAACAGGCAGTAGAATGTTGAATGGGGTGTCTAGCTTGATGTGAGACCGAATGAGAGCTTTTGAAGTGACAGGTCCGCCCTATTGGCAGTATTCAACTGCGCACCAGGGAACCCCACATTGTCTTCTGAAATGCGTTAGGTATACACGACGAAATGCTCCGGCTCGGACTTTATTGGATACATATGAGAAAAACATCATAAAGATGGATTTTCAACTGAGTTTGACCAGTTTATTCAACGTTTATTGTGAATTTTGGAATTTTTCGTTCCATGCGCCAAGAGTTCTTGGACATGTGCGCTCCACATGGCTAGCCAAAGTTGCTAATTCGACAGAAGAAATGGACATTCTAAAACAAAACAACGATTTATTCTGGAACTAGGACTCCTTGCACTACATTCTGCTGGAAGATCATCAAAGGTAAGAGAATATTTAGGATGTTATTTCGTATTTTTGTGGTTTATGTTGGCTCCAACAAGGCGGAGAATTGGTGGGCGCTGTCTCACAATATTGCATGCTGTACGTTGTACTAAAGTTATTTTTTTTAAATCTAACACAGCGGTTGCATTAAGAACCAGTGTATCTTTCATTTGCTGTACAACATGTATTTTTTAGTAAAGTTTATGATGAGTTTTTTGGTCAGATTACGTGACTGTCCAAAATTTCTCCAGACAATTTGGTGCATTATGGCTACGTATTCACAATGTAAAACCATGATTTGTAGCTCTAAATATGCACATTTTCGAACAAAACATAAATGTATTGTATAACATGATGTTATAAGACTGTCATCTGATGAAGTTGTTCAAAGGTTAGTCATTAATTTTATCTCTATTTGTGGGTTTTGTGAAAGCTATGTTGGCGGTGAATAAATGGCGTTGTGTGTTTGGCTATTGTGGTGAGCTAATATAAATATATATTGTGTTTTCGCTGTAAAACACTTAAAAAATCGGAAATATTGGCTGGATTCACAAGATGTTTATCTTTCATTTGCTGTACAACATGTATTTTTCATAAATGTTTTATGATGAGTATTTATGTATTTCACGTTGCTCTCTGTAATTATTCTGGCTGTTTTGGTGCTATTTGTGACGGTGGCTGCAATGTAAAACTACGATTTATACCTATAAATATGCAAATTTTAGAACAAAACATAAATGTATTGTATAACATGATGTTATAAGACTGTCATCTGATGAAGTTGTTCAAAGGTTAGTGATTAATTTTATCTCTATTTGTGGGTTTTGTGAAAGCTATGTTGGTGGTGAATAAATGCCGTTGTGTGTTTGGCTATTGTGGTGAGCTAATATAAATATATATTGTGTTTTCGCTGTAAAACATTTTAAAAATTGGAAATGATGGCTGAATTCACAAGATGTTTATCTTTCATTTGCTGTATTGGACTTGTGATTTCATGAAATTATATTATATGATATCCCTGTGGCGCTAGGCTAGGCTATGCTAGTCAGCTTTTTTGATGAGGATGATCCCGGATCCGGGAGGGGGGGGGGGGTCCGTAGAGGTTTTAAGATCACAGACTGCATCTTTAAGGGGAAAGTAGTCCAAAAGTAACTGAAAGTAATCAGATTACATTACTGAGTTTGAGTAATTCAAAAGTTGCGTTACTCATAATTTTGGAAAGGTAACTTGTAACTGTAACCGATTACATTTACAAAGTAACCCACCCAACCTTGTGCATTATTATACTTAACAATACTCACTCAATAGTGAGTCATTTCTGAGACACAGCATTCTAGAGACGTCAACACTGAACACTGTTTTGTCACAGTTTAATTTCATATTAGTTTTTTTTCTCAGTTGTATGCAAGGTTAAAGTAAGGTTATCACCTTACCTCACTGACTCTCTGATTTTTTCAGAGAAAGGGACTTTAACATCTGATTTCTCAGCCAACTGGTCCACTTTTCCCTCATCCAGCACCTCTCTGTGCACGTAGTAGCCCACACGCCTTCTCTCCTCCATGGTTGGGCCTGTGTGATCTGCTAGAGTCCCGTATGGGTAGAGGTCACCTCTGATACTTCCTTCAACCTTGCCTCTCCCTGTGCTATGATGTGTTGTGATCTTATCACTTAAATGTCTTATGTCTCTATAGAAACTGGCTTCAGGTTGATTCTCAAGGATCAGTTGTGATATCCCACTTGTCGTAGTTTCAACTTGTGGAAAGATGTTTCTCTCCTTCAATGCCGGTTTGTCCAAATATGGTAATCCAAATGCTTGATGAATCTGTCCAAACTGTCTGAGCCTTTGTACGACTTTGTTCCAGTTAGAGAGGATATTTTTTATGTTATTAATCCCTTTGAGATTCACTGTGTTGCCACACTCTTTTCCTCCTTAGCCTTCTCTGTTACTGAGTATTCCCGCTTGTCCAAGTATCTTGACAGTGGACCTTGAAGACAAAACAGAGATATAGTCGTGGAGGTGGGGAGGACTGAGGAGGAGAGCAAAGTCCCAGTCAATCATTTGTCACAGCTGAGATGTACAGCCAGGCATGGGGTTGGACGTTGGAGCTTCAAGCCAAGGCAGTGAGACAGCAGGTCTTTAGAAAGAGACATATGAGGAGCCTTATCTGGGCCTGATTAGATAGAGGACATCATTCAGTCGAGTCAGGGATATTACCATTGTTTTTGCTTACCCTGTGTGGATGGTGTACGACCAGGTTGTGTGCACAAACTGATACGGCCCCAATAATGATACTAGGGGACCTTGAGGAATAAATAATGAACCTGTTGGGTTGGAGTTTGTTGGACATTCTAATGTTAAAAACCAAACCTCTTTTGGAACAGGTTATTGTTGGTCATTGTCAAAGGAAATGCCTAAAACGGCGATCCTGGATGACCTTTCAACTTTGCCCTCCAGTTCACCCCTCTTGTGGAGTCCCTAATATGTAACTATATTTATGCTCTCTGCTAGACTTATCTATGGGCAGTTATTCTGTCCCTCCCTTTGCAGTCAAGTTAAACTATAGGTTGTATTCTTTTCCCTCCCTCTTCTGACATGGAGTGGATATTTAATATTTATTAATATTTCATTTCTATCTGAAGCTTGATGATATATGTTGAAACAATATTACTTTCTTTAGTATTCAAAAGGTTCACATAGAGTTAAATAGAAGTGTTGACTTCACAACTTTGCATTGGGAAAAGACTCCTAATGATAAGTAATCTAACAGGGGTGTTGCCCCTGTCAATCATTAAAAGTAAACCCACCGTTGTGAAAACTGTGTGTGTGTGTGTGTGTGCGTGTGCGTGTGCGTGTGTATGTGTGTGTGTTGGAGTGTCAGTGTGAGTGTGCAGAGTCCTATTTGGTCAAATTCTTAATTTTGTGTATGTATTCTTAGAAACAAGGGTGGCTCAACTTACCCCACTCTCCCCTATGAAACATCAGGTTGACATTTATTGTCATCAGTCTTATCCTGGAGGTAAAACTGAGCGGTTTCCCAAGCTGCAAAGTCAAAATTCACTGTATTGTAAAAATTCATGAAAACAAAAATGTGCTTTTTGGTCTTAATTTAAGGTTAGGGTTAGCAGTGTGGTTACAACATGATATCACAGGATAACGTCAGCTTGGTTTAATTCAGTTTTTAATGTCACAGTAGTGGACGCTTTTCGCAATACATTACAGTCAATGGGAAAATATGAATGTCACAGGGTTGACGTTTTTCTCATTTATCTGTCTCTCACTCTCTACCTCCTCTTTATCCCCCTTCATTCTCTTCTCTCTCCCTCCATCCTTTCCCTGCCTCCCCCTACTCTCATCTCTCTCTCCTCTCTCTCCTTCTCCCTCCTCTCTCTCAGACAGACAGACAGACAGACAGACAGACAGACAGACAGACAGACAGACAGACAGACAGACAGACAGACAGACAGACAGACAGACAGACAGACAGGCAGACAGGCAGAGAGACAGTTAGCCAGGCAGAGAGACAGAAAGACAGTTTCAAGTCAATAAAAACAAAAATTGACCAATATCCTCTTCAGAATTGATTCAATAATTCATAACAAGGCTCTTAGTTTTCTAGAACTGCAAGACCATTGTGTCCAATGGAGGTCAAAAACGCTTTGAAACCACCCCTACGATGTTAAGTCACTTCAATGTACAGCTTCCTGGGGACACTGTTTAACGATACCCTGTCTTTCAAATCTTTACGTTAAGAATTGACCGATAGATGAGAGAGGTTGAGGAAGGACAGGACTAAAAACAAAAACAGAACTATTGTAAAATAGATTGTGTCCGTAAAATGTATATAGTATGTATAAGCTGGAAGTAGAAGCCTAAGTGTTGTTGTTCATTAGTTTACTCCAATTAGTGTAGTGTTGGGTTAGCGGAAAATAATGAAGGAAATTATATTTTTAAAATGTGAAAAATATGTATATACACATATATACAGTTGAAGTCGGAAGTTTACATACACCTAAGCCAAATACATTTATATCAGTTTTTCACAATTCCTGACATTTAATCCAAGTATAAAATTCCATGTCTTAGGTCAGTTAGGATCACCACTTTATTTTAAGAATGTGAAATGTCAGAATAATAGCATAGAGAATTACTTATTTCAGCTTTTATTTCTTTCATCACATTCCCAGTGGGTCAGAAGTTTACATACACTCGATTAGTATTTGGTAGCATTGCCTTCAAATTGTTTAACTTGTGTCAAACGTTTTGGGTAGCCTTCCACAAGCTTCCCACAATAAGTTGGGTGAATTTTGGCCCATTCCTCCTGACAGAGCTGGTGTAACCGAGTCAGGTTTGTAGGCCTCCTTGCTCGCACACGCTTTTTCAGATCTGCCCACAAATTGTCCATGGGATTGAGGTCAAGGCTTTGTGATAGCCACTCCAATACCTTGACTTTGTTGTCCTTGAGCCATTTTGCCACAACTTTGGAAGTATGCTTGGGGTCATTGTCCATTTGGAAGACCCATTTGCAACCAAGCTTTAACTTCCTGACTGATGTCTTGAGACGTTGCGTCAATATATCCACATAATTTTCCTACCTCATCGTGATTCCATCTATTTTGTGAAGTGCACCAGTCCCTCCTGCAGCAAAGCACCCCCACAACATGATGCTGCCACCCCCGTGCTTCACGGTTGGGATGGTGTTCTTCGGCTTACAAGCCACCCCCTTTCTCCTCCAAACATAACGATGGTCATTATGGCCAAACAGTTCTATTTTTGTTTCATCAGACCAGAGGACATTTCTCCAAAAAGTACGATCTTTGTTCCCATGTGCAGTTGCAAACCGTAATCTGGCGTTCTTATGGCAGTTTTGGAGCAGTGGCTTCTTCCTTGCTGGGTGGCCTTTCAGGTTATGTCGATATAGGACTTGTTTTACTGTGGATATAGATACTTTCGTAACTGTTTCCTCCAGCATCTTCACGGTCAAGGTCCTTTGCTGTTGTTCTGGGATTGATTTGCTCTTTTCGCACCAAAGCACGTTCATCTCTAGAAGACAGAACGCTTCTTCTTCCTGAGCGGTATGACGGCTGTGTGGTCCCATGGTGTTTATACTTGCGTACTATTGTTTGTACAGATGAACGTGGTACCTTCAGGTGTTTGGAAATTGCTCCCAAGGATGAGCCAGACTTGTGGAGGTCTACAATTTTTGTTCTGAGGTCTTGGCTGATTTATTTTGATTTTCCCATGATGTCAAGCAAAGAGGCACTGAGTTTGAAGGTAGGTCTTGAAATACATCCACAGGTACATCTCCAATTGACTCAAATTATGTCAATGAGCCTATCAGAAGCTTCTAAAGCCATGACGTAATTTTCTGGAATTTTCCAAGCTGTTTAAAGGCACAGTCAACTTAATGTATGTAATCTTCTGACCCACTGGAATTGTAATACAGTGAAATAATCTGTCTGTAAACAATTGTTGGAAGAGTTACTTGGGTCATGCACAAAGTAGATGTCCTAACTGACTTGCCATAACTATAGTTTGTTAACGAGAAATTCGTGGAGTGGTTGAAAAACGAGTTTTAATGACTCCAACCTAAATGTATGTAAACCAGGCTATGAGGGGTGGCCAGTCCTCTTCTGGCTGTGCCGGGTGGAGATTATAACAGAACATGGCCAAGATGTTCAAATGTTCATAGATGACCAGTATGGTCAAATAATATTAATCACAGTAGTTGTCGAGGGTGCAGCAAGTCAGCACCTCAGGAGTAAATGTCAGTTGGTTTTTCTCTACCGCTCCTGCTGTCTATAGAGAGTTGAAAACAGCAGGTCTGGGACAGGTAGCACGCCCGGTGAACAGGTCAGGGTTCCATAGCCACAGGCAGAACAGTTGAAACTGGAGCAGCAGCACGGCCAGGTGGACTGGGGACAGCAAGGAGTCATCATGCCAGGTAGTCCTGAGGCATGGTCCTAGGGCTCAGGTCCTCCGAGAGAGAGAAAGAGAGAATTAGAGAGAGCATACTTAAATTCACACAGGACACCGGATAAGAAAGGAGAAGTACTCCAGATATAACAAACTGACCCTAGCCCCCCGACACATAAACTACTGCAGCATAAATACTGGAGGCTGAGACAGAAGGGGTCAGGAGACACTGTGGCCCCATCCGGTGATACCCCCGGACAAGGCCAAACAGGAAGGATATAACCTCACCCACTTTGCCAAAGCTCAGCCCCCACACCACTAGAGGGATATCTTCAACCACCAACTTACCATCCTGAGACAAGGCCGAGTATAGCCCACAAAGATCTCCGCCACGACACAACCCAAGGGGGGGCGCCAACCCAGACAGGAAGATCATGTCAGTGACTCAACCCACTCAAGTGACGCACCCCTCCTAGGGACGGCATGAAATCTATCTGCAAAATTAAAGCTGATCTACCCCCTGAAAAAATTTAAAATATATATTTTTTGACCATTCTACAGATGATGGAAGACTGTTTTTGTGTAACTGCAGGGAGAGAATAAAGGACCATGTTGATTAATTAAGCCATTTCCTGTTGCTACATGGAGCTGAACCTCAACATAGGGCATCCCTATAAGCTCCCGATTGGTTGTGTACAAGGACGGTTAGCTAATTCAATCGCATTCAACGCGGGCGACATGGTTATGTGAGGGCTGTAGGTAATGCTTTTCTATGGAAAAAAGCCTTGTTCTCTGTGGGACCAAGTTTTCACTGTAAAGAGTTAATGTAGGCTTGCGTTCTGTTGAACAATCCCCATGCGCAAATTTTGTTTCAAGCCTCAACCGTTCTGCTGATGTCACTCAAAAGCACATTAACTCTAGATCAGGTTTCAATTGAGGCCTACCTTTCTGCCATGCAGTGGGGGGAGGGGTACATTAATAAATTGGCTTAAGTTTAGGGTTGAGGTCCTAACCTTAACCCTAGCTTCATGTCCACATCCCAGCTCAACCCTAAACCTAGCCTCAACCCTAACTCTAGCTTCATGTCCACATCCCAGCTCAACCCTAAACCTAGCCTCAACCATAACTCTAGCTGCATGTCTACTCCCAGCTCAACCCTAAACCTAGCCTCAACCCTAACTCTAGCTTCATGTCCACTCACAGCTCAACCCTAAACCTAGCCTCAACCCTAACCCTAGCTTCATGTCCACATCCCAGCTCAACCCTAAACCTATCCTCAACCCTAACCCTAGCTTCATGTCCACATCCCAGCTCAACCCTAAACCTATCCTCAACCCTAACCCTAGCTTCATGTCCACTCTCAGCTCAACCCTAAACCTAGCCTCAACCATAACTCTAGCTTCATGTCCACATCCCAGCTCAACCCTAAACCTAGCCTCAACCATAACTCTAACTTCATGTCCACATCCCAGCTCAACCCTAAACCTAGCCTCAACCCTAACCCTAGCTTCATGTCCACTCCCAGCTCAACCCTAAACCTAGCCTCAACCATAACCCTAGCTTCATGTCCACATCCCAGCTCAACCCTAAACCTAGCCTCAACCATAACCCTAGCTTCATGTCCACATCCCAGCTCAACCCTAAACCTAGCCTCAACCATAACCCTAACTTCATGTCCACATCCCAGCTCAACCCTAACCCTAGCCTCAACCATAACTCTAGATGATTGTCTACTCCCAGCTCAACTCTAAACCTAGCCTCAACCCTAACTCTAGCTTCATGTCCACTCCCAGCTCAACCCTAAACCTAGCCTCAACCATAACTCTAGCTTCATGTCCACATCCCAGCTCAACCCTAAACCTAGCCTCAACCCTAACTCTAGCTTCATGTCCACATCCCAGCTCAACCCTAAACCTAGCCTCAAATCTAACTCTAGCTTCATGTCCACTCCCAGCTCAACCCTAAACCTAGCCTCAACCCTAACTCTAGCTTCATGTCCACTCCCAGCTCAACCCTAAACCTAGCCTCAACCCTAACCCTAGCTTCATGTCCACATCCCAGCTCAACCCTAAACCTAGCCTCAACCCTAACCCTAGCTTCATGTCCACTCCCAGCTCAACCCTAAACCTAGCCTCAACCCTAACTCTAGCTTCATGTCCACATCCCAGCTCAACCCTAAACCTATCCTCAACCCTAACCCTAGCTTCATGTCCACTCCCAGCTCTACCGTAAACCTATCCTCAACCCTAACTCTAGCTTCATGTCCACTCCCAGCTCAACCCTAAACCTAGCCTCAACCCTAACCCTAGCTTCATGTCCACTCCCAGCTCAACCCTAAACCTAGCCTCAACCATAACTCTAGCTGCATGTCTACTCCCAGCTCAACTCTAAACCTAGCCTCAACCCTAACTCTAGCTTCATGTCCACTCCCAGCTCAACCCTAAACCTAGCCTCAACCCTAACCCTAGCTTCATGTCCACATCCCAGCTCAACCCTAAACCTAGCCTCAACCATAACCCTAGCTTCATGTCCACATCCCAGCTCAACCCTAAACCTAGCCTCAACCCTAACCCTAGCTTCATGTCCACATCCCAGCTCAACCCTAAAACTAGCCTCAACCCTAACCCTAGCTTCATGTCCACATCCCAGCTCAACCCTACACCTATCCTCAACCCTAACTCTAGCTTCATGTCCACATCCCAGCTCAACCCTAAACCTATCCTCAACCCTAACCATAGCTTCATGTCCACTCCCAGCTCAACCCTAAACCTAGCCTCAACCCTAACCCTAGCTTCATGTCCACTCCCAGCTCAACCCTAAACCTAGCCTCAACCCTAACCCTAGCTTCATGTCCACATCCCAGCTCAACCCTAAACCTAGCCTCAACCCTAACCCTAGCTTCATGTCCACTCCCAGCTCAACCCTAAACCTAGCCTCAACCCTAACCCTAGCTTCATGTCCACATCCCAGCTCAACCCTAAACCTAGCCTCAACCATAACCCTAGCTTCATGTCCACATCCCAGCTCAACCCTAAACCTAGCCTCAACCCTAACCCTAGCTTCATGTCCACATCCCAGCTCAACCCTAAAACTAGCCTCAACCCTAACCCTAGCTTCATGTCCACATCCCAGCTCAACCCTACACCTATCCTCAACCCTAACTCTAGCTTCATGTCCACATCCCAGCTCAACCCTAAACCTATCCTCAACCCTAACCATAGCTTCATGTCCACTCCCAGCTCAACCCTAAACCTAGCCTCAACCCTAACCCTAGCTTCATGTCCACATCCCAGCTCAACCCTAAACCTATCCTCAACCCTAACCCTAGCTTCATGTCCACTCCCAGCTCTACCGTAAACCTATCCTCAACCCTAACTCTAGCTTCATGTCCACATCCCAGCTCAACCCTAAACCTAGCCTCAACCATAACCCTAACTTCATGTCCACATCCCAGCTCAACCCTAAACCTATCCTCAACCCTAACCATAGCTTCATGTCCACTCCCAGCTCAACCCTAAACCTAGCCTCAACCCTAACTCTAGCTTCATGTCCACATCCCAGCTCAACCCTAAACCTATCCTCAACCCTAACCCTAGCTTCATGTCCACTCCCAGCTCTACCGTAAACCTATCCTCAACCCTAACTCTAGCTTCATGTCCACATCCCAGCTCAACCCTAAACCTAGCCTCAACCCTAACCCTAGCTTCATGTCCACATCCCAGCTCAACCCTAAACCTAGCCTCAACCATAACCCTAGCTTCATGTCCACATCCCAGCTCAACCCTAAACCTAGCCTCAACCCTAACCCTAGCTTCATGTCCACATCCCAGCTCAACCCTAAACCTAGCCTCAACCCTAACCCTAGCTTCATGTCCACATCCCAGCTCAACCCTAAACCTATCCTCAACCCTAACCATAGCTTCATGTCCACTCCCAGCTCAACCCTAAACCTAGCCTCAACCCTAACCCTAGCTTCATGTCCACATCCCAGCTCAACCCTAAACCTAGCCTCAACCCTAACCCTAGCTTCATGTCCACTCCCAGCTCTACCGTAAACCTATCCTCAACCCTAACTCTAGCTTCATGTCCACATCCCAGCTCAACCCTAAACCTAGCCTCAACCATAACCCTAGCTTCATGTCCACATCCCAGCTCAACCCTAAACCTAGCCTCAACCCTAACCCTAGCTTCATGTCCACATCCCAGCTCAACCCTAAACCTAGCCTCAACCCTAACCCTAGCTTCATGTCCACATCCCAGCTCAACCCTACACCTATCCTCAACCCTAACTCTAGCTTCATGTCCACATCCCAGCTCAACCCTAAACCTATCCTCAACCCTAACCATAGCTTCATGTCCACTCCCAGCTCAACCCTAAACCTAGCCTCAACCCTAACCCTAGCTTCATGTCCACATCCCAGCTCAACCCTAAACCTATCCTCAACCCTAACCCTATCTTCATGTCCACTCCCAGCTCTACCGTAAACCTATCCTCAACCCTAACTCTAGCTTCATGTCCACATCCCAGCTCAACCCTAAACCTAGCCTCAACCATAACCCTAACTTCATGTCCACATCCCAGCTCAACCCTAAACCTAGCCTCAACCATAACTCTAGCTGCATGTCTACTCCCAGCTCAACTCTAAACCTAGCCTCAACCCTAACTCTAGCTTCATGTCCACTCCCAGCTCAACCCTAAACCTAGCCTCAACCATAACTCTAGCTTCATGTCCACATCCCAGCTCAACCCTAAACCTATCCTCAACCCTAACTCTAGCTTCATGTCCACATCCCAGCTCAACCCTAAACCTAGCCTCAACCCTAACTCTAGCTGCATGTCTACTCCCAGCTCAACCCTAAACCTAGCCTCAACCCTAACCCTAGCTTCATGTCCACATCCCAGCTCAACCCTAAACCTAGCCTCAACCATAACCCTAACTTCATGTCCACATCCCAGCTCAACCCTAAACCTAGCCTCAACCATAACTCTAGCTGCATGTCTACTCCCAGCTCAACTCTAAACCTAGCCTCAACCCTAACTCTAGCTTCATGTCCACTCCCAGCTCAACCCTAAACCTAGCCTCAACCATAACTCTAGCTTCATGTCCACATCCCAGCTCAACCCTAAACCTAGCCTCAACCATAACTATAGCTGCATGTCTACTCCCAGCTCAACCCTAAACCTAGCCTCAACCCTAACTCTAGCTTCATGTCCACTCCCAGCTCAACCCTAAACCTAGCCTCAACCATAACTCTAGCTTCATGTCCACATCCCAGCTCAACCCTAAACCTAGCCTCAACCATAACTCTAACTTCATGTCCACATCCCAGCTCAACCCTAAACCTAGCCTCAACCCTAACTCTAGCTGCATGTCTACTCCCAGCTCAAACCTAAACCTAGCCTCAACCCTAACCCTAGCTTCATGTCCACATCCCAGCTCAACCCTAAACCTAGCCTCAACCCTAACCCTAGCTTCATGTCCACTCCCAGCTCAACCCTAAACCTAGCCTCAACCCTAACTCTAGCTTCATGTCCACATCCCAGCTCAACCCTAAACCTATCCTCAACCCTAACCCTAGCTTCATGTCCACTCCCAGCTCTACCGTAAACCTATCCTCAACCCTAACCCTAGCTTCATGTCCACTCCCAGCTCTACCGTAAACCTATCCTCAACCCTAACCCTAGCTTCATGTCCACTCCCAGCTCAACCCTAAACCTAGCCTCAACCATAACCCTAGCTTCATGTCCACATCCCAGCTCAACCCTAAACCTAGCCTCAACCATAACTCTAGCTGCATGTCTACTCCCAGTTCAACTCTAAACCTAGCCTCAACCCTAACTCTAGCTTCATGTCCACTCCCAGCTCAACCCTAAACCTAGCCTCAACCATAACCCTAGCTTCATGTCCACATCCCAGCTCAACCCTAAACCTAGCCTCAACCCTAACCCTAGCTTCATGTCCACATCCCAGCTCAACCCTAAACCTAGCCTCAACCCTAACCCTAGCTTCATGTCCACATCCCAGCTCAACTCTAAACCTAGCCTCAACCCTAACTCTAGCTGCATGTCTACTCCCAGCTCAACCCTAAACCTAGCCTCAACCCTAACCCTAGCTTCATGTCCACATCCCAGCTCAACCCTACACCTATCCTCAACCCTAACTCTAGCTTCATGTCCACATCCCAGCTCAACCCTAAACCTATCCTCAACCCTAACCCTAGCTTCATGTCCACTCCCAGCTCAACCCTAAACCTAGCCTCAACCCTAACCCTAGCTTCATGTCCACATCCCAGCTCAACCCTAAACCTATCCTCAACCCTAACCCTAGCTTCATGTCCACTCCCAGCTCTACCCTAAACCTATCCTCAACCCTAACTCTAGCTTCATGTCCACATCCCAGCTCAACCCTAAACCTAGCCTCAACCATAACCCTAACTTCATGTCCACATCCCAGCTCAACCCTAAACCTAGCCTCAACCATAACTCTAGCTGCATGTCTACTCCCAGCTCAACTCTAAACCTAGCCTCAACCCTAACTCTAGCTTCATGTCCACTCCCAGCTCAACCCTAAACCTAGCCTCAACCATAACTCTAGCTTCATGTCCACTCCCAGCTCAACCCTAAACCTAGCCTCAACCATAACTCTAGCTTCATGTCCACATCCCAGCTCAACCCTAAACCTAGCCTCAACCATAACCCTAGCTTCATGTCCACATCCCAGCTCAACTCTAAACCTAGCCTCAACCCTAACTCTAGCTGCATGTCTACTCCCAGCTCAACCCTAAACCTAGCCTCAAACCTAACTCTAGCTTCATGTCCACATCCCAGCTCAACCCTAAACCTAGCCTCAACCCTAACCCTAGCTTAATGTCCACATCCCAGCTCAACCCTAAACCTATCCTCAACCCTAACTCTAGCTTCATGTCCACATCCCAGCTCAACCCTAAACCTAGCCTCAACCCTAACCCTAGCTTCATGTCCACATCCCAGCTCAACCCTAAACCTAGCCTCAACCCTAACCCTAGCTTCATGTCCACTCCCAGCTCAACCCTAAACCTATCCTCAACCCTAACCCTAGCTTCATGTCCACATCCCAGCTCAACCCTAAACCTAGCCTCAACCATAACCCTAGCTTCATGTCCACATCCCAGCTCAACCCTAAACCTAGCCTCAACCCTAACCCTAGCTTCATGTCCACTCCCAGCTCAACCCTAAACCTAGCCTCAACCCTAACTCTAGCTTCATGTCCACATCCCAGCTCAACCCTAAACCTAGCCTCAACCATAACTCTAGCTTCATGTCCACTCCCAGCTCAACCCTAAACCTAGCCTCAACCCTAACTCTAGCTTCATGTCCACTCCCAGCTCAACCCTAAACCTAGCCTCAACCATAACCCTAGCTTCATGTCCACTCCCAGCTCAACCCTAAACCTAGCCTCAACCATAACTCTAGCTTCATGTCCACTCCCAGCTCAACCCTAAACCTAGCCTCAACCCTAACCCTAGCTTCATGTCCACATCCCAGCTCAACCCTAAACCTAGCCTCAACCCTAACTCTAGCTGCATGTCTACTCCCAGCTCAACCCTAAACCTAGCCTCAACCCTAACCCTAGCTTCATGTCCACATCCCAGCTCAACCCTACACCTATCCTCAACCCTAACCCTAGCTTCATGTCCACTCCCAGCTCAACCCTAAACCTAGCCTCAACCCTAACCCTAGCTTCATGTCCACATCCCAGCCCAACCCTAAACCTATCCTCAACCCTAACCCTAGCTTCATGTCCACTCCCAGCTCTACCGTAAACCTATCCTCAACCCTAACTCTAGCTTCATGTCCACATCCCAGCTCAACCCTAAACCTAGCCTCAACCATAACCCTAACTTCATGTCCACATCCCAGCTCAACCCTAAACCTAGCCTCAACCATAACTCTAGCTGCATGTCTACTCCCAGCTCAACTCTAAACCTAGCCTCAACCCTAACTCTAGCTTCATGTCCACTCCCAGCTCAACCCTAAACCTAGCCTCAACCATAACTCTAGCTTCATGTCCACTCCCAGCTCAACCCTAAACCTAGCCTCAACCATAACTCTAGCTTCATGTCCACATCCCAGCTCAACCCTAAACCTAGCCTCAACCATAACTCTAGCTTCATGTCCACTCCCAGCTCAACCCTAAACCTAGCCTCAACCCTAACTCTAGCTGCATGTCCACATCCCAGCTCAACCCTAAACCTAGCCTCAACCCTAACTCTAGCTGCATGTCCACTCCCAGCTCAACCCTAAACCTAGCCTCAACCCTAACTCTAGCTGCATGTCTACTCCCAGCTCAACCCTAAACCTAGCCTCAAACCTAACTCTAGCTTCATGTCCACATCCCAGCTCAACCCTAAACCTAGCCTCAACCCTAACCCTAGCTTAATGTCCACATCCCAGCTCAACCCTAAACCTATCCTCAACCCTAACTCTAGCTTCATGTCCACATCCCAGCTCAACCCTAAACCTAGCCTCAACCCTAACCCTAGCTTCATGTCCACATCCCAGCTCAACCCTAAACCTAGCCTCAACCATAACCCTAGCTTCATGTCCACTCCCAGCTCAACTCTAAACCTAGCCTCAACCCTAACCCTAGCCTCATGTCCACATCCCAGCTCAACCCTACACCTATCCTCAACCCTAACCCTAGCCTCATGTCCACATCCCAGCTCAACCCTACACCTATCCTCAACCCTAACTCTAGCTTCATGTCCACATCCCAGCTCAACCCTACACCTATCCTCAACCCTAACCCTAGCTTCATGTCCACTCCCAGCTCAACCGTAAACCTAGCCTCAACCCTAACCCTAGCTTCATGTCCACATCCCAGCTCAACCCTACACCTATCCTCAACCCTAACCCTAGCTTCATGTCCACTCCCAGCTCAACCCTAAACCTAGCCTCAACCCTAACCCTAGCTTCATGTCCACATCCCAGCTCAACCCTAAACCTATCCTCAACCCTAACCCTAGCTTCATGTCCACTCCCAGCTCTACCGTAAACCTATCCTCAACCCTAACTCTAGCTTCATGTCCACATCCCAGCTCAACCCTAAACCTAGCCTCAACCATAACCCTAACTTCATGTCCACATCCCAGCTCAACCCTAAACCTAGCCTCAACCATAACTCTAGCTGCATGTCTACTCCCAGCTCAACTCTAAACCTAGCCTCAACCCTAACTCTAGCTTCATGTCCACTCCCAGCTCAACCCTAAACCTAGCCTCAACCATAACTCTAGCTTCATGTCCACTCCCAGCTCAACCCTAAACCTAGCCTCAACCATAACTCTAGCTTCATGTCCACATCCCAGCTCAACCCTAAACCTAGCCTCAACCATAACTCTAGCTTCATGTCCACTCCCAGCTCAACCCTAAACCTAGCCTCAACCCTAACTCTAGCTGCATGTCCACATCCCAGCTCAACCCTAAACCTAGCCTCAACCCTAACTCTAGCTGCATGTCCACTCCCAGCTCAACCCTAAACCTAGCCTCAACCCTAACTCTAGCTGCATGTCTACTCCCAGCTCAACCCTAAACCTAGCCTCAAACCTAACTCTAGCTTCATGTCCACATCCCAGCTCAACCCTAAACCTAGCCTCAACCCTAACCCTAGCTTAATGTCCACATCCCAGCTCAACCCTAAACCTATCCTCAACCCTAACTCTAGCTTCATGTCCACATCCCAGCTCAACCCTAAACCTAGCCTCAACCCTAACCCTAGCTTCATGTCCACATCCCAGCTCAACCCTAAACCTAGCCTCAACCATAACCCTAGCTTCATGTCCACTCCCAGCTCAACTCTAAACCTAGCCTCAACCCTAACCCTAGCCTCATGTCCACATCCCAGCTCAACCCTACACCTATCCTCAACCCTAACTCTAGCTTCATGTCCACATCCCAGCTCAACCCTACACCTATCCTCAACCCTAACCCTAGCTTCATGTCCACTCCCAGCTCAACCGTAAACCTAGCCTCAACCCTAACCCTAGCTTCATGTCTACTCCCAGCTCAACCGTAAACCTATCCTCAACCCTAACCCTAGCTTCATGTCCACTCCCAGCTCAACCGTAAACCTATCCTCAACCCTAACCCTAGCTTCATGTCCACTCCCAGCTCAACCGTAAACCTAGCCTCAACCCTAACCCTAGCTTCATGTCTACTCCCAGCTCAACCGTAAACCTATCCTCAACCCTAACCCTAGCTTCATGTCCACTCCCAGCTCAACCGTAAACCTAGCCTCAACCCTAACTCTAGCTTCATGTCCACATCCCAGCTCAACCCTAAACCTATCCTCAACCCATCTATCAACTCCCGGCTCAACCCTTAACCCTAACCCTCGCTTCATGTCCACATCTTGGCCTCAACCCGAACACTAACTTCTTGTCCACATCAACCCTAACTCCAAGAGCTGAGCCAAGATGTGGAGGGCTAGGATTATGGCTATGGTTAGGGTTATGGCTAGGGTTAGGGTTATGGCTAGGGTTAGGGTTATGGCTAGGGTTAGGGTTGAGCTGGGAGTGGACATGAAGCTAGGATTAGGGTTATGGCTAGGGTTAGGGTTATGGCTATATGTGCATATGAAGCTAGGGTTAGGTTTAGGTTTGAGTTTAGAGTTTGTCTGCCTGCCTGTATCCCTGTCTGTCTGAGTTTATGCCTGTCTGTCTGCCTGACTGTGAGTGGATATATACACTGAGTATACCAAACATTAGGAACACCTTCCTAATATTGATTACACTCCCCCCTTGTGCCCACAGAACAGCCTAAATTTGTCAGGGAATGGACTCTACAGTGTCGAAAAGCGTTCCATAGGGATGCTGGCCCACAATTGTGTCAAGTTGGCTGGATTTCCTTTGGGTGGTGGACCATTCTAGATACACACGGGAAGCTGTTGAGTGTGAAAAACCCAGCAGCGTTGCAATGCGTGACACAAACTGGTGCGCCTGGCACTTACTACCATACCCCGCACTTAAATATTTTGTCTTGCCCATTCACCCTCTGAATGGCACACATACACAATCCAATATTTCAATTGTCTCAAGGTTAAAAATCCTTCTTTAACCTTTCTCTTCCCCTTCAAAACACTAACCTGCTATGAAACATAGAATTGAACACAATACATATTTTATATAAATTGTATCTATTTCCATTCTTTCTAAAACACACAGCAGAAAGAATGAATGACTTGACAGTATGGTCTCATAACCTACTATGGTTATGTTGTGAACTATCAGCATGTGGATTGCAGTCATAATACTATACAGGTAATGTACAACCTTTCACTGAGCGAGGTTGAAAAAACCATCCACATTTACCCTCCTGAATTACACTTGATTTGGAAACGATGTGACAAGAGGGCGAGTCAGTCAGTCATGATTTATTTCTATGTAACATGAACCACACCTTGACATTTGTCTTTATAAACTTTACCAACCCACCTAGGCAATGCCAGTAGTACAGCAGGCCTGCAATGGAAATGGAAACGAGGATGCCATTGTCGAATGACATCAGCTGAGCACACCCATTTCTTATCTCATTGGAGGTGGTCCAAGAGAAACAGACAACCGTTAAACCCACACAGACACCTCTTATCATTGCGCAGGAGGATTGGACTTGGACATGTCACAGAGATTGCAGACAGACAGACCGACCGACTGATTTAGGCTGGCTCCTCTCCCTATGCTGCCTTTTCATAGCTCAAAGGAAGACTACAGCATGTTAATATTGAGCTCAAAAGGAAAGAAACCTTCCATAGTCCTACACTACAATCTGAAACCGACATGCACAGTACATTACAATCTGAAACCGACATGCACAGTACATTACAATCTGAAACCGACATGCACAGTACACTACAATCTGAAACCGACATGCACAGTACATTACAATCTGAAACCGACATGCACAGTACACTACAATCTGAAACCGACATGCACAGTACATTACAATCTGAAACCGACATGTACAGTACACTACATTCTGAAACCGACATGCACAGTACACTACAATCTGAAACTGACATGCACAGTACACTACAATCTGAAACCGACATGCACAGTACATTACAATCTGAAACCGACATGCACAGTACACTACATTCTGAAACCGACATGCACAGTACACTACAATCTGAAACCGACATGCACAGTACATTACAATCTGAAACCGACATGTACAGTACACTACATTCTGAAACCGACATGCACAGTACACTACAATCTGAAACCGACATGCACAGTACATTACAATCTGAAACCGACATGCACAGTACATTACAATCTGAAACCGACATGTACAGTACACTACATTCTGAAACCGACATGTACAGTACACTACAATCTGAAACCGACATGTACAGTACACTACAATCTGAAACCGACATGCACAGTACACTACATTCTGAAACCGACATGTACAGTACACTACATTCTGAAACCGACATGTACAGTACACTACAATCTGAAACCGACATGTACAGTACACTACATTCTGAAACCGACATGTACAGTACACTACAATCTGAAACCGACATGTACAGTACACTACAATCTGAAACCGACATGCACAGTACACTACATTCTGAAACCGACATGTACAGTACACTACAATCTGAAACCGACATGTACAGTACATTACAATCTGAAACCGACATGTACAGTACACTACATTCTGAAACCGACATGCACAGTACATTACAATCTGAAACCGACATGCACAGTACACTACAATCTGAAACCGACATGCACAGTACATTACAATCTGAAACCGACATGCACAGTACACTACAATCTGAAACCGACATGCACAGTACACTACATTCTGAAACCGACATGCACAGTACACTACATTCTGAAACCGACATGCACAGTACATTACAATCTGAAACCGACATGCACAGTACACTACAATCTGAAACCGACATGCACAGTACACTACATTCTGAAACCGACATGCACAGTACACTACAATCTGAAACCGACATGCACAGTACACTACAATCTGAAACCGACATGCACAGTACACTACAATCTGAAACCGACATGTACAGTACATTACAATCTGAAACCGACATGTACAGTACATTACAATCTGAAACCGACATGTACAGTACACTACATTCTGAAACCGACATGTACAGTACACTACAATCTGAAACCGACATGTACAGTACATTACAATCTGAAACCGACATGTACAGTACACTACATTCTGAAACCGACATGTACAGTACACTACAATCTGAAACCGACATGTACAGTACATTACAATCTGAAACCGACATGTACAGTACACTACAACCTGAAACCGACATGTACAGTACATTACAATCTGAAACCGACATGTACAGTACACTACAATCTGAAACCGACATGCACAGTACATTACAATCTGAAACCGACATGTACAGTACACTACATTCTGAAACCGACATGCACAGTACACTACAATCTGAAACCGACATGCACAGTACACTACAATCTGAAACCGACATGTACAGTACATTACAATCTGAAACCGACATGTACAGTACATTACAATCTGAAACCGACATGTACAGTACACTACATTCTGAAACCGACATGTACAGTACACTACAATCTGAAACCGACATGTACAGTACATTACAATCTGAAACCGACATGTACAGTACATTACAATCTGAAACCGACATGTACAGTACACTACATTCTGAAACCGACATGTACAGTACACTACAATCTGAAACCGACATGTACAGTACATTACAATCTGAAACCGACATGTACAGTACATTACAATCTGAAACCGACATGTACAGTACACTACAATCTGAAACCGACATGTACAGTACACTACAATCTGAAACCGACATGCACAGTACATTACAATCTGAAACCGACATGTACAGTACACTACATTCTGAAACCGACATGCACAGTACATTACAATCTGAAACCGACATGCACAGTACACTACAATCTGAAACCGACATGCACAGTACACTACAATCTGAAACCGACATGCACAGTACATTACATTCTGAAACCGACATGTACAGTACATTACAATCTGAAACCGACATGTACAGTACACTACATTCTGAAACCGACATGCACAGTACATTACAATCTGAAACTGATTTCTAAAGCAACTGCAGCTGCCATCACATCTTACACCAAAAACAGTACTATCGATGTCCTGAGGGGTATCATAGCAGTGTCCAGTTTCACAATAGGATATATATACAGTACATCAATCCCTGTTGAGGGTAGAGCAGGGAGCTTTATAAGGGAGGTTGTTAAGACAGTAACATGACGGTTTGTGGGAATTTACCTGGGCAAGCTGCCAGAAACACACAGTATGGAATATCTCTATCTCACACTCTCTCTTATGCTCATTATCTCACACACACACACACACACACACACACACACACACACACACACACACACACACACACACACACACACACACACACACACACACACACACACACACACCACACACACACACACCACACACACACACACCACACACACACATACACACACACACACACACACCTTATTCAAAAACTGTCTGTATGGTTGAAGATAACACAGAACACACAGATAACATCAACAACATCCATTATGATGTGCTGTGAGGTAAAGGAGGCCCATACATTTTCATCTCAGAGCACAGTCATATTTTATGATGTAATGGGTATTATGTTTGACTGGATTATGCAATATGTTATGCACCAGTCACAAAGCTATTGTTAAAGGCAATCAACCCAATAAAGCAAATTGTTTGTACAGCTGGAATGCAGAACTAGAGATAATGACCTAACATAGTGTGGTAACATCATTGTCTATACATGGGGTTTGTGTTATTTGTTTCAGGTAATGACTGTTTGGGCTCAACTTGCATAATGCTTTGATTGACAGAGTCCATGAAGATGACTGAGGTTAACTCTAGCACCAGACCGTGCCTTGTTCCTGACATTTGAGGTAAGGGATGGTTCTCAATGAGGGCTGCTGTTCTTTAGCAAGACACAACGCAGAGTGCCTGGATACAGCCCTTAGCCGTGGTATATTGGCAATATACCACAAACCCCCGAATTGCCTTATTGCTATTATAAACTGGTTACCAATGTAATTAGAGCAGTAAAAAATAAATGTTTTGTTATACCCGTGGTATACGGTCTGATATACCACAGCTGTCAGCCAATCAGCATTCAGGGCTCGAACCACACAGTTTATAATTGATGTTATATTGTCTGGGTTGAGGTATAGTTTATGTCATATTGTCTGGGTTGAGGTATAGCTTATGTTATATTGTCTGGGTTGAGGTATGGTTTATGTAATATTGTCTGGGATGAGGTATAGCTTATGTTATATTGTCTGGGTTGAGGTATGGTTTATGTTATATTGTCTGGGTTGAGGTATGGTTTATGTTATATTGTCTGGGTTGAGGTATAGCTTATGTTATATTGTCTGGGTTGAGGTATGGTTTATGTTATATTGTCTGGGTTGAGGTATGGTTTATGTTATATTGTCTGGGTTGAGGTATAGCTTATGTTATATTGTCTGGGTTGAGGTATGGTTTATGTTATATTGTCTGGGTTGAGGTATGGTTTATGTTATATTATCTGGGTTGAGGTATAGTTTATGTCTCGTGGCATGTAGCCTACCTCCAGTACCTCAGAGAGCTGAAGAACAGCTCAGCGTTTGCAAAGCACAGAGGGTTGGAGCAGGAGAATACAGTCACTCCAGTTATCAGAGAGAGGGCCATGGCAGCAGTCAGGCCCAGATCCAGGTTGAACAGCAGGGTGGAGATTAGGGTGGCCAAACACACCAGCTGTAGGGAGAGACGGAAGTACGATGTCTTTTTATGACGGCTTATTCTGGTCGGCCATTTTTATGACGTCTTATTACTGACCAGAATACAGTGGGGCAAAAAAGTATTTAGTCAGCCACGAATTGTGCAAGTTCTCCCACTTAAAAAGATGAGAGAGGCCTGTAATTTTCATCATAGGTACACTTCAACTATGACAGACAAAATGAGAAAAAAAAATCCAGAAAATCACATTGTAGGATTTTTAATGAATTTATTTGCAAATTATGGTGGAAAATAAGTATTTGGTCAATAACAAAAGTTTATCTCAATACTTTGTTATATACCCTTTGTTGGCAATGACAGAGGTCAAACGTTTTCTGTAAGTCTTCACAAGGTTTTCACACACTGTTGCTGGTATTTTGGCCCATTCCTCCATGCAGATCTCCTCTAGAGCAGTGATGTTTTGGGGCTGTTGCTGGGCAACACGGACTTTCAACTCCCTCCAAAGATTTTCTATGGGGTTGAGATCTGGAGACTGGCTA
The DNA here is from genome assembly GCF_016432855.1 of Salvelinus namaycush. Lineage (NCBI taxonomy): Eukaryota > Metazoa > Chordata > Actinopteri > Salmoniformes > Salmonidae > Salvelinus > Salvelinus namaycush. The sequence continues at coordinate 28,594,521 of NC_052322.1, read as the reverse complement.
GGCCACTCCAGGACCTTGAAATGCTTCTTACGAAGCCACTCATTCGTTGCCCGGGCGGTGTGTTTGGGATCATTGTCATGCTGAAAGACCCAGCCACGTTTCATCTTCAATACCCTTGCTGATGGAAGGAGGTTTTCACTCAAAATCTCACGATACATGGCCCCATTCATTCTTTCCTTTACACGATCAGTCGTCCTGGTCCCTTTGCAGAAAAACAGCCCCAAAGCATGATGTTTCCACCCCCATGCTTCACAGTAGGTATGGTGTTCTTTGGATGCAACTCAGCATTCTTTGTCCTCCAAACACGACGAGTTGAGTTTTTACCAAAAAGTTCTATTTTGGTTTCATCTGACCATATGACATTCTCCCAATCTTCTTCTGGATCATCCAAATGCTCTCTAGCAAACTTCAGACGGGCCTGGACATGTACTGGCTTAAGCAGGGGGACACATCTGGCACTGCAGGATTTGAGTCCCTGGCGGCGTAGTGTGTTACTGATGGTAGGCTTTGTTACTTTGGTCCCAGCTCTCTGCAGGTCATTCACTAGGTCCCCCCGTGTGGTTCTGGGATTTTTGCTCACCGTTCTTGTGATCATTTTGACCCCACGGGGTGAGATCTTGCGTGGAGCCCCAGATCGAGGGAGATTATCAGTGGTCTTGTATGTCTTCCATTTCCTAATAATTGCTCCCACAGTTGATTTCTTCAAACCAAGCTGCTTACCTATTGCAGATTCAGTCTTCCCAGCCTGATGCAGGTCTACAATTTTGTTTCTGGTGTCCTTTGACAGTTCTTTGGTCTTGGCCATAGTGGAGTTTGGAGTGTGACTGTTTGAGGTTGTGGACAGGTGTCTTTTATACTGATAACAAGTTCAAACAGGTGCCATTAATACAGGTAACGAGTGGAGGACAGAGGAGCCTCTTAAAGAAGAAGTTACAGGTCTGTGAGAGCCAGAAATCTTGCTTGTTTGTAGGTGACCAAATACTTATTTTCCACCATAATTTGCAAATAAATTCATTAAAAATCCTACAATGTGATTTTCTGGATTTTTTTCCCTCATTTTGTCTGTCATAGTTGAAGTGTACCTATGATGAAAATTACAGGCCTCTCTCATCTTTTTAAGTGGGAGAACTTGCACAATTGGTGGCTGACTAAATACTTTTTTGCCCCACTGTATGTATTTTTCTCACCACCATACGACCAGCAGGTCATAATTCTGACCACTATATAACGTGCATATTATGTGGCCTACTGGTCATAGTTAAGACCTCATCATAACCTGGGGTAACACTTCATATTAAGGGCTCCTTATTACAGTGTAATTGCATGTGTAATTACAGTGTAACAAGTATTGTAACTAATAGTTAGTGTAATAACATGTAACTGGTAGTAATTGTGGTCTGTGATTACAAAGGTGTAACAATGCAGCTTTCCACTACATTCACAAACGTTGTGTTTTGTTTCTTCTCAGCTGCATCCGATTCAGTAACAACTCTCACAAAGGTTGTGACTCCTCGTGGATGTGCTGGGTGTCCGAGAGATTATGCTCAACAGACTAATTACTTACCCATGAATGTGGAGTGTTGAAAATATATCTCCAGCCAATGTTATTGCTAGCACTTGCGACCAAAATAAAGTGTACCATCTGGGTTAACTGAAAACACATTATTTCAAAGCATAGAACGTCACTTGGTATTTTATTAGGATCCCAATAGCTTTTGCAAAAGCAGCAGCTACTCTTCCTGGGGTCCAGACAAAACATGAAACATAATACAGAATGACATAATACAGAACATCATTAGACAAGAACAGCTCAAAGACAGAACTATATAAAAAAAAATTAAAGGCACACGTAGCCTACATATCAATGCATATACACAAACTATCTAGGTCAAATAGGGGAGAGGCTCTGTGCCGTGAGGTGTTGCTTTATCTGTTTTTTGAAACCAGGTTTGCTGTTTATTTGAGAAATATGAGATGGAAGGAAGTTCCATACAATAAGGGCTCTATATAATCCTGTATGCTTTGTTGAATTTGTTCTGGATTTGGGGACTGTGAAAAGACCCCTGGTGGCATGACTGGAGGGATAAGTGTGTGTGTCAGAGCTGTGTGTAAGTTGGCAATGCAAACAATTTGGGATTATCAACACATTAGTGTTTCTTATAAAAAGAAGTGATGCAGTCAGTCTCTCCTAAATGTAATGTTTGCATAAGTACAATGTAATTACTAGGTGTTACACAGGATTTAGATAGTTAAAATTAAATGTATCTTGAGGGGTACTTACTTGTAATTAATGTGTACTTATACAGTACATTACGCATCCTGACAACCTGGCCCACATTTTAAAGCTTCTGGAAGTTTCAAAAAGGGCTCTTCGGCTGTCCCCATAGGAAAACCTTTTTTGGTTCAAGGTAGAACCCTTTTGGGTTCCATGTATAACCCTCTGTGGAAAAGGGTTCTTCATGGAACCCAAAAATGTTATACCTGGAGAACAGGGAATAACACTTAGCAGTCAAATCCTTTTGCTTTTTGTGTACATTTTGAGAAACTGTTGTTTTTCTGCTTTGTTGTTGTGTAGCCTACCAGGGGCACTGTCCCAACTACATACGGTATGTTGACCGATGCGCTCGAGCAAGCAGGCTGCCTGCACACAGAGATCTATTTCTGCACGTGATTCTAATCCAAGTTTTAGCTGGAACTGATATGCCTACCTCCTTATTTAGCTACTGAAATTGAAATAAAATGACAATACATTATGTTAATTGTTTAAAAGCTTTAATTAAGGGAAAATATAACAGTCATATTTTTGCGGTCAAATTCAGGTGCAATACTTTTTGGACTGATTATTGATGGAAATAAATGCAATAAAAATAGTTTTTTTTAAATCCTGGTGGATTGTAGGAGGATATTGAAATAAAATACATAGGCCTATGTGTTATTTGTTAAATAATGGGCAACTGGACATTTAACACATAACCCTAAGCATGATGGGATGTTAATTGCTTATTTAAATCAGGAATCACACCTGTATGGAAGCACTTCCTTTCAATATACTTTGTGTCCCTCATTTACTCAAGTGTTTCCTTTATTTTGTCAGTTACCAGGACATATACAGTACCAGTCAAAAGTTGACACACCTACTCATTCAAGGGTTTTTCTTAATTTGTTCTATTTTCTACATTGTAGAATAATAGTGAAGACATCAAAACTATGAAATTACACATATGGAATCATCTAGCAACCAAAAAAGTGGTTACTACATGATTAATCCCAAACCATCTCAATTGGGTTGAAGTCGGGTGATTGTGGAGGCCAGGTCATCTGATGCAGCACTCCATCACTCTCCTTGGTCAAATAGCCCTTACACAGCCTGGAGGTGTTTTGTGTCATTGTCCTGTTGAAAAACAAATGATAGTCCCACTAAGCGCAAACCAGATGGGATGGCGTATCGCTGCAGAATGCTGTGGTAGCCATACTGGTTGAGTGTGCTTTGAATTCTAAATAAATCAGACAGTGTCACCAGCAAAGCACCCCCACACCATCAGATCTCCTCCATGCTTTACGGTGGGAACCACACATGCGGAGAAAATCCATTCACCTACTCTGCGTCTCATAAAGACACGGCGGTTGGAACCAATTTGGACTCATCAGGCCAAAGGACAGATTTCCACTGGTCTAATGTCCATTGCTCATGTTTCTTGGCCTCTTCTTCATATTGGTGTCCTTTAGTAGTGGTTTCTTTGCAGCAATTCGACCATGAAGGCCTGATTCACGCAGTCTCTGAACAGTTGATGTTGAGATGTGTCTGTTACTTAAGCTCTGTGAAGCATTTATTTGGCCTGCAATCTGAGGTGCAGTTAACTCTAATGAACTTATCCTCTACAGTAGAGGTAACTCTGGGTCTTCCTTTCCTGTGGCGGTCCTCATGGAGCACGTTTCATCATAGCGCTTGATGGTTTTTGCGACTGCATTTGAAGAAACTTTCAAAGTTCTTGACATTTTCTGGATTGACTGACCTTCATGTCTTAAAGTAATGATGGACTGTCGTTTATCTTTTCTTATTTCAGCTGTTCTTGCCATAATATGGACTTGGTCTTTTACCAAATAGGGCTATCTTCTGTATACCACCCCTACCTTGTCACAACACAACTGATTGGCTCAAACGCATTGAGGAAAGAAATTCCACAAATTAACTTTTCACAAGATACACCTGTTAATTGAAATGCATTCCAAGTGATTACCTCATGAATCTGGTTGAGAGAATGCCAAGCGTGTGCAAAGCTGTCATCAAGGCAAAGGGTGGCTACTTTGAAGAATCTCAAATATAAAATATATTTTGATTTGTTTAAAACTTTTTTGGTAACTACATGATTCCATATGTTATTTCATAGTTCTGATGTCTTCATTATTATTCTCCAATGTAGAAAATAGTACAAATAAAGAAAAGCCCTGGAATGAGTAGGTGTGTCCAAACTTTTGAATGGTACTGTAAGAGATAGAAGATGTGAGAAGAAGTCATGATTTGTGCCAGAGTTTAGTCTAGTGACAATGCAGCCAACTATGGACTACATATTCCCACATTTAAAATCACTACCTATTTTTTCACCCCAACACTCCCTTGGACCGTACTGTGTGGCAAGGATCAGCTGACAGCGAAACACAGGAACATCCCTCCAATTGTGTTGCAGAGGCCTATCGCCAAACAGGTCCTACAGCCGGGAGACCACTTATAGCAGTGAAATAGGGGGAGAGAAAAACTGGTCCTTCTGACAGTGAAGTGAGGATAGTGAGTTCATTATGAGACAATGTGAGAGCTCATTTCTCTGTTACCTGGTTGCTGTCCAAGGTGTAACCATGTTTGTGGGAGAACATTCTCCCCATGGAGGATGTGAAGCTGAAGCCCACCGCAGCGAGGGACAGAGCCGGACCAAACAGCTCCTTGGCCTGTTCTAGAGAGGTGAGGGTTTGGGGGGGGGGGGGGGCTGGAGCCACGGAGAGAGAGAGGGGACATACTGGTAGTGTCATCATATGTTTGTATCCATCCCATGTAGCTTGGGAACATAACATTCTAATAACTTAAGTTTTATATCACAAATAAATTCACTTTCACTATTATTTCTCTACATTGCACAAACAGATGAAGAGAGACAGTAAGACTGACCCAGTGGGTATGTGTCCTACTACCTTGACACAACTCCAACTGCACTGACAGGAAGGTGGCCAGGATTACTCCAACTGTACTGACAGGAAGGTGGCCAGGATTACTCCAACTGTACTGACAGGAAGGTGGCCAGGATTACTCCAACTGTACTGACAGGAAGGTGGCCAGGATTACTCCAACTGTACTGACAGGAAGGTGGCCAGGATTACTCCAACTGCACTGACAGGAAATTGGCCAGGATTACTCCAACTGCACTGACAGGAAGGTGGCCAGGATTACTCCAACTGTACTGACAGGAAGGTGGCCAGGATTACTCCAACTGCACTGACAGGAAGGTGGCCAGGATTACTCCAACTGCACTGACAGGAAGGTGGCCAGGATTACTCCAACTGTACTGACAGGAAGGTGGCCAGGATTACTCCAACTGTACTGACAGGAAAGTGGCCAGGATTACTCCAACTGCACTGACAGGAAGGTGGCCAGGATTACTCCAACTGCACTGACAGGAAGGTGTGCAGGATTATCTGAGGATAAAGTGAAGAGAACAGAGGAGAGCAAGTCATCATACTGGAACAGTCATGAACAGAAAGACAGACCTTTATGCAATTCTGACTCATTTCTGAATGTGTGTGTGTGTGTGTGTCTACCAGCACCAGCTCCCATGGAATAGGCATGGGTAACTTCATCTTGAAGAGTCTATTCAGCATCTTGACTCCCACCAGGATCACCATAGAGATGACCAGAACAGCATGCCAGGCGTTGCAACAGTCAATCAATCAAATTTATTTATAAATCCCTTCTTACGTCAGCTGATGTCACAACGTGCTGTACAGAAACCCAGCCTAAAACCCCAAACAGCAAGCAATGCAGGTGTAGAAGCACATGCTGTCACTCCAGACAGCACATCAACCAGCGTCTCTCACTCTCTCCTGCACATGCATGCATGCGCACATCGAGCACACACACACACACACACAAACAAAGCGAAGCTTACCCAGCCTACAGCCAGAATGCCGCTGTGTCTGTAGGTTGGGATGCCAAGAGTAGAGGCAGCTGGTGGATGTTGATATGGAGCGCTGCTGCCATGGTGTAGCCACTCAACAGGGGCTGAGACAGCCAGCTACACACACCCCAACAAAACCAACACTATCTGTAGAGTAACAGAGACAATTGACAGTGTGTGTGAGCGTTCACCTGTATGAGGCCACAAAGGAAGGTAAGTTGTACTGCCAGACACACACACTCTGGCCACGTCTCTGTCAACCCTCCCGCTCCTCAACACCGTTGCTAAGGAACTCTACGTTACACTTCACAGTGCCAGTCATGATAGCAAGAATGGCGAAAGTACCTGTGTCAGTCATACATACAAACATACCAATAGATATTATATTTAAAGCCTTGCATGATTTTCTCTCTCATGGTAACTTGACCCACATTTCACTTGTTTAGCACAAGCTGAAAGGACTCCTCTATCCTTTCTCCTTCATGACCTGGAAACCGATAAGTGGTTGAGTGATCGAGGAGTGTCAATTCGTTATTAGGTGAACGGAGGAGTCTGCCTCTGTCCTCGATTGCGTCTTCCCGCGGAGCAAGCACAAGTGTATCCTCTGAGTTTACTCTGCCGAAATCCACCACACACAAGAGAAAATCATGCACACATTTAAAACAATATGCTACTTATCCTTTTATCTCTAAAATACATTTGTACAACTTTAGTCATGTATTTTGGGATTCGTACTCTGTAAGCATAATTTGCCTGATGCTGTGCTAGTGGAGGAGTCTCATTTCATACAAGTGCATTTGTTTCCAAGTTTCCTCTCCTCAATTACCTTTTTCAAAAGGATGTAAGGAGAGTACGGAGGACAGAGGAGTTTAGCGAAACCCATTTGAGAATCTTTCCATGAATACAGTGCTGGGGCAAACAAGGCCCCACTGTCACTCACCAGCAATCTGTCTTCTATCTCTCCCAAACCGACCGGGACTTCTTTCTGAACCGCTGCACAAGGATATCCAGCTGTGTGCTTCATCCAGCATGGCTGTGTGATCATGCAAAACAGGCTTGAGAGAATTAAGAATACTACTGTTCATCCTGAAGTCAAAAGCACAGTGCAGAAACACTATCCAGCACTGTTAGATAAGGACGGTCAACATTCCCTGACTTCTGCCAATTTTCCATTCGCCAATGGCTCTCTATTTTTTGTATAAATAGTTGAGTGAAACAGTTTAGATATAATTAGAGTGAATGCACAAAAATAATAGCATAGTAATTAAATAGGGAAATATCCAAACAGTGTGTAGTAGAGTAAATACTATGGTGAAGATAAAACCTGTAGAAAACTATGTGCAGAGAGAATGAGTAGGCCTATGTAATGTGAATGTGAGAGTGTGTGTACCCTACACCATGTGTGCCTGGGAGGGTGGAGTGAAGCCTTGAACTCTACTCAGAATAGCACCAATCCACCCTCCCGACTCCCTCCCTTCCCCTCTCCCAACTGTTCAATGCTACTGAATACCTCCTTTATCAATGGCTCCCATTCAGACAGAGTCCGCATCCTAAATGGCACCCTATCCCTTTTTAGTGCACTATGGGCTCTGGTCAAAAGTAGTGCACTATATGGGGAATAGGGTGCCATTTGGGAAGAGAACTGTGGCTTTAGTAGGGCTTTGCCCAGGAGAAAGAATCCAAACAAACCCCATGATCTCCTGGCCCATCTCTATAGCCATACTGTCATATCCACAGGATGACTTAAGCTATCAAGCAAATGTGTTTCTTTCTAAGAGATCAGTCTAAAATCCTACAACACCATCAGTGAATTGGTTGGTGGATTACAAGGCATCATTCACGACTACACTGAACTAATCCCTCAAAGCCAACAGTGTGGAGACCTGAGGAAAGCATTCAACATATACTAAATCACGGAAACACAAAACTGCTTAAAAACGTCCTGAAAAATGAAAATCCTGTTGTTTTCATGAAATTGGATAATATTTGAATGAAACCAGATCAAAGAAGGACTACCAAAGTATGAAACATGACTGTTGCTTCTACACTGATAAAGTTTGATCACAGGGTTATACGTGTGTTAAGTTCCACCCCATTCTGGAGGACAAAGTCCAAATAGACAACATCAAAGCCTCTACTTATCAGTCTCACTATCCATTGATATCAGACACCCACACGTGACACTTTGTCAGTTTGCACAATTAGGGCATGTACACTACATGACCAAAAGTAGATGGACACCTGCTCGTCAAATACCTCATTCCAAAATCATGGGCATTAATAAAGGAGTTGGTCCCCCCTTTGTTGCTATAACAGCCTCCACTCTTCTGGGAAGGCTTTCCACAAGAAGGAACATTGCTGCGGGGATTTGATTCCATTCAGCCACAAGAGTATTTGTGAGATTGAGCACTGATGTTGGGCAATTAGGGCTGGCTCGCAGTCAGTGTTCCAATTTATCCCAAAGGTGTTCGATGGGGTTGAGGCCAGTCAAGTTCTTCCACACCGATCTCGACAAACCATTTCTGTATGGACCTCGCTTTGTGTACCGGCATTGTCAGGCTGAAACAGGAAATGGCCTTCCCCAAACTGATGCCACAAAGTTGGAAGCACAGACTCATCTAGAATGTCATTGTATACTGTAGAGTTAAGATTTCCCTTCACTGGAACTATGGGGCCCGAACCATGAAAAACAGCCCCAGACCATTATTACTCCTCACCTAACTTTACAGTTGGCACTATGCATTCAGGCAGGTAGTGTTCTCCTGGCATCCGCCAAACCCAGATTCGTCAGTCGGACTGCCAGATGGTGATAATGCTGTTCCACTGCTCCGGGGGTCAGGTGGCGGCGAGCTTTACACCACTCCAGCTGACTCTTGGCATTGCGCATGGTGTTCTTATGCTTGTGTGCGGCTGCACAGCCATGGAAACCCATTTCATGAAACTCCCGACGAAGAGTTATTGTGCTGACATTACTTCCAGAGGCAGATTGGAACTCGGTAGTGAGAGTTGCAAACGAGGACAGACGATCTTTACATGCTACGCAGCTCAGCACTTGGCGGTCCCGTTCTGTGAGCTTGTGTGGCCTACCAATTTGCAGCTGAGCCGTTGTTGCTCCTAGATGTTTCCACTTCTCAATGACAGCACTTACAGTTGACCGGGGCAGCTCTAGCAGGGCAGAAATTTGATGAACTGACTTGTTGGAAAGGTGGCATCCTATGACGGTGCCACGTTGAAAGTCACTGAGCTCTTCAGTAAGGCCATTCTACTGCCAATGTTTGTCTATGGAGATTGCATGCCTCTGTGCTCGATTTAAACACCTGTCAGCAATGGGTGTGGCTGAAACAGCCGAACCCACTAATTTGAAGGGGTGTCCACATACTTTTGCATATACAGTGCCTTCGGAAAGTATTCAGACCCCCTTTTTCTACATTTTGTTACGTTAGAGCGTTATTCTAAAATTGATTAAAATATGTTTTCCCTCATCAATCTACACACAAGACCCCATAATGACAAAGTGAAAACAGATTTGAAATTGACCACCCGGCCAATCGAGGGAGAAAGGCCTTGGTCAGGGAGGTGACCAAGAACCCGATGGTTACTCTGACAGAGCTTGAGAGTTCCTCTGTGGAGATGGGAAACCTTCCAGAAGGACAACCATCTCTGCAGCACTCCACCAATTGCAGCACTGACTCGCTCAAAATGCCTTAGATAGCTCTTTCGTCCCACCCCACACACATGCAGAGACCTCACCTGGCTTAACTTGTCCCTCCAGAGACAAAACATCTCTCATCGTCACTCAACGCCTAGGTTTACCTCCACTGTACTCACATCCTACCATACCCTTGTCTGTACATTATGCCTTGAATCTGTTCTACCACACCGAGAAATCTGCTCCTTTTATTCTCTGTCCCCAACGCACTAGACGACCAGTTCTTATAGCCTGTAGTCGTACCCTTATTCTCTGTTCCTAGAGAGGTAGAGGTTAACCCAGGCCCTGTAGCCCCTAGTTCCACTCCTATTCCCAAGGTACTATCATTTGTTGACTTCTGTAACCGTAAAAGCCTTGGTTTCGTGCATGTTAACATCAGAAGCCTCCTCCCTAAGTTTGTTTTATTCACTGCTTTAGCACATTCCGCCAACCCTGATGTCCAAGCTGTGTCTGAATCCTGGCTTAGGAAGGCCACCAAAAATTCTGAAATTTCCATCCCCAACTACAACATTTTCCGCCAAGATAGAACTGCCAAAGGGGGTGGAGTTGAAATCTACTGCAGAGATAGCCTGTAGAGTTCTGTCATACTATCCAGGTCTGTGGCCAAACAGTTCGAGCTTCTACTTTTAAAAATCCACCTTTCCAGAAATAAGTCTCTCACTGTTGCCGCTTGTTATAGACCCCCCTCAGCCCCCAGCTGTGCCCTAGACACCATATGTGAATTAATTGCCCCCCATTTATCTTCAGAGTTTGTACTGTTAGGTGACCTAAACTGGGATATGCTTAACATCCCGGCCGTCCTACAATCTAAGCTAGATGCCCTCAATCTCACACAAATTATCATGGAACCGAAAACACGAGCACCCTCATAGATATCATCCTGACCAACCTGCCCTCTAAATACACCTCTGCTGTCTTCAACCAGGATCTCAGCGATCACTGCCTCATTGCCTGCGTCCGTAATGGGTCCGTGGTCAAACCACCCCCCCAAACCACAAACCACCCCTCATCACTGTCAAACACTCCCTAAAACACTTCAGGGAGCAGGCCTTTCCAATCGACCTGGCCCATTCAAAAAATGTAGAACCAGGAACAGATATAGCCTTTGGTTCACTCCAGACCTGACTGCCCTTGACCAGCACAAAAACATCCTGTGGCGTACTGCATTAGCATTGAATAGCCCCCGCGATATGCAACTTTTCAGGGAAGTTAGGAACCAATATACACAGGCAGTTAGGAAAGAAAAGGCTAGCTTTTTCAAACAGAAATGTGCATCCTTTGCAACTCCAAAACGTTCTGGGACACTGTAAAGAATAAGAGCACCTCCTCCCAGCTGCCCACTGCTCTGAGAATAGGAAACACTGTCACCACCGATAAATCTACAATAATCAAGAATTTCAATAAGCATTTTTCTCCAGCTGGCCATGCTTTCCACCTGGCTACCTCTACCCAGGTCAACAGCTCTGCACCCCCCACAGCAACTTGCCCAAGACTCCCCGATTTCTCCTTCACCCAAATACAGATAGCTGATGTTCTGAAAGAGCTGCAAAATCTGGACCCCTACAAATCAGCAGGGCTACACAATCTGGACCCTCTCTTTCTAAAATGATCTGCCGCAATTGTTGCAACCTCTATTGTTCAACCGCTCTTTCGTATCATCTGCGATCCCTAAAGATTGGAAAGCTGCCGTGGTCATCCCCCTCTTCAAAGGGGGCGACACCCTAGACCCAAACTGTTACAGACCTATATCTATCCTACCCTGCCTTTCTAAACTCTTCGAAAGCCAAGTTAACAAACAGATCACCGACCATTTCGAATCCCACCATACCTTCTCCGCTAATGCAATCTGGTTTCCGAGCTGGTCATGGGTGCACCTCAGCCACGCTCATAGCCTCCATCGATAAAAGACAATACTGTGCAGCCGTATTCATCGACCTGGCCAAGGCTTTCGACTCAATCACCGCATTCTTATCGGCAGACTCAATAGCCTTGGCTTCTCAAATGACTGCCTTGCTTGGTTCACAGTCAGTGTTTCAATTTATCCCAAAGGTGTTCGATGGGGTTGAGGCCAGTCAAGTTCTTCCACACCGATCTCGACAAACCATTTCTGTATGGACCTCGCTTTGTGTACCGGCATTGTCAGGCTGAAACAGGAAATGGCCTTCCCCAAACTTCTCAAACTCTGCTCCTCAGACAGAGTTCAGTGTGTCAAATCAGAGAGCCTGTTGTCCGGACCTCTGGCAGTCTCTATGGGGGTTCCACAGGGTTCAATTCTCGGGCCAACTCTTTTCTCTGTATACATCAATGATGTCGCTCTTGCTGCTGGTGATTCTTTGATCCACCTCTACGTAGACGACACCATTCTGTATACTTCTGGCCCTTCTTTGGACACTGTGTTAACTAACCTCCAGACAAGCTTCAATGCCATACAACACTCCTTCTGTGGCCTCCAACTGCTCTTAAATGCAAGCAAAACTAAATGCATGCTTTTCAGCCGATTGCTGCCCGCACCCGCCCACCCGTCTAGCATCACTACTCTGGATGGTTCTAACTTAGAATATGTGGACAACTACAAATACCTAGGTGTCTGGTTAGACTGTAAACTCTCCTTCCAGACTCACATTAAGCATCTCCAATCCAAAATGAAATCTAGAATCGGCTTCCTAATTTGCAGCAAAGCATCCTTCACCCATGCTGCCAAACATACCCTCGTAAAACTGACTATCCTACCGATCCTTGACTTTGGCGATGTCATTTACAAAATAGCCTCCAACACTCTACTCAGCAAACTGGATGTAGTCTATCATAGTGCCATCTGTTTTGTCAACAAAGCCCATATACTACCCACCACTGCGACCTGTATGCTCTCGTTGGCTGGCCCTCGCTTCATATTCGTCGCCAAACCCACTGGCTCCAGGTCATCTATAAAAGTCTCTGTGAGGTAAAGCCCCGCCTTATCTCAGCTCACTGGTCACCATAGCAGCACCCACCCGTAGCACGCTCTCCAGCAGGTATATTTCACTGGTCACCCCCAAAGCCAACTCCTCTTTGGCAGCCTTTCCTTCCAGGTCTCTTCTGCCAATGACTGGAACGAATTGCAAAAATCACTGAAGCTGGAGACTCATATCTTTAAGCATCAGCTGTCAGAGCAGCTTACCGATCATTGCACCTGTACATAGCCCATCTATAAAAATAGCCCACCCAACTACCTCATCCCCATATTGTTTTTTATTTTTTTGCTTCTTTGCACCCCAGTATCTCTACTTGCACATTCATCTTCTGCACATCTATCACTCCAGTGTTTAATTGCTAAATTGTAATTATTTCGCCACTATGGCCTATTTATTGCCTTACCTCATTAATCTTACTACATTTGCACACTGTATATAGACTTTTCTATTGTGTAATTAACTGTACGTTTGTTTATCCCATGTGTAACTCTGTGTTGTTTGTGTCACACTGCTTTGCTCTATCTTGACCAGGTCGCAGTTGTAAATGATAACTTGTTCTCAACTGGCCTATCTGGTTAAATAACAGTGAAATAAATACAAATAAAAAAAACAAATAGGCGTTTATGGTAGAGTGGCCAGACGGAAGCCACCTAAAGACTCTCAGACCATGAGAAACAAGATTCTCTGTTCTGATGAAACCAAGATTGAACTCTTTGGCGTCACGTCTGGAGGAAACCTGGCAACACAGGAGTGGCTTCGGGACAAGTCACTGAATGTCCTTGAGTGGACCAGCCAGAGCCCGGACTTGAACCCGATCGAACATCTCTGGAGAAATCTGAAAATAGCTATGCAGCAACGCTCCCCATCCAACCTGACAGAGCTTGAGAGGATCTGCAGAGAAGAATCGGAGAAACTCTGTTACGCCCTGACCGTAGAGAGCTGTTTATGTCTCTATTTTGGTTTGGTCAGGGTGTGATTTGGGTGGGCATTCTATGTTCATTTTCTATGTTTTGTATTTCTTTGTGTTTGGCCTGGTGTGGTTCTCAATCAGAGGCAGCTGTCAATCGTTGTCTCTGATTGAGAATCATACTTAGGTAGCTTTTTCCCACCTGTGTTTTGTGGGTAGTTACTTTCTGTTTAGTGTTTTGCACCTTACAGGACTGTTTCGGTTTCATTTATTTCTCTTGTTATTTTGTTATAGTGTTCTGTTCTAATAAAAAGGCATGAACACTTACCACGCTGCGCTTTGGTCCGACTACTCTTCTTCAGACGACGAAAACCGTTACAAACTCCCCAAATACAGGTGGTATCGTCTTACCCAAGAAGATGTAAAAACATTTTTGCTTTGTCATCATGGGGTATTGTGTGTAAATTGACGGAAAATAAATAATTTAATACATTTTAGAATAAGGCTGTAACCTAACAATGTGGAAAAAGTCAAGGGGTCTGAATACACTGTATAGTGTATGTGTGTACAGTATGTGAATGTGTCTGTGTGTTTCAGCGGCTGTCATGCATGTTCTCTCCTAACACTGGTGTCATTGTGGCACAAAGGCAGCAGGGTATAGGTGTGTGAGAATGATTGTACAGGTGAACTCAGGTATCTGTACAAGTGAGTTGGTCAAAGCTCAGGTGTATGTGATTGTGTGTACTTTGCTGTACTGATATGCATAACGGTCTTTGGACAAATCATCCATTTGCCACATCACATATTAACACATTAAAGACTATAACTGATTGTAGAATGTAAAGTGATATGACTAAAACAAATAGGCTTCAAAAAAAATGTTTCCCCATTATTGGGAGAGAATTATTGTGAACATATGCCACATTATATTGAACATTAAAGAGATTCTCTGGTACTTTGTGTACTTTTTAGCCAGTAGTTCTGAAAGTAGCGCCCACGAGACAAAAGTGGTCACCAAAAATGTCTTACTATCTCACATGTGCAGATATGTGCACCATGTCATTGCTCTAACTCTGCTGTGTTTGCATCCTGCTAGCTGTCACTCAAATAGCGAGGGGCTGAAGATCATTGGCTAGAACTCAAATTGCTAGGGGGCTGGCACTTGTGGGGAAACAGCGCAGCACAGCTTCCAGAAAAACAGTCGCTTTCAAACTAGGATTTCATGGCTAATTGAGGTAAGACCATTGGGCCTGTCTAGAACATTTTGAATGGGGTGGCCAAGGTGGGGCACAGATCCAGTTTAGGGGGGGGGGCCATTACATTTTTAACCTTAATCGATGCAAGGTGGATTTTCTATATAATTATGAAGGTTCATTGCATTAAATGCTTCAGCTTAGGTTTAGTAAATTTCACTGTTCAAATAAATCAAATGATTGTTAGTGTTTGGTCAGGATTTAATATAATGTATTAGCATACAGCAGTAAGATCACTTGAAAGTGCCATCCTTCCGTGACAAATTTCTTATTAGCTTTATAGTAAAGACATGTATTACCTTTAGTAAAAAAAAAAACTTTTAATGTGAACACAACCATTCATGTTATCATCTGATTGTCAAACTAATCACTTAAGTAGGTTACCTGCGCATCTTCGTCTACTCCAAAATAAGTCCAGCATCCGAACAGTGCACTGTGCACCCGCCATTTGAAAAGGACATCTATTACAAACACTAAGTTATTGACATTCAGCCTAAAAAGTAGTGTTTATTCATAGTTGCCAAGGGAAGCCATGTTTCCCCCCAAAATTACAATAAAATAAACACATTTCTCATCCATGTTTCATAATTTTCCTGCAATACGCAGCGCCCCTCTGGTTTAGTATCTGTAGCCTATGTATCTACTCTCTACTCTTTTTGGCCAGATAGCATCAGATATTGTACATGGGTTACAAATACTAAGACAGAGGGGCACTGTTTCACTCGCTCAGATGCTTTCTCCAGTGAGATAGATGAGTATTTCTGTTGGTGCGCGCCTTGGTCAAAATTATCAATATATTCAGAGACGACATATCAGATCTAAGAATTTATGGGGGGGGGGCAATCAGATTTCAGGGGGTGCCACCCACTGGACATGCCACTGGGTAAGACAGTAATTCTGCTCATAAACTCAGAAAAAAAAGAAACGTCCCTTTTTCAGGACCCTGTCTTTCAAAGATAATTCGTAAAAATCCAAATAACTTCACAGATCTTCATTGTAAAGGGTTTAAACACTGTTTCTCAGGCTTTGAACCATAAACAATTAATTAACATGCACCTGTGGAACGGTCGTTAAGACACTAACAGCTTACAGACGGTAGGCAATTAAGGTTACAGTTATGAAAACTTAGGACACTAAAAAGGCCTTTCTACTGACTTTGAAAAACACAAAAAAAAATATGCCCAGGGTCCCTGCTCATCTGCGTGAACGTGCCTTAGGCATGCTGCAAGGAGGCATGAGGACTGCAGATGTGTCCAGGGAAATACATTGCAATGTCCGTACTGTGAGATGGCTAAGACAGCGCTACAGTGAGACAGGACGGACAGCTGATCGTCCTCGCAATGGGAGACCACGTGTAACACCTGGACAGGATCGGGACATCCGAACATCACACCTGCGGGACAGGTACAGGATGGCAACAACAACTGCCCGAGTTACACCAGGAACGCACAATCCCTCCATCAGTGCTCAGACTGTCCGCAATAGGCTGAGAGAGGCTGGACTGAGGGCTTGTATGCCTGTTGTAAGGCAGGTCCTCACCAGACATCACCGGCAACAGCGTCGCCTATGGGCACAAACCCACCGTCGCTGGACCAGACAGGACTGGCAAAAAGTACTCTTCACTGACGAGTTGCGGTTTTGTCTCACCAGGGGTGATGGTCGGATTCACGTTTATCGTCGAAGGAATGAGCGTTACACCGAGGCCTGTACTCTAGAGCGGGATCGATTTGGAGGTGGAGGGTCCGTCATGGTCTGGGGTGGTGTGTCACAGCATCATCGGACTGAGCTTGTTGTCATTGCAGGCAATCTCAATGCTGTGTGTTACAGGGAAGACATCCTCCTCCCTCATGTGGTACCCTTCCTGCAGGCTCATCCTGACATGACACTCCAGCATGACAATGCCACCAGCCATACTACTCGTTCTGTGCATGATTTCCTGCAAGACAGGAATGTCAGTGTTCTGCCATGGCCAGCTAAGAGCCCGGATCTCAATCCCATTGAGCACGTCTGGGACCTGTTGGATCAGAGGGTGAGGGCTAGGGCCATTCCCCCCAGAAATGTCCGGGAACTTGCAGGTGCCTTGGTGGAAGAGTGGGGTAACATCTCACAGCAAGAACTGTTGTTGTGTGCTTTACAGTGCATTGTTAATTATTTCATGCCCTGTGTGTCTCTGTTGACAGGATTGAGTGTCTGTTGACAGAGAACAAAGCCAGAGGAAAACAAACACTTGAGAGCCAACAGAGATGAGAGGGGATGAAACAGGAGGAGGAGTGGGAGAGGATGCAGAGCAAGAGGAGAAGGAGCCTTTTAAACAGTAATGCACCAGAAGTCAACACACAGACAGTGAAGCAGGTTCGAATAGTAGCGCTATTAAATGAAGTGGTGGGAAACCTTAGTTGGTTCACAGTACCTGCTGGTTTCCTTCCAGAGGAGCCAATCATAGGCAACCGATCCCGTAACACCATAGATCCTATAACCTGTGATGACAGAGCAGAGAGATCACAGTTCATTACTTTAGTCCATAATAACCCATGACAACAATGTTACCTATATTTACTAAAGTACCTCTCTGGTGGGTGTGGAGGGCTCCTCCTCAACTTGGGGGTCTTTCCTCCTCCCTCGGGGGTCCACTGGCACACCTCAGCCTCGTTCTCCTGGCTCCGGCGAGGCATCCCTCACGCACCACTACACACACTCCTCCTTTCTCACTTTAACCGTTCAGCAGACAATGCCTTCTGTCCAACTGTGCTTACAGTAAATGACATCACCAATCAGCCCCGACTCCCTTCAGGCATCAATAGATTCCTTCCATGAGTCTTCTCTCACTGCACAGACTACAGTTGAATTACAGGTCTTTCTATTGAAACAAAACAAATCCAAAGATTTCCCATTGAGCCTGTCAGAAGCAATGTGTATGTATTCACATATACAGTTGTTTTTATACATCATTGGTCAGAAGGCATCACCTCCTTCCATCCTCTGGCTCTTCAACTACCACTCTCTCTCTCAATAGTTGACTTATTTATTCACCTCTGCTGTCCATTTCCATACTCAAACCCTTCTCTCTCTCTCTCTCGTTGCCTTCTTTTTCTGATTCAGTCCTTTTACCTCCTCAGTGAAGATGGCACTCAGATGTGACTAAAATATTCATGTTCACCTGCTGCAGTCTTGCCCCCCTGTAAACTTGTGTACTGACCCCCATCGAGACTTCCATTTCACATCACAGCACTTGCAATACACCCCCCCCCACCGAGGAAAATGTCAGATGCTTTGACAATTAATTTTGCAAAGTACCAGTCCATGGGTCTGAAAGCATTGGGTCCTGTACACAACAGGTCATGTTGTCTTGTCTTCCGGACAACGCTGGTGAAAAGACTCTTTCACACATCCCTCTTTCACACGTCCCACACATCTTTCTTCCAGTTCTATGCTACCCGTTCCCTCCATCCTCCATGTCTGTTACCTTCAGCAGCTGTAACCCCTGTCCACAGACAACCACCCAGCCCCTGTCCCTAGCCCCAACTTCAGGCCCAGCCCCCATCCATACCTCCAGCCCTTCTGCGTCTATGACATGGGAGAAGAGCGCTCCCTGCTGGCTGAGTCCGGTACTGGCCAGCCACAACAAAACACCCTCTGGTCAGGGGAGGTGGACATCAGCAGGCCTGGGCTCAGCATCCTTAGGGCGGTCAGAGGGGGAGTGTGAGCTAAAGCCACTGACCACTGAGACTGGAGCTGTAGACACTCTGCTGCCCTCTACCTCCTCCCCCTGGTACTGCACCCTGATGAGTGCCAATGACAGCTGTCCGTCATCTCGACTGGCTAATGTTGTCCGGGTTGTCTGTATGTCCCCCCCAGGCCTTCCTCCCATACGGCAAGGGTGTTGACTACGCTCTAGTGAGCGGGGACTGTTAGACAGGGGCTGGGTAGGGCTAGGGCCGCAGTAGGGGGCTTGTCCTCCAAGTTGGCCACGGTGATCATATCCCATACTGCTATCCTTCCATCTGTGGCTGCACTGAAGAGGAACACACCTGATGGAGACAGAGGTGAGAGAACGTTAGGCAGATGTTATTATTATGATTGGCCAACAACAAGCTACACAAGCCACGCTCCACTCTCGTGAAAAGCAAGAGCAGCCGCATAAATTATATAATTTCTCTCTCTCTTACTGCAGCAATTGCGTTCGGATCTGTACGGGCCCTTCCGGACAAGTCAGTTAAAATTACAAATACCTGTGACCCCTGACAATCATATCAGATCCGACCCAGACATGTGACATTCTGCTCGGGTCCCGGATCAGGTCTAGGTTACAGGTGAATCCGTGCAGACCTCTACCTCAAGCATTTGACTAGTAAAATAATGTTAGGTAAATCCGACGTCTGCAGTGGCCGTACAGCATTTACTACGATATGGCCTCCACAGAAGTCAGGGCATGTATACTTATTGCACTTTGCAGAGCAGAGCTGTTGTGAAGGAAGTTGTTAAGGAAGTGAGTTTGTGTTTATACTGGACCTCCCGCCCCCACCTACTGTCAACCAATCAAGTCAATGCAGAGCTATACCGAGCCCTCTGCATTGTTACAACATTTTGGAGGCGCACGCGATGCGGTACGGAGCTCAATTTAGCTTCTGCATGCATCACACCCTCCATACGGCCCCTGACCTCGTTTTTAGATTGAGCATGAATTGGATTTTAAGCAACAGAGTGTGCTTGTGGTCCTGTGAGAGAAAGGGCAGCTGCATGACAGTATCTGTGTGTTGTGTGTTCTGGTAGAAAGTCAGGGGATATCTTTGAATGCAAAAAAATGAACCACAAGTTCAAACACCTCGTTTCTGGGTCCATTTTCAGTCTTGTGTCAGTTCTGCTTTCTCTCCCACTGATCGTCCAATCGGTGGCTGGCCACCTGTATCACCTGACACGACTCTCCATTTCCTACAATCAGCAGCCGGAAGCACTGCATCTGAGCCCGCATATACAAACAGTGCAGAGAGGCACTGTGTTGCTGTCTGTTCATCGGTCAGTCCTTCCATCCAATCGTTAGACTGCTGTCAGTGTCCGAACATTAGAGATGTGGTCGGTGAGGAACGACAGCACTCTGGCAGTACCGGTCTGCAGTCGGACCGCCAGGACGGTCAAGCTGGTGTCCTCTCCTCCGGTCACCAGCACCTCCCAGCAGCCCTCTCCAGCCTCCACCACCCCCAAGCGACACACACAGCCCACTCACCTGCCATGCAGCCCATCTCTCAAGCTGAATACCTCCCCAGAGGGTTGAGAGGCCAGGACCACCCCCTGCTTGATGAACACCAGGATCCCCTGGCCCACTGAGAGGCCATCCTGGTGGGGGCAGTCGCTCCAGGACCGATGGCCTCCTCCACAGGGCACTGAAAGCAGCCTTTCCTGCCTCACAGGGTCCCACACCACAAGGTGGACCGAGTGGAAGACCATGATCACAAAGTGGGCCTCTTTACCAGACCCAGTCCCTTCTAGTTCCTGGACCCTCAGGTCCTCTTTAGAGTCCTGGGGTTCCAGAAGCAGAACTCTCTCCAGCCACTCCATCCCCCTGCATGCCCGATGGACCCTCAGAACCTCAAGGCTCTCTGGTCCGACCCAGAGGACTCACACAGCTATCTCTACCTGCGCTGTACAGCTGCCCGCGATGCTCACACACCCACATCACCCCCTGCTTCCCGTGCACCCCAAACAGAGAGCTCACAGGCTGGAGGGCCAGCCTCTCTTATCCTTATCCCCCTCTCTGACTGTCACATCCCCCTTTCCATCATTGCTTTCAACTGTCCCATTATGTGCCTCTCTTCCAATCTCTTCATACCTATGCTCTGCTCCATCACCCCCACCCCTTCTCTTGCTGGTGTTCTCTCCCTTCAAAAAGAAGCAGTGATCCTCTCCTGTCTCCACATAGCCACAGTGCCCCCTGTGGATGGTTGAGGTAAACTACAGCAGTGAGCCAGCATTTTGCACAGGAAGGCAGGAGGAGAGCACAGTGGTTCTACCCTTAGATCCAGTCCTGTGTCTCTCATCTCTACCTCCACCTGCCAACGACAGACCAGCCCCAGACACCTGCAGGTATCCCCTGTCCCTCTGCCTGCCCCACCCACAGCACACTGTGGACCTTTCCTGGCCCTGCCCTCAACAACACCCCTGCACCAGGCTGGGACATGGGGAAGACATGCACCCCTTCACAGAGGCTGCCTATAGCACACAGCCCCTCCCTGGATGCAGCAGACCCCCAACCCATAACTCTCAACACCTCTAACACACAGGACCTGAACTCAGGACCCTGCTGTCACAGGAGGGGAAGCCCAGGTCCACCAGGCTCTCGCCCTCTCCTCGCTCAGCATTCCCCTCCCTCTTCTCACCCCCCACCTGCCATAGCTGGACTCCTCGATCTGCCGCCCCCCGGTGGCCACCCACATGCCCTGGCCCTCCCCTCCCTCACTGACCACCCTCACTCCCCGAGCCCGGTGTCCATTCAGTGTCTGGCCCACCCTCCCCCACCTCCCCAGTCCCACAACAGAAACCCCATCCTCCCCAGTGCTGTACACCTGTCCAGGGGACAGCTTTACGGAGAAGACTGGTGTCCGTACAGCACCCCCACACACATCGGGCTGGGGTCATATCCCCTCCAGCACCCCCCAGGTCCCCCAGGTCCCCCAGCCCCCTGAACCTCACACTGAGGTCATTAGAGGCGGAGGCCAGCCAGTCTCCCGGCGGTAACAGAGGCTGAAGAAGACACCACTATGACCTGGCAGACACCTTTCCACTGGGGCCTTCCTGTCTGGCTGTGCCCCTCCTGGCCTCCAGAGCACCAGCTGGTTGAACACTGTCTCCCCCACCAGGACAGAGTCCTCCCAGGTCCCACCAAGGAGCAGGGTGGAGTACAGCAAACACCCCTCCTGGCAAGAGCAGAGGACCAAGATGCGGCCCTCCACAGGGTCCAGCAACAGAGTAGCATTGTGGGCCAGGGCCACACTGAGGAGGGGCTCTTCCTCTCCAGAGACCAAGTGGACATCCAGGGCCCAGTCCTGCAGCTCCATGAGGGGGCCCAGTGGCTCCAGCCTCTACCTTCTAGCACTCAGCAGGCGCACAACCTTCCCTCCAAACACTACCACATCATCCTCTGGTTCACAGGTCCGTCCGTCTCTTGGCTGTGGTTTGGGACGGATCCCATGGATGCGGTAGTTGTGGAGCAAGCTCAGGTGCAGGCTTTGGGCTGTGGTTGGAGGCAGTAAACTGTCAGGATCGGACCCTCACCTGTATGGCCATATGCAAATGTCATTATTTAAAATAAAATCTTCATGACAGAACAAGGACAAAGGAAGAGAGAAAGGATGCAGTTTATACATTTCTTGGAACATGGCCCAGATCAGATTGATAATCCTAGGGTTTTGATTAGGCAGTAATGACCAAAGAATTAGAAATTTGAATATTAGTAATTTAATAGGATCTCTATGGTACGGACGGTCTTGTATTCTCTAGCCAGGGATCCCGTACCTGTCAGCAGGTACTCCTCCCTTAGGAACTCCAGAGCAGTGACAGGCGCTACCAGGGCTGCGGTCTCCATCATCACTGAGCTCCTCTCCTCAACAATACCTGACAACCTGGGACACATACAGAAGAATTAGCCAGTAATCCTCTTATTCAAAAGCCCTTTTCTGTAGTGTGACAACATCAACTTGCTAGATACTAGCTATGTGTGTGTGCTGTAACATTCGATTGATCATTTGTGGCTTTAGCCCGTTATGTTAGTCTTTCTCTTATGAATGAGAATCAGAAAAAAACTAGTTTAATTTACAACAACTTCAGACTTATTGTCAAAACCAAGGCAGGAAAACAATATGAGAAACACTTTTCACGCCGCTTCGATACAGCTATGACCGGAAGTTACTTTTTCATAGCAGGTTAGGAGAATTTCAGGTTAAGGTTAGGAAAAGAGTTAGCGAAAGGTCAGTGGGTAACCCCTACCATAACCTTCACCAACCCATTTTAAGTGTTAACTTCAATGAGGTAGGGACGTCTCAAAGGTCCCGGATTGCAAAATGCTCGTGTACCCTGCTACAAAAATCACTTCCGGTTGTAGTTGTATCGAAGTGGCGTGAAAAGAGTGTGTACCAATAACTAGCTAGATGACATAATGCTAATAACTTTGTATAATAAAAAAACTATTATAAAGCTAACTAGCATGCTAACAACTAGCTAGCAATGTCAGGGCTACTGCTGTATTATAAATACTATGGCTAGCTACTTACGTATCTATATAGGAGAACCCTTTCATTTCTTGCAAATCATTTTATCCATTTCGTGTATTGGTTCTATCTAGCCACCTACGCGTTTCTCCACTGCCAGAGTAGTGTGTATGCCACGGATCCAATCAAATATGTCTACACTGACAGATGCATCGCAATTGCAATAGAGTTGATACCCATTGGTTAAAAACTAGTCCAACGTGCTATTTGCGTAAATTACGCAGGTTTGTTGTTTACATTTTGTATCCTGGTCACTCAAAGTGTTTGTCTACGCTTTTATTGCTGTCTGGTTGCGTGTGAGTAATTTAAAATGTACATAAAAATACGTGCATTTAAATGGGGAATCCCAGGTTTATTAGTTTGACAGTAATGCTAGCTAGCTATATTGCTAACAAACCTGCTAAGGTAGCAAGCAAGGCATTCGATAGGTCTTAGGTGGATGCAAAAATTTGGAATCCTTGCGAACGATGGCTGATGCCTCTAAAAATCTCAACCTTGCTGCAGGTATTCATATACATTTGAATGTCGTTCTGATGTGCTTCCTTCCATTTCAAACCCGGAAAACAAATGATTTTGTGCGTGATTAACAATCACAGAATCGACCACTACACCTGTTCATCATATAATTTGATTTAACAGTGGACAGCCATCTGCTGCTGTAAGAACATTCCAAACCAGTTGGTTATCCCAGTAAAGATGATGCTCTACTGTGGATTACAGTAACATTCATGGCACTGACATATCCAAGTAAATACATGCACCTAGCAGTTCTTGCAAATGATCAGGTCATCAAATTGGACTAAACCACACAACCAACACTGTCACCGAAAACAACCTTGTTTCAAAATCAACCGAATGCTAGCTAGGCTGCATCAACTGAATGCTAGCTAGGCCATAGGGCGGCGCACAAAACCAGAGCAGGACTAGACCCCTCAGCTCCACCCCGTTGCCTTGGCAACCAACAACCATGTCGTACCTCACGCCCAACTTCACCATGCAGCAAAAGCTCTACTTCCTGCAGAGGATTCCTGCTTCCTGCACCGGCGCCAGAAGCAGGTGGTCACTGGCCTGCCTGACACGGCCCTGACCGAGGTCCAGCGAGAGATCACGGCCATGGTGCCCAACCTCATCTCCAACCAGGACGACATGGACAGAGAGGAGGGCTACACCGGCCTCTGGCCTGGCTCCCCCACTGCAGGTGATACCACACTACTCAAGTCAAATGTATTTATAAAGCCCTTCTTACATCAGCTGATATCTCAAAGTGCTGTACAGAAACCCAGCCTAAAACCCCAAACAGCAAGCAATGCAGGTGTAGAAGCACTACTCTGTGCTGACACTCCGCTAAGATGAGCTCATCTACATTGAGTTCACACATTTATAATATTTGTTTTCCTCAGATGATAGAATGATGTGGTGTCAACCAATCTGCTCACACACATAGTCAGTCCAAAATTATTTGCACCATTGATAAAGATTAGCAAAAAAAAAAAATCTAAAATAAATACAAATATTGTATGCTCTAAAAAAGTATGATTTTATACAAATGAAACGGATTGGCACCCCTGATTTTAATACCTTACTTTACGTAGCCAGTAGATCCGACCTGCTTGCTTACAGCTGCACTAGGGTCAGACAGACTTCCTGTGTAGATCAAGACACCGCGAAGCCAGACGAGATATGGCTCGGAAAATGTACATCAATCCAGGGATGAGAAATGCATTGTACTCAGGGATGAGAAATGCATTGTACTCTGAATTGTCCCATTATCTCAACTGTTACCCTGAGAAGATTGGACAATCTTCTCGGGGTGTAACAGTTGGGATGAATTATTAAATATTAAAGCATTAGACCTCACTAAAGGCATCAGTCATACAAAAGCTATACTTACAGCTGAACTGGTTCTCTAGCAGATTAGTAAGAATGGCTCACCCCGTTTTTAAGAATGGCCTTTTTCCCATTATTCAGATTACAACCTTTCACTTATTTGAAAATGAAATAATCTAAAAAATTTCGATATTTTTTTAACAAGCCATAGTTGGTTGCAATTTCTGTTTAATCCATCAGAAAAAACATAACCAATATTACAACGCGGGAGCTGACGTTTTTACGGGCTACTAAACAAACTGTGGTATTTTGTTGGTAAATTATTTTATTTATTTATTTAACTAGGCAAGTCATTTAAGAACAAATTCTTATTTTCAATGACGGCCTAGGAACAGTGGGTTAACTGCCTGTTCAAGGGCAGAACGACAGATTGTACCTTGTCAGCTCGGGGATTCGAACTTGCAACCTTTCGGTTACTAGTCCAACGCTCTAACCACTAGGCTACCCTGCCGTCCCATAATGATGCTGCCACCACCGTCTTTTGACCAAAAAGAGCTTCTGGACATCAGAACAGTGATTACTCACCTTGAACTGGACGAAGATTTTTTTCTTGAATGAGTCCGAGGTGAAGGATATATTGCTTTCGAGACCAGGCCCAAATCCTTTGGCCTTTTGGCAAACTCCAAGCCGGCTGTCATGTGCCTTTAACTGAGGAGCGGCTTCCGTCTGGCCACTCTACCATAAAGGCCTGATTGGTGGAGTGCTGCAGAGATGGTTGTCCTTCTGGAAGATTCTCCCATCTCCACAGAGGAACTCTGGAGCTCTGTCAGAGTGACCATTGGGTTCTTGGTCACCTCCCTGACCAAGGCCCTTCTCCCTGGATTGCTCAGTTTGGCCAGGCGGCCAGCTCTAGGAAGAAGTTTGGTGGTTCCAAACTTCTTCCATTTAGAATTATGTATGCCATTGCGTTCTTGGGGACCTTCAATGCTGCAGAAATGTTTTGTTACCCTTCCCCAGATGTGTGCCAATCCTGACTCTGCGCTCTACGGACAATTCCTTCGACCTCATGGCTTGGTTTTTGGTCTGATGTGCACTGTCAACTGTGGGACCTGATATACAGTGGGCAAAAAAGTATTTAGTCAGCCACCAATTGTGCAAGTTCTCCCACTTAAAAATATGAGAGAGGCATGTAATATTCATCATAGGTACACTTCAACTATGACAAACAAAATGAGAAAAAAAAATCCAGAAAATCACATTGTAGGATTTTTAATGAATTTATTTGCAAATTATGGTGGAAAATAAGTATTTGGTCACCTACAAACAAGCAAGATTTCTGGCTCTCACAGACCTGTAACTTCTTCTTTAAGAGGCTCCTCTGTCCTCCACTCGTTACCTGTATTAATGGCACCTGTTTGAACTTGTTATCAGTATAAAAGACACCTGTCCACAACCTCAAACAGTCACACTCCAAACTCCACTATGGCCAAGACCAAAGAGCTGTCAAAGGACACCAGAAACAAAATTGTAGACCTGCACCAGGCTGGGAAGACTGAATCTGCAATAGGTAAGCAGCTTGGTTTGAAGAAATCAACTGTGGGAGCAATTATTAGGAAATGGAAGACATACAAGACCACTGATAATCTCCCTCGATCTGGGGCTCCACGCAAGATCTCACCCCGTGGGGTCAAAATGATCAGTAGAATGGTGAGCAAAAATCCCAGAACCACAGGGGGGGACCTAATGAATGACCTGCAGAGAGCTGGGACCAGCCTACCATCAGTAACACACTACGCCGCCAGGGACTCAAATCCTGCAGTGCCAGACGTGTCCCCCTGCTTAAGCCAGTACATGTCCAGGCCCGTCTGAAGTTTGCTAGAGAGCATTTGGATGATCCAGAAGAAGATTGGGAGAATGTCATATGGTCAGATGAAATCAAAATATAACTTTTTGGTAAAAACTCAACTCGTCGTGTTTGGAGGACAAAGAATCCTGAGTTGCATCCAAAGAACACCATACCTACTGTGAAGCATGGGGGTGGAAACATCATGCTTTGGGGCTGTTTTTCTGCAAAGGGACCAGGACGACTGATCCGTGTAAAGGAAAGAATGAATGGGGTCATGTATCGTGAGATTTTGAGTGAAAACCTCCTTCCATCAGCAAGGGCATTGAAGATGAAACGTGGCTGGGTCTTTCAGCATGACAATGATCCCAAACACACCGCCCGGGCAACGAAGGAGTGGCTTCGTAAGAAGCATTTCAAGGTCCTGGAGTGGCCTAGCCAGTCTCCAGATCTCAACCCCATAGAAAATCTTTGGAGGGAGTTGAAAGTCCGTGTTGCCCAGCAACAGCCCCAAAACATCACTGCTCTAGAGGAGATCTGCATGGAGGAATGGGCCAAAATACCAGCAACAGTGTGTGAAAACCTTGTGAAGACTTACAGAAAACGTTTGACCTCGGTCATTGCCAACAAAGGGTATATAACAAAGTATTGAGATAAACATTTGTTATTGACCAAATACTTATTTTCCACCATAATTTGCAAATAAATTCATTAAAAATCCTACAATGTGATTTTCTGGATTTTTTTTCTCATTTTGTCTGTCATAGTTGAAGTGTACCTATGATGAAAATTACAGGCCTCTCTCATCTTTTTAAGTGGGAGAACTTGCACAATTGGTGGCTGACTAAATACTTTTTTGCCCCACTGTATACAGGTGTGTGCCTTTACAAATCATGTCCAGTCAATTTAATTTACCACAGGTAAATCAAGTTGTAGAAACATCTCAAGGATGATCAATGGAAACAGGATGCACTTGAGCTCAATTTCGAGTCGCATAGCAAAGGGTCTGAATACTTATGTAAATAAGGTATTTCTGTTTTTAATTTTTAAAATACATTTTCAAAAAGTTCTAAAAACCTGTTTTTGCTTCATCATTATGGGTATTGTGTGTAGATTGGGGAAAACATGTATTTGATCAATTTTAGAATAGGTTGTAAGATAACAAAATGTGGAAAAGTGAAGGGGTCAGAATAGTTTCCAAATGCACTGTATTGCTCAGTATTTGTACAGTCACAAGGAGGTAATGTGTCTTCTCAGCTAGAGCACATCTCCATAGACAATCCTCTCTGTATGATGATCTTACATATGAAAATGTCAATACAGTTCAATATTAACTGCAAGTTTTTCTATTATAAGAGCAGAATGTCTGACAGTACAGTTAATCTAACCCAGTGTCATGTCTTCCCCACGAGTGTGAGAGTAAAGACCAGGTAGACATGAGTATCGGCATCACCTCCTTTACAGCACTAACAGGAAGTGGTGGACCCCTCCGGGCCCCCTCCACCAACCAGCCCAATGAACTTTGACCTGCCCTACACCCCCCCGGGCCACCACACGACCCCTCACCTCTCTGGCGGCAGTGGCAGGGCGAGGTGCGGAGGACCCACGGCATGGGCCGCGCATGTTGGAACTGTCGGAGCTGGAACATGAGCAGAGGATGAGGCTTCTACAGATGGATCAGAAGGTTCTAGAAGATAAGAGACAGGCCGTGAGGCAGAAAGAGAAGGCCTACAGGCTAAAAAATAGATACTATCAGGCTAAGCTGAAGAAGATAGGAGAAGAGGTACGACTGTCCTCTAGTAGCAAGGACATGGAGGATGAGGATCACGATCAAATCATTTGACGTTTTAGTTTCTTTCTACATTTTTATTGCTCTTATTTTCTGACAATGATTTTTTCAGTTTTTGACAGTTTCAGGTTTTAGGGATTTTTGTTTTAGTATTCCTTTTCATTGCTGCTCAAAATCTGGGGGAGTTTTGTTGTAATGGGCTGGGGGAGATCTCTGAATATGAAAAGACACCTGGCAAATAAAAATACCTGAGAGAGAAGAGCCTCTGGAAACAAACTGTCAAAACTGGTCTCTGCTAACACTTGTTTTCATCAGGGAATGTCACTCACAGAAAACACATCTTGTTAGGAATAGTTCTTTTTTTAATGTGCAACATTTCTCTTGTATGGTTTCCACGGTGAATGAGGAGCAGCTGTTTCAAATTCCCCCCATGCTGACTGGATAGCACATACCCCAGAATAAACAAACTGACAAAGACAATCCCCCATCCCATCCTCTCTCTATCCCTTCATCATCACATCAATGTCTTTCCTCTTGACTAGTCATCTCACTCGTTCTTTTCTCTCATTGCATTTTGTCACAGTGGGAGAGTCAGGCCATAGGAAACATTACATCCTCTCACACAAAATTACAAAGTAATAAATATGATCGTCATAAATAAAATAAAATCTTATGTCTGTACAAGTTTCAGGTACTGCAATAATAAATCATGTGAAAAAATAACTGCCCAGTAGCTAAATAACTGGAGCAGCTGAACAGAATGGAACATGGGTAAGGATGGATATTGGGGGTACCCTGGGGACATTTTTGGCAATTATAGTGTCACATTTATAATAACATACCACCAAAGACATGAAATGATATTACAGCAGGTAATTGAAAAGAGATATTTTACACTTAAATGGACCATATATCCTCAGGCAGAGAAACCGTTAGATATGGAACCATATCTGATATAATACTTTGTTTTGACTGATATGTTTTGTTTGTGATTTATAGTAGCACAGCGAGCTATATGAGGCTGTAGAATAGATGATCGACATTCAAATGCAGTGGGTCTTGGATTAACAGAACAATTATGTCTAAAGAATGAGCCATCATCAAGCCTTGCAAATATAAAAGTATATCTGCTTTCTTTCTTGTTCACAATCATTTGTTCTATCAAATCTCGCTTTCCTAGAATTCCTTCCTATTTACAATCACCCGCCCCCAACATCTTCCTCATCCTATCACGTCTTGTAATCTCATCCAATCAACACTAACCAACCCCGGTCCCTAGTTTTATAAACATAGTTGACAGGTTTGAGGAAAGGTTTCGGGATAATGGTAGTGGAATTTGGGATTGAGTTAGGGCTATCGCCCATAGCAACAGATTCCATTCACATCTCCTTCACAACCGCACATGGACACAATCTTCCAAAACATCACAAGTGATTTTTTTTCTTCCATCTCTGTTGAAAAAGATACAAAATGTATAAAAATGTTATCTACAGGTTCATCTTTTTCTTAGCAGATCGATTCCGATCTTTGTGTTCATGTTGAAATCTGAGGATCGAAGTTGGTTAAAACGTAGTGGCTGAGGTAGCCACCCCTCTGTTTCAATCATATAGCCCTCCTCCCCATACTGGTTACTAATTGTGACCGAAAATACTTCACAGCAGCACCAACCCAGCACCTTCAAACTCCCTCTCACTGTCTCTGCCTTCCTTCAAAACATATCCTCCAGTATCCCAAAGTGCTTCAGCATTCCAGGGGCTCCTTGACCTCTGCCCTACCCCCGCGCAGTCCTTGGTAACCCCACTAGACATGCATTGTGGGATTTGGAGGGTGTCATCAAGACTGTCCTTCACTTCTGTTGACTCTGAAGAGGCAAGAGAGACCACAATCAGTGACAAGGGAAAATAACATCATTGTTATTAATGCTACATAAGTCTCCTGATATGTAGGCTATGACACATTTAGAATCCAAATCACCACATCTTTGATAGGGACCAAAAAGAGGGATGACCAAAAAGAGGGATGCGTGAGGATAGAGAGAAAAAGAGAGCAGAGCAGGAGTGTGAAGAGAAAAGGCAGCAGGTAGATGAAGGTGAGTGAGTGATTGAGTTCAGGACTTACTCAGAGTCTGGGGAGACCTCAGAGATGCTGTGGGAGGTGGCGGAGTGGGGTGGGGAGGGGGAGGGTCCCTGTGCAGATGAGGGGTCTGGGGGGGTGAGCACAGAAGAGCTGAAGGAGGCCAAGATGGAGGACAGGATGTCCAGGTGCTCGCTGGACGGATGGCGGCTGGGGGGCGCGCCGAGGGCAGGGAGGGGGTACCTACACGGGGGAGCAGAGTCCAGCCGGCCGCGACAGGGTAGGGGGGATTCCTGGGGTTCCTCGCTGATTGGGGGTGGAGGGGAGGAGGGTGGGGGCTGGTCGGGGTGCGAGGGCTGACGGGGGGGCAGTGTGCGCAGCCACTCCCTGCAGGGCTGGGACTGAGTCACCCCACCTCCCCCATTGCCCTCCAGCTGCTCACGGGAGCGGCTGCTCATCAGCGCTCCTCCCAGGTGTTCACGGGAGGAGGCCTGGCGTCGCGTCAGGGTGTTGAGCTGGGAGCGCGACCCCCCCAGACTCGGCTCCACACCTCCATTCCCACTCAAGTCCTCCCGGGAGGCGTGGGCGCTGTGCTGCTGGATGTCCAGCCTGTCTCTGGAGCTGCTCAGGTTCTCCCTGGAGGCTCTGTCTAGGCCCGGCTCACGGCGGCGGGGGAGCAGGTCCAGGTTGTCCCGGGAGCCCTGGCGGTCCAGGCGGTTCTGGGACCCTCCTCCAGCCTGGCGGCCCAGGGGGTCTCTGGAGAACTGGCGGCGAGCCAGAGAGTCCAGGTGCTCCCTGGAAGAGTAGCGGGAGGCGGGCTGGGACAAGGAACCCGTGCCAGACAGGGAGCCTGTCCCAGAGTACATGCGGCCGTAGGAGGCTGCCGGGACGCCCCTGTGGCCCAGGGTGGAGGTGCGGTACCAGGAGAGATCGCTGGGGACCCGGCCCATGGTGGAGAGACCCTGCAGGGCCGGCGGACAGCCAATACGGTTCTTCAGGATGCCTGAGACAGCAGGGAGAGATGAGAAGAGAGAAAAGGTTAATCATGTGTATGTATTTTGGCCTTTGAGTCTACATGAATCTGTATGTGGAACCCATTGGTAATAAATGCTGGTCATCAGCACTCCAAAGTCAACCATTGATACCCACACAGACCAAAATAGTATCATCTGGTCCAACTGAGGTTGTGACTCACCCTTGCGGTGGCGGCTGGGCTGTCCTGTCAGGCCGTTCTCGTCCCCGCTGGTCAGCGCTGCGTCAGGCTGGTTGTTGTTGGCGCCATCCTTGCTGTAGTCTGCCCCTAGGCGGCGCTCTGAGCCCCACTTCTGCAGGGAGTGGACTTCGCACTCCTCCAGCGCTGGCCAATAGGAGAGCAGGTCATTGCCATCCAGGTCTGATGGACAATCGCCAATGGCCAACAATTCAAAATAAATCACAACTGTATCCAATATGAGATAATGTTTTGTAGAAGTGACATGTAAATGCATAAGGATTTTTATTGATTTATGGATATTGGTTTCTGACATTTATGATATCTGTATGTATTCATTTGTGAATCTATGAGTCTATCAGTCTGACATTTTCTTAGCGTCTGTGTGTACCTTTGGTGCTATTGTGGGTGGGCTCTGTGAGCAGCCGCTCGCTGTGATTGGTGCGTTTGAAACGCCGCTGGATGCGTCCACGGAGACGAACGTTGTCCTCACTCTCGGAGGAGGGGATCGAGAGACTACGTTCCCCTTCCAAAGAGACATCTGAGTCTGTGTCTGAGTCCTCACCTGAGAGGAAAGACAGAACGACAGAGAGAGAGAGAGAGACAGAACGACAGAGAGAGAGAGAGAGACAGAACGACAGAGAGAGAGAGAGAGACAGAACGACAGAGAGAGAGAGAGAGAGGGTAAGACAGAACGACAGAGAGAGAGAGAGGGAAAGAGGGAAAGACAGAATGACAGAGAGAGAGAGAGAGAGGGAAAGACAGAATGACAGAGAGCGAGAGAGAGGGAAAGACAGAACGACAGAGAGAGAGAGAGAGGTAAAGAGAACGACAGAGAGAGGGAAAGAGAACGACAGAGAGAGGGAAAGAGAATGACAGAGAGAGAGAGAGAGAGACAGAACGACAGAGAGAGAGAGACAGAACGACAGAGAGAGCGAGAGAAATAGACAGAACGACAGAGAGAGCGAGAGAAAGAGACAGAACGACAGAGAGAGAGAGAGTGAAAGAGGGAAAGAGAACGACAGAGAGAGAGAAAGAGGAAAAGACAGAACGACAGAGAGAGAGAGAGAGAGGGGGGGAAAGAGAACGACAGAGAGAGAGAGGGAAAGACAGAATGACAGAGAGAGAGGGGGGGAAAGACAGAACGACAGAGAGAGAGAGGGAAAGACAGAACGACAGAGAGAGAGAGAGAAAGACAGAACGACAGAGAGAGAGAGAGAGAGAAAGACAGAACGACAGAGAGAGAGAGAGAGAGAAAGACAGAACGACAGAGAGAGAGAGAGAGAGAAAGACAGAACGACAGAGAGAGAGAGAGAGAGAAAGACAGAACGACAGAGAGAGAGAGAGAGAGAAAGACAGAACGACAGAGAGAGAGAGAGAGAGAAAGACAGAACGACAGAGAGAGAGAGAGAGAGAAAGACAGAACGACAGAGAGAGAGAGAGAGAGAGAGAGAGAGAGGGAAAGACAGAATGACAGAGAGAGAGAGAGAGAGGGAAAGACAGAATGACAGAGAGAGAGAGAGAGAGAGAGGGAAAGACAGAACAACAGAGAGCGAGAGAGAGGGAAAGACAGAACAACAGAGAGAGAGGGAAAGACAGAACGACAGAGAGAGAGAGAGAGGTAAAGAGAACGACAGAGAGAGGGAAAGAGAACGACAGAGAGAGGGAAAGAGAACGACAGAGAGAGGGAAAGAGAATGACAGAGAGAGAGAGAGAGAGACAGAACGACAGAGAGAGAGAGACAGAACGACAGAGAGAGCGAGAGAAATAGACAGAACGACAGAGAGAGCGAGAGAAAGAGACAGAACGACAGAGAGAGAGAGTGAAAGAGGGAAAGACAGAACGACAGAGAGAGAGAAAGAGGGAAAGACAGAATGACAGAGAGAGAGGGAAAGACAGAACGACAGAGAGAGAGAGAGAGAGAGAGAGAGGGGGGGAAAGACAGAACGACAGAGAGAGAGAGAGAGAGGGAAAGACAGAACGACAGAGAGAGCAAGACAGAACGACAGAGAGAGAGAGAGAGAGAGGGGGGGAAAGACAGAACGACAGAGAGAGAGAGGGAAAGACAGAATGACAGAGAGAGAGGGGGGGAAAGACAGAACGACAGAGAGAGAGAGGGAAAGACAGAACGACAGAGAGAGAGAGAAAGACAGAACGACAGAGAGAGAGAGAGAGAGAAAGACAGAACGACAGAGAGAGAGAGAGAGAGAGAAAGACAGAACGACAGAGAGAGAGAGAGAGGGAAAGACAGAGAGAGAGAGAGAGGGAAAGACAGAACGACAGAGAGAGAGAGAGGGAAAGACAGAACGACAGAGAGAGAGAGAGAGGGAAAGACAGAATGACAGAGAGAGAGAGAGAGGGAAAGACAGAATGACAGAGAGAGAGGGAAAGACAGAACGACAGAGAGAGAGAGAGGGGGAAAGACAGAACGACAGAGAGAGAGAGAGAGAGAAAGACAGAACGACAGAGAGAGAGAGAGGGAAAGACAGAACGACAGAGAGAGCAAGACAGAACGACAGAGAGAGAGAGAGAGAGGGGGGGAAAGACAGAACGACAGAGAGAGAGAGGGAAAGACAGAATGACAGAGAGAGGGGGGGGGGAAAGACAGAACGACAGAGAGAGAGCGGGAAAGACAGAACGACAGAGAGAGAGAGAAAGACAGAACGACAGAGAGAGAGAGAGAGAGAAAGACAGAACGACAGAGAGAGAAAGACAGAACGACAGAGAGAGAGAGAGAGGGAAAGACAGAGAGAGAGAGAGAGGGAAAGACAGAGAGAGAGAGAGAGGGAAAGACAGAACGACAGAGAGAGAGAGAGAGGGAAAGACAGAACGACAGAGAGAGAGAGAGAGGGAAAGACAGAACGACAGAGAGAGAGAGAGAGAGGGAAAGACAGAACGACAGAGAGAGAGAGAGAGAGAGGGAAAGACAGAACGACAGAGAGAGAGAGAAAGACAGAACGACAGAGAGAGAGAGAGAGGGAAAGACAGAGAGAGAGAGAGAGGGAAAGACAGAACGACAGAGAGAGAGAGAGGGAAAGACAGAACGACAGAGAGAGAGAGAGAGGGAAAGACAGAATGACAGAGAGAGAGAGAGAGGGAAAGACAGAATGACAGAGAGAGAGGGAAAGACAGAACGACAGAGAGAGAGAGAGGGGGAAAGACAGAACGACAGAGAGAGAGAGAGAGAGAAAGACAGAACGACAGAGAGAGAGAGAGGGAAAGACAGAACGACAGAGAGAGCAAGACAGAACGACAGAGAGAGAGAGAGAGAGGGGGGGAAAGACAGAACGACAGAGAGAGAGAGGGAAAGACAGAATGACAGAGAGAGGGGGGGGGAAAGACAGAACGACAGAGAGAGAGAGGGAAAGACAGAACGACAGAGAGAGAGAGAAAGACAGAACGACAGAGAGAGAGAGAGAGAGAAAGACAGAACGACAGAGAGAGAAAGACAGAACGACAGAGAGAGAGAGAGAGGGAAAGACAGAGAGAGAGAGAGAGGGAAAGACAGAACGACAGAGAGAGAGAGAGAGGGAAAGACAGAACGACAGAGAGAGAGAGAGAGAGGGAAAGACAGAACGACAGAGAGAGAGAGAGAGAGAGGGAAAGACAGAACGACAGAGAGAGAGAGAGGGAAAGACAGAACGACAGAGAGAGAGAGAGGGGGAAAGACAGAACGACAGAGAGAGAGAGAGAGGGAAAGACAGAACGACAGAGAGAGAAAGACAGAACGAGGTTATAGAACCAGTTATAGTGTCAGTCACAAATAAAAACTTAAAAGTGGTCATGTACATTTATAATTTTAAGTGTATTGTATACAGTATTAAAACCCCAGTTGAGTGTTTATGAATGTGTGTATTTCTATTACAATGCATGTGTGCACACGTGGGCAAGACTGTGTGTGTGTGTGTGTGTGTGTGTGTGTGTGTGTGTGTGTGTGTGTGTGTGTGTGTGTGTGTGTGTGTGTGTGTGTGTGTGTGTGTGTGTGTGTGTGTGTGTGTGTGTGTGTGCCAGTGGGTACCTCTGTCTCTATGGAACATAGCCACATCCAGGTCTGTAGCTCCAGCAATTCCCAGATTGTGTTCCAAGGTCTGGCGGGCCAGCAGGTTCTCCCTGTGGGAGGAGAGGTGTTAACCAGAGCATTTACTCATGACCACACACACTGAGACACTGGACTGGTCACTACATTTACCAGGCTCCATAAACCTTATTTACAAACAGTGGAAGTCTGCAGCACATGTACACAATGAGCCCGGTTTCCCAGACACTGACTGAGCCTACTCCTGGACTTAAAAGCATGGTTGATGGAGAATCTCCATTGGAATAGCTTTTAGCCCAGGACTAAGCTGAATCTGTGTCTGGGAAACTGCCCTACATATTTCAGCCTCACAGATCCTGTGCATCTCAGATGGCTTACTGACCGAGCGCTGCTGACAGAGGAGATGGTGGAGGCTCCCAGGGTGATGCGGTGCAGCCCGCTCTGCTCCAGCAACGACGCATTGTTGTAGGGGTTCTGACCCTTGACACAAAACACACACGTGTTGAAAAATACATTCAGGACTAGAGCACACATCAACATTCTAGGTCATACCGCGCTAGTCGAGTCTGAAATAGTCAGAGCAAACAGCAACAATCATTCCCCAGATGAGTCAGTGGAAGAGACCAATGGAAAGACAGCAGGCTGAGCACAGTGCATTGTGGGTCAAGTGAAGAGCCCCGAGGGGGTCATATTAGGGGAAGACCAGGGTGTGCTGATTTGGATTGGGGGGGTGATGTGTGTCGTAGAATGGGGCCAGATGATGTACAGTGGATGGGTGGGTAGATGGGTTCCTTGTTGGTGTAGTGGGCTGTGTGGGGGGGGGGGGGGGGGGGGGGGGGGGCATGCTCACAGGGATCTGTGGGGCTCTAGGTGCGTCCTCGTTGAGGCTCTTCTTGCCCAGACATGACAACTTCCAGACCTCCTGCACCTCCGCGTTCATCACCGTGAATAGCAGGAACATAGCAAGACCCTGGGAAGTGGGGAATGTATACATTAACACACCACCAAGTACTCACACAGTCTAATAACACACACACACACACACAAAAACAGGGTCAGTACCTGCAGTAAGCATAGTACAATGAAGATATAGTGGAAGGCCAGAATGCTGTTGTTGACAGCCATCAGCCCAAAGAACCAGGTAGAGGTGGCCAGGAGCAGCAGGAGGATGGCACCACGTAGAGTGGCTCTGGAGAGACAGAAGGAAAAGGAAAAGAATAGAGAGACAAAAAGAGAGAGGGCTTGTCAAACAGTGAGAGAGACAGAGAGGTTTTTTATCAAAAAAGCTTAAATGGCTGGATTTAAAGCTATACTGTATTACTGCAATAGAATTGTATTCAGCAGAACACGGCCATTTATATGTAATATGTTCAACCTCTCTGGGATACTCACATGACAGGTAGTTTCTTGGTCTCTTTCTGGGAGGGGTTGCAGGACATGCGAGCCACAATCAGAAACATCCCACCATTCATCTGCAACAAAGAGACAGCAATGAGGCAGACATGAGACTAGATCAAATTAGAACTACAGATGTATAGAGGCAAACAAAGTGACTGACACAGAACTAGAGGTATAGAGGCAAACAAAGTGACTGACACAGAACTAGAGGTATAGAGGCAAACAAAGTGACTGACACAGAACTAGAGGTATAGAGGCAAACAAAGTGACTGACACAGAACTAGAGGTATAGAGGCAAACAAAGTGACTGACACAGAACTAGAGGTATAGAGGCAAACAAAGTGACTGACACAGAACTAGAGGTATAGAGGCAAACAAAGTGACTGACACAGAACTAGAGGTATAGAGGCAAACAAAGTGACTGACACATAACTAG
Organism: Salvelinus namaycush; assembly: GCF_016432855.1. NCBI lineage: Eukaryota > Metazoa > Chordata > Actinopteri > Salmoniformes > Salmonidae > Salvelinus > Salvelinus namaycush. The sequence continues at coordinate 28,556,670 of NC_052322.1, read as the reverse complement.
AGGTATAGAGGCAAACAAAGTGACTGACACATAACTAGAGGTATAGAGGCAAACAAAGTGACTGACACAGAACTAGAGGTAGAGGCAAACAAAGTGACTGACACAGAACTAGAGGTATAGAGGCAAACAAAGTGACTGACACAGAACTAGAGGTATAGAGGCAAACAAAGTGACTGACACAGAACTAGAGGTATAGAGGCAAACAAAGTGACTGACACATAACTAGAGGTATAGAGGCAAACAAAGTGACTGACACAGAACTAGAGGTATAGAGGCAAACAAAGTGACTGACACAGAACTAGAGGTATAGAGGCAAACAAAGTGACTGACACATAACTAGAGATATAGAGGCAAACAAAGTGACTGACACAGAACTAGAGGTATAGAGGCAAACAAAGTGACTGACACAGAACTAGAGGTATAGAGGCAAACAAAGTGACTGACACAGAACTAGAGGTATAGAGGCAAACAAAGTGACTGACACATAACTAGAGGTATAGAGGCAAACAAAGTGACTGACACAGAACTAGAGATATAGAGGCAAACAAAGTGACTGACACAGAACTAGAGGTATAGAGGCAAACAAAGTGACTGACACAGAACTAGAGGTATAGAGGCAAACAAAGTGACTGACACATAACTAGAGGTATAGAGGCAAACAAAGTAACTGACACATAACTAGAGATATAGAGGCAAACAAAGTGACTGACACAGAACTAGAGGTATAGAGGCAAACAAAGTGACTGACACAGAACTAGAGATATAGAGGCAAACAAAGTGACTGACACAGAACTAGAGGTATAGAGGCAAACAAAGTGACTGACACAGAACTAGAGATATAGAGGCAAACAAAGTGACTGACACAGAACTAGAGGTATAGAGGCAGACAAAGTGACTGACACAGAACTAGAGGTATAGAGGCAAACAAAGTGACTGACACAGAACTAGAGGTATAGAGGCAAACAAAGTGACTGACACAGAACTAGAGATATAGAGGCAAACAAAGTGACTGACACAGAACTAGAGGTATAGAGGCAAACAAAGTGACTGACACAGAACTAGAGATATAGAGGCAAACAAAGTGACTGACACAGAACTAGAGATATAGAGGCAAACAAAGTGACTGACACAGAACTAGAGATATAGAGGCAAACAAAGTGACTGACACAGAACTAGAGATATAGAGGCAAACAAAGTGACTGACACAGAACTAGAGATATAGAGGCAAACAAAGTGACTGACACAGAACTAGAGATATAGAGTCAAACAAAGTGACTGACACAGAACTAGAGGCATTGAGGATAACAAAGTGACTGACACTGAATGACACAGAGTGAGAGGGAGACAGTACCAGAATGACGATAGCGATGGGTCCAGCGAAGCTCCAGATGAGTTTGTCATATATGGAGATCCAGCAGAAGTCTGGGTTTCCATAGCCCTCAGGATCCAGCCCTACCGCCAAACCTGAACACAGAGAGTAAGATGTGTTTTTCACTTTGTGTTCTTACTAGTATCAGTGAAATCCATTCTAAAACAGGTCTCTGTAGGGAACTGCGAGTGTGTGTGCGTGTGTGTGTGTGTGTGTGTGTGTGTGTGTGTGTGTGTGTGTGTGTGTGTGTGTGTGTGTGTGTGTGTGTACCTGTGATGATGGCAGGCACGCCCCATCCGATGGCATAGTAGAACCTCATGGCTCCATAATTTATGTTGCGTGCCTCTGTCTGCATGCGGTAGATATGGAGCCCCTCCACAAACAGCCAGGCAAACGTGGCCATGAACAAATAGTGCAGCAGGATGGCCACCACCGTACACAGGAACTAACAGAGAGAGGACAGTCAGAGCCATGTATAGAGATTATGTTATGACAACTTTCAATGTATTCATATGGGTCTGTAGCCGAGTTCAGTGACTATTTGCCCATTGGGCTTCTATTGGTGAGTTTGGCCGAAATTTGTTTAAGGCCTTTGGCTTTCAGACAAGTTAGAAAACATTTACTGGGAGAGAGAATGTATGAAATCTGGTGTTATACTGTAAGCATCACAGTGCAAAACAGCAATGAACACCAAGGCAGAGAGATGTTCAGCCAGACGGTCATTTTGTCCACCCACTCAAACAGAAAAACCTTTCAGTCAGTTTGACTGGAAATGATCCAGACTGTGTAGATTAGCTAGTTAAAAATAGTAAATGGGATATTAAAGGTCATTGAAGACAATGATATAACATACCATCACTGTACATACGATACACAGTTGGAACACACAGTTGTTGAACATACCCATGCACATAAACACACATAGCCCCATGCACACTGATTTCTCTCTTTCTCTCTCAGACCCCCCCCCCCCCCCCCCCCCCACACACACACGTAACCTACCCACCCACACATACCTGCTGCTCGGTCTGGTTGATGCCGAGCAGGAAGACGAGCTCAGAGAGCAGCATGGCGGCGGCCATGTTGGAATGGATGGAGCGGGTGTTGGACTTGAGGCCCCGGAGGCAGGACAGCACCAGGACAGTGAGCAGCAGGGCCAGCATGGACACAGACAGGGAGAAGTAGGTGACCAGGGCCAAGGTCTCCAGATCCCCCTCCAACTGTTCTCTCTGGGAGCTGTCCATCAGGACACCAAAGGTGCCCAGCCTCTGACACTGGCAACGCACGTGGGACGTGTTCCTGTATACTACGATGCAGTCCCTCACTGTCCAGCAACCTCCCACCTCCAACCTGTAGAGAGAGGGGGTGGGGTGAGAGAGACAGAGAGTGAGCATCAGAGTGAGAGTGAGAGTGAAAGAGAGAGAGAGAAGGGGCGGATAGGGGTAGAGAAAAGGTGGGAGAAAGTCAGGATGAAGAAAAGAGATGGGTTAAGTGAGAGAAAGATAACAGCATCAAACACACTACAACTCCCAGCGGACAGTATCTATTTCCCATAGAGCACAAGCCCCCTCAAGTCATGTAAAGCTCTACTCACGGGCTGCTGTGGTTCCACTGGACACACAGGGGTTTGCTGCGGTTGGTGGTCTCCAGCAGGCGGAACTCCAGCAGCAGGGGCGAGTCCAGCGGACCCCCAACAAACGTCTGGTTGTTGTAGATGGACACACTGACCACCGGAGAGTTCATCACTGGATGTCTGGGGAGTCTAAAGGAGAGGAGGAGTGACAGAGGAGAGAGGGGAGAGGGAGAGAGAGAATTTGATTTAGTAGGACGGACTTAATAGCCCTAACACTGTTTTATGGTCCACCAAACACAATTCCAATGCTGTGCTTTGAAAAGTCCAATGAAAACATAAATAAACAGTCATAAATACACACTCCTAGTAAACCAGATGTCATGAGAGAGACAGACACTGGAGGGCAGGCATATACAGTACACACACACCTGACTCCTCGTCGGTCAGTGTGGTACTTGGGGGGGAGGGCTGCTCCAAGGCTACGATAGATCAACATGATGACAATGGTGATAGGCGGCTCCAGTAGCGAAACAGAATGCCTGGCTGCAGCATAGTCTCCCGTCTGATTGGCCAACATACTGACAGGGGCAGGAGCTGTGTTCTGTGAAGCTGAAACTGGAACATGCACAAGGCATAAGAGGAGTGACAAAAGGTAGGTATGTGCATGTGCTTGTGTGTGTGTGTGTACAGTATGTGTGTTTGTGTGTTTCAGTGGCTGTCGTGTATGTGTGTGTTCTCCTTACGTTGGTGTCGTTGTGGCACCAGGGCAGCAGGGGGCAACACCACATGTGTGTGGGGGTCCCAGAGAGCCTGGCCGCGGAACAGAGGGCTGTGGTAGCGAGGGAAACGTCTGCGCACATGGGTGTGGTTCTCAACGCGGTCCAGGTTCATCACTGAAACACGAGCATACACACAGTCCATGACTCCAGGTTACACCACACAACATAACAAAAATAACCTGATGAACAATGTTGTTGGTTTACTCACTACTCAGCAATAAAACAAGTATTAAAGTCAACGTCGGTCATCTGTCATCAGTGTGTGGTTTTTACACTTGTTTTTGATATTTATATGTTCCTGCCAAAACCAACCCTGGATCTCTACATGCACTGCTGTGCATAGGGTTCTCTCCTTCGTTTTTACACAGGAAAAGGACTAGGGCTACACACTTGCATGGATTAACTACTTGACCAAATAAAGCAGGAACAACCACTCAATACAGAAAGGTGGACCTCATTTGACACAATGAACTGATCTCACTACATGAAGGGTAAGAGAGCAGATGGTTCTGTCCTGGGGGGGGGACTCACCGATGTTGGGGGCGACCAGAGCCACGGGGTTCAGGTAGGTGAGCTTCATGTTCTGGGCCAGGGTCTGGGCATACTGCTCCAGCAGATCAGCCAGCCCTCCTGCCCCTCCCTGGGCCTGGATCTGGGCCCGCCATAAACTTGCACTGCCTGGACCCAGCACTGCACTACAGCCCTGCAGAACATTCTGGAGACGGAAGGAGAGAGGGAGATTCAGTTCCTACACACACAATCTAATAAAACAGTGACTACATTTTCCAAACTCCAATAAAAGGTTTTACGAGCGTGTTGCCAGGCAACCCTCACCTCGTTGAAGTGTGCGTCCTGGGTGGCGGTCAGGCCGAAGCCCGTCTGCAGACTCTCGAAGGTCAACAGGCGGGACAGTAGCCGCTCGGCAATCTGGAGGTCATTGCCATAGAGACGGGGCGTGGCCTCGGTGACATCACGGAGCTGGTGGGCCAGTTTCTTCTCCACGATGGTGCTGAGCTCTGTCTCGTTCCGCTCAACCGACTCCAGCTATGCACACACACACACAAACACACACACACACACACACACACACACACACACACACACACACACACTATGTTAGACACCATTCCGTATTGTACAGTTCCAACCAGTATGAGCAATGGGGTAGTGGAGTATTCTTACTGCTGCATTGAGCTCCACAAAGGGAGGAGAGGTACAGTTGTAGAGATCCGGCTCCAGCCAGCCCCTCTCCACGTCACAGTGTCTGATAGCAGCACCTGGAGAGAACAGACACAGACACTAATACCTGTATAACACATCCACAACACTAAAAAGCAGCACAGGGGATACATTCAAACACAGATACTAGGTTTCAAAGGAATGGGGCGTTTATCTGCCTATAGTCAGTATAGATCATGAGTCTTCTAATGGGAGATGTTATCATCTTTCCTTCTTTGGAAGATTCAGGAAATATACAGTATACTGAACAAAAATATAAATGCAACAATTTCAAAGATTTTACTGAGTTACGGTTCATATAACTACAGAGAAAGTGTAGAGTGTTGAGGGACTGACCCACGGATCCTTTAGGACAGGGCACGGCTGCTGGCAGGTTGAACTTCGTCCTGGGCCACCAGATACCCAGGGTGATGGTCTTAGGACAGCCGTCATAGATGACTAACAGACAGAGAGAGAGAGAAACAGGGGGAAAAAGACTGTGTATGAATAAAAATAAAAACTGTGTATGAAGACAATGAAAATCTCATACTAGTTTGAGAGGAGAGAGGTTTGACAAGAGGGAGATGTTTTTTGAGAGAGAAAGAGTCTTACAGCAGGGAAAATAAGTGAATCAGAGAAGCGGGAGGCACAGAGAAGATGAGAGAGAAGACATGAGAGGAAAAGAGAAAGAGAAGATCACAGGTAGGAGGAGAGGAATCCCTCGGTCTCACCTTCGCAGCCCTTCAGTGTGACTTCAGCGAAGGGGTTGTCGCACATGTTGCACTGTCGACCAATCACACCAGCCCGACACTGGCACTGGCCACTCTCTGGGTCACATGACCGGGAGAAGGAGCCCACAGGGTAGCAGTCACACGGCAGGCAGGAGTCACTGCCCCGCAGGCGGTAGTGGAACTCCTGACACACACGGATATATACACAGAGATAGGTACACAGAGAGACAGACACAACAGAAACAAATATACACCCAAACACACGTAGACATAACATTCAGACCAAAGACAACCACATCCAAATACACAAAGAACAGACATAGCAAAGTCACATACATATACACGCAAACATTCACATATACAGGCATATACATGTACATAGACGCACACAGACAAACACACAAATGCTCACAAATCAACATGAAAAAGAGAGAGGGGAAGATGAAAGCAGACAGATTTACAGAAAAGAGAAGGATTTAGAGAGAAAAGGAGAGACGTACAGAGACATGGACAGACAAACACACAAAAATATTGTCAGGTGGGCATTAAGAAACACCAGTTTGTTAAATCTCATCTTAGAACAATTCAACATTTAAATTACAATACTCAATATAATACTATAATACTATACTGTGAGAAAACGGAGCTTCTGTACTGTCCTTGAAACAGGATTTAAAATGGGGTCACAGTGTGGAGGGTGGTATGAGGGATAAGGTGGGTCCGTTGGCATTAAGAGTGTTAAGGGTAATGGGGTTGCTCAGATTACAAGGTGAAGCTGCTGATAAATGCCTCGATAAGACAATGCCTGTTTGATAGCAGTGTCAGGTTAGGATCAGTATCAAGGATTAGGGTCACAAGCAGGGATTAGAAAACAGTAGGTAAGGGTGGTATACGGTGATGATAGGTCTGCTGAGGTATATAAGAGCATGGATCTGGGATCCCATGCCTGGGATTGCGATATGAGTTGATTAACGGTAAGAGTATTTACTGCTGATATGCGTGATTGTGCGCATGCTTGTGTGTGTGTGTGTGTGTGTGTGTGTGTGTGTGTGTGTGTGTGTGTGTGTGTGTGTGTGTGTGTGTGTGTGTGTGTGTGTGTGTGTGTGTGTGTGTGTGGTGGCGGGCAGGTCACCTTGCAATGGCAGTGGCCACTGGTCTTGTTGCAGTCGGGGTCGAATCCTTTACTGGTGTTACAGTGGCAGGGCCCACATGTTGGAGAGCCCCACCAACCACGTGGACACTGGTGGTCAATCCTACACAGGCACGCACGCACGCACACACGCCCACACACACACACACACAGTGAAACACACGCACACACACGTTAAAAGTGGTAGTTCTCTCAATTTCAGTCCCTGTCTGCTATATAGGCCACAGTACCTAGATCAAAGGGAAATTAGGAAGTGACAAATCTGTGAGACCTAAAGCTGGGAGGGATTTCACATTGGGGTGGGGTGACACCTGGGTCACATATATACACTGTGTTTTATCATCACAGAGAAACTTAAGTCTCCTCTCATCCTCTCCTGGGGATTAGGGCATATCTGCTGAAAAACAAGGACAACAAAATCCACATTGACAGATAGACAGAGCAGAGCACTGTAACACTGCTGTCTCACCCCAGTCTCAGGCACTGCTATGGTGTACTGTTACTAACATTAGAAACACACACAGACATTTGGGACTCAGTCATCTGAAGTTGATCTGTAGTTCTAGTGTTTACTGACCTGTCTCCCTAGTCACAGATGGACAGTATGTTAATAAGGTTCATGTATTTAAAGTTGATGTAAAGTTGACACACTGACCTGTGCTGACAGTATTGCCCATAGTAGTTGATCTATGGTTGATCGACAGTAGATGTAAAGTTGAAAGTCTAACCTGTGCTGACAGTACTGGCCATAGTGGTTGTCTCCACAGTCACAGATGTATCCGTGTGATGAGCTGGGCTTCCTGTGGCACTTGGCTTCATTCTCACACGGGTTCAGCTGGCACGCTTCTATACAGCCCTTACCATAGAAACCTACAAAACACACACACAGTCATTACCATGGGAACCTACAACACATGTACACAGTCATTACCATGGGAACCTACAACACGTGCACACAGTCATTACCATGGGAACCTACAACACGTGCACACAGTCATTACCATGGGAACCTACAACACGTGCACGCACACGTGTTAGATCACACATGCACAATTTGATATAAAAAGGGAGTGGCTCCTAATCCGTGACTGGATCTTTTATTTCTGAGGCTTCATATCTGTGAGTGCGCTAATTCTCACAGTATCTCAAGAGAATTTGGGACTTAGATACATAGCTAGTTAAATAAGAGTTAAAAGGCAAAAAGATGATATTCGCAATGTCACTAAGCAAAAAAACTACCAAAACAGCAATAGCCACTACAATGTCAAAACATGAGTTCAGTACCATTTGCTTGATTTTATGGACCCACGACTATGGTGTATCAACATTAGCATGCTAACGACGCTATAAAATGTTGTTTTTATAACTAACCCTCACTGTTCTATACTAAAAAAATATAAATGCATGTTTCACCAGCTGAAATAAAATATCCCAGAAATGTTCTATACTCACAAAAATATTATTTCTCTCCAATGTTCCATACTCACAAAAATATTATTTCTCTCCAATGTTCCATACTCACAAAAATATTATTTCTCTCAAATGTTCCATACTCACAAAAATATTATTTCTCTCAAATATTCCATACTAACAAACAGATTATTTATCTCCAATGTCCCATACTCACAGAAAGATTATTTCTCTCAAATGTTCCATACTCACAAAAATATTATTTCTCTCAAATATTGTGCACAAATTTGTTTGCATCCCTTTTAGTGAGCATTTCTCCTTTGCCAAGATAATCCATCCACCTGTAAGGTGTGGCATATCAAGAACCTGATTAAACAGCATGATCATTACACAGGTGCACCTTGAGCTGGGGACAATAAAATGCCACTCTAAAATGTGCATTTTTGTCACACAGCACAATGCAGATGTCTCAAGTTTTGAGGGAGCGTGCAATTGGCATGCTGACTGCAGGAATGTCCACCAGAGCTGTTGCCAGAGAATTGAATGTTAATTTCTCTACCATAAGAATTTGGCAGTAAGTCCAACTGGCCTCACAACAGCAGACCACGTGTAAGCACACCAGCCCAGGACCTCCACATCTGGCTTCTTCACCTGCAGGATTGTCTGAGACCAGCCATCCTGATGAAACTGTGGGTTTGCACATCCTAAGACTTTTTGCACAAACTGTCAGAAACATCTCAGACCAGAGTCTTGACCTGACTGCAGTTCGGAATCGTAACCGACTTCAGTGGGCAAATGCTCACCTTCGACAGCCACTGTCACACCGGAGAAGTGTGCTCTTCACGGATTAATCCCGGTCTCAACTGTAACGGGCAGATGCCAAACAGTGTGTATGACGTTGTGTGGGCAAGCGGTTTGCTGATATCAACGTTGTGAACAGAGTGCTCCATGGTGGCGGTGGGGTTATGGTATGCGCAGGCATAAGCTACAAACAACGAACACAACTGAATTTTATCGATGACAATTTGAATGCACAGAGATACTGTGACGTGGTCCTGAGGCTCATTGTCGTGCCATTCATCTGCCTCCATCACTTCATGTTTCAGCATGAAATGCAAGGCCCCATGTCGCAACGATCTGTACACAATTCCTGGAAGCTGAAAATGTCCCATTACTTCCATGGCCTGTACACTCACCAGACATGTTACCCGTTGAGTATGTTTGGGATGCTCTGGGTCGACGTGTACAACGGTGTGTTCCAATTCCTGCCAATATCCAGCAACTTCACACAGCCATCAAAGAGGAGTGGGACAACATTCCACAGTCAACAGCCTGATCAATTATATTTGAAGGAGATGTGTCACGCTGTATGAGGCAAATGGTGGACACATACTGACTGGTTTTCTTATCCACGCCCCTACCCTTTTTTTTAAGGTACAGTATCTGTGACTAACAGATGCATATCTGTATTCCCAGTCATGTCAAATCCATAGATTAAGGCCTAATGAATGTATTTCAATTGAATTATTTCCTTATATGAAATGTAAAAAAATTAAATGGTTGCGTTAATATCTTTTTCATACATTTTTTACACTAGTGTTAGCTTGCTAGCTAGCCAGCATTAGCTACCTAGCTAGCAAGCTCTAGTCTAGTCCAATGGAAATCGATGCAACCCTGCTGGCTACATGGCTAGCTAGATGACCAGTGGGGACAGTGAAGTTCATATGATATTCAAGCCTCTAATAAGTGCCATCGTGCAGAATAAACAAAGAAAATACTGTTTGATGAGCTAGCTAAGTTAGCTAGCAAGGTATACCTGTTATCAAAGAGGATGCTAGCTAGCTTTGCATGCATGGCAGGACCAGTGTTGTCAAAGACGGTAGAGACCGCCTCTGGTGCTGTCAATATTACAACCAGGACGGACTGTTCTATGGTATGCAAAAGTGCCGGCACATACACAGATGCAGCTCTCATGCATTGCAATGATATTTTATTATCTGTAGTTAATCATAGTCAATACACATAAATTAACATAGCTATGAGTGAGCATGTTGTAAACTGTAAAGTATCTAGCTCGATGTGTCATCGCAAACTATCTTGCTATTGCATAAAAAAGTGCATACGACAAAATATATCTCACTACGTTGCCTATTTAGTCAACAACTTCTCTGACATTTGACTCGTAGTTCTTGAACAGGAAAGAAGTGGAGACAGTTTTTAGTGACCTACCAGATCACAACAAACAGAACAGCGAGGGGGAGATAAAAATGATGGTTAGGGAGAAATCAACCATATCACCACTAGGTATCATCGTATCCCCAAGAATCAAATTGATTTCAACAGTACTTGATGTAGAGTCCACTAGCTTGCTACACTAGTGTAACATGTCTATTGCATATGATTTGTATATAAACATATTTGGGACATTTTGGAAAACACATATGGATCTCTTAGGAGCACATACATCTATGTATTTTCTCTGTAAACTGATTAGAAAACTGACTCACATTTCTGGGGTGAGGTGGGGCTAACTAAATGAGAAATGGCAATCCAGGAGAAATGTAAATACTGCATCCTTTGTTGTATCAACTGCCTTCTTACACTAAGATCAAATCAAATGTTATTTGTCACATGCGCTGAATACAACAGGTGTAGACCTTACAGAGAAATGCTTACTTACAAGCCCTTCACCAACAATGCAGTTTAAAGAAAATTAAGTAAAAAATAACATAATTAAAGAGCAGCAGTAAAATAACAGTAGTGAGGCTTTATACAGGGGATACCGGTACAGAGTCAATGTGCGGGGGCACAGGTTAGTCGAGGTAATTGAGGTAATATGTACATGTAGTTAGAGTTAAAGTGACTATGCATAGATAATAAACAGAGAGTAGCAGCAGCAGAAAAGAAAGGGGGGGAACAAATAGTCTGGGTAGCCACTTGATTAGCTGTTCAGGAGTCTTATGGCTTGGGGGTAGAAGCTGTTAAGAAGCCTTTTGGACCTAGACTTGGCGCTCCGGTACCGCTTGGCGTGCGGTAGCAGAGAAAACAGTCTATGACTAGGGTGGCTGGAGTCTTTGACAATTTTTAGGGCCTTCCTCTGACACCGCCTGGTATAGAGGTCCTGGATGGCAGGAAGCTTGTTGACCTGTTTAAAGGTCTAACTCACATCGGCTACGGAGAGCGTGCCTACACAGTCGTCCGGAACAGCTGATGCTCTCATGCATGCTTCAGTGTTGCTTGCCTCGAAGCGAGCATAGAAGTAATTTAGCTCATCCGGTAGGCTCATGTCGCTGGGCAGCTCGCGGCTGTGGTCCCTTTGTAGTCTGTAATAGTTTGCAAGTCATGCCACATCCGACGAGGGTTGGAGCCGGTGTAATACGATTCAATCTCAGTCCTGTATTGACGCTTTGCCTGTTTGATGGTTCGTCGGAGGGCATAGCGGGATTTCTTATTAGCGTCCGGGTTAGAGTCCCGCTCCTTGAAAGCGGCAACTCTACCCTTTAGCTCGGTGCTGATGTTGCCTGTAATCCATGGCTTCTGGTTGGGGTATGTACGTACAGTCACTGTAGGGACAACGTCATCGATGCACTTATTGATTAAGCCAGTGACTGATGTGGTGTACTCACCAATGCCATCGAAAGTATCCCAGAACGTATTCCAGTCTGTGCTAGCTAAACAGATGGGAGGTGCAACCAAGCTTACATGAAACCATTCATGAAGACAAATGATCTGAAGTACGTAGGCCCCTACCTGCTGAGTATAAAAAATAAAGATAACTATAGAATCACACAGTACTGATGAAAATCTAGTGCATTTGATCTGGGTATAGGAGGACGTCTAGTGGTCACCGGGTTTTTCATCCTCAGTCACAAGCTATCATAATGTGTATCGCCCCTTCACAAGCTTGATGTTGGGTCCCCTTTCCTATGGACAAAAAACAACTAGAGATTTTACACACTATTGTGGAATGCAGTGATATATATTTGATGCAGGTATTTACTTTGCAAGATGTATTGTCATTGATGAGAACAAAATATAATTGTATGAGCTATGCATTTGTGTACTGGCATTTTTGTACCCCTCTGCTGCAGACTGAGAGCAGCCTGGTCTAGCTAGATAAATGAGGCAGTCCAGTTTCAGAGAGGCAGTCCATTCTGCATTCCTTCTTGACTTCGATACAATGTGTCGTCATGCATTTGTGCATACACACTGGTAAATGTCATAGCTATCACGCTAGCTGACTTAGTTAGCTCATCAACCAGTATTTTATTTGCCATTTCTGCACGATGGTACTTATAAATTAAATTCTTGAATCACATTAGGGCCCTCACTGTCACCACTGCTGGTCATCTAGCTAGCCACATAGCCAGCATCGGTTTACACCTACTAGAGCTGGTTAGCTAAGAAGCTAACGCTAGCTAGCTAACGCAAGCTGATTATCATGTAGCATGCTGACTAGCGTCGCTAGCATGCTAATGTCGATGCACCACGATGTCGTGGGACTGCAAAATCAAGCAAATGTTACTGAACTTATGACAAAATCATGTTTCCACATTGTGGTGGCTATTGCTGTTTTGGTTGTTTGTTTTTTCTTTAGTGACATTGCGAATATAATCTTTTAGGCATTTACCTCTGATTTAACTACCGGTGTGTATCTAATCTGGTTTTGGCATGAGAAAATGAGTGAAGTTCCAATTTCCCAGAGAATTTGCAAACTCAACGATACAGAGCTTCAGAAATAAAAGTTCTGGTCACGGATTAGGAGCCACTACCAATAAAAAAAACTGTCCATTGAAACCTAAAACAAAAGCAAAGATTTGGACATACAGTTGAAGTCAGAAGTTTACATACACTTAGGTTGGAGTTATTAAAAGTTGTTTTTCAACCAGTCCACAAATTTCTTGTTAACAAAATATAGTTTTGGCAAGTCGGTTAGGACATCTACTTTGTGCATGACACAAGTCATTTTTCCAACAATTGTTTACAGACAGATTATTTCACTTATAATTCACTGTATTACAATTCCAGTGGGTCAGAAGTTTACATACACTAAGTTGACTGTGCCTTTAAACAGCTTGGAAAATTCCAGAAAATGATGTCATGACTTTAGAAGCTTCTGATAGGCTAATTGACATCATTTGAGTCAATTGGAGGTGTACCTGTGGTACAGGCAAGGCCTACCTTGCCTCTTTGCTTGACGTCATGGGAAAATCAAAAGAAATCAGCCAAGACCTCAGAAAACAAACTGTAGACCTCCACAAGTCTGGTTCATCCTTGGGAGCAATTTCCAAATGCCTGAAGGTACTACGTTCATCTGTACAAACAATAGTATGCAAGTATAAACACCATGGGACCACGCAGCCGTCATACCGCTCAGGAAGGAGACGCGTTCTGTCTCCTAGAGATCAACGTAATTCGGTGCGAAAAGTGCAAATCAATCCCAGAACAACAGCAAGGGACCTTGTTAAGATGCTGGAGGAAATAGGTACAAAAGTACAATAAAAAGAGTCCTATATCGACATAACCTGAAAGGCCGCTCAGCAAGGAAGAAGCCACTGCTCCAAAACCGCCATAAAAAAGCCTGACTACGGTTTGCAACTGCACATGGGGATAAAGATTGTACTTTTTGGAGAAATGTCCTCTGGTCTGATGAAACAAAAATATAACTGTTTGGCCATAATGACCATCATTATGTTTGGAGGAAAAAGGGGGATGCTTGCAAGCCGAAGAACACCATCCCAACCGTGAAGCCTGGGGGTGGCAGCATCATGTTGTGGGGGTGCTTCGAAGCAGGTGGAACTGGTGCACTTCACAAAATAGATGGCATCTTGAGGAAAGGAAAACTATGTGGATATATTGAAGCAATATCTCAAGACATCAGTCAGTCAGGAAGTTAAAGCTGGGTCACAAATGGGTTTTCCAAATGGACAATGACCCAAAGCATACTTCCAGTTGTGACAAAGTTGTGGCAAAATGGCTTAAGGACAACAAAGTCAATGTATTGGAGTGGCCATCACAAAGCCCTGACCTCAATCCTATAGAAAATTTGTGGGCAGAATTGAAAAAGCGTGTGCGAGCAAGGAGGCCTACAAACCTGACTCGGTTACACCAGCTCTGTCAGGAGGAATGGGCCAACATTCACCCAACTTATTGTAGGAAGCTTGTGGAAGGCTACCCAAAACGTTTGACCGAAGTTACACAATTTAAAGGCAATGCTACCAAATACTAATTGAGTGTATGTAAACTTCTGACCCACTGGGAATGTGATCCTAACTGACCGAAGAGAGGGAATTTTTACTAGGATTAAATGTCAGGAATTGTGAAAAACTAAGTTTAAATGTATTTGGCTAAGGTGTATGTAAACTTCCAACTTCAACTGTTTGTGCATTAATACATACTACACACAAAAACGCTTTTAGCATAGAGCTGTTCACACAAGATACATAGGCCGCTATTCAATCCTATCGCAGGTTCTAGGAATTGCGGCTTTTAAAGGCAATGTGTTTGTGGAGAACCAATTCATGGTAAATGCTGCAAATGTTGGCTCAATTGGAAATGGCCTTTTATTAAAAAGCGAAGTGCCTATAACATAGCCCTCAGTCACTATAAAAACCTATGCATAACACCATAGAGCCCTACTGTCCACACACATACGATATTTGTGTATCAAAGAAATCCATATAAAACTACAGCCTCCTAGAGCTCTTCTCACAAACACCGTTTTCATCAGAAAAAACAAAGCTTCATGTTGAATTGTTCTCACATAGTTTTCTTTAGCGAAACGAGTTTAAAATAATCTCCCTATAGAACCAGGTGAGTGCTGTGAACCTCTTTCTGTGAACAGCTCTTACAAAAGTCCCTCACAAAGGATCCTGCACCTATTAAATGTGTCCTTGCATTCACAATATAAGGATATATGTCACTATAGATTCCTACACATAATAGCCCTCACCATGGAAACTGACAAAGACAGAGATGTTGGCCTTGACTGCATACAAATGCACACAATGACACCATCCTTGCCGTGGCAAGCTGCATGTTGGGAAATTAACATACACTATATATACAAAAGTATGTGCACACCCCTCCAAATTAGTGGATTCGGCTATTTCAGCTACAAGGTGTGTAAAATCGAGCACACAATCATAAAATCTCAATAGACACACATTGCCAGTAGAATGGCCTTACTGAAGAGCTCAGTGACTTTCAACGTGGCACCGTCACAGGATGCCACCTTTCCAACAAGTCAGTTCATCAAATTTCTGCCCTGCTAGAGCTGCCCTGGTCAACTGTAAGTGCTGTTATTGTGAAGTGGAAACGTCTTGGAGCAACAACGGCTCAGCCGCAAAGTGGTAGGCCACACAAGCTCACAGAACTGGACCGCCGAGTGCTGAAGCGTGTAGCCTTTAAAAATTGTCTGTCCAACACTCACTACTGAGTTTCAATCTGTTTCTGGAAGCAATGTCAGCACAAGAACTGTTCGTCACGAAATGGGTTTCCATGTCCGAGCAGCAGCACACAAGCCTAAGATCACCATGCGCAATGCCAAGCGTCGGTTGGAGTGGTGTAAAGCGCGCCGCTATTGGACTCTGGAGCAGTGGAAACGCGTTCTCTGGAGTGATGAATCACACTTCACCATCTGGCAGTGACGGATGAATCTGGGTTTGGCGCATCCCAGGAGAATCCTACCTGCCTGAATGCCAACTGTAAAGTTTGGTGGAGGAGGAATAATGGTCTGGGGCTGTTTTTCATGGTTCAGGCTAGGCCCCTTAATTCCAGTGGAGGGAAATCTTAATGCTACAGAATACAATTACATTCTAGACAAATCTATGCTTCCAACTTTGTGGCAACAGTTTGGTGAAGGCCCTTTCCTGTTTCAGCATGACAATTCCCCCGTGCATAAAGCGAGGTCCATACAGAAATGGTTTGTTGATATCGGTGTGGAAGAACTTGACTGGCCTGCACAGAGCCCTGACCTTAACCCCATCGATCACTTTTGGGATGAATTGGAACGCCGACTGCGAGCTCTGGGTCGATTCAACTGAAATCTATCAGAACTAACCCTATTTCATTTTCATTGCAGCTAATTATCCTGTGCATGCTAAAAAGCAAACAGGCGAACACAAACAAATACAGCCCCACACTGACAGCAGATGTCCTCATGTCAGTGCCCTGTCGTGCGGTGCCCTATGTGTATGTGCAGTATGTGTGTCTGTATAGTATATAGTGTGTGAACAGAGCTGTAACTCTCTCGTGCGTGAGAAAGCCCTGAAGCTAATTCAGCACTGGAGTACTCACAGCCAAAGATGAGAGGGAATTATTCAGAGCACTTCCGAGTGGCGTTATGAAACTTTGATTGGTCTCCTCCTGACGCTCATTGGCCAGCTCCATATGTACTGTAATGCTCATTGTGCTGATGAAAGCCAACACCGTGGTAATGAAGCGCTGCTACACTATGCTAATAGGGAGAGGTGTTTGTTGTAGATGGTGCTGAAGGGATGTCAGCCTCTGTATTTCCTCTCCTCCCCCCGCGGTGCTCACCGCTTCCTCTCTCCTTCTTTTTTCACTCTTTCTCCATCACACCTCTCAAACTTTCTTTCTCTTTATAGTCACCTCACCTGATAGTTTTGTATAATTTGCCAACAGAGAAATAAACATAGGTCTTTTTGCAAATGCTAAATGCCTGCACATATACACACACACACATCTGCTGACTCACAAACACACAAATACATATTCTCTCTCTTGCAGTATCTTACCTGGTTCGCACAGACAGGTGTGGCGTTCCCAATTGTCACAACAGCGGCTGTGGGGCGGGCAGGAGGAAGAGACACAGGGGTTGCCAACGCTACAGCCCGTCTCCACTTTGACAGCCCTGGAGGGGCGGGGCAGGGGCGTGGCATCTGGTCGCACCCCCAAACGAACCCCCTAAAACATAGACGAAATAGGTGTCAAATACAGTCTCATAAGAACATAGACCAATATACCATACATAGACCAATATACCATACACAGACCAATATACCATACACAGACCAATATACCATACATAGCATACAGTCGTGGCCAAAATTTTGAGAATGACACATTATAAAATAATAATTAATTTCCACAAACTTTGCTGCTTCAGTGTCTTTAGATATTTTTGTCAGATGTTACTATGGAATACTGAAGTATAAATACAAGCATTTCATAAGTGTCAAAGGCTTTTATTGACAATTACATCAAGTTGATGCAAAGAGTCAATATTTGCAGTGTTGACCCTTCTTTTTCAAGACCTCTGCAATCCTCCCTGGTATGCTGTCAATTAACTTCTGGGCCACATCCTGACTGATGGCAGCCCATTCTTGCATAATCAATGCTTGGAGTTTGTCAGAATTTGTGGGGTTTTGTTTGTCCACCCACCTCTTGAGGATTGACCACAAGTTCTCAATGGGATTAAGGTCTGGGGAGTTTCCTGGCCATGGACCCAAAATATTGATGTTTTGTTCCCCGAGCCACTTAGTTATCACTTTTGCCTTATGGCAAGGTGCTCCATCATGCTGGAAAAGGCATTGTTTGTCACCAAACTGTTCCTGGATGGTTGGGAGAAGTTGCTCTCAGAGGATGTGTTGGTACCATTCTTAATTCATGGCTGTGTTCTTAGGAAAAATTGTGAGTGAGCCCACTCCCTTGGCTGAGAAGCAACCCCACACATGAATGGTCTGGTATGGTAGCGCTCACCTTGTCTTCTCCGGACAAGCTTTTTTCCGGATTCCCCAAACAATCGGAAAGGGGATTCATCAGAGAAAATGACTTTACCCCAGTCCTCAGCAGTCCAATCCCTGTACCTTTTGCAGAATATCAGTCTGTCCCTGGTGTTTTTCCTGGAGAGAATTGGCTTCTTTGCTGCCCTTCTTGACACCAGGCCATCCTCAAAGTCTTCGCCTCACTGTGCGTGCAGATGCACTCACACCTTCCTGCTGCCATTCCTGAGCAAGCTCTGTACTGGTGGTGCCCCGATCCCACAGCTGAATCAACTTTAGGAGACGGTCCTGGCGCTTGCTGGACTTTCTTGGGTGCCCTGAAACCTTCTTCACAACAATTGAATCGCTCTCCTTGAAGTTCTTGATGATCCGATAAATGGTTGATTTAGGTGCAATCTTACTGGCAGCAATATCCTTGCCTGTGAAGCCCTTTTTGTGCAAAACAATGATGACGGCACGTGTTTCCTTGCAGGTAACCATGATTGACTGAGGAAGAACAATGATTCCAAGCACCACCCTCCTTTTGAAGCTTCCAGTCTGTTATTCGAACTCAATCAGCATGACAGAGTGATCTCCAGCCTTGTCCTCGTCAACACTCACATCTGTGTTAACGAGAGAATCACTGACATGATGTCAGCTGGTCCTTTTGTGGCAGGGCTGAAATGCAGTGGAAATGTTTTTGGGGGATTCAGTTAATTTGCATGGCAAAGAGGGACTTTGCAATTAATTGCAATTCATCTGATCACTCTTCATAACATTCTGGAGTATATGCAAATTGCCATCATACAAACTGAGGCAGCCGACTTTGTGAAAATTAATATTTGTGTCATTCTCAAAACTTTTGGCCACGACTGTACATGCTGACACACAAAGTCTATAAGAGTCCCAGAAAGAATAATGGGCATCGGTTAAGATACAGTTGCCATTGTGATCGAACCCTTACCTGGATGCAGCCCCGTATCCCGTTCTGCACCTCCCCCAAGCCCAGGACTCCGCCCACATGGAGGTGTTTCACTTTCAGCCCATGGATCTCATTCCCCACTATCACTGTGCCCTGAGAGAGAGAGGGAAGAAATAGAGAGAGACTAAATAGATTACACTTAAAAATGTGTCATTTTAGCCAGTTAACAGACGCTGTTATTCGGAATGACTTCAGTGCATTCAAATAGATGGAGTTAGAGAAAGAGAGGGGGAAGAGTGAATATGTGAAAGAACAGAACAGAATAGATAGAAAGAAAGAGTTAGACAGGTTTAGGGAGAGAAAGAGTGAGAGACACAAAAATATTTCAATGAAAGCAAGTGAACAAGAAGGATACAGGAGAGACCATGAAAGAGCATAACAAGACAGTGTGTGGTGCTACATGGCTGGAGTGAATTTTTACAAACACAGGTTTTAACACCAGCAGTGGGCAGACATTACACTGGCTTTAGGATTGGATATTGGGATTAACAACCTACAGGATTACAGGGCCAATTAGAGGTTATGATTTGCATTGAGACGTCTGCACTGCTGAGTGATATGGGGGTTTAGTGGGTCACTGGTCATTCTGGTCACGACCTTAATGTGTCTCTCCGGGTAAAAGTCACCTTTAGGTACAGATCTAGGATCAGTTTACGCCTCGACAATCATAGCCTAATCAATTAAGGGAAGAAACGCAAATCTGACTTTAAATCAGTGTGTATGGACAATTTGTGACTCTCACCTGGAAGAGGCCAAAGTCGAGGCGGACGGTAGCCACGTAGCGCGTCTCCCTCCCGCTGCGGACGTCTCGGAGCTCCAGCTGCAGGTCGTGCCAGCGCCCGTCGCTCACCTGCACCTGGTCCAGACGCAGACGCACCGGCAGCGTCGACCCCTTGGTCACCGAGAACACCAGCTGACCACTCACCAGCTGCAACAGAGACACGTGTAAATAATCCACAGAGTAATCCACACAAATATGGTTTGGAATCCCCCTGTAGGTTGCTATTACTCCAACATAAATGGACACATTTCCAAAGACAGACGGACATATAGACACAGATAAACTAGTGCAGGTTAGGTAGCACAGGTAAGTGTAGATGTATGTGTGTACAGACCTGGAAGACCAGGCTGGTGTACTGTCCGGCCTGTGCCTGCAGCAGGGTGCCCTCCCTGGCCCGCGTCCTAAACACCAGCCCCAGGTACCAAGGTGTGGAGATGGTCACGTCATTCTTCAGGTCCCACCAGAGGGCACTGTTTCCCAGGAAACGATGTGGGTGGGGCATCACTGTAGGGGGGCAGGGAGAATAGGTCAGTGAGGTTAGTATGAGGTGTGTGTATACGTCCGTTTATAAAGGAGTGAGAAAAGCCTATGTTTACTGGACAGGTATGTCAGTGCTTATCTTACCATGGCTGCAGTCCTTCCCTCCAAACCCTAGGGGGCAGTCACATGAGAAGGTCTCCCAGCTGACACGACACGTTCCTCCGTTCTGACATGGGTCGGAGTTACAGAAGGGCAGCTTGGCACTACATCCTATCAGAACCAGAGAAAATCATTACATCTGTGTTAACAAACTCAATCAACTTAGCGGTTAGTGGTTTCTATTGACAACACAAACACAGACAGGTATGCTAAAGATGCTTTGTGTCAAGTCTACAAAACCTGTGCACTGTGTTCACAAAATATTATACTTTTGGGAACAGAAAACTGTATTGAGATTGAATTTTTCATAGATGAGAAAATATGTAGAACGTCAGCCCAGTTTCATCTCGCTCCATCTTCTCCATTTGCTGGCCACTGTACTTCCTCTCATCACCATATTTGGTGGTGAGTGAGTGGAAGTTCCAACTGGATTTTTACCCCCAGTAAAGTATCTGAGTTCCCACTTGTATCTGTGAGTATGCTATACAGACCAGGTAGGGTTCCATTGTTAGCGATGTATCCCGCCAGGTCCAAAGGTCTGTTGTCGATGTGGAGGTCTTTCATACAGCCAATAAACTCCCGGGTGTGAAACGGGAAATGATCAGGCATGTTGGGCACTCCGCCCAAAAACAAGGGACCGGTGAGATCCAGAGATCTGAGAAGGGCGGAGAGAGAGGGAGAGAGAGAAAGCAGAGGGATAGAGAGAGAAGGTAGAGGGATAGAGAGAGAAGGCAGAGGGATAGAGAGAGAAGGTAGAGGGGTAGAGAGAGAAGGCAGAGGGATAGAGAGAAGGCAGAGGGATAGAGAGAGAAGGCAGAGGGAGAGAAGGCAGAGGGATAGAGAGAGAAGGCAGAGGGAGAGAAGGCAGAGGGATAGAGAGAGAAGGAGGATGGAAGAGAGGAGCACAACACTAGTAGATGTTGTCCTTGTCCTTTGCCCTTGTACTTTCCTCAGCGCTTACAGACCACAGCAGCAGTGGTGAGTGACTTGTCAAGTCCAGACAACATTGCCAGGCTTAAGTGGCAATGCTGAGGGTTTAACCCTGACACTGACTTGCACGTGACGTGCACGTGTGTGTGTGTGTGTGTGTGTGTGTGTGTGTGTGTGTGTGTGTGTGTGTGTGTGTGTGTGTGTGTGTGTGTGTGTGTGTGTGTGTGTGTGTGTGTGTGTGTGTGTGTGTGTGTGTGTGTGTGTGTGTGTGTGTGTGAGAGAGAGATAGAGAGATGGAGAGATGGAGAGACTTACTTCTTGGAGCTGGTCTGCTTGCCCTGAGCAGCACAGCTGTAGTTGCCGAGCTGTGTTCCGAAGCGTAGCGACACTGCTGTGTCACAGTCGTCCACGCTGACCACCGCCACCTTCTCATCAGATGGACCCTGGGCCTCCCCACTCACACTGCGCTTGGGCTGGGGCAGACACAGGGACAGTCAAATTTAACACACACACATACAAACAGTACACACACAGTACACACACAGAACACACAGAATACACCAAAACACCTTGCTGTACTCTTGCTGCTTGTGCTGCTACAAAGACAGAGAGTAAAATGCAGTACACACACAGTGGACTATCAGAGAGAGGGAAGAATATGTGACATAGAAAGAAACACTGACACTGCAAATGGGCTAAGAGGGCAGGGGAACTCACAGCCACACTCACAGAGAGTGAAAGACAAACCTGTACACACAGCCATACCGTACTCACACTGTGCGAGGGCTGAGAAAAATGTAGAAGGGGAGAAAATTCTAACAAATGCATGGTATGTGCAGATATTAAGGGTTACACACATACACACACACACACACACAGGGACTCGCCTTGTTGTAGTAGTGGATGTGGACAGTGTGCCAGTTTCCATCGGCCACGCCCCCAGGTAGAAAGGGGCTCACCTGAGTGGACAATTCACCTGGGGACAGACAGGTCAGAGGTCACACTCAAAACCAGGGTTTTGCCTACCATTGTATAGGCGGGGCACACCTACAAAGCCATACACATACAGATACAGATCGACACATACCTGTGGAGTACTTGAGCACCACCTGTCCCTCTAGGATCTCCAGAGTCAGGAAGTCGTGTTTCTCATTGAAGCGTCCGTTGTAGAAGAGGAGGCCACTGTTCTCCAGAGTGGCAAAACTGTAATACAACCCACAACCATGTTAGAGCGCTGTGAGTAACCCCACCATCACACACACGGTACAGGAGATGCTCTGTACATAGTACAGGATAAGCTGTAGGGTTCACTGCAAATCTCTAATGCAAGTGTACATGAGTATATAGGACATTGTGGTATATAATAAATAAAAGATCTATGCCTGCTGAGAGAGGCTGGGACGGATCACGTCATGTGTCTTAAAGCTAATGTACCTCTGAGTCACGGGATTTAGTTAGACCTGAGATCACATGTGTGACCACTTCACCCTAGCAATCACGTCTGACCAATCAGAACACACCAAGGGGCCACACCAGGTCCCAAGTTGGGCCTCTAGGAGTGGGGGAGGGGACAAAGAGAACAGGATAGAGGGTAAAATATAAAAAATAAATGACATGACACATGAAAGAAAGAGCAGGAAATTGAGAAAGGGTCTAAAAAGAAAGATTGAAAGAGAGAGCGAGAGAGAAAGAGAGAAAAAGAGAGAGTGAGAGAAAATAAAGACAAAAAGAAAAAGAAAGTCAGTACTCACGTGAGAGAAATGGAGAGGTGGAATCTCTGGCGGAGGCCTCGGAACATGATAAATGATTTGGGGGGGAAGGAGCGTGCAGTGACAGCGCAGTAGGGCCGCTCGTACCCTCCTGCGGGGCACTCACAGCGGAACCCCCCTCCAGACAGCTCCCTGCACGTCCCCCCATTCCTACACACCCCCGGGACACAGCGGCCCTGACGCCTGTCCCACTCACACCGCTCGCCTGGGAAGGAGAGGGGATGCAGCATGTTACTGTACACATACAGTACCAGTCCAAAGTTTGGACACACCTACTCATTCAAGGGTTCATTTTTATTTTTTTATGATTTTCTACATTGTAGAATAATAGTGAAGACATCACAACTATGAAATAACACATATGGAATCATGTAGTAACCAAAAAAGTGTCAAAACAATCAAAATATATTTTAGATTCTTCAAAGTAGCCGTCCTTTGCCTTGATGACAGCTTTGCACACTCTGCATTTTCTCAACCAGTTTCATGAGGTAGTCACCTGGAATGCATTTCAATTAACAGGTGTGCCTTGTTAATTTGTGGAATTTCTTTCCTTCTTAATGTGTTTTAGCCAATCAGTTGTGTTGTGACAAGGTAGGGGTGGTATACAGAAGATAGCCCTATTTGGTAAAAGATCAAGTCCATACTATGGCAAGAACAGCTCAAATAAGCAAAGAGAAACAACAATCCATCATTACTTTAAGACAAAAAGGTCAGTCAATGCTGAAAATTTCAAGATCTTTGAAAGTTTCTTCAAGTGCAGTCGCAAAAACCATGAAGCGCTATAATGAAACTGGCTCTCATGAGGACCGGCACAGGAAAGGAAGACCCAGAGTTATCTCTGCTGCAGAGGATAAGTTCATTAGAGTTACCAGCCTCAAAAATTGCAGCCCAAATAAATGCTTCACAGAGTTCAAGTAACAGACACATCTCAACATCAACTGTTCAGAGGGGACGGCATGAATCAGGCCTTCATGGTAGAATTGCTGCAAAGAAACCACTACTAAAAGGACACCAATAAGAAGAAGAGATGTGCTTAGGCCAAGAAACACGAGCAATGGACATTAGACCGGTGGAAATCTGTCCTTTCGCTCTGATGAGTCCAAATGTGAGATTTTTGGTTCCAACCACCGTGTCTTTGTGAGACGCAGAGTAGGTGAACGGATGATATCCGCATGTGTGGTTCCCACCGTGAAGCATGGAGGAGGAGGTGTGATAGTGTAGAGGTGCTTTGCTGGTGACACTGTCTGTGATTTATTTCACATTTCGAATTCAAGGCACACTTAACCACCATGGCTACCACAGCATTCTGCAGCGATATGCCATCCCATCTGGTTTGCGCTTAGTGGGACAACCATTTGTTTTTCAACAGGACAATGACCCAACACACCTCCAGGCTGTTTAACTTCTTATGGCTGGGGGCAGTATTTAGTAGCTTGGATGAATAAGGTGCCCAGAGTAAACTGCCTGCTACTCAGTCCCAGAAGCTAAGATATGCATATTATTGGTAGATTTGGGTAGAAAAAACTCGGAAGTTTCTAAAACTGTTTGAATGATGTCTGTGAGTATAACAGAACTCATATGGCAGGCAAAAACCTGAGAAAAAATCCAACCAGGAAGTGGGAAATCTGAGGTTTGTAGGTTTGCCTATCCAATATACAGTGTCTTTGGGGTCATATTGCACTTCCTAAGGCTTCCACTAGATGTCAACAGTCTTTAGAACCTTGTTTGATGCTTCTACTGTGAAGAATGAGGGAAGGAGAGCTCTTTGAGTCAGGTGTCTGGCATGAGCTGATCACTGGCGCTCCCGTGAGAGCGACCTGCCGACCTGCGTTCCATCGCATTTCTGAAGGAATTCTCCGGTTGAAACATTATTGAAAATTTCTGTTAAAAACATCCTAAAGATTGATTCTATACATCGTTTGACATGTTTCTATGAACTGTAATGGAATTTTTTTACTTTTCGTCTGACCTGCACGTCATCAATTTGGATTTTGGATCTAAACGCGCGAACAAAAAGGAGGTATTTGGACATAAATTATGGATGTTATCGAACAAAACAAACATTTCTCTGTGGAACTGGGATTCCTGGGAGTGCATTCTGATGAAGATCATCAAAGGTAAGTGAATATTTATAATACTATTTCTGACTTCTGTTGACTCCACAACATGGCGGATATCTGTATGGCTTGTTTGGGCTCTGAGCGCTGTACTCAGATTATAGCATGGTAATGCTTTTTCCGTAAAGTTTTTTTGAAATCTGACACAGCGGTTGCATTAAGGAGAAGTTTATCTAAAGTTCCATGTAAAACACTTGTATCTTTTATCAATGTTTATTATTGTAACGTCCTGACCAGAGTTCTTATGTGTTTTGCTTGTTTAGTGTTGGTCAGGACGTGAGCTGGGTGGGAATTCTATGTTGTGTGTCTAGTTCGTCTGTTTCTGTGTCCAGCCTAATATGGTTCTCAATCAGAGGCAGCTGTCAATCGTTGTCCCTGATTGAGAATCATATATAGGTGGCTTGTTTTGTGTTCGGGATTGTGGGTGGTTGTTTCCTGTCTTTGTGTTTTGTCTGCACCAGCTAGGACTGTGACGGTTAGTTTGTGTTGTCATTTTGTATAGTGTCTTGTTTTGTGTTAATTAAATAATGGAAAATTACCACGCTGCACATTGGTCCTCAGATCCTTCTCGCCTCTCCTCGTCTGAGGAGGAGGACGACTTAGACTGCCGTTACAATTATGAGTATTTCTGTAAATTGATGTGGCTCTCTGCAAAATCACTGGATGTTTTGGAGGCAAAACATTACTGAACATAACGCGCCAATGTAAACTAAGATTTTTGGATATAAATATGAACTTTATCGAACAAAACATACATGTATTGTGTAACATGAAGTCCTATGAGTGTCATCTGATGAAGATCATCAAAGGTTAGTGATTAATTTTATCTCTATTTCTGCTTTTTGTGACTCCTCTCTTTGGCTGGAAAAATGGCTGTGTTTTTCTGTGACTAGGTACTGACCTAACATAATCGTTTGGTGTGCTTTCGTCGTAAAGCCTTTTTGAAATCGGACACTGTAGCTGGATTTACAACAAGTTTATCTTTAAAATGATGTAAAATACTTGTATGTTTGAGGAATTTTAATTATGAGATTTCTGTTGTTTGAATTTGGCGCCCTGCACTTTCACTGGCTGTTGTCAAGTCGATCCCTTTAACGGATCTCAGCCATAATAAGTTAAGGGCTATTTGACCAAGAAGGAGTGTGATGGAGTGCTGCATCAGATGACCTGGCCTGCACAATCCCACAACCTCAACCCAATTGAGATGGTTTGGGATGAGTTGGAATGCAGAGTGAAGGGAAAGCAGCCAACAAGGTCTAAGCATATGTGGGAACTCCTTCAAGATTGTTGGAAAGGTATTCCAGGCGAAGCTGTTTGAGAGAATGCCAAGAGTGAACAAAGCTGTCATCAAGGCAAAGGGTAGCTACTTTGAAGAATCTTAAATATAAAATATGTTTTGATTTGTTTAACACTTTTTTGGTTACTACATGATTCCATATGTGTTATTTATTCGTTTTGATGGCTTCACTGTTATTCTACAATGTAAAAATTTTCTAAATAAAGAAAAACCCTTGAATGAGTAGGTGTGTCCAAACTTTTGACTGGTACTGTACGTACGAACATACTGTACATACATAATTAGTAGGCTAACAACAGATGCAAACATGCACCAAAAAAAGTACAGGATACGTACAAATATTGACAACTCACATGAATGGAATAATGTAATCACGTAAAGCCCTATTTATAATGCAATTTTTTTCTTCATTACATAAAAAAAGAAACACTCTACAAAACTCCCACTATATATACAAAGGTATGTGGACACCCCTTCAAATTAGTGGATGGGGCTATTTCAGCCACACCCGTTGCTGATAGGTGTATAAAATCGAGCACACAGCCACGCAATCTCCATAGACAAACATTGGCAGTAGAATGGACTTACTGAAGAGCTCAGTGACTTTCAACGTGGCACAGTCATAGGATGCCACCTTCCCAACTAGTCAGTTAATCAAATTTCTGCCCTACTAGAGCTGCCCCGGTCAACTGTAAGTGCTGTTATTGTGAAGTGGAAACGTCTTGGAACAACAACGGCTCAGCCGCGAAGTGGTAGGCCACACAAGCTCACAAAATGGAACTGCCAAGTGCTGAAGCGAGTTGCGGGTAACACTCTACTGTCCTTGGTTGCAACACTCACTACCGAGTTCCAAACTGCCTCTGGAAGCAACGTCAGGACAAGAACTGTTCGTTGGGAGCTTCATGAAAGGGGTTTCCATGGCCGAGCAGTCGCACACAAGCCTAATATCACCATATGCAATGCCAAGCGTCAGCTGGAGTGGTGTAAAGCTCGCCGCCATTGGACTCTGGAGCAGTGGAAACACATTCTCTGGAGTGATGAATCACGTTTCACCATCTGGCAGTCCGACGGACAAATCTGGGTTTGGCGGATGCCAGGAGAATGCTACCTGCTCGAATGCAAAGTGCTAACTGTAAAGTTTGGTGGAGGAGGAATAATGGTCTGGGGGTGTTTTTCATGGTTCAGGCCCCATAGTTCCAGTGAAGGGAAATCTTAACTCTACAGTATACAATGACATTCTAGATGAGTCTGTGCTTCCAACTTTGTGGCAACAGTTTGGGCATTGTTTCAGCATGACAATGCCCCCGTGCACAAAACGAGGTCCATACAAAAATGGTTTGTCAATATCGGTGTGGAAGAACTTTACTGGCCTGCGCAAAGCCCTGACCTCGACCCCATCGAACACATTTGGGATGAATTGGAACTCCGACTGCAACCCAGGCCTAATCACCCAACATCAGTGTCCGACCTCACTAATGCTCTTGTGGCTGAATGGAAGCAAGTCCCTGCAGCAGTGTTCCATCATGTAGTGGAAAGCCCCAGAAGAGTGGAGGCTGTTATAGCAGCAAAGGGAGGACCAACTCAATATTAATGACCATCATTTTGGAATGAGATATTCGACGAGCAGGTGTCCACATACTTTTGGTCATGTAGTGTATTAAATGTATAGATGAACCATAAGAATGTATAGAGGACTCATCTTCATATCTGTGCCATTATAGCATCTGTGACAGCATGGGCAGCGCCATTGAGGCTACAACCCATCAGAATCTACTTTAAAATGTCTGAAGCATGGTGGAAGCACACAATGGTGCTGTCCATGCTATAACAGCCTTTTGGCCACTAGAGGCTTCTATCATTCTCTATGGGAGAAACCAACATTTCCTCATACAATTCTTTTGCCAGGATTTCTCAAAATATGACTGTAACTGCAGGCAAACCCATTTGTGTGGGCAGTAGTCTCACTAGAGGCTTCTATCATTCTCTATGGGATGAACCAACATTTCCTCATTCTATTCCTTTGCCAGGATTTCTCAAAATATGACTGTCACTGCAGGCAAACCCATTTGTGTGGGCAGTAGTCTCTGCTGAATGCCCAGCAAATAAAACTATATCACTACAGGCAAAAATATACATATAGTCAGACTCAGCAGATTGAGTACAATACACAGCTAGAGAGCTCCAGCCAGCCTCCCTATCAATGAGCTGGTGTAAACACAGTGTGGGGATTAACTGCCTTCACCCTGCAGACACACTGCTCCTCCAGGCCCCCAGTTTAGAGGCCTGCTGAGGTCCATGGAGACATGCAGATCATGTTAGAGCTGCAGGCTAGGCCTTTGTATGGCGGGCCTAATGGTGTCTCGTTGGTACAATATTTGTTCAGCGTCAAGACACTACTATGGTGAATGCAGCCACTGGCATGGTTTAAAACAACCACCAAGCAGACGATTGTGCTTGGTGGGCGAGACTGCAGAGTGCCTTGGTCTTTTTCTCATGCGTGTATGGACACCCATGCTGACACACACACAAACTGGCTGACTGTACCCCCCGGTATGATGTGCAGTGTTAAAACATGGTAGGGTTCTGTGTCTAAAAGCATGAAGAGTTTAAACGACTTTCACTTTCACCCCTCCTTCTCCCTCCTTTCTACCCCCCCCCCCCAAGACACACACACACACACCACGTACACACACACAAAACCCACCACCACCATTTACATTATTTTTCTCTCTCTCTGGCACTTGCATGCTCACACACACACACACACACACACACACACACACACACACACACACACACCAACTTATTAATATTAAAATAAATAAACAGACATTAATAATCATGAATTATTTGTCTAGTGATACAGAAAGACAGACACACAGACAGACAGTGGAAACGTCTAGCAACCCGAAGGTTGAGTGTTTGAATCTCATCACGGACAACTTTGGCATTTTAGCTAATTAGCAAATTTGCAAGTACTTACTTCCTTTTAGCTACGACTACTTAGCATGTTAGCTAACCCTCCCCTAACTCTA
Organism: Salvelinus namaycush; assembly: GCF_016432855.1. Taxonomy (NCBI): domain Eukaryota; kingdom Metazoa; phylum Chordata; class Actinopteri; order Salmoniformes; family Salmonidae; genus Salvelinus; species Salvelinus namaycush. Next base: position 28,527,165 of record NC_052322.1, on the reverse strand, counting down.
ACCCTAACCTTAACCCTTTAACCTGAATCCTAACCCTAACCTTGATCCTAACCTTAACCCCTAACCCTAACCCTTTGCCTAGCTAACATTAGCCACCTAGCTGATGTTAGAGACAACACATTTGAATACATAACATATCATACGTTTTGCTAATTGGTAACATATTGTACAAATTGCAATTCATAACATATTGTACGAAATGGATGATAGACATCCACAAATCAATGTATGCCATATTAAACGTAACATATCATACTAATTGGAGTCGCCCAGATTTACATTTACTATGTTAAATGTAAATCTGTGTCTACCACTGAGTCCATGTCTACCACTGAGTCCATGTTGCCCTGGCAAAGAACAGAAGAACCTATTATTTTCACTTCACTGACTCTCCTATAATTGTTTGGTGTACAACTCTGCGCTCACTCAACACACTGAAGGCCCACTCAAACCGATAGGGAGCACAGTTTAGCTTCTACATTCATATTCTCCATAGACTTACATAGAAATGGAGCAATTACTGTACAAAAGCTTTCCCTAAGATAACAAGACACTTATGCTCTTGTTATAAAAAACGACTCTACATTCTACCGGTGCTTCTCTATTATCTTTATTCTGGACAAACGGAGCACTATTTCTGTCCTCTTCCCCCTCTCCCTCTTTTCTTCTCCACACACCCTGTCCATCCTGACTTCCCCTTTTCCTCTCTTCCTCCCTCATTCTCTCCATCCCTATGCCTGCACATTCTTAAAACTATCTTCCTATTGCCCTTCATCCCTATCGTTGCTTCTTATTTCCCCTGCTTCTTATTTTCTCCTCCCTTCCCCATTCTCTCTGTATCTCGAGCTAATGCATTCACACCCCTTCATTCATGGGATGTTTTATTCATTAACGCCATCGCTTCCCCTACGGCTCCTCAACCTACCCCTCCTTCCCTCCCACACATGGTACATCCCCAGAGGCCATCGCTCTACCTCCTTCCTTCTCTACCTCCTCTGACTCTTTCGCTCTCTTTTTCTACCTCCTTCCCTCTCTCTCCATCTTTACCTCCTTCCTTCCCTGTTCTCTCTCTACATCCCTCTCTCTCTTTTTCTCTCTCTACCTCCTTACCTCTTTCTCTCTGTACATTAGTCCCTCTCTCTTTTTCTCTGCCTAGTTCTCCTCTCTCTGCCTCTGATGCTTCCCTTTCTTCTTCCTAGCTTAGCCCCTCCCACTCCCTTTAGTCCCCCTTTTCCCATGGAGCTCAGTTGGTAGAGCATGGAGCTCAGTTGGTAGAGCATGGAGCTCAGTTGGTAGAGCATGGCGCTCGGTAGAGCATGGCGCTCGGTAGAGCATGGAGCTCAGTTGGTAGAGCATGGCGCTCAGTTGGTAGAGCATGGCGCTCAGTTGGTAGAGCATGGAGCTCAGTTGGTAGAGCATGGAGCTCAGTTGGTAGAGCATGGAGCTCAGTTGGTAGAGCATGGAGCTCAGTTGGTAGAGCATGGAGCTCAGTTGGTAGAGCATGGCGCTCAGTTGGTAGAGCATGGCGCTCAGTTGGTAGAGCATGGCGCTCAGTTGGTAGAGCATGGCGCTCAGTTGGTAGAGCATGGCGCTCAGTTGGTAGAGCATGGCGCTCAGTTGGTAGAGCATGGAGCTCAGTTGGTAGAGCATGGCGCTCAGTTGGTAGAGCATGGCGCTCAGTTGGTAGAGCATGGCGCTCAGTTGGTAGAGCATGGCGCTCAGTTGGTAGAGCATGGCGCTCAGTTGGTAGAGCATGGCGCTTGCAACATCAGGGTTGTGGGTTCCATTCTCACGGAAGACCAGTAAGGAAATGTATGCACTCACTGCTATAAATCGCTCTGGATAAGAGCATCTGCTAAATGACTAAAATGGAAATGGAAAATGTACTCTTTGCTCCATCTCTCCCTCTCTATACTCCCCCTCTTTCCTTTATCTATAAATACTCTAAGTAGTTCTCTTTTCTCCATATCTTTTATTATCTCCATGGGAATCATGCCGTCTATTATAGAATCATTATTAAATGCCTGTGTTAGTTCTCTGCAGTCCATTGAAACAACACAGTGACATTTCATACAAACACAGGCAATACAGAAAATCCTCAAAACCCTCCTCTCTATTTCCCATCAGTCTCTATTTTCTATTCATCGTTGCGATCGCTTTCTTCATTCCCCGTATCTCTCTCACCCTCTTTCTAGTTCTCCCTCTCTCCTTTAGTCTCTAACTTCTCTCTCTGTAAGAGTTTGAACAGCGCTTAAGGCTCCTTCTCACTTCTGAAAGATAAGTGCTGGTTCACCCCAAGCTTTTTTGATCTGAAATGAAAGAGAATATGAAACACCTCTAACATATTCATGGCATCTATCCTCCATCACTTCCACCATAAGACAGTATTGCAGCTATTCCCAGGGGAAAGGAGGAGGGATGGGAAACACGTCTAGTCCTGTGTCCTTGTGAGGACATAACACTACTCTGTTTCCAGAGACTCACTCACAGGAACAAACACACACATTTTTCATAAATAGTCAGAAATGTCACACAAAATGTGCATCAGACATAAGCATACACACACACACACACACACACACACACACACACACACACACACACACACACACACACACACACACACACACACACACACACACACACACACACACAGTGACTAAACACCTATTAGCTGTGTAGTCTACCTGTGTAGTCTTCTCTGCAGATACAGGTGTAGCCTCCCTCCCTGCGAGCACACACTCCTCCGTTGAGACAGGGGTTGGAGTAACACAGGTTGATCTCCGTCTCGCAGTAGTCCCCAGTGAAGCCTGCGGGGCAGCGGCAGCGCAGCCCGGCGATGGGGTGGATGGGCCGGAACAGGACGGAGGGAGAGGAGATAAAGGGAGCAGAGCTGTTGAAGCGAAGCACCGAGATGCACTTCATGTAGTTCTGACACGGCTCCCGCAGACACACGTTGTCATCGAACGGGAGCACCTGTTTTACAACACACACACACAGATAGTTTCAATTCAGTGGACGGGTTGGGAAAAGCGTGAGAGTGAAAGAGAGCGTGTGTGTGTGTGTGTGCGTGTCCGTCCATGAGTAAAATGTACTCTTGTAAGTGTGTGTGTTCAGTGCGTACATCTATGTATCTTGATGCGTAACCACATATGTCTAATGCTATCTGTGTTTCTGAGTTGATCTGTCTGTTCTTCCGCCTCCCGTACCTCCATCTTTGCCAAGGAGGTGAGGTGCGGACGGTTGAGGTAGAGTTGCTCTTCCAGGGCCTCTGAGGGTAAAAAGTTACCCCCGGGCAGCGCAGCGGTGAAACTGACGTTCAGGATGCCCCCTGCTTCGCCGTCCGGCTGGATGTTAAATACAAAAACATCCTCCGGAGGGATGGACAGCACCGCCGACACCCCCTCCAGGAAGTGACCCAGCAGTGGGGACAGGAAGTGCTCCTGGGACATGTTTTGGAGGCGCACTGTCACGCTGCTGCTCAACATGTCCTCTGTGATGATGAGCACTCGAAGAACGCACTGGGCCGAGATACTGTGGACTCCGTCTGAGAGAGAGGGGGAGAGAGGGTGAGGGGGGTGAGGTTGCTATGTCAATCTGTAGAGATACACATATTTAGGTAGCATGAAGAGCTTGGTAGTGTGGAGTACTACAGGACAAATAGGAAAGTAGGAGAGAGTGAGTGTCGGTGGAGCTACTGAGAGACAGGAGAGACAGGAGAGAGTGAGGGTCGGTGGAGCTACTGAGAGACAGGAGAGACAGGAGAGAGTGAGGGTCGGTGGAGCTACTGAGAGACAGGAGAGAGTGATGGTCGGTGGAGCTACTGAGAGACAGGAGAGGCAGGAGAGAGTGATGGTCGGTGGAGCTACTGAGAGACAGGAGAGAGTGAGGGTCGGTGGAGCTACTGAGAGACAGGAGAGAGTGAGGGTCGGTGGAGCTACTGAGAGACAGGAGAGAGTGAAGGTCGGTGGAGCTACTGAGAGACAGGAGAGAGTGAGGGTCGGTGGAGCTACTGAGAGACAGGAGAGAGTGAGGGTCTGTGGAGCTACTGAGAGACAGGAGAGAGTGAGGGTCTGTGGAGCTACTGAGAGACAGGAGAGAGTGAGGGTCTGTGGAGCTACTGAGAGACAGAAGAGAGTGAGGGTCTGTGGAGCTACTGAGAGACAGGAGAGAGTGAGGGTCTGTGGAGCTACTGAGAGACAGGAGAGAGTGAGGGTTTGTGGAGCTACTGAGAGACAGGAGAGAGTGAGGGTCTGTGGAGCTACTGAGAGACAGAAGAGAGTGAGGGTCGGTGGAGCTACTGAGAGACAGGAGAGAGTGAGGGTCTGTGGAGCTACTGAGAGACATGAGAGAGTGAGGGTCTGTGGAGCTACTGAGAGAAAGGAGACAGAATGAGGATGTTGACATTGTGGGGGGAGGGGAGCGGTGGCAGCTGGTTTGATTACAGGATTATGAGGAGGCTGACTCCCTACTGACCTCACACACGCTCACATCACACACACGCACACACACACACACACACACACACACACACACACACACACACACACACACACACACACACACACACACACACACACACACACACACACACACACACACACACACACACACACCCACACCCACACACACCAGGCGCTAATAAATGAACAGCCAGGGGGTCGACTAGGATTATGAGAGGAAGGCTCAAACCAAAATATGATTCTTCATGTTCAAGAAATAATATGGGGAAAAACAGTGGAGAATTTCTCTCATTGTAAAAAGAAAAAGGAAATGTCAACACAGAATACAAAATAGGGAATACTGCTCAGGCAAAATAACTTGCAAAAATGAATATCTAATTACTTTTGTTCTTGTAATGACACATGGATCGTAGTCAAGGAGGTAATCTTTTGTGATTTGCACCCCTTGCCTGGCTTATTTCCAGCTAGCAGCTACATAGCTAACTCAGAAACAGGTACACACAATGAGCTACAATATAGGCTAATCCACCTAGCAACTAGCTAAGTCGGGAGCAGGTAGGCTACATACAGTACAATATAACTGAGCAATCAGCAATAACTTAGGAACAGATACTGTACATACAGCACAATAATAGAACCCAGCTAGCAGCTAGTAGCTAACTCACTCTGAAGCAGGTATTGTAGCTACACAGAGTACAACACAACCCAGACCTAATGCATGTAGCTACTGGCCCTCTGAGGCTAAGCTACCTTTCTAGCTATAAACTTTTATAACCCTCCCCAAAGCATAAATGGAGGTTATTTTAGCATCTTTAGCACTGAGGGGAAAACAAGCGTTTGTAAATAACACTTTGTGGGCTTCTTTTTGCTCCTATCCATGTTTTCGTGTCATGACTCCACACTTCAAACGGAGGAGTGGTGTTTTAGGTCTGCTGGGTTGAGAGGGGCTACTCCAGGTACACTTGGCTAATATAGTTTTACCGCCTCCTAGATATAAGCAATGCTTCCTTTCCTAAACCTAGGGCTGGAAATAGCAAGCTGCCTGCTACCCACGTCAGTAGCTATGCAGTACATGCCCAAACCCTTTTAAAGAGATGGAGCCTTGCCTTGCTCCTCTGTCACTTCAGCCAAACCTGAACCTGCTGCGAGACGGGAACAACTTTCATTTCATGTACACACACAGCTCCCTTTCCCTCCAGTCATATCAGGGGAGACTGAACAAGTGTTGGCCTTTTCAAATGGATGGAAATTGTTTTGGGCATGCAGAGTCACCTAGAAATAACAAGTGTAGGTCCCCAGGATGGTTAAATTATGAACACACAATGTGGCTCAGACTCCCACACACGGAAACACACACACACAACCACAGAAAGAAACACATCCATAGCCTGCATTCATTCACAATCTTGCTCGTGTGAACAGACACACACATGCACACTACAGGCAGTGGTCTGACAGATGATTTCTGTGCTCTGTTTGTTTTAAAATCCCTTCTCCCCCTGAGGTCTGAACACTCATTATTCTCAGTGCAAAGTAGAACGGAATAAGCCACACAGTCAAAGAGCTCTCTACAGGCTTCTACTGCATCTTAACAACACCGTGTCTAATCTCCCATTAAACCACATACATGGATACACACACACACAATCACTTTACACACACATTAGGCATCAGCATAAAAGTGCATTTTACAGACATATGCTTATAGTCTCAGTGATCTGATCTATCTGTTTTATCTTCCCAGGCGTACAGACGTATCTACCACGCCACGTTTACAACTACTGTATGTATATAACGGGAAATTACTTATTTGTAGCATACACACTCCCTCACATTAATTATACTGTTCTTACGCTTGCACACACAAATACACCTGGACACACTTACTACAGGATGCATCGGTGTGTGTTGAATAAGTAAAGGATGATCCTAAGAGAGGAGAGGAGAGGAAAGAAAGAGAGAGGGAGAAAGAGAGAGGGTGTATGGGCCCTGCTGTCTATTGTGGTTCAAGTGCATTACAGAGGGATTATATTATTATTATTAATTTTTTGTACTTTTACCCCTTTTTCTCCCCAATTTCATGGTATCCAATTGGTAGTTACAGTCTTGTCCCATCGCTGCAACTCCCGTATGAACTCAGGAGAGGTGAAGGTCGAGAGCCATGCGTCCTCCGAAACACAACCCTGCCAAGCCGCACTGTTCTTGACACACTGCTTGCTTAACCCGGAAGCCAGCTGCAACTATGTGTTGGAGGAAACACTGTACAACTGGCGACCAAGTCAGCTTGCAAGCACCCGGCCCACCACAAGGAGTCGCTAGAGTGCAATGGGACAAGGACATCCCAGTGGGCCAAACCCTCCCCTAACCCGGATGACGCTGGGCCAATTGTGCGCTGCCTCATGGGTCTCCTGGTCATGGCCAGCTGTGACACAGCCTGGGATCGAACCCGTGTTTGTAGTGACGTCTTAAGCACTGCGATGCAGTGCCTTAGACCTCTGCGCCACTTGGGCTGCTAACAGAGGGATTATTTAATGAGAAAATCCTACAGCTGGAGCAGGAAGAAAAGGATCTCTTTACGAACACTGTAAACTGTGCCAAACTATCTGGCCATCCCTTGCATGACCAGTCAAGAACACATTTATATATGCTGGACGGTAAACGTTTACAACACACGTTTTATAGAAAGTGCAAATCAAATCTCTATTATTTGCCTTTCATGTTTAAATATCTCTGTCTACACCCATATGTACTGTATAGACACACACAAACACAGATACACACCCAAGCACACAGATTCACACACACACATAAACAAACACACACACACACACACACACACACAAAAGAGGGGAAGTGGTGGTGGTGTGTGTTGGTGTCCCAAGGGAAGAAGACAGACAGATGGACAGAGACAGATATCAGATGAGTCCTGCTGTCCTGTTGGGATCTTAGACCGACTGGCTATATTACATCTTAATCTCCCCACTCTCCAGTCTTAGACAAGAGCACGAGTCAAAGCCAAGCAAGCGAGAGAGAACCAGAGACAGCCACAGCCCCAGAGAGAGAGAGAGAAAAGAGAGTGATACAGAGAGCCCATGAGAGACAGAGAGATAGAGCGAGAGACAGAGAGCATGAGAGAGAGAGCGTGAGCAGAGAGAGAGGGAGAGAATGTGAAGGGAGGGGAGGAGAGGGGAGGGGAGCCAGGCAGACACAGACAGCAGCATATACAATGAATCTGACAGACTTGCTCTCAGACTGACTGTATTTCATTATAATCTCATAACACTCCAGCCCTGGAGGAGAGGAGTGGGCAGAGAGAGGCTGAGAAAGGCTGAGTGTGGGAGAGACGGAGGGAGGGCGAAATGGAGGGAGGGAAACGATGAACAGAGACTTCTACTGCAGAGGGAAAATTGAAAGGGACAGGGAGAGAGGGAGAAAGAGAGATGCACAAACACACACGCACATACGATCACGCAAACATACACAGACAAACAAACAAACACAGATAGACAAACAAACACACACTCGTATTCAAAATCACACACAAATAGGCATTAAGCACCCACAATGCAATTGGAATAAAAGCTCTGTAAATAGGCCAGCTCACACAAAAACACTGCCCATATAAAACCTATTTATTAACAAACTAGAAATGCATGACTGTTGTACAGTAAAATAAATCATAAACCATCGTTACCAGGCAGTTTATCATACCATGCCACATTTTGCCTTATTTATCTCAATACAAATACATAAATCATGGAACAAGAGCCTAAGTATTTGAAATGCCCCTTTACCGCTCAGTCATTCACATTTTCTGACCAGCCCTTCCACACACTCTTTCTGTCCCACACACACACACAAACCACACACTCTTTCTGTCCCACACACACACACACACACACCACACACTCTTTCTGTCCCACACACACACACACAAACCACACACTCTTTCTGTCCCACACACACACACACACACACAAACCACACACTCTTTCTGTCCCACACACACACACACACACACACACACACACCACACACTCTTTCTGTCCCACACACACACTCTTTCTGTCCCACACACACAAACCACACACTCTTTCACACACAAATCTCTCTGTCCCCGTCCCTCTCTACACATCCAGCCACACTCTCTCTCTCTCTGGCTCACCTGTGACAGTGATGAGCATGGGGGCCACCAAGGCTCTGTTGTTGTCCAGCTTGCGGCTCAGCCGGATCTCCCCGCTGCTGTGGTTGAGAAGCAGCAGGTGCAGCTCGTTGCCCCGGTCGATAGTGTAGAAGAGACGGTCGCTCACGTCCGGGTCGTGGGCCGGCACCCGTCCGATCCCCCCACTGGGGAAACTGTTGGAACGGTTGGACACAAAGTTGTTGAAGATAATCTGGAAGTCCTGGAGCTGGGGCCGGTTGTCGTTCTGGTCCACCAGCCGGATGCGCACCGTGGCCCGACTCACCAAGGGGGCTGAGGTGGCCTGGACCACGATCACGTACTCTGAGCGGGCTTCGTAGTCCAGGTCGATGAGGGAGGTGAGCTCCCCAGAGAAGATGTCCATCTGGAAGATCTCAGGGATGTTACCTTCTACGATCTGGTACATGATCTGGGCGTTGGCCCCCTCGTCTGGATCTGTGGCTGTAATCTGGGCCACCACTGACCCCACAGCGCTGTTCTCCTTCACTAGAACCTCAAAGTCGTCCGCTGGGAACACGGGTGCGTTGTCATTGACATCGAGAACTGTCACCTGGATGTGGACGGGCGTCCGCTGTGGAGGCAACCCACGGTCCACTGCGTACGCCGTCAGCTCATAGAAGGGAACACTCTCGCGGTCCAGACGACGGACCGTGCGTACAATGCCCGATGTGGGCTCGATGGTGAAGTCACCGTCGCCGTCCTCCCCATTCTGGAAGGTGTACTGGACGCGGCCGTTGGCGTGGGCATCTCGGTCCATGGCGGATATCTGTAGGACGCTAGTGAAGGGTGGTGCGTCTTCACTGACGGTGCCCTGGTACCTGGGGCTGAGGAACTGTGGTGCGTTGTCATTCACATCGTTCACATTCACCTCTACGTAGGTGGTGTCAGACTTCTGTGGGATGCCGTTGTCCCGGGCGGTGATGGCTAGAGTGTAGGTCATCTGGTCTTCGTAGTCCAGCTCGGCCTGCAGGGTGATGGCTCCGCTGGACGGGTCGATGCGGAACTGGGGGATGTTGTCCTCCAAGAAGTAGGTGATGCGAGCGTTCTCACCGACGTCATCATCCGTGGCACTGATGACCACGACCGTGCTGCCCGGCGGCCGGTCCTCGTTCACAGACACTGAGTAGTGAGCGCTCTGGAATACAGGCCGGTGCGTGTTGGCATCCGTGATGTTGACGTGGACCTGGCACGTGTCGTGTAGTGTGCGGTCTGAGGCGGTCACAGTCAGAACGTAGCGCCGTTCCTGTTTGTAGTCGAGTGGCAGCGCTAGGGAGACCATCCCCGACCCTCCGGCTGTGCTTATGGCAAAGCGGTTACGCGTGTTGCCACCCGTGATCTGATAGGTGACCGCACTGTTGACATCACGATCGACCGCGGTCACAACGACCACACTGGTGCCCACGGCCGCGTCCTCATTAAGCCTCACAAAGTACTCTTTCTGCAGAAACTCTGGCCTGTTGTCATTGACGTCCATCACTGTTATGGTCACGCTGGCTGTGGCAGAGAGAGGTGGGACGCCATAGTCTCTGGCATCCACCCCAAAGAAGAAGTGTTCTACAGACTCTCGGTCCAGAGCCGAGCTGACCGTCACCCAGCCGGTGGCAGAGTTGATGGTAAAGGGCATGTCAGGGCTAGTGCCAGTCAGCCTGTACTCCAGACGGGCATTGTCCCCAGAGTCGGTGTCGATGGCCTGGATGTGGAGGATGGAGCTGCCCACGGGGGCGCTCTCCAGCACTGATGCCTGGAACGGTGTGGAAACGAAGATGGGAGGGTTGTCGTTGACGTCGGTCACCTGCACGCTGATGATACCTGTATTGTTGGAGAGGGGCGGCCGGCCGTTGTCCTGGGCCCGTACCCTCAGAGTGTATTCCCTCTCTGCCTCGAAGTCCAGAGGGGCAACTACCTGGATCTCCCCCGTCACACTGTCGATGTTGAACTGGCCCCGGCTGTTCCCACTGATGATGTTGTAGTGGACGGCCGCATTGCTATCCTTATCATAGTCCGTAGCACTTACCCTCAAGATCTCCGAGTGGGGCCGGACATCCTCCCTGACCGCCACCACATAGCGCTTCTCGCTGAACTGGGGAACGTTGTCGTTCTCATCCAGCACCGTGATGAAGACCTTAACGGTGGCTGAGCGCGGCCCGGGCTCCTTTCCCTGGTCACTGGCCTCCACGTGGAGGGTGTAACGCTCGTTGGTCTCCCTGTCGACTGCCCCCCGCGTAGTGATCAGCCCTGAGCGGGGGTCGATCTCGAAAGCGGCGCGGGCGGTGGCTGCGGTGTCTCCTATGAAGCGGTAGCGGATGTTGGCGTTGGACGGGGCATCCAGGTCAGTGGCTCGGAGCTGCAGGATGGGGTAACCCTCTTCCACGTTCTCCCGGATGGTCTCCCGGTACTCTGCATGCTCAAAAATGGGCGAGTGGTCATTGCGGTCGGCCACGGTGATGGCCACCATGGTGGTGCCAGAGAAGCGTGGAGAGCCGTGGTCTGACGCTGTGACCCGGAAGTAATGCAGGTCCATGTGCTCCCTGTCCAGCACCTGGGAGGTGGTGATGAGGCCTGTGTCGGGGTCAATGTGGAAGTAGTCAGTTGATCTGCTGTTCATGAGAGGGGCCATGGTGTAGCTGAGCATGCCTGCGTCACCTGAGTCTGGGTCTGTGGCTGAAATGGCTATGACTGAGGTGCCTGGGGGCTGGTTCTCTGGTACCTGCACCTGGAAGTTATACAGGGAGAAGTGAGGGTGTCTGTTGGCAGCACGGCGAACACGTCCCACCACCAAAACCTCTTTCTCTCTGTCCTCCTCACCTCCATCTTTCACTATGTGCCTTTCCAGGCTTCTCTCTCCACTGGAACTGTGCCTTTCCTCCTCTTCTTCCCACTCTCCCTGTGTGCTTTCATCCCCCTGCCACTCTTTGTTCCCCCCTCCTCCTGCTCCACTCTGTGCCTGTGTGTGCCTGGCCCTCTCCTGACCCTTTCCTCCCTCTCCCTCTCCCTCTCCAGTTATATCTGTTTGGGCTGTGGCTCTCTTTGTTATTCCTTCTGACTCCCACTCCTCCACTTCCTCTCTCCACGGCTCTCTGGCCTGTCCCTCCCCCACCTGTAATTCTCCTTCCCCAGACCCCTCTTCAACCTCGACCCCCATATGCCTCTCTCGCAGACTGACACCTTCTTGTTGTAATGGCACCAGTTTACTGGATTTTAATTGCGTGCGCGTGCCCCCCTGTACAGTGGTTAAGCTGTCGACAGCACACGCAGCGTGGAGGCACTCTTCCGGGAACGACCCCTGCTGTGTCTGTGAGCACGGTCCACTCAGATCCCCCGACACCTGTCTACTATCGGCATCGTTACTTTCGTCATTCGTTAGAACATTCTCCTCTTTGTTCTCCTCGTTGCTATTGTTGTTGTGGTTCTGGTTGTCATTTCTGATGTTGTTATTGCTATTGACGTTGTGAACACTCCCGAAAAAGATTGTCTGAAAGTGGTGAGCCAAATCTGCGTGTTTACTTTGGGAATCCTGTGTAAAGGTTTTCATGGGAGCTGTCCACAGTGCCTGTGGTGCTGAACTCATGTGCTGAGAACGGGTAGTGGGGTGGGGGCTAGCTCGTGGCCGGGAATGTGAGTCTGAGTCATCATCCCGTTTAGTCAGGTTGAGCTCGATGGAGAATGATAAAGGGGTTGTGGTAACGATATCCCTGTGAGTAACACCAGACTTAATTGCACGGGCGTGTGCCGTGAATGATATAGTGTAAGCGGTGATGGAAGACATTACAGGCGTGACGAGAGCTGACTCATTGTGAGCTGGCTCAGACTGAGGGTTAGGATTAGTGGCTCGAACAGACAATTCTGCTGCCTGTATGTCGTCATGGAATAAGGAAAACGAGTTTGTAGAGCTAAGTGAATGTATGTTTTCATTAGCGGTATGCCTACCGTTAGATAGAAAACAGAGACTATCCGTAATATTTGTGGTGGAGGGAAATTGGATGTTGACATTACTCCCTGCTATGCTCCCCCTAGGTCTAATAACGCTGGCTGAAGGTCCTCCCCCCACATCCATCTGCTGCAAACCACAACACCTCGTTACGGGGAGAGACGCCCAGGGTAACCCCTTGCTCTCTACACGGGATTGAGAGGTCTGTTCTCGGCCTGCCACCACTGATAATTTCTGTGGAGGAGCAGCCCGTACTTTAGGCTTGGCTGTTAGATAAACAGAGGCAAAATCATCATCCGGATCATTTGCGTTTACGTGATTGTTGACTTGTGCCTTCTCTCCGTCCATCCTCTGGCCCACACCCACCTGTCCAGGTGGTTGCTTAGCTATATATATGTGCTGTGTTGGAGAAAGTGGCTGGTGGAGAGGCCTTCTACACCTTTCAGAAGCCCCTCTCACTTCCCTAGCTATCTCGAACGCCTCGCTATCAGGTCCCCGGTGGTGGCCGCGCACAAAGACTCTCCTGGTGTCGGGTTTGGAGAGCAGCAGACAGGATGGTAACCGCGCGCACACTCTAGTCCTTTGTACAAACCACATTTTGCCATTTTGAACAGGGGAAGAGAAAACAGGTGAAACAACGCCCCTCTCCCCACTGCTGCTCCTGCTCATACCTGCAGGGTCGGGAAGCATGTCTCCATTCCACGCCCCTGTCGCCCCCCCTTCTTCCGTGCACAGGGGTCCAAAAGGGTCTCCGTGCGCTCCGTGCCATATAAAAAGACTCCACACTGGGCATTCTGGTCCAGATGGGAACCGCTGTAACGTCCACCTGGGGCGAATCACCGAGCCGCTGTTGCTCGCCAAGACCCCAGCTTCCCCGGGATGGCTAGGTGTCTCAGGGCAGGGTCCCGGGCTCCAGCGGCAGGGCCCTGCTGCCTTCGCCGGGATAACTGCTAACAAAGGGCTGAGGAGCAGGTGGAGAAGAAGTGGCGAGAGCAGGCAGGAACCCAGTAGCAGTGCAGCCATTAGTCTGGTAAGATCCTTTCTCCTCTCCCCCTTTCTCCCTCTCACCCCTCTCTCTTTCTCTCTCCCTCGCTCTCTATCTTCGAGTGCGTCTCTTCCTCTCTTCCGTCGCCGGCTAGGTCGCCAGCTCCAGCGGCACCGCTCGACACCTTCCCCCGCGCTCCCCCGTCTCTCCTTGGGCCCGGGAAGTTGTCATTTACTCGCTGTGTTCGGTAGAACTCGGGCTGTCGGCGTCAGGGGTGCAGCATCTCTCCCTTTCATTCATATCCAACATGGCTCTCAGCAGACCCCGTGGTACTACCATCCTCGCGTTACACTCTCCTCCTCTCAACACCCCTCCCCCTCGCTGCTCTCCGCCTCCCTCTCTACTCACAGAAATGGGAGAGAATGGTTTATTCCACGCGCAGGGCTGTTACACCCGTAGCCGCCATATCCACAACTGGAAGGCGACTCTATATCTCACAATCATCTTTTAATAAACCCATCTCAATAAATTACATTACAGCCTTATAGCCTATATCAGAACCTAATAGCCATGTAGCATATGAAAACAAATTCCATTTTGGTGATAATTAGAAATATTTATGCTTTATTAAATATTAAAGTATAACACAGAGAGTACTGCAAATTATGTTTATTATTGCACATGTTCTGTCACTCGTAACCTAATACATTATAAAGACAGTTAGGCCTATGTTATGTACCAGATGAACTGGCCGAGTTGAGCCTCTCCATGACGTCATGCTCAGCCTAAACATCAATGAGTCATTTACAGTAGCCTAGCTAACCCCTATTCATTGCTTTTCTTTCGATATAATCATCACCCTTCACTTATTATTTGAGTTAAACATGAATTTATATGGATATGACCAAATATATTTCCTTGTATTTGCAAAGTGGATAAAAAGTCGTTTATATGAAAATATCACTTTTATTCCCAATTTAATCACACAATTTATTCTGCTGGTGAATATACAGCCTATAAATGAAATCCCCACATTTCGGAAATGGCTGAGGGAGGGAAGGCGTGTCTGGCAGTCTTGGCTTGCATCGTCGGATGTGCTGTGGCACAAAATTGATATGTTAGGAAAACCAATCTGTGTTTCTCTCAGTCTGGCTGCCTGTCGCCGCTGCCACGGTTGGAGCGGATCCACACATTTTGAAATATTCATGCTCCAACCACAATAATATTGGGCAAAAAAAAACGCCAACCCCCGCGCTCTATGCACTTGCTCTCTCCTGATATCCGAGCCGAGCTGAGAACAGTCAGTCAGTAGCCGCGAGGAGGCGAGGGTCAGGCCGTTTAGGCAGGCAGCCCTGTTGGATATCATTGCTCGATCGCCTTGCTCGCACACCAACATTATTTGCTGTGAAAAGTAGGTTATGCTGGCGAGCCGCCCTCTCCGTGATTAGGACGGATAGGCCTACATGTTATCACGCGCAAAGCAGTCTAGCCAAAGTGGCACTTGTGATATCATAGTGAAATAGTGTGAGGAAGAAAATGCAATTTACCAGGTTACATTAAAACTGGATATCATTCCATGATATTCCTAGATTTAATATAAATAATGTATCTGGATAAACACACTTTTGTATTAATGGAAAGTTCTTGAAATGTGAAGCGACGCCAAAGCGGGGTGCTGTAAAACTCTAGCCGTCCATAGTCTCAATGGTGACTCCCTGTTTAAATAAAGGTGATATTAAAAAATGTAAAAAATGTTTAAAAAATAAATGATGAACGACATGTGTCACGATCGTCTTGAGGATAATGAGTGGACCAAGGCGCAGCGTGAGAGAAATACATCTTCCTTTTATTAGACGAAGACGTAACACGAAACGAAACACTCTTACAAAACTAACAAAACAATAAACGACCGTGAAGCTAATAAACGAAAGTGCACACACAAGCTACTAACGTTCAACATAGACAATTACCCACGAAAGCCTACTGTCTATGGCTGCCTTAAATATGGCTCCCAATCAGAGACAATGAATGACAGCTGTCTCTGATTGAGAACCATTCAGGCAACCATAGACTTGCCTAGACAACTATACTAAACCCAACCCCATACACTCAACAAAACCCCCTATACAATACAAACACCCTAAACTAGACAAAACACACAAACATCCCATGTCACACCCTGACCTAACTAAACTAATAAAGAAAATCAATATAACAGAGGCCAGGGTGTGACAGTACCCCCCCCCCCCCAAAGGTGCGGACTCCGGCCGCAAAACCTGACACAGAAGGGGAGGGTCCGGGTGGGCCTTCCTATGG
This sequence comes from Salvelinus namaycush, assembly GCF_016432855.1. Lineage (NCBI taxonomy): Eukaryota > Metazoa > Chordata > Actinopteri > Salmoniformes > Salmonidae > Salvelinus > Salvelinus namaycush. The sequence goes on along the minus strand of NC_052322.1, from coordinate 28,511,272 downwards.
TGGCGGCTCGGGTGCGGGACGTGGACCCCCCTCCACCATAGTCACTAACCGCTTTGGTGGCGCCTCTGGAACGGCGAGTACCGGACTGAATACCATCCCAGAGGGCGCCACTGGACGGAGGGGCAGCTCCGGACTGAGGGGCAGCTCCGGACTGAGGGGCAGCTCCGGACTGAGGGGCAGCTCCGGACTGAGGGGCAGCTCCGGACTGAGGGGCAGCTCCCGACTGAGGGGCAGCTCCCGACTGAGGGGCGGATCCTGGCTGGCTGGCGGCTCTGGCGGATCCTGGCTGGCTGGCGGCTCTGGCGGATCCTGGCTGGCTGGCGGCTCTGGCGGATCCTGGCTGGCTGGCGGCTCTGGCGGATCCTGGCTGGCTGGCGGCTCTGGCGGATCCTGGCTGGCTGACGGCTCTGGCGGATCCTGGCTGGCTGACGGCTCTGGCGGATCCTGGCTGGCTGACGGCTCTGGCGGATCATGGCTGGCTGACGGCTCTGGCTGGTCATGGCTGGCTGACGGCTCTGGCGGATCATGGCTGGCTGACGGCTCTGGCTGGTCATGGCTGGCTGACGGCTCTGGCTGGTCATGGCTGGCTGACGGCTCTGGCTGGTCATGGCTGGCTGACGGCTCTGGCTGGTCATGGCTGGCTGACGGCTCTGGCTGTTCATGGCTGGCTGACGGCTCTGGCTGGTCATGGCTGGCTGACGGCTCTGGCTGGTCATGGCTGGCTGACGGCTCTGGCTGGTCATGGCTGGCTGACGGCTCTGAAGGCTCAGGACAGACGGGCGGCTTTGAAGGCTCAGTACAGACGGGCGGCTTTGAAGGCTCAGGACAGACGGACAGTTCAGACGGCGTTGGGCAGACGGGCAGTTCAGACGCCGTTGGGCAGACGGGCAGTTCAGGCGCCGTTGGGCAGACGGGCAGTTCAGGCGCCGTTGGGCAGACGGTCAGTTCAGGCGCCGTTGGGCAGACGGGCAGTTCAGGCGCCGTTGGGCAGACGGGCAGTTCATGCGCCGTTGGGCAGACGGGCAGTTCAGGCGCCGTTGGGCAGACGGGCAGTTCAGGCGCCGTTGGGCAGACGGCCGACTCTGACCTGCTGAGGTGCACAGTACACGCACCATAGGGCTAGTGCGGGGAGCAGGAACAGGGCACACTGGTTTCTCGAAGCGCACTATAGGCCTGGTGCGTGGTGCTGGAACTGGTGGTACCGGACTGAGGGCACGCACCTCAGGGCGAGTGCGGGGAGAAGGAACAGTGCGTACAGAGCTCTGGAGATGCACATTAGGCCTAGTGCGTGGTGTAGGCACTGTCTTAACCAGACGGCTAGCACGCACCTCAGGACGAGTATGGAGAGCTGTTCCCGGTGACATCAAATCGCGCACACGCTCCTTCAAGAGGATGCGGTGCTTTATGCTCCACAACAGCACTTCCCTCATTTCGCTCTCCTCCAATTTCCCCATTAATTCATCCACAGTCTCAGCTTCACTCCCCTTACTCACCTCCAATTCCACCTCGACTGGCTCTGGTTCCATCTTCGGCTCCTCACAGTAAGCACGAGGAGCTGGATCAAGTCTCCTACTTGACCCAGCTACACCCCCCGAGAGCCCCCCCCCCAATACATTTTTGGGGTTGCCAGCCGCTCTGCCGTGCTAGCTCCTCATACCGGCGCCTCTCTGCTTTCGCTGCCTCCAGCTCAGCTTTGGGGCGGCGATATTCTCCCGGTTGTGCCCAGGGTCCTCCGCTGTCCAGAATTTCCTCCCAATTCCTGTAATCCTGCGTTTGCTGCTGCTGCCTTCAATCACGCTGCTTGGTCCTTGTTTGGTGGGTAATTCTGTCTCGATCGTCTTGAGGATAATGAGTGGACCAAGGCGCAGCGTGAGAGAAATACATCTTCCTTTTATTAGACGAAGACGTAACACGAAACGAAACACTCTTACAAAACTAACAAAACAATAAACGACCGTGAAGCTAATAAACGAAAGTGCACACACAAGCTACTAACGTTCAACATAGACAATTACCCACGAAAGCCTACTGTCTATGGCTGCCTTAAATATGGCTCCCAATCAGAGACAATGAATGACAGCTGTCTCTGATTGAGAACCATTCAGGCAACCATAGACTTGCCTAGACAACTATACTAAACCCAACCCCATACACTCAACAAAACCCCCTATACAATACAAACACCCTAAACTAGACAAAACACACAAACATCCCATGTCACACCCTGACCTAACTAAACTAATAAAGAAAATCAATATAACAGAGGCCAGGGTGTGACAACATGTGAACGAGAGGCTTGTAGAATCATGACTCTTTCGAGTTTTCAGTTAATCGTTGGCCGGTAGTTGGTCCTGCGTGCTCTGGGAATTACTGACTCAAATGAACTTAACTAGTAGAAAGATTCGTTATTTTGATTGAACGAGTCGAAAAGAGCCGAACTTCCCATCACTACTATACATTTTAAAATGCACGCGTACCCGTAGACCTATACGTGCATTAACGAGATACATATATAATTAGCTGATACATTAGTGCACTTAACCGTCAAATAAATGTTGCATGGCCAGAGCAATGTTGCATTAACGTAATTGGTTGGCCTCTGGATAAAAGCATGTGTTATTTTCTTGTAATTTCATACATTTATTCACGCGCAACCCATGTTCTGAGTAGGAGGTAAGTATTTTGAGTAGGAGCTATCCTTTAACTTAAAACCTCTTGAAGCTAGGGGGCAAAATTTTTATGTTTGGAAAACATAACGTTACCAATGTAAGCTGCCTATTTCTCAGGCCCAGATGCTAGAATATGCATATAATTGACAGATTAGGATAGAAAACACTCTAAAGTTTCCAAAACTGTCAAAATATTGTCTGTGAGTATAACAGAACTGATTTTGCAGGCGAAAACCTGAGGAAATCCAACACGGTAGTGTCTCTTATTTTGAAAAATCCCTGTTCCATTGCCTGCCTTTCCTCCATTTAAAGGGATATCAACCAGATTCCTTTTCCAATGGCTTCCACAGGGTGTGAACAGTCTTTAGACATAGTTTCAAGCTTTTATTCTGAAAAATGAGCGAGATTTATCAATACGCGTGGATACGAGTGGATAGACGGATGTCCTTCCATTAGTTAATACGCGCAAAAGTTGTAGCTCGACATTTTCTGTATCTCTGTTATTGAATAGTTTACCGTCCGATTGAAATATTATCAATTATTTATGTTAAAAACAACCTGAGGATTGATTGTAAAAAACGTTCGACATGTTTCTACTAACTTTACGGATACTATTTGGAATGTTCGTCTGCCCTTAATGACTGCTCGAGCCTGTTGATTTCTGAAGATAACGCACCAACCAAATGGAGGTTTTTGGATATAAAAATACTATTTATCGAACAAAAGGAACATTCATTGTGTAACTGGGAGTCTCGTGAGTGCAAACATCCGAAGATCATCAAAGGTAAGCGATTCATTTTATTGCTTTTCTGGCTTTCGTGACCAATCTACATTGCTGCTAGCTGTTCGTAATGTTTTGTCTAGTGATCGATAAACTCACAAACGCTTGGATTGCTTTCGCTGTAAAGCATATTTTCAAAATCTGACACGATAGGTGGATTAACAACAAGCTAAGCTGTGTTTTGGTATATTTCACTTGTGATTTCATAAAAATAAATATTTTTAGTAATTCTTTTTGAATTTGGCGCTCTGCAATTCAGCGGTTGTTTACGAAAATGATCCCGTTAAAGGGATCTGTGCGCCAAGAGGTTTTAACAGGTCTTGTGTGGACTCAAATGGTCCGAGTGATGCAGCAGGCCTATTTGGACTGCCGCTGTCCGCTGTAATGAGGTCGATCACAGCGTTACTAAATATTACCCAACATTTCTAGTCATTTCTCGTCGGAAAGATATCCATGTTGTGGACTGCTCAGACTTACAGTTCTTTGTTTAAAGTGTTCAACAGTGCTTCGTTTTTTGAGAGTTCTGCCCCTGAACAAGGTAGTTAAACCACTGTTCCCCAGTGGGCCGCCATTGTAAATAAGAATTTGTTCTTAACTGACTTGCCTAGTTAAATAAAGGTTAAATAAAAAAAGATTTAAAAAAATGTTATGTAGGCTACTTTCAGCATAGTCGACATGGGCACAGTCCATGGTGCTGTAGTGCTGAAATGTCCATAGCCTGTTCGTGCGCCCATCTATCCCATCACATTTTTGTCTTATTTTATTACTTTTGTGGGTCTGATGGGCCCAGAACATTTTTTTTTTTTTTTAAGTCTTTGTCAATGCAAATGCTCAGATATTTGTAGGCGGGAACATGATTGTCACGTTCCTGACCTGTTTTCTGTTGTTTTGTATGTGTTTAGTTGGTCAGGGCGTGAGTTGGGGTGGGCATTCTATGTGTTGTGTTTCTATGTTGGGGTTAATGTGTTGCCTGATATGGTTCTCAATTAGAGGCAGGTGTTTGACGTTTCCTCTGATTGAGAACCATATTAAGGTAGGCTGTTTTCACTGTTTGTTTGTGGGTGATTGTTCCTGTGTCACTGTTGGTGCTACACGGGACTGTGACGGTTAGTGTTTTTGTCAGTTTGTATAGTGTCTTGTTTTTGTTTAATTAAATTCATTATGTCTAATTACCACGCTGCACATTGGTCCTCTGATCCTTCTCGCCTCTCCTCGTTTGAGGAGGAGGACGAAGTAGACTGCCGTTACAATGATCAATGGGAGAACCATCCAAATAATAAATATGTAGTTCATTGCATTCATTTTTGCACCAGGTGATCAATTAACCTATCAGTTCTAAACATGTATATTGCTTCTCTATGCTGCCTGTAGCATGATCTTTTTTTATGCGCGCATATAGGCCTATGAAGGACAGCTGTTGGTCGGAGAACGTCTCCAGAGTCGCGGAGCAGCATATTAATCCTGCTGTAGAATTCCTTGCGGCCAGCCAGCAGGTCAAACGAGCGAGTCACTCAGAAAAGATTAAAAAAGAACGAATCGTTCGCAAACTGTACATCACTAATTTATAGACACCCTTTACAAACTGTTGTGTCCCAATTTAACTGGGTGGCTCCCCTCCACGCAACCATGGATCCATAAGCGCATCCTCACTGGGAGTCCCCTATCTATCTACCGCGAGCCGCAATGCAAGACCCTGCTTTCAACGGTGTGAGTTACCATGGGAACTGCGAAAGTGGGAGTACTTTTAGCCTGTGGTGGATTATACCCCGCCGAGGGGTCGAGTGTGCAGGGAGGGAGGGGCACTGTGGAGGCGTTCTTCACTCATTTTGCCTGCCAGTCACATACTCCTTAGCCTAATTGCATGCCCCCGGCCCCGCTCTCCTTGTCTGACCAAGCCCGGTGCCACAGAGTCCCCAGACCCTTTCACCCTCCCTGAAATCCTGAGCGGCAGCACGGTTTACATCTGGCCTCGACTGGAAATTATGCGGCAGTATATATTCACGAGAGGTGTGAGGGAACGCACATAGATTGACGTATAGGCTAATCGTGTCATTTGCCAATGCCAACCAATCGCCTGTTGTCTTCGACATCGATCATTTATGGGAAAGGGAGAAGGCCAGGGCCCTGGCCGTCCTGCCACTTAGACAGGTCGACACAGAGGGTCGCTATCCGGGAAGACCCACTACATCCCTCCTCTCTCTGATGGCATATGGCAGCAGCTGCGTGGCGCGTGTGGGGTGATTGTGTGAATCGTGCAACAGCTTATATAGGGCCTATGGGTTGCGCGTGAATAATACAGCAATAAGCCTCTGCACGCTACGCTGACGTGAATACCAAACAGCCAAGAAAGGTAAAGGGCCCTTAGCTCTCCTTGATCTCACCGTTGATTAGAGACCATTCATTTATTCATTGTTCGGGCCTTGAGTCCTATTGCAACCTGTTTTCCTCTCATGTTTAAAGTGTGTTTTCCTTCTTGTCAACCAAAAGGATGATGATGTCATTAATTATTTGGGGAGATTAGCCCTATGTGATAAGGCCACATATGTTCGTTATCTGGCTGCTAGTTTATTAGATTCAGACAGGGGCCTAGAGCTTGGCCAATTTGATCATGAAATTACTGGCTCTACCATCCTATACACAAACACATCAATCCACCATTCTGGGTTCCATTATAAAACAACACATCAATCCACCATTCCCGGGTTCCATTATAAATCAACACATCAATCCACCATTCTGGGTTCCATTATAAATCAACACATCAATCCACCATTCTGGGTTCCATTATAAATCAACACATCAATCCACCATTCTGGGTTCCATTATAAATCAACACATCAATCCACCATTCTGGGTTCCATTATAAATCAACACATTTTGAAACAACCATGTGGCTAGGTAAAACATTTTAACAAATTGGAAAGGGTTCTCTGTCATATAAACATCTAAAGCAAATATAATTAAAATCTCTTGATATGATGAAGAGAGAGGTTTACTGACACACACGCACACACACGCCCACCCGCCCACCCACCCACCCACCCACACACACACACACAGTTTTATTCAGGTCACAGAGTTTTGTTTATAAAACAAGTGATGAGAGAGACTGTGTGGATGGATGAAGGGAAAGTGACACAGAGAAAGAGAAGTACATTTTCAGCGTGGGCAAACAACAGTAAAAACATTTTTTAAAGGATGCTCTGGGTGAGTGTGTGCCTTAAGTATATTGTATGCGTGTCAGAAAAATTGTGCATGTGTATTTGTGTGTGTGTTTGTAGTTTTTTAGGCCAGCTGTGTGTTGTCTCTTATCAGCCAGTGACCCAAATCACTGAATAAAGAGAAAGGGAGAGAGAGAGAGAGGTGGGGGTGAAGAGCGGGAGAGAGAGTAAGTTGGCATTTAAAAAGGAGAATGATGAAAAATTATGCAGCACAGATATAAATATCATACCTTGGTATTCCCTAAACAATGCTTTTACCATTGCTCTCTCACTACACGAACACAACCCCCCCCCAAGCCTATTCCCATAGAACGTATCAAACTCCCATGGCACTGATTATGGAAATGTTCTGAAGAATGTGAACATTCAGATAGAACACAGATGTAAAAATGGCTAGAATGAAATATTTTACCATGAGGAAATATTCAGAACATAAATCCCTATTGCCATATTACCAATGACAGACAAAAGTGAACCCTCGAAATACAATGTCTAAACACTGAATCACATAGTCACTGCAATAAATATAGATTGAGATCTAGATCAGTAGGCTACATGATGAGGTCATGAGATTCTAGAGCAATATTTGCCAGGTCTAAGAGCTAGCAGAGCCACAGCGCTATCAGACTGGATCTATCCAAGCTGGATTCATATCAGATGAGATTAGGCTGGATGGAGGATCCCTATCACACTACTGTGGTCTGGGTTGCATCAGACTGGCTCCTGGTGGCCGCAGGCCCAGGTCGCACTGGAATCTGGATCCATTTCAGATGGGAACCCTACCAATACAAATTGCATCAGCAGCAGCAGCTGAATGGCTGGATCTCTATCACTGGGTATTGTAGGTATCACTATCAGCAGAGATCAGTAGGACTTTATGAAACTTCATCAGCATTAGCTAAAGAAGTGTATTATCCGTATAAGCAGAGCTACTAAACTAGGGTCCTGGAGGGCTTGAACCCAGCAAGGGGCCTCCCAGCCCCGGCCTCATGCTGACTCTAGATCATTATTGCTGGATGTGCAGTTACTTTGATATAGGAGCTTCTCAACCATTTGGCTGGCTAAGAGGATGGTTAAGAGGATATTGGATTAAATTAAAGTGCTGGGAGAGGGTCAATATCCATGCTGGTACCTCTTCCCCTTTGACATCAGTTGAACAGTGATGTGATCTGATCAGCTAGTAAACATGTGAATGTTTGAATGTAGACTTAAGATTGCACACACATAGCATGCCTACATAAACGTCTGAGAAAACAGAATCAGGAAATAAATGAATAAAAGCAGTTAAAGCAGCAGTCAGCAGGAGAAACAATAGCAAGGCTTTCTCCCCGCTCCTGTTTCCTTAAAAAGCTGAGGGATGGGGCTGAAGAAATGTAACCACTCTCAAATTCATAGACAGAGCTGTGGATGCAAGGACTGACCATCCATCACAGGCAGCTTGTGGTACCAAAATTGGGGAGGATGGCTCATTGTAATAGCTAGAATGGAATGAATGGAATGGTATCAAACATCTGGTTTCCATGAGTTTGATACCATTCCATTCACTCCATCCCAGCCATTATGAGCCGTCCTCCTCTCAACTGCCTCATCTCCTGAGCCATCCATATCAATTATAGTTTTAACCATGTTTTAAGGCTATATAGTGTTAATATACATTTACTTTGTTTACAAATATTGGAGTAAAATAAACTTATATTTTGGGTTCTAATGGGGTACAACAGTTAAACTCAGCTCATGAGGCAATTACGTTATATTCTACAAGAATCTATGGTTGCACACCATTCATTTATACATCTAAAAATGGATGCAGTAACTGCTGATTGTCCCTTTAAATAATCACAATGCACTCATTCAGTGAATCATTAAAACAATGGATGGTTGGTCTCATTTGCTCACAATTAGGTATCCAGTATACAGAAATTCAAATTCAACCAGTTCCCTAATTTGTATTCATCCAGGGTAGTGAGGAGGAGAGAAAGGAAAGTGAGCCACAGAATGAGAGAGGGAGAGAGAGGCAGAGAGGGCTGGATGACAGCTGTTGCATGAGGAGTTTATCTGATTAAAGCTGTCCATCTCCGGGCCCCTGCCCCTGCCATCAACCAACAACTACAACCCAACCCCCACAAATTCATGTTCTCCTCTCACCACACTCTGCACATTCAAAGACACTAAGGGACTCGCTCAACAGGAGCCACATTCTCTTGGAAATAAGCAAGCCTGATGTGCAAAATTGCCCCTGTGTTATAAAGACACAATTTATCTTTCGGATAGAATCCCTATCGGTCTCTTCGTCACAGTCACCACTGCCTCTGTGTTCAAAGTGGCTCTGTGACTCACATTAAGAAGCACATTAAGTAGAAAATATCCTGGATGGTCTAACTGATATCAGTCACTGTGTTTTTGTGTTACACATCATTTATGTTATCTCTCTGCTCCTCAGTCTCGCTGTTAGCCTCCCTCCACCCCCAATCTCTCATCCTGTCGTTTCCTGGCTTGGTAGGGTATACCGAGCCAGTCAGCCAAAGCACTTATATACACATCAATATCAGTAGCCTAGCCTAGCCTACTCCCTCTTTTTCTCCTCCACACCACCCATTTCTCCCTCCCTCCCTCCCTTCTGTGCTCTCTCCTGCACTCTCTCTCTGGCAACCACAAAGAACTCTATTCTCATGGGCATCCCTGACCTCATTCATCTCCCTGTTTTCCTCCTCCTTTAAGACAGTAGATTTGCTCATAGCATTTACTCTGCATGCTCTCCTCCTTTCCCTTTGCATTCATCCCTCCATTTTTGAACTCCTTTCATGTTTGCATCCCCTTTTCTCTCTCTCCTCCCTCTATTGTCTCTGGCCAACCAAGGCCTGAGGGGAGTGATTGACAAGCAGGCAGGGTAGGCGAAGGGGAGAGACGTGATAGCAGGAGATGAAAAGCAAGGCTGCCTGCTGGTGGACTGTCTGTCAGGTGGTTGAAATATCCGTCAGTAGACCTCCACCCTGTGGCTATGTTCATGTACTGCATGACCCCTGCCTAGTCTTGTCAGACTTCTAACGCCAGACTTGCTTAACTCATTGGCTGTGGGGAATGGGAACACGGGAACACACACACGTTTCCAAACTGCAATAACCAGTCCCATATTCCCTGGATTTAAAAAAGCTAAAGTCATAGCATTGCATCATGTTGCACCATAAATCTAGCCAGTATATGGCAATCTGAGTATGAATTTACTCACAAATATGAAAGAGAATGGTTAATAAACTATGGGAAATCAACTAGGCTTCAGTGCTGTAAACATACTGCCTTTTATTCCCCTGCTAAATGGATAAATAAAACTGCTGGAGTCAGAAACAGCTGATTCCACATAGTTCAGTGTAACACTGAACTTAGTGTCACCCCATACATCTGCTCTGTAAAACCCTGTCTCTCAAGAGGTTTGGTCTGGCGTCAGCAAACCGTGTCTCCACCTTGCGTCGGGAAGACTGTGGGGGTAAAAGAGCAGAGGTGTGTGTATGGAGATATGAGGTGTATTTATTAGGCACTAAACGGAAGGAAACAGAATTAAACAGGGAGTGACTACCAAAATATATCCAATCAGAAAGGCTCAATTTCATTTTACATTGCAAAGCATTTTACTACAGTGTGTCATAATGAATAGTTCAGTGGAGGCTGGTAGGAGGACCTATAGGAGGGCAGGCTCATTGTAATGTCTGGAATGGTATAAAACCATATGTTTGGCTCCATTCCATTCCAGCAATTACAATGAGCCTGTCCTCCTGTAGCTCCTCCCAGCAGCCTCCTCTGGAATATGTTTACCCATGGTGGTGGTGGTGTTGGGAGGCCAGACAGCTGAAGCCTGTGGAGAGCTCCAACGCCAGCTGTTCCATCTCATTATTGGGGGGGGGAGGGGAAAATAATCACTACATCTTTCATACAGAGAGCATAGAGCTTGGTGTGGCAGGACCAGCTAATGAGGAGAGAGCTCTTACATCCCCCAGTTATTCTCAATAGTCGCCAACGTGGGGAAGATTCTAATTAGGTGGCCCCGTCACCCATTTTAATTGCCTAGGGTGAACTTGAGCATCCATGTACCTTTCTTTTATTAGCGCTATGATTGGGTAAATTATCTGATATTGCCTACAAATGAATTATTCTCATAACCAATTATTTCTGTAATCCCCAGGCATTATCCAACCATCTATTGATTTTTCCCTGTAACTTGTCACACTTAAAGCTGGAATACTTAGCTGCTAAATACATTTTTGGACTTATAAATGAATTATATATACCAATTGATTCTTGAAGAATATAACTTACGCCTCATGAGTTTAGTTCAACTGTCGTACCTCATCAAAACCCAAAATATAAGCTTGTTTTACTCCAATGTTTGTAAACAATATATACTGAACAAAAATATAAATGCAACATTTTCTAAGATTTTACTTAGTTACAGTTCATATAAGGAAATCAGTCAATTGAAATAAATAATTTAGGCCCAAATCTATGGATTTTACATGACTGGGCAGGGGTGCAGCCATGGGTGGGCATTGGAGGGCACAGGCCCACCCAATCAGAATGAGCTTTCCTCCACTAAAGGGCTTTATTAAAGACAGAAATACTCAACACCCCTCCCCCTCAGATGATTCCGCAGGTGAAGAAGCCGGATGTGGTGGTCCTGAGCTGGCGTGGTTACACGTGATCTGCGGTTGTGAGGCCGGACCTCTGGCAACAGCTCTGGTGGACATTCCTGCAGTCGCATGCCAATTGCACACTCCCTCAACATGAGACATCTGTGGCATTGTGTTGTGTGACAAAACTGCTCATTTTACAAGTGACCTTTTATTGTCCCCAGCACAAGGTGTACTTGTGTAATGATCATAATGTTTAATCAGCTTCTTGAGATGCCACACCTGGCAGGTGGATGGATTATCTTGGCAAAGGAGAAATGCTCACTAACAGGGATGTAAACAAATTTGTGCACGTTTGAGAGAAATAAGCATTTGTGCATATGGAACATTTCTGGGATTTTTTATTTCAGTTCATGAAACATGGGACTAACACTTTACATGTTGCATTTATATTTTTGTTCAGTGTAAACAAACACTGTATAGCCTCAAAACATGGTTAAAACTATAATTTTGATATCATGGATGGCCAGTCCATGCATCCATAGCTCCGTCTATGAATTTGAGGGTGGTTAATCTTCTTCAGGCACATCCTTCAGCTTTTACCAAATCAAAGTCAGCGTGACCGCTTTGTTATTGGTTCAATTAAGGATTCTAGCGTAAAATGACAAATAGTGGAACACAGTGCTGCAATATGACACCTACAAATCTTCACACACAGCAGCAGGGTCACCGAGGTCAACACTCATTTATTGATCAAATCAGTGAAGGTGAAAAATATATTGATCTGATGCACTGTTGACAAAAACTTTGTGGATGAGAGTTAGAGAGAGCGAAAAATAGTCTGACCCAAGATTCACGTACACCACCAACACACAAAACGTACACGATAATAAATAAAGCGACAATGGAGAAGTGGGGTCTGGCGCAGTGCAGTATAGTATGTACTATGGTACAGGAGAAGTACTGCAGTGGTGGTGGTGGAGGGTTAGTCCATGGCACATATACAATGCAGTCGGGAAGTTCAGACACACACAATACCCCATAATGACAAAGCAAAAACAGGTTTGTAGAAATGTTTGCAAATTTATTAACAATAAAAAACTGAAATACCAGAAAATGCTGCATTGAAGGTCCCAAAGAACACAGTGTTCTCAATCATTCTTAAATGGAAGAAGTTTGGAACCACCAAGACTCTTTCTAGAGCTGGCCGCATGGCCAAACTGAGCAATCGGGGGAGAAGGGCCTTAATGGCATTGGTCAGGGACCAAGAACTCAATGGTCACTGACAGAGCTCCAGAGTTCCTCTGTGTAGATGGGAGAACCTTCCAGAAGGACAATCATCATCTCCGCAGCACTCCACCAATCAGGCCTTTATGGTAGAGTGGCCAGACGGAAGCCACTCCTCAGTAAAAGGCACGTCAGTCCGCTTGGAGTTTGCCAAAAGGCACCTAAAAGAAAAGACTAAAGCTATGAGAAACTAAATTCTCTGGTCTGATGAAACCAAGATTGAACTCTTTGGCCTGAACGCCAAGTGTCACTTCCGGAGGAAACCTGGCACCATCCCTACGGTGAAGCATTGTGGCAGCATCATGTGGGGATGTTTTTCAGCGGCAGGGACTGGGAGACTAGTCAGGATCGAAGGAAAGATTAACAGAGCAAAGTACGGAGATCCTTGATGAAAACCTGCTCCAGAGTGCTCAGGACCTCAGACTGGGGTGAAGGTTCACCCTCCAACAGGACAATGACCCTAAGCACATAGGCAAGGCAACACAGGAATGGCTTCGGGACAAGACTCTGAATGTCCTCGAGTGGCCCAGCCAGAGCCCGGACTCGAACCCGATCGAACATCTCTGGAAAGACCTGAAAATAGCTGTGCAGCGACGCTCCCCATCCAATCTGACAGAGCTTGAGAGGATCTGCAGAGAAGAAATGGGAGAAACTCCCCAAATAAAGGTGTGCCAAGCTTGCAGCGTCATACTCAAGATGACTTAAAGACGGATTAAAGATGGCGCCGAAGAACATGGCTGATGTTTTATATTTTCTCAACCAGTTGTGGATTTATTTTTTTTTTTGCATTACTTATTTTTTAACTTATTGTGTACATATTTACATTATCGGGGATCGGGGATCTGCAATATGGGGTCCTTCTGAGAATCCAGAGGCGAGCGAGTAAACTCCCAATGCCTTCCATTATCCTTGCTAACGTGCAATCAATAGAAAATAAAATTGATGACCTATTATTAAGATTATCCTACCAATGGGACATTAAAAACGGTAACATCCTATGTTTCACCGAGACGTGGCTGAACGAAGAAACAGACAATATAGAGCTGGCGGGATATTCCATGCACCGGCAGAACAGAGACGCTACCTCTGGTAAGACGAGGGGTGGGGGTGTGTGTCTTTTTGTCAGTAACAGCTGGTGCGGGATGTCTAATATTAAAGAAGTCTCGAGGTAATGCTCGCCTGAGATAAAGTACCTTATGATAAATTGTTGACCACATTATCTACCAAGAGAGTTCTCATCTGTATTATTCGTAGCTGTCTATTTACCATCACAAAGCGAAGCTGGCACTAAGAATGCTCTCAACCAACTCTATAAGGCCATAAGCAAAGAAGAAAATGCTCATCCAGAAGCGGCGCTCCTAGTGGCCGGGGACTTTAATGCAGGCAAACTTAAATCAGTTTAACCAAATTTTTACAAGCATGTCACATGCACAACCAAAAAAAAAAAATCCAAGACCACCTTTACTCCACACAGAGATGCATTCAAAGCTCTCCCCCACCCTCCATTTGTCAAATCTGACCATAATTCTATCCTCCCGATTCCTGCTTACCAGCAAAAACTAAAGCAGGAAGTACCAGTGACTCACTCAATACGGAACTGGTTAGATGACGCGGATGCTACACTACAGGACTGTTTTGCTAGCAGACTGGAATATGTTCCGGGATTCAGCCAATGGAATTGAGGAATACACCACCTTAGTCATTGGCTTCATCAATAAGTGCATCAACGACGTCGTCCCTACAGTGACTGTACGTACATATCCCAACCAGAAGCCATGGATTACAGGCAACATCCGGATTGAGCTAAAGGCTAGAGCTGCCACTTTTAAGGAGCGGGAGATAAATCCGGACGCTTCTAAGAAATCCCGCTATGCCCTTAGACGAACCATCAAATAAGCAAAGTGTCAATACAGGATTAAGATTGAATCCTACTACACCAGCTCTGACGCTCGTTGGATGTGGCAGGGCTTGAAAACTATTACGGACTACAAAGGGAAACCCAGACGCGAGCTTCCCAGTGACATGAGCCTACCAGACGAGCTAAATGCCTTTTATGCTCGCGTCGAGGCAAGCAACACTGAAGCATGCACGAGAACACCAGCTGTTCTGGATGACTGTGTGATAACGCTCTCGGTAGCCGATGTGAACAAAACCTTTAAAACAGGTCAACATTCACAAAGCCGCTCGGCCAGACGGATTACCAGGACGTGTACTCAAAGCATGCGCGGACCAACTGTCAGGTGTCTTCACTGATATTTTCAACCTCTCCCTGACAGAGTCTGTAATAGCTACATGTTTCGAGCAGAACACCATAGTCCCTGTGCCCAAGGGAGCGAAGGTAACCTGCCTAAATGATTACCGCCCCGTGGCACTCACATCGGTAGCCATGAAGTGCTTTGAAAGGCTGGTCATGGCTCACATCAACAGCATCATCCCGGATACTCTAGACCCACTCCAATTCGCATACCACCCCAACAGATCCACAGGTGACGCAACCTCAATCGCACTCCACACTGCACTTTCTCACCTGGACAAAAGGAACACCTATGTGAGAATGCTGTTTATCGACTACAGCTCAGCACTCAACACCATAGTGCCCACAAAGCTCATCACTAAGCTAAGGCCTCTGGGACTAAACACCTCCCTCTGCAACAGGATCATGGACTTTCTGACGGACTGCCCCCAGGTTGTAAGAGTAGGCAACAATACGTCTGCCACGCTGATCCTTAACACTGGGGCCCCTCAGGGGTGTGTACTTAGTCCCCTCCTGTATTTCCTGTTCACCCAAGACCGCGTGGCCAAACACGACTCCAACACCATCATTAAGTTTGCTGATGACAACAGTGGTAGGCCTGATCACCGACAGCGATGAGACGGCCTATAGGGAGGTGGTCAGAACTGGCAGGTGGTGCCAGGACAACAACCTCTCAATGTGAGCAAGACAAAGGAGCTGATCGTGGACTACAGGAAAAGGCGGGCCGAACAGGCCCCCATTAACAACGACGGGGCTGTAGTGGAGAGAGTCGAGAGTTAAGTTCATTGGTGTCCACATCATCAACGAACTATCATGGTCCAAACATCCCAAGACAGTCGTGAAGAGGGCACGGCAAAACCTTTTCCCCCCCTCAGGAGACTGAAAAGATTTGGCATGGGCCCCCAGATCCTCAAAAGGTTCTACAGCTGCACCATCGAGAGCATCCTGACCGGTTGCATCACCGCCTGGTATGGTAACTGCTCAGCATCTGACCGTAAGGCGCTACAGAGGGTAGTGCGAACGGCCCAGTACATCACTGGGGCCAAGCTTCCTGCCATCCAGGACCTATATAAATAGGCGTGTCAGAGGAAAGCCGATAAATTGTCAGAGACTCCAGTCACCCAAATTATAGACTGTTTTCTCTGCTTCCGCACGGCAAGCGGTACCGGAGCGCAAAGTCTAGGACCAAAAGGCTCCTTAACAGCTTCTACCCCCAAGCCATTAGACTGCTAAACAATTCATAAAAATCGCCACTGGACAATTTACATTGACAATTTACATTGACACCACCCCCCCCCCTGCTGCTACTCGCTGTTTGTTTGTTACCTATGCATAGTCACTTCGCCCCCACCTACATGTACAGATTACCTCAACTAGCCTGTACCCGACTCGGCACCGGTGCTCCCTGTATATAGCCTCGTTATTGTTATTGTGTTACTTTTTATTATTACTTTAAATTTTAGCCTACTTGGTAAATATTTTCTTCTTCTTGAACTGCACTGTTGGTTAAGGGCTTGTAAGTAAGCATTTCACGGTAAAGTCTACACTTGTTGTATTCAGCGCATGTGGCAAATAAAGTTAGATTTTTGATTTGAGGCTGTAATCACTGTCAAAGGTGCTTCAACAAAACACTAAGTAAAGGGTCTGAACACTTATGTAAATGTCCTATTTTCATATATTTTTTTAAATACATTTGCCAAACACTCTAAAAACCTGTTTTTGCTTTGTCATTATGGGGTATTGTGTGTCGATTGATGAGAAAAAAAATGTAATCAATTTTAGAATAAGGTTGTAACGTAACAAAATGTGGAAAAAGTCAAGGGGTCTGAAAAATTTCAAAATGCACTGTATGTGTGTGTGTGAGATATATATATACACACACACACACACACATCATACTGAGACAGTCAGTTCAAGTAGAAGGAGGGGGGAAGGTAGGGGAGCGTAAATGGCTCATGGCCAGGAGCAATATCTAGTGATGAGGGCGGGGGCAGTGCTTACAGTGTACATGCAGAGTCTGTGTAAATACCAATGGCTCTGGGGCAGTGTTTGTTAGTGGAAAATCATCTATGGTATTGTATAAGGGAAGACTGAAGATGATCATTGGTTCAAAGGCAGTGAGTGTCTATGGTAGAGGCTGTATCTGTGGTACATCAGAGATACTGGTGATAAGACTGGGGAGACAAATACTTCACTGTAGGGTGAATCATTTATACACCTTCTTTTATCAGCAATAAATAGAGTGGGTGTAATATAGGGTGTAAGTATATGGGGGCGTAACAGATCTTCAATTTGGAGAAAATAAAAGCCTATTGCTAACTACAGTATTACCTTTGGGCAGTAAAAGTGGCATTTCTATGTCTATTTCATCTATGGGATAGGCTAGTGATATTTTTGTCTGTTAATGGGCCTTATATTTGGGCAGTTCATGGGGCTATAGTTGGGGAATTTGGGTCAGTTCTTGGGGCTATAATTCTGGCTTTCGTTGGGGTATTTGGGGCTATAGCTGTGGAATGGGAGGAAGGTGAAGAGTGTCTAGTGCGCTATGGTAGAGCTCTCTTAGTGCTCTCAACAACTGCAGCCGACAAAACATCTGATTGAAGAGGTGAGGCAACGGCTCCTGTAGAGGGGGAAAGAGGGGATATAGTGAGAGACAGTTTGAAAAAGAGGGGGGAGGGGTTTTGTATGGACTGAACTTGGTGTGAACTAATCAGTTTAAATCAAAAATAATCTGTGCTGTCTATCAGTACACCATGTTTTCAGGCCTGGTATGGTCGGTCATAGGCCATTAACACAATGTGCCAAACATCGAGGGGCATCACACATGCAAACAGATATGTAATTCTGCATACTGCGAGACCACATGCTGTAATTAAACCTAACCTAAATTAACTACCCCCACCCTCAACACAGACAGACAATCATAGCGGAAAAATTAGGGAGTGCTCACGCCAAGGACGTGGACTCTGTTGTAATAGGAGCTAAAATCCTTACTGAGGGACACCAGGAACTTGCAGATCTGGGAGACACATTGCACACACATTAAACATACATTATATGAGCATTCATTTACCTACTGTTCAAGTCAAAAGTTTGGACACCTACTTATTCAAGGGTTTTTATTTTTAATGTTCTCGACATTGTAGAATAGTGACGACATCAAAACTATGAAATAACACATGAAATCATGTAGTAACCAAAAATGGTGTTAAATCAAAATATATTTTATAATTCTTCAAAGTTGCCACCCTTTGCCTTGATGACAGCTTTGCACACTAGGCGTTCTTTCAATCAGCTTCACCTGGAATGCTTTTCCAACAGTCTTGAAGGAGTTCCCACATGTGCTGAGCAGTTGTTGGCTGCTTTTCCTTCACTCTGCGGTCCAACTCATCCCAAACCATCTCAATTGGGTTAAGGTCGGGTGATTGTGGAGGCCAGGTCATCTGATGCAGCACTCCATCACTCTCCTTGGTCAAATAGCCCTTACACAGCCTGGAGGTGTGTTGGGTCATTGTCCTGTTGAAAAACAAATGACAGTCCCACTAAGCCCAAACCAGATGGGATGGCGTGTCGCTGCAGCATGCTGTGGTAGCCATGCTGGTTCAGAGTGCCTTAAATTCTAAATAAATCACTGACAGTGTCACCAGCAAAGCACCTCCACACTATCACACCTCCTCCTCCATGCTTCACGGTGAACCACACGGGGAACCACACATGCGGAGATAATCTGTTCACCTACTCTGTTTCACAAAGATACGGCAGTAGGAAACAAAAATCTCAAATTTAGACTCAAACCAAAAGGACAGATTCCCACTGGTCTAATGTCCATTGCTCGTGTTTCTTGGCCCAAGCAAGTCTCTTCTTATTGGTGTCCTTTAGTAGTGGTTTCTCTGCAGCAATTCGACCATGAAGGCCTGATTCACACAGTCTCCTCTAAACAGTTAATGTTGAGATGTGTCTGTTACTTGAACTCTGTGAAGCATTTATTTGGGCTGCAATTTCTGAGGCTGGTAACTCTAATGAACTTATCCGCTGCAACGGAGATAACTCTGGGTCTTCCTTTCCTGTGGCGGTCCTCATGAGAGCCAGTTTCATTATAGCACTTGATGGTTTTTGCGACTGCACTTAAAGAAACTTGCAAAGTTCTTGACATTATCCGGATTGACTGACCTTAATGTCTTAAAGTAATGATGGGCTGTCATTTCTCTTTGCTTATTTCAGCTGTTCTTGCAATAATATGGACTTGGTCTTTTACCAAATAGGGCCATCTTCTGTATACCACCCCTACCTTGTCACAACACAACTGATTGGCTCAAACGCATTAAGGAAAGAAATTCCACAAATTAACAAGGCACACCTGTTAATTGAAATGCATTCCAGGTGACTACCTCATGAAGCTGGTTGAGAGAATGCCAAGAGTGTGCAAAGCTGTCAAAGGCAAAGGGTGGCTACTTTGAAGAATCTCAAATATAAAATATATATTTGTTTAACACTTTTTTGGTTACTACATAAATACATGTGTTATTTCATAGTTTTGATGTCTTCACTATTATTCTACAATATAGAAAACAGTAAAAAGAAAAACCCTGGAATTAGTAGGTGTGTCCAAACTGACAAACTGATTTTTCAAATGCACTTATATATTATTTTAAATCTCACCTGTTCAGTCTTCAGGTTGACTCTGGCCCCTCCATCACACCCCAACGTCTGTCCTGTTTGGTCGAGAAGCTCCGAGAATGGAATGAGGTAATCGAACAGAAGAAGCCACTCCCCCTATGAAACAGGAAAAGACACCATGACTGTGGAGAATAGCAATCTCTGGAGGACCAGAGTACAAATGAAACACAGATATCTAGGCCCATATTCACAAAGCACCTCAGAGTAGAAGTACTGGGAAGAATCCAGGATCAGGTCCTCCCCCATCCCACAGGTTTGTGGCACCTTAATTGGATAGAACGAGCTTGTGGTAATGACTGGAGCGGAATAAGTGGAATGGTATAAAATACATCAAACACATGGCTTCCATGGTTTCCAGGTGTTTGACGCCATTCCATTCGCTCTGTTCCGGCCATTTTTGTGAGCTGTCCTCCCCTCAGCAGCCTCCTGTGCCCCATCCATGTAATGACCTAAAAGGCTAAACTGATTCTTGATCAGCACAGGCTCTGTAATGTGTGCTGTGGAGCAGTCATTTAACCAATGATAGACCTACCTCTTCTTTTAGAGCTGAGAAGTCCAACTGGGAGCCCTCTGGGATTTCAGGGTAAAGTCCTGTAGGATGCAAATAAGGAGGAACTGAACATGCAGCATGAGAAAGACCGAGTACAATGTAGGATGTACATGTTTGCTTGGTGTGGTCTGGACTAGTACGCATATACAATATGGCAGTGTAAAGGCGGCAGGTAGCCTAGCGATACAATTGTGTGGTTCAGATGGCTCAGTTTGTGGTTTGACTACAACATAACACATATGCACTACAGTATGTGGCCTAAGTGTTTGCTGGATCACTTTGGATAATGGCACGTTCAAAACAACTGAGCTCAAACCATGACGTCAGTGATCTTCAGGTCTGAAAGTTGGAGCTCTAGAAAGAGGCCTGTGTTCCCTAGTTGGATGACCGTTCAAATACATTTTTCTCAGTTGGAGCCAATTTATTTCACAGTTCCCAGTTGTTTTGATTGCACTGAGGTCGGAAGTCTGAGATTTCCCAGTTGTTTCGAATGCGGCATTATCAAGTCAGTCACGTCTGCTAAAGGACATCATATCCATCATCATCATCCAGTTGCCTTGCGTGTCCCCCGTCTCACCTTTCCCCACACCTCGCTCGTAGCTGTCAAATAGGGTGTGCAGCCGAGCACAGTTGTACATGACGAAGACTCCGCCTCTGGGGCCCTTGGTGGACACGCTGCCTTCCCTCTGCACATCCAGAGTGACCTGTGTGTGAAAACAGCCATCAGTCTGCCAGTCAGCTCTGACTCAACACCAGCCAGACACAAAGCCCCTGGAGAGCAAGGTAGGCCAGCACGCTACAGAGCTATACCAGTTCATATACAGTATGAAACCTTAGACATAAGGTTCATGAAATCAAAAAACTTACTAAGATCAGATAACATTCATATATTAGCCATTTCTGAGACTCACTTAGATCATTCATTTGATGACACAGTAGTAGCAATACAAGGATATAACATCTATAGATGAGACAGGAATACTTATGCGGAAGGTATCGATATACAGTGGGGAGAACAAGTATTTGATAACCTGCAAAATCGTCAGTGTTTCCTACTTACAAAGCATGTAGAGGTCTGTAATTTTTATCATATCACACTTCAACTGTGAGAGACGGAATCTAAAAAAAAAATCCAGAAAATCACATTGTATGATTTTTAAGTAATTCATTTGCATTTTATTGCATGACATAAGTATTTGATACATCAGAAAAGCAGAACTTAATATATTTGGTACAGAAACCTTTGTTTGCAATTACAGAGATCATATGTTTCCTGTAGCTCTTGACCAGGTTTGCACACACTGCTGCAGGGATTTTGGCCCACTCCTCCATACAGACCTTCTCCAGATCCTTCAGGTTTCGGGGCTGTCGCTGGGCAATACGGATTTTCAGCTCCCTCCAAAGATTTTCTATTGGGTTCAGTTCTGGAGACAGGCTAGGCCACTCCAGGACCTTGAGATGCTTCTTACGGAGCCACTCCTTAGTTGCCCTGGCTGTGTGTTTCGGGTCGTTGTCATGCTGGAAGACCCAGCCACAACCCACCTTCAATGCTCTTACTGAGGGAAGGAGGTTGTTGGCCAAGCTCTCGCGATACATGGCCCCATCCATCCTCCCCTCAATACGGTGCAGTCGTCCTGTCCCCTTTGCAGAAAAGCATCCCCAAAGAATGATGTTTCCACCTCCATGCTTCACGGTTGGGATGGTGTGCTTGGGGTTGTACTCATCCTTCTTCTTCCTCCAAACACGGCGAGTGGAGTTTAGACCAAAAATCTCTATTTTTGTCTCATCAGACCACATGACCTTCTCCCATTCCTCCTCTGGATCATCCAGATGGTCATTGGCAAACTTCAGACGGGCCTGGACATGCGCTGGCTTGTGCAGGGGGACCTTGCGTGCGCTGCAGGATTTTAATCCATGACGGCGTAGTGTGTTACTAATGGTTTTCTTTGAGACTGTGGTCCCAGCTCTCTTCAGGTCATTGACCAGGTCCTGCCGTGTAGTTCTGGCCTGATCCCTCATTGATGCCCCACGAGGTGAGATCTTGCATGGAGCCCCAGACCGAGGGTGATTGACCGTCATCTTGAACTTCTTCCATTTTCTAATAATTGCACCAACAGTTGTTGCCTTCTCACCAAGCTGCGTGCCTATTGTCCTGTAGCCCATCCCAGCCTTGTGCAGGTCTACAATTTTATCCCTGATGTCCTTACACAGCTCTCTGGTCTTGGCCATTGTGGAGAGGTTGGAGTCTGTTTGATTGAGTGTGTGGACAGGTGTCTTTTATACAGGTAACGAGTTCAAACAGGTGCAGTTAATACAGGTAATGAGTGGAGAACAGGAGGTCTTCTTAAAGACTAACAGGTCTGTGAGAGCCGGAATTCTTACTGGTTGGTAGGTGATCAAATACTTATGTCATGCAATAAAATGCAAATTAATTACTTAAAAATCATACAATGTGATTTTATGGATTTTTGTTTTAGATTCCGTCTCTCACAGTTGAAGATGATGATAAAAATTACAGACCTCTACATGCTTTGTAAGTAGGAAAACCTGCAAAATCGTCAGTGTCTCAAATACTTGTTCTCCCCACTGTATACTCACATACTCAAGAGCCATATCCCTGTAATGCTTACAGAAGATCTTATGTCAAGTGTTATCGAAGTGTTGTTGTTGCAGGTTCACCTGGCACATCTAAAGCCTTTTCTTTTGGAGTGTTGCTATAGGCCACCAAGTGCTAAAGTCAGTATCTAAAAAATGTGTGAAATGCTTGATAGTGTATGTGATGTAAACAGATAGGGCTACTTTCTTGGGGACCTGAATATTGACTGGTTTATCAAGCTGTCTGCTCATGAGGAAGGTTCTCACTGTAACCAGTGCCTGTAATCTGGTTCAGGTTATTAATCACCCTACCAGAGTGTTTACAAACACTACAGGAACAAGATCATCCACATGTATTGATCACATTTTTACTAATACTGGAGAACTTTGTTCTAAAGCTGTATCTGTACCCATTGGATGCAGTGATCACAATATAGTGGCTACATCCAGGAAAGCCAAAGTTCCAAAAGATGGGCCTAAACTATTGTATAGGAGATCATACAAAATATTTTGCTGTGACTCTTATGTGGATGATGTTGAAAATACACTACATGAGCAAAAATATGTGGCCACCTGCTCTTTGAACATCATGGTCTTTAATATGGAGTTAATCCCCCCCCCTTGTTGCTATAACAGCCTCCACTCTTCTGCGAAGGCTTTCCACTAGATGTTGGAACATTGCTGTGGGGACTTGCTTCCATTCATCTGCAAGAGCATTAGTGAGGTCAGGCACTGATGTTAGGCGATTAGGCCTGGCTCACAGTCAGCGTTCCAATTCATCCCAAAGGTGTTCGACGGGGTTGAGGTCAGGGCTCTGTGCAGGCCAGTCAAGTTCTTCCACACCGATCTCGACAAAACATTTCTGTATGGACCTCTTTGTGTACGGGGGTATTGTCATGCTGAAATAGGAAAGGGCCTTCCCCAAACTGTTGCCACAAAGTGGGAATCGTCTAGAATGTCACTGTTACGCACGCCTCTTGGAGGAGGGAACACAACACCCTGCTACTCTCAACTCACCGCGGAGTGAAAGAGGTATGTGATTGTAGGTGCGGGTAAGGATGACAGAGGCAGAGTAGTTAACCATTAACAGGAAATGTATTCCGTCACACGGTAATTTGGGAAAAAGGGGCTGGTCGGAACCAAAGCAAAGAAAGTAAAAGTTAGAGCACCCTCTCCTACCTTACCTACCCACAACTTATCTATTCTTAACGCCACCTGCCGTGCTAACCAAAATGCAGGGGGTGGTCCGCCCAGGTCTTACCTAGTGTGCATAGACAGAGTACATACTACGGGTATATGTATGCCTGCAGGCCTCTTGCCTAAGCACTCCCAAGGTGCCTTTACCTTCACACCTGGGAACAAATGAAACAGAATAATACAAACAATTTCAATAATCAAAAACAGTCCTTTTGACAAACATACCTCAGCAGGATCTGCTACAAAATACTTTCTGAGCAACGAGCAACAACCAACACAGGACATCAAAGAAGCTCTCTGAGCAACAACCAACACAAGACATACCAATAAGCTCTCTCTCTGAGCAAAGGAACACTGGCTTTTATACAGCTGGAGGGGGAGTCTGCAATTGTAGACAGCTGTATCCCTTAACGAGAGGGCGGGATCAGACCTACAATCTGCAATGGGGGCAACCAATCAGCTGCTTGGGGGAATCCAGGAAGCCATTTCCTGAAATACATACAAACCCACAACAACACAGAAACTGGGGAACGTAACAGTCACTGTATGCTGTAGCTTTATGCTTTCCCTTCAGTGTAACTAAGGGGCCTAGCCCGAACCATGAAAAACAGCCCCAGACCATTATTCCTCCTCCACCAAACTTTACAGTTGGCACTATGCATTGGGACAGGTAGCATTCTCCTGGCTGCTCCAGAGTACAATGGCGGCGAGCTTTACACCACTCCAGCCGACTCTTGGCATTGCGCATGGTGATCTTAGGCTTGTGTGCAGCTGCTCGGCCATGGAAACCCATTTCATGAATCTCCCGACGAACAGTTATTGTGCTGACGTTGCTTCCAGAGGCAGTTTGAAACTCGGTAGTGAGTGTTGCAACCGAGGACAGGAGATTTTTACGTGCCACGGGCTTCAGCGGTCCCGTTCTGTGAGCTTGTGTGGCCTACCACTTTGCAGCAGAGGCGTTGTTGCTCCTAGACGTTTCCACTTCACAATAACAGCACTTACAGTTGACCGAGACAGCTCCAGCAGGGCAGACATTTGAAGAACTGACTTGTTGGAAAGGTGGCATCCTATGACCGTGCCATGTTGAAAGTAACGGAGCTCTTCAGTAAGGCCATTCTACTGCCAATGTGTCTCGAGGACAAGTACATTAGAATGTCTAGTTTGAGAAACAGACGCCTCACAGTCCTCAACTGGCAGCTTCATTAAATAGTACCCGCAAAACACCAGTCTCAACGTCAACAGTAAGAGGCGACTCCCGGATGCTGGCCTTCTAGGCAGAGATGCAAAGAAAGGGAGTAGTACACAGCGTTGTACGAGCTCTTCAGTTTCTTGGCAATTTCTTGCATGGAATAGCCTTCATTTCTCAGAACAAGAATAGACTGGTGAGTTTCAGAAGAAAGTGCTTTGTTTCTGGCCATTTTGAGCCTGTAATCAAACCCACAAATGCTGATGCTCCAGATATTCAACTAGTCTAAAGAAGGCCAGTTTTATTGCTTCTTTAATGTCCACAACATTTTTCAGCTGTGCTAACATAATTGTAAAAGTTTTTCTATGATCAATTAGCCTTTTAAAATGACAAACTTGGATTAGCTAACACAACGTGGCATTGGAAGACAGGAGTGATGGTTGCTGATAATGGGCCTCTATCTACATAGGCGTACATTCCATAAAATTAAAAAAGCCATTTCCAGCTACAATAGTGTGCTTCTCTTTCAAAAACAAGGACATTCCTAAGTGACGCCAAACTTTTGAATGGTAGTGTACATAAGAACGAATCGAGCGGGTCTAACATTTGGTAGAAATCCTTCCTTAAGTTCTAGACCTCAGGTGAATCTGGTGTGGTGTGGCTGTTGAACAAGTTGAGGAGACTAAAGGACTTGGTGTTACCTTCGATTGTAAACTGTCATGGTCAAAACATGTATACTGAACAAAAATATAAACGCAACATGTAAAGTGTTGGCCCTAAGTTTCATGAGCTGAAATAAAAAGGTAAACAGAATTTTCCATATGCACAAAAAGCTTTTCCGCCCAGGCAACGAAGGAGTGACTTCGTAAGAAGCATTTCAAGGTCCTGGAGTGGCCTAGCCAGTCTCCAGATCTCAACCCCATAGAAAATCTTTGGAGGGAGTTGAAAGTCCGTGTTGCCCAGCAACAGCCCCAAAACGTCACTGCTCTAGAGGAGATCTGCATGGAGGAATGGGGCAAAATACCAGCAACAGTGTGTGAAAACCTTGTGAAGACTTACAGAAAACGTTTGACCTCTGTCATTGCCAAAAAAGGGTATATAACAAAGTATTGAGATAAACTTTTGTTATTGACCAAATACTTATTTTCCACCATAATTTGCAAATAAATTCATTAAAAATCCTACAATGTGATTTTCTGGATTTTTTTTTCTCATTTTGTCTGTCATAGTTGAAGTGTACCTATGATGAAAATTACAGGCCTCTCTCATCTTTTTAAGTGGGAGAACTTGCACAATTGGTGGCTGACTAAATACTTTTTTTCCCCACTGTAGGTTCCACTTTCAGAGGTACATCTTTTACAGTTAGGAGAAATGTCTGTTTTCATTCTATGGAGTCTCATTGGAGTGTAATAAAATTTGTACAGAAATGTGTAATTAGATTCTTTCATTTTTACATTAGTAGAGGAGCAGTATACCCTGTCGCAAACCTCCGCCCATAACTCATCACTGAGTCAGACCAAGGTCCTTTTCCCAGATTATTTTCAAAGGAGTAAAGGAGGAGCCCCCTTTCTCAGAAAGGAGTCTATAGATATGAGATTTTGCCTTTAATGGATTGTGCTGAGCAAGAAGGGTTTCAGCTTCATTCAGCTGAGCTCTAAACCTCCTCTTGGAAGTAAATGAGGAAATGACGTCTAATTTAAAGATATTAAAAAAAACACAAAAAATGGATCTTGGCACATTGAATTCACTGCAGAGCTCTTGAAAGGATTTCAGTGTAGTGGTCTTCTGATGAAATAGGTCTGAAAAGGTCCTGATTCCTAAAGTATGCCAAAGATTAAAATTGGCATCACTCAGGGCTTTTGGCAAGTCTGGGTTGCATACTATAGGTGAGTGAGAACATATTTGGGAGGAAATGCCCAGGTATTTCTTACAGTCTCTCCACGCTAGTAGGGTGCTGTAAATCACAAAGGTTTTGGCTTTGTTGCCCACTTCACTAAAGTTATTCATTAATATAATTGAGCTTAGGGTCAGTGAACCACAGGATTGGGCTTCTATCTGAATCCACGTTGAGTCTTGTCTGTTTGTGATCCATGTTAGCATGTTGCGGATTTGGGCAGACCAGTAGTACAATTGAAGGGAGGGAAGGGCAAGACCGCCCTTAGATTCAGGTTTCGATAGAGTGGAGAACTTGATCCTAGGTTTTTATTGCTAACATGCTTTGATTAGTTGTTTTGAAAAAGGAAACTGGGAGATAGCATGGGAGCGTCTGAAATAAATAGATCAATCTAGGGAGGACGTTCATACGAATGACATTAATTCTTCCTACTAAGCTAATTGGGAGGGAGATCCAGGTTTGGAGATCGTTCTTGATTCGATCCAGGAGTGGAAGATAATTTTCCTTGAAAAGGCAATTCAGATCTGGTGTTACGAAGATCCCAAGGTATTGAAACCCCTGTGACTTCCATTGGAACGGACAGTGTCTTCATAGAGCTGGTGAGTGTAAGATTGAGAGGGCAAACAGTGGATTTGTTCAAATCTATCTTATATCCTGAAAACTTGCCATACTGAGCAATTGTGTCTAAAATGGGGGGGATTTCTCAGGGTTGGATATGTAGAGCAAGACATCATCCGCATAGAGCGAAATCTTGTGCTGTAGGCCGCCTGCAGAAACACCCATAATACTTGGATTGCTCCTTATCAACTCTGCCAGAGGCTCCAGCCCCAACAAGTAGCACCCTCATCTTGTGCCCCGCCCCAAAAAGAATCTGTCAGAGTTCAGTACGTTAGTAGTCACCATGGCATTTGGATTAGAGTATAGGGACTTAATCCATTTAATGAAGTTTGGGCCCATATTGAACTTTTCTAAGACTGAGAACAGAAAGCTCCACTCCATCCTGTCGAACTCCTTCTCAGCATCCAGTGAAGCCAGCAGGACAGGGGTCTTCTGTGTGTTTAGTTGATCAATAATACCAAAAAGACGGCAATGTTATCAGAAGAGTACCTGTCTCTAATAAATCCAGTTTGCTCCGCCTTTATTATATTGGGAAGAAAAGTGTTTAGTCTTGACGAGCAATTTGGTAATTATTTTGTAGTCGAAATCAAACAAGCTTATGGGCCGGAAGGACGAGCAGGATAGAGGGTCCTTGTCTTTTTTGAGCAACACTGTAATGCGAGCTGTGTGCATAGAGTCTGGGAGAACTCAGTTTTTGCAAAAATCATCCAGCATTGGCATCAAAATAGGGCTAAGCTGGGGCCAAAAAGCTTTGTAGAACTCTGGGGAATCCATCTGGGCCTGGGGACTTGTTAGGTGGCATGGAGGTAATTGCCTCCAGGACCTCCTCGGGAGTGAAGGGGGAGTTGAGATCTTCTTGGTCGGTCTCTGATAGTTTAGGTAGCGAGATTCCCTCTAGGAAGGAGTGGAGTTCTGAGAGAACATACGGAGGCAGAAGTATATAGTTTGCAGTAAAAATCATGAAAAGTTACATTTATATTTTTTGGGTCATATGTGACCTCATCCTCTGCTGTTCGGATAGCCATGATTGTACGCTCTGACTGCTTTAAAAAAAAATATATATATATATATAGGTATGCAAGCAATCTACTAGGCCTATTGCTATACTCATGGCATTTCTGTTTGGTAAAGAAAACTTTTTTTTAAATCTGCAGAGTATAGTCCAAGTTCAGTTTGGCTTTGGCTGTTTTAAGTTGACTCCAGGAGGCACTGTCTGGGGATTGTTTATGTACTTTTTCACAGCGTTCCAGGTCCTTCTCAAGATCTAACCTGTGTGCTTCCATTGCTTTTTTCTTAGAGGAAGCATATGCAATCAGATGACCTCTTAGTGTGGCTTTGGCAGCATCCCACATTGTGGCTGGAGAAACAGGAGAATCTTTGTTGTCTTGTGTGTAGTTGTCTATCCATGTAGTTACCAACGTATGGAACACTTTGTTTGATAACATTATTTAAGATAGTAATTGGTTGCCCATACAGTGACCCAGTTATCAAAATATCTCCCCTCCGGATCAGATATGTTTTTGTCAATTATGAATGGAACATTCTTATGGATAAGTATGGCTGTACCTCTACTATTTGATTTGAAAGATGAGAAATACACCAGTCCCACCCGCGCTCTGCGAAGTTTGGCATCACAGACGTGTGTCTCTTGTAATAGTGCAATGTCTGCTTTTTCCTTCTTTTTTTTTTAGAGCACATAGTATCTTTTTCCCATTTTATTGAATGACCTAGACAATGGCAGTTCCATGTCAATAGATGTAAGGTACTAGTCAACGTCATCGAACAGTAATGGAACTCTAGTGCAAGTCATCTCTGGGTAAAGATGGATAATAGTTACAGCTGCGATCACATAAAATAAAAAATAAATGGTGTACATAAAAGAACAATCTCTGAACACCCTAGCCGAGTTCCCAAACAACTCGACATATCCCATTGGATCTATTACCCCCACGCTCAGCCTCAATTCTGTGTTCCGAAAAAACAACAACTTAGCAACGCACAACGTCTCCCCCTCCCCACCAAAGAAATGCCTCATCCTCTCAGCCCGCATTGAGTAAGTGACAACGTAGCCCCCGTCCAGACCACATTAAAAAAAACTCCCCCAAAGGACATAGGGCTAATCTTTTGGACCAAATAAAAACAGAAATGTTGGGGCCAATCCTTAAGAGGGATCTATAGGATAAGTTGTTTGTTTTTATTAAAACGTAATAGAAACAGGATAAGGCCATAGGCATAAAATTGACACATTGAGCTTCTCGTTAGGTCTGTAAGTGTGTCGTAATCGACAGCCTATAAATGGTGGAGGCCTGTGAAAATGAGAACTACAAATAACAATAATAAAAATAAAAAGTGAAATCAAAGTAGGCTGAAACGTTAGTAGGCCTAGGTTATGCTATAGAGCCTATCCCTCAGCTAAAATAATATAAATTAGACGGCTATAATGACATTTAGGGGGGCGGTGGGTCTTTGGATGGCGGCTATATGTTGTCTTACCTCCATTAGTAATAACTGTAATCGCTTTTAGTCATTGGTCCATTTCTCAGTGATCAGGATTGTTCTTCAAAAAACTTTAGTCTTTTCGGGAGTTTTGAAGTGTCGCAGGGCTCCTTGGTGAAGAATCCTGAGCTCGTTTGGGTATTTGAATCCCCTAAAGATGCCTCGGTCAATGGAGTATTTCACCTCGTCAAACTCTCGGCGCTTTCGCCGTATTCCAGCTGACAGGTCCTGGTGTAAAGTGAGTTTTTTGCGTTTCCCACTGTAATTCTGTTGATTTTCGCCGCCTGTAGGACTCGTCGGTGAATCTCAGGAAACGTATGGTGAGTGGGCGCGGTGGTTGTCTGGCTGCTGGTGGGGGCCTCAGTGCTCGGTGAGCTCTCTCCAGTTCTATGGGCCTGTCGGTGGACAGGTGGAGCCACTCGGGAAGTTTGTCTTACAGGTAGCGGATCAGTGGCATGTTTCACTCTTCCTTTTCGCCCAGATTTAATAGAACACAATTATTCCTTCGCCCCCTGTTTTCCAGGTCCTCTGTTTTCTTTTTAGCATATGTTATTGTTTCCATGGCGTCTGTCAGTGAGTTTTCCATGGATAGGATTCACTCCTATTCCTCATCCAGGCGCCCCGCGTTGATGGTTATCTTGTTGTTGATGTCAGGCAAAGCATTTTCCAGGGTTGTCACCTTGCCCCCTATCACACTGAGCTGAGAGTTAATGCCATCTAATTTGATGTTGAGTTCTGTACGTTGGGATCTCAGCTCAGAAAGGATGACTTCGGCAGAGTGCGAGGTTGGCATTTGTTGGGCTTCGGGGGGGGGGGGGGGGGGGGGGTCCTCTTGCTCCTCGCTAATGGCGCTAGCTTTTTCTGAAGCTAATGCTCGAGTCCGGGTAAAAATGTCACCTGTAATATCGCCTTTTGTAGCCGCCATGACTTTTTGACTAAAGCTAAAAGGAGTTTTAACTTGAAGTGGAGGTAAGATTAAGAATAGGAAACTACTTGTGCGGAGCTCTTAGTTCATGTGGCCAACTCGTTCAAGGGTCATGTGATCCCCCACTTCTTGTTTTTATAAAAACATTCAATGTGTAGGAAATTCCAAATTGTTCGCATAGTCAACTTACACACAGCACTGACACACACTTACTCCACCAAACATGCCACCAGGGGTCTTTCACAGTCCCCAGGTACAGAACAAATGCAAGGAAACATACAGTATAATACAGAGCCATGAGTGCATAGAACTCCCATCTTATATAGCGCAAGTGAACAGCAAACCTGGTTTCAAAAAACAAATAAAGCAACACCTCACGGCACAATGCCTCTCCCCCATGTGACCTACTTGTTGTGCGTATGCAGTGGCGACCCGTCATTCAGGGCAATTACATTGAGTTAATAAAGCCGCATACAAACCTGGTCTCTTTTTTGCTTTCTTGAGTAAGGCAGCTCCAAAATGCAGGTGTTCCAGCCTAGCTCAGTGCTTTCTGTGGTGGGGCTAGCCAGCAGAAAATGGAGCATTACGCCTGATTGTCTCAGTTTTCTGTCATGATTGTCTCAGTTTTCTATCACTCATGGCACAGTACATCATCCCCAATTTTAAGGTTCGAGATCGAAAATTTTAGCTCCTTGGGTTCTGCCATAGAGTTATATTAGAAGTGCCCATCCACGAAGGCTCAAGGTCACTGGCCACAGATAGAATGACAACAAATCACGTTATATCTACAGTAGCTTTGATTGGACTGATCATGTCAACATCATACTTTCAAAATCTTAGCTAGCAAACTAGCAGTCGTCACCATGAATCAAGTCGACAAACAAATCCTTTTTGATCCTTGTCATATGAAGAGAAATTATAGAGAAAACATTATCGGTGCTCATCGGCCATTGGACATAAATATTACACAACAAGTTGGAAATAGCAAATTCAACAATGAGTGGTTTGGAAGGAATCAGTGGCTAACTGAGTTCAAGACAACGTTGAACTCGTGAAAAACAAGCTACGACTGGGAAAATACGTTTTGTACGGTCATCTTTCTCTTTGATGACAATATGCCCACGAAGGACCGCCGCACCACATTCCTGTTCAAGCACATCACAACGTGAGTCCAAAAATGTCTTATGCAGCTTCATAAATTATATAGGATACCAGAGGGATATGTATACTGTAGCTAAAGTAATACTAAGAGAGTGTTGTGTAGTAAGCCGTTAGTAGCTCATGTGCCTCACACTAATAATTTGGTCAATTTTCACCAACGTGGTATTGTAAACCTATCGTTCGTGGCAGGTGTGTGCTTGTTTGCCTATAACCTGTTTTAGAGAAATGTAATCATCGAATATTGTAAGAGCTTTCATTGTCTGATTAAATGTATGAACAGCCCATTATCTGAATTCTGTCGCTGTACATTTCAAAAGTGATGAACAAATAGTTATATTGACTACGTCCATCCTAGCTCGCTCATTAATGTCTTAATTGAAATTACGGATCGCCTCTTATTCACTTGTCGTCCCCTTGTGACATAGTTTGTACATCTCAATTGTCAGTAGAAACCACATTTGTTAAAGCAAGTCAGCCATATAAGCTATGTTTTTTTAAAAAAAAAGGCAGTATATAAGGCTGAATGAACTGTAGCAGTGGTAAGGTGTTGGGACTGCTGTTGGGACTCTGCTGTTGGGACAGCTTTATGTAGGCCCTAACAGTTTGTGGGCATCGTTTGTCACCGTTATAGTGCTATTAATGTATTGGTTAGTGTTGGGTCATGTAGTGGCTTTGCTGGCATGCATCTACATGTTTTTTTGTTTGCCCCACCAAGATTTACATGCTAAAATCACCACTGGGTGTGTGTATGTACTGACATGTATGTGTAACTGATAGATACATTTAAAAACTTGAACATGTAGTGTGTGTATGTAAATTGTTACATCTTTTGTCTGTAATGTATTTTTCATGATATGTCGGACCCCAGTAAGACTAGCTGTCTCCATTGGCGACGGCTAATGGGGATCCTAATAAATCTAATCAAAATACACACACATGATTATCGGTGTGTGCATGCGCGCATGCAGACTAGCTCCAAGAAGTGAGTCTCTCTCTCACACAGCTCCTAAGACTCACCGGGCTCGTATGGACTGTTGAGAGCAGCTCAAACCTCACTGTGGCTGAGGTCATGACCTTGATGATGTCATCCCAAGTTTGGTCTGAAACAGTATTTGGAGTTGTAATAGAAGTGTTAAGTCCAAGGAGGGAGATCACATACCACAACAGTCCCTGATCATACACATGCTACAGAGTTCAGACAAATTGAGCAGACTCACCTTCGACTTGTTCTCCATACTTAATCTCTGAGGCCTCCTTCATCTGCACTCTTCTCAGTCTATAGGACAGGGTGAACAATGAGCCAATGAGACAGACACACACACACACGCAGTGGCTCGATGAGATCTGAATAGGCTACATTAGAGATCTGAATAGGCTACATTAGAGCAAACAGCAGAGCAAAGTGATAGCTACTGGGACTAAAGCTGAATCAAAATGATAAAAGAAGATGTTCTTACTGAAGGTACTGGGCAGCACTGAGGTGAGTTCCAGGTGTCTTCATTGGTCCACAAACAAGATGCCTCTAAGAAACAGATAAAGAAAAAGAGGGGGTGGGAAAAAAACGTTACTTTGAGCAATCAATTTATAAGACAACATGAGATGTCGAGTTACAGCATGAATTTGGTAGAGACGAGGCCTTTTTATATAAACAAAAAAAGAAAATGTCCCTTTTTCAAGACCCTGTCTTTCAAAGATAATTTGTAAAAATCCAAATAACTTCACAGAATCATTGTAAAGGGTTTAAATACTGTTTCCCATGCTTGTTCAATGAACCATAAACAATTAATGAACATGCACCTGTGGAACGGTCGTTAAGAGCTTACAGACGGTAGGCAATTAAGGTCACAGTTATGAAAACTTAGGACACTAAAGAGGCCTTTCTACTGACTCTGAAAAACACCAAAAGAAAGATATGCAGGGTCACTGCTCATCTGCGTGAACGTGCCTTAGGCATGCTGCAAGGAGACATGAGGACTGCAGATGTGGCCAAATTGCAATGTCCGTACTGTGAGATGCCTAAGACAGCGGGACAGGGAGACAGGACGGACAGCTGATCGTCCTCGCAGTGGTAGACCACGTTTAACACCTGCACAGGATCGGTACATCCGAACATCACACCTGCGGGACAAGTACAGGATGGCAACAACTGCTCGAGTTACACCAGGAACGCACAATCCCTCCATCAGTAATAGCCTGAGAAAGGCTGGACTGAGGGCTTGTAGGCCTGCTGTAAGGCAGGTCCTCACCAGACATCACCGGCAACAACGTCGCCTATGGTCACAAACCCACCGTCGCTGGACCAGAC
This sequence comes from Salvelinus namaycush, assembly GCF_016432855.1. Classification (NCBI taxonomy): domain Eukaryota; kingdom Metazoa; phylum Chordata; class Actinopteri; order Salmoniformes; family Salmonidae; genus Salvelinus; species Salvelinus namaycush. The sequence continues at coordinate 28,476,837 of NC_052322.1, read as the reverse complement.
AAGACTGGCAAAAAGTACTCTTCACTGACGAGTCGCGGTTTTGTCTCACCAGGGGTGATGGTCGGACTCGGGTTTATCGTCGAAGGAATGAGCGTTCCACCGAGGCCTGTACTCTGGAGCGGGATCGATTTGGAGGTGGAGGGTCCGTCATGGTCTGGGGCAGTGTTTCACAGCATCATCGGACTGAGCTTGTTGTCATTGCAGGCAATCTCAATGCTGTGTGTTACAGGGAAGACATCCTCCTCCCTCATGTGGTACCCTTCCTGCAGGCTCATCCTGACATGACCCTCCAGCATGACAATGCCACCAGCCATACTGCTCGTTCTGTGCGTGATTTCCTGCAAGACAGGAATGTCAGTGTTCTGCCATGGCCAGCGAAGAGCCTGGATCTTAATCCCATTGAGCAAGTCTGGGACCTGTTGGATCGGAGGGTGAGGGCTGGGGCCATTCCCCCCAGAAATGTCAGGGAACTTGCAGGTGGCTTGGTGGAAAAGTGTGGTAACAAATCACAGCAAGAACTGGCAAATCTAGTGCAGTCCATGAGGAGGAGATGCACTGCAGTACTTAATGCAGCTGGTGGCCACACCAGATACTGACTGTTACTTTTGATTTGGACCCCCTTTGTTCAGGGACACATTATTCAATTTCTGTTAGTCACATGTCTGTGGAATTTGTTCAGTTTATGCCTCAGTTGTTGAAACTTATGTTCATTCAAATATTTACACGTTAAGTTTGCTGAAAATAAACACAGTTCACAGTGAGAGGACGTTTCTTTTTTTGCTGAGTTTATAACTCACCGGTAGAGATAGGATTCTGATTATTAGTTACGTAATCAGATTATTTTATGACTAATGGACTAACGTAAGACATTACTTTCTAAAATTGGATAATATTATTACAGGTGCTTTAAGTAACAAGTGCGTTAATTTCAGAATCATATCTCTACTGGTGTATCAGTTTAAAAAGCCTCGTCTCTACTGAATTCAAGCTGAAACTAATTTTACTGTTAAATAAATTGATTGCACAAAGTGGCATAACGGAAAAGATGGGCCATATTATGTTCTGAAACGATGTTGTCACAGGAAGTAAATTCATAGTGGTTATGCCAGTCTAATGTTATTATCTATTTGACAGTTTATTTCATTTCAAGGCTGCAAGTAAACGTGTATTGTAGACTATAGTCCAGGCCAGAGGTGTGACCAAGTCACTATCATTCGAGTCACAAGCAAGTCTCAAGGTCAAAGTCTCATGTCGAGTCCCAAGTAGAACCGGTCGAGTCAAGTCCAAGTTGTGCATTCTAAGCAAGTCAAGTCCAGTCCAGTCGTAACAAGTTGTCTGAAATAATTTATTGAGGCTACCAGACAGACCTTTTCATTAGGTAATAATACATTTTAACAATCAAGCAATTTTGACATACCAAAAGACCAGTAGACCTATGCTAGTAATTGTTACTTGATGCACCATTGCTGGTGAGCTTGCAAAGTAAATGGTTCATATTCTTCATCACCAAACAATTTTTGGAGCTACATACTCATTTATGGCAATCCTCTCTCCCTACAATTTGGCGTTTGCGCTGCACCCGGTCCTATAGCTGTACAGCAAATCAGTAATCTGTTTGCTTGCGCAGTGGTTTTCAAACTTTGACCCGTGACCTCCAAAAAGGAGTGGTTCAAAGCTTGCGACCCTGCGCACACACATGCAGTCCCTGTGCAAATGAAGCCTGTCATTACAGCCATAAACAGGGATGCATTTTCAAAATGCAAGATACAGAAATCAACTGCAAGTCATTCATGTTAGCAGTCAATATCAACCAGGGATATCATGTCACTTCTCTGGAGTCCAGAGCAAGCAGGATCATATGGCCTACCTCAGGGATGGGCAACTCCAGTCCTCGGTAGCCAGAGTGTTGTCACACTTTTCCCTATCCCTAGTAAACACAGCTGAATAAACTAATTGCATTCTAAACTGAAGATCATGAATAGTTGATTATTGGACTCAGGTGTGTTAGCTGGGGCTGGGGAAAACGTGTGACACCAATCAAACCCCCGAGGACTGGAGTTGCCAGTCCCTAGCCCTACCTGTATGCAGCCTAGGTTGCAGGATTGGATGGAAAGCATGATCTGTCTCTGTAGCCTTTTTCTTCCTCACAAAATGTCCTAATTAATTTGCCAGAATATGTTACATCTTCATCCCATAAGGATTGAAGGTAGTGCAATGTTCCAGCTACCTTCAGACATATAACCAGTACCATCACTGATGTATATACGGTAACCCACCCAAACTAGACCTTTCGGAAATATGAACATTATAAATGAAATCACCAGGTAGCCTACTGTTGTGGCAAAGATGCATCCGTAGCAGATTGTTAAACACTAAGGTGAATTCAGAATAAGCGGGACACTTTTTGCATTACATTTACATTTACATTAGCCCAACATGATACATTTCTGAAAGTTGTTTCCTAATCACACACAAAAAAATATGTTTAATATCATATTCACAGGAGGTATGACACACCCATCTGTACACTGAGTCAAAACCATATTTTCAGTTTGCATTTGGTAGACTGGGACAGCAGGTTAGATAAACGGGGACACCATTATTATAGTCCTAATTGTACCCCAATGAAAATTAAATTAAATTTTGTGTGATTTGGAAACATCTGAGGATTTCAGAAATGCATCATGTATTGGGATAATATGTTGGATAGAAGAGGTTACAGAATACTTAAATGCAAAGTGTCCCACTTTCTGAATTCCCTCAAATAACAGTGTTCATAACGGCACTACATTAACAAATTAAGAGGATAGTCAGTATTTTCCCCAAGCGCTGTTTAGAGTCATTTTCAGCCGGGTATTTTAGTTTAGTTTTTTGATGGTACAGTGATTCCCTACACTATTCAGCGCTTGTTTTCTCACAAACTGAAATTGAGCAAATAGTGTAGAATGTTAGCAAACAGGAAATGACAGAGCAATTTCCACTAGATAACACAGCCACAAAGTCGGATTTCCGCTAGATAACACAGCCACAAAGTCTGAAAGAGCTTTTTCCGTTTTACAACATATGCTACTTAGCCGGGAGAAATCAATAGGAGAATATCACAGCCAATCACAACACTAAGGGTAAGTAATACTGTGAAACACTATCATTCCACTATTAATGTCAGATATATTAGATATTGTTTAAATTACAATGCAAAAATAAAATAAAAATCCTATGTGTAGCACCAGAAAAAAGTCTGCAGAGCCCCCTCCCGCTAGAATGAACAAATGCATCTTCTAGCAATCTATTGACAGGACTGGCACCTCTGTCACAAAGTGAGCAATGTACCGCCTCTCGATACCTGGGTGTGTGTGTGTGTGTGTGTGTGTGTGTGTGTGTGTGTGTGTGTGTGTGTGTGTGTGTGTGTCGTGTGAGCTGTAGTTGAAGTCTAATTTCTACACGGAGAGCATTCATTTGCACATCCCATATAATGTGTTAACGATGAGTCGAAATCCACATAGCCTATTGTTTTCAGGCACATTCATATATTTTCTTTCGAGAGCAGGGTCCAACATTAATGATGGCCCGCACGGGCCAGTAAAAGCGTGAATCTCATCAGTCACTGACCCGATCGGGTGCTGCTTGAATGAACTGCCAATCATATTGCTCAAATACAAAATGGCATGACATTTACATGTGTAGTCTTGAAATGGTAGACTGCGGCAGAGCAGGCAAATTTTGAACTGGAATGCAAACATTTCGCTGTGTATTTCATATGGAATAAATGCATTAAAATTTACCTGAGACCACCAAAACAGAGCTTGTTTGTCAAAAAATCCCATGGCCCGGTGGATCCTGGCTGGCTACTCCATGTTCTTGTGGTAATCTCTCTTTCCTCCACTTTAGCTATGGCTGGTACAGCAGGACAACTAAAAAAATACTGAATTACAAAATGTAAACATAATATTGGCAACTTTATGTATTTTGATGCACCAGTACATAGTATGTACATTTACATCAATTTGGCACAGTGCATTATAACCCTAACATCAAAACAGAAGAAAGCTGTCACTGATCCTTACTGTGTGCTACGCAGGGAAACCAAGATTCAACTTCCTGTTTGAAGCTAGCTCTGCCCCCTCTATAATGTCACACTAATGAAGTGATGCAATTTTGATGATGTGGTTTCTCTGCAAGGGCTTAGTAACCACCGTTTAGATTTTCTCTTGTCAGATCAAGAAATAAACGTCTCAGGATTAAGCTGTCTCAGTTTATATAATGTCCCACTATTTCTGAATTCACCCTACTTTATAGGGACAATATTTAGTCAAGTCAAGACGTGCAACTTTTTTGTTCTGAAGCACAAATTCGATTTTTTGAAACAAGAATTTGGTGCAATGCCGTAGGCCTAGGTTAGTGACCTGATTGAATAAGCAAAAGGTATAATACAAATGGTTGGCTATATGTAGCCTATTAAAATATGTAGAAAAATATAGATTTTTCCCCATTCAGTTTCACACTGGCAGCCCCCAAAACCCCACTGCGCTAACTCACCCGACCTGTGTCGATTGACAATTTTCTGGTCCAATCAGAGGTCTGAGTGTGTGTTTCACTAGCCAATCAGTATTTTTGCAAGTGCGGTACTGGCTGCATTCGAAACATGTAAAATATACACCCTCTCCCCTCAGCCCTCAAATTAAGTGAATATCATGACTTATGATGAGTTGACACTTGCAGGGCAAGGGAATAATGAATGCATTTTAAAATGGACCGCCCTTGCCCGGAAATGTGTCACTCGTTCGCCCCACGGTTGTGTTTTCAGTCATCATGGAACCACCGGTAGCTGTTGTGTGTGCTTAATATGCGTTAGAGTCAATTATGATTGCATTTCATATATTGGCTAGAAGACAACGCATTCGCAGACATCGAATGCAACCATCTGACGATATCAGGTAAATCGAAAATGACAATGTAGAAGTGTGATGTCAGGGAAAGTTGTATGCACTAGCTAATGTTTCCAAAAGCTAACCAAACAAAAACATCATTACTTTCACGATACACGTTTGTGCTGTCATGTGCAGTATTAGCACAGTTTCTAACTTATTTACATTTGTTTTTACTTGTACTTGTATATTGACTTCTCCATATTGATGTTGGTTTTACATTTTGGCTGACTTTTCTTAGCGAATGTACAATCATCGCAAATTGAATTATGGGGCGTTACAGGCCCCGGAGTGAACAGGATTGTAAACTCACAAACTCTATCAAAAACGAGGGCTGAGGGGCTTAGGTTGCCAACTTCCTTTACTTGGCTAATCGTTTGGACCGTTGGCAAAGATGGCCCTGGCGATTCCCCCAAGGGCATAAGGCGAGGGTAAGAGGAGGAGGGTGTGTCTTTTATGTGTTTGAAACTCAGCCATTGTCTCGGGCTGCGTGGAGAATAATCCACTTCGATTCTGTGCCACAAAATGAGTAACTAAACGTTAAAAAACCTGGCCAAATACTTTCAAGTCATCAGTCTCAAGTCAAAGTCGAGTCCCGAGTTTTAGGCTCCAAATCAAGTCTCAGGTTTTAAAAAAGTATATCAACTCGAGTCAGACTCCAGTCCAAGTCATGTGACTTGAGTCCACACCTCTGGTACAGGCTCTCTCCGAAAGGTTTGAAAAAAAATCTGTCACAAGTGTTGGTGTTTTAAAAGTATACAAGCTGTTGTCACAGTGAGGCCTGATCACACTTTGAATCATTCCAAGAAGAATGAAAATAACTCCAAATTTTGAGGTGGCCTTGTTCTGTCTGACAATATTTTTATACATTGTCAAATTGTGAATGAAGAGACTGATGAACAGCCCAGCATGGAATTGACAGAGGCAGGGAAAACGGAACACACTCTTATTTTGCATTTTTACCAAAATGCGACTTTTTGAGAATCCTTTTACAGTCACATGCAAGTAAGACATTTTGATTTCTATATATGATTACAAAGAGTAGATACTGAGCTTTTCAAAACCCTTACATTTGCTAAACAACAAAAAACTAAATGCTCTTTCAAAATATCACTTCTTCTTGGGATAACCGCAAGTCCATCCATTTCTCAAGTGAGCATTCGCAAGACAAAAGTAGATTCTATTTCGATTGTATTCCATTATATTCTTACTATATACACAGTATACTGAGTGTACAAAACATTAAGAACACTTTCCTAATATTCAGTTGCACCCCCGCTTTTATCCTCAGACGAGTCCATTTTCCAGGGCATGGACTCAACAAGGTGTCGAAAGCATTCCACACAGATGCTGGCCCATGTTGACCAATGTTTTTCACTGTTGTGTCAAGTTAGCTGGATGTCCTTTGGGTGGTGGACCAGTCTTAATATACACGGGAAATCGTTGAGCGTGAAAAATCCAGCAGCGTTGAAATTGTTGATACAAACTTGTGCGCCTGGCACCTACTACCATACCCCGTTCAAAGGCACTTAAATATTTTGTCTTGCCCATTCACCCTCTGAATGGCACACAGACAATCCATGTCTCAATTATCTCAAGGCCTAGAAATCCTTCTTTACCCGGCTCCTCCCCTTAATCTACACTGATTGGTATTCATCACGGCTACTCTAGTGTTAAATCATTCAAATGCTTTGATGTCTGTCCTATCATTAGTATTGTATCCTCTGCATTATTAAATCGGTGACCAACATACCTTGTTGGCAAGTGGGATTTGATGGTGTTTGTAATATAAGGAGTAACATAACACATTACTTTGCACAGAAAGTAGTATTGTAATATGACACGTTATGTTGATTGAAAGTTACGAGCAATACGTCATATTTTACAAGTAACGAATCCCAACACTGATCATATGTGGTTGCAGCAAGGATAGGTTTATAAACTGATTTTGGATCAAAATCAGAGTAAAGTTGGAGCAACATAAACCAATTTCTTTTTCATTTACAAAAATTGGTGCACCTCTACTGGTTAGTCTGGGGAGGTACAGTTTGTCATTATGTGGTAGTTAATGTGTTGTTGTGTCAAACAAACCTGTGTCACTGTTGCACCACTTGATCTCCACAGCATTGCTATCTGCTGCTGACGGAACTCATACTGACAGGAAGTGACATGTACTGCGGTTGCCGTGGATACCTTGGTCAATAAGAGATGTGATAAACATGAGACCCTATACTGTTTAGTATTGTATGAACATACACAACATAGCAGCTATAGTAGTACTTGATGTTTAAAGTTTGGGGAGGAGAAAATGTTACTCACAGTGCAGCCTGCAGTAGCCCTGTCCAGTTGGGCCAGATGAGACACACTGTCCCTTTGCACTGAGGACAAATCAACAGGATTATGGGTTACAGACTGCTCCTATAGACTGTTAATCTCTGTAGATTTTATTTATCTAAACTACATTAAAGTAAGTTTCATATCTAAAGGTGATCTATAGGCCTAGCTCCCTGTGAAAGAAATCAATTTCATTGAGCAATTTGACCCTACACAGTGCATTCGGAAAGTATACCCTTTCTCCACATTTTGTTACGTTACAGCCCTATTCTAAAATTGATTGAATTGTTTTTTCCCCCCTCAATCTACACACAATACCCCATAATCCAAAGTGAAAACAGGTTTGTAGAAATCTTTGCAAATGTATTAAATGAAAAACAAATACCTTATTTACGTTCAGACCCTTTGCTATGAGACTCAACATTGAGCTCAGGTGCATCCTGTTTCCATTGAACATCCTTGAGATGTTTCTACATCTTGATTGGAGTCCACCTGTGGTAAATTCAATTGATTGTACATGATTTGGAAAGACAACACCTGTCTATATAAGGTCCCACAGTTAACAGTGGATGTCCGTAGAGCACCGAGACAGGATTGTGTCGAAGCACAGATCTGGGGAAGGGTACAAAAAATGTCTGCAGCATTGAAGGTCCCCAAGAACATAGTAGCCTTCATAATTCTTAAATGGAAGATGTTTGGAACCACGAAGACTCTTCCTAGAGCTGGCCGCCCGGCCAAACTGAGCAATCAGGGGAGAAGGGCCTTAGTCAGGGAAGTGACCAAGAACCTGATCGACACTCTGACAGACCAAAGTTCCTCTGTGGAGATGGGAGAACCTTCCAGAAGGACAACCATCTCTGCAGCACTCCACCAATCCTACCTTTATGGTAGAGTGGCCAGACAGAAACCACTCCTCAGTAAAAGGCACATGACAGCCTGCTTGGAGTTTGTCAAAAGGCACCTAAAGGACTCTCAGACCATGAGAAACAAGATTCTCTGGTCTGATGAAACCAAGATTGAACTCTTTGGCCTTCTAAGCATCACATCTGGAGGAAACCTGGCACCATCCCTATGGTGAAGCATGGTGGTGGCAGCATCATTTTGTGGGGATGTTTTTCAGCGGCAGGGACTGGGAGACTAGTCAGGATCAAAGGAAAGATGTACAGAGAGATCCTTGATGAAAACCTGCTTCAGAGCACTCAGGACCTCAGACTAGGGTGAAGTATCACCTTTCAACAGGACAACGACCCTAAGCACACAGCCAACACAACGCGGAAGTGGCTTCGGGACAAGTCTGTGAATGTCCTTGAGTGGCACAGCCAGAGCCCGGACTTGAACCCGATCAAACATCTCTGGAGACCTGAAAATAGCTCTGCAGCGACTCTCCCCATCCAACTTGACAGAGCTTGAGAGGATCTGCAGAGAAGAATGAGAGAAACTCCCCAAATACAGGTGTGCCAAGCTTGAAGACTTGAGGCTGTAATAGCTGCTTCAACAAAGTACTGAGTAAAGGGTCTGAATACTTATGTAAATGTGATATTTCCGTTTTGTATTTTTAATACATTTGCAAAAATAATAAATTAAACTGTTTTTGCTTTATAGTGATGAGGTATTGTGTCTAGATTGATGAGGGGGGGGAAACGATTTAATCATCCTTAGAATAAATCTAATGTAACAAAATGTGGAAAAAGTTAAGGGGTCTGAATACTTTCCCAATGCACTGTATGGGTTATTCATATGTTAAGACATTTATAACCAATCCCCAGGTCAAAAGGTCAATGTTGTTTGTCTCACCTGTACAGGTGCCCAGGCTGAGGTCATACCCTGGCAGCTGCTCCTCCTGAAACACCCTCTTCAAGTTCACCCTGAGCATCTCCTCTTTATCTCCATCCATATTCTTTCCTTCACTCTCTCTTCTTCCTCCATCTGTCTCCTCTCTTTCTCTGTAAGGGGAATTCTGTAAAGCCTCCAAAATGTTCTCCTTCCTCTCGTCATTGGTCCAGCTGATGGGCACTGTGGGCCAATCGATGCCAAGCAATCGGAGGAAGACAATGATGTCACTTTCCTCTGGAAGCACAGGGCAGCAGGACACAATAAACCTGAGAAAAACAGTGACGCCACTGACATGATATAGTGGTAAAGCAACACGCTATATCTACGCAGTCTATCACATATTTATGTGCACTTAACATACAACTCAGCAGATACATACAGTACCAGTCAAACGTTTGGACACATCTAATCATTCAAGGGTTTTTCTTTATTTTTTACTATTTTCTACATTGTAGAATAATAGTGAAGACATCAAAACTATGAAATAACACATATGGAATCATGTAGTTATCAAAAAGTGTTAAATCAAAATATTTTATATGGGAGATTCTTCAAAGTTGCCACCCTTTGCCTTGATGACAGCTTTGCACACTTAGTATTCTCTCAACCAGCTTCACCTGGAATGTTTTTCCAAGTCTTGAAAGAGTTCCCACATATGCTGAGCACTTGTTGGCTGCTTTTACTTCACTCTGCGGTCTGACTCATCCCAAACCATCTCAATTTGGTTGAGGTCGGGAGAATGTGGAGGCCAAGTCATTTGATGCAGCACTCCATCACTCTCCTTCTTGGTCAAATAGCCCTTACACAGCCTGGAGGTGTGTTTTGGGTCATTGTCCTGTTGAAAAACGAATGATAGTCCCACTAAGCCCAAACCTGATGGGAAGGCGTATTGCTGCAGAATGCTGTGGTAGCCATGCTGGTTAAGTGTGCCTTGAATTCTAAATAAATCACTGACAGTGTCACCAGCAAAGCACACACACACCATCCCACCTCCTCCTCCATGCTTTACGGTGGGAAATACACATGTGGAGATCATCCGTTCACCCACACCGTGTCTCACAAAGACACGGCGGTTCTAACCAAAAATCTCCAAGTTGGACTCCAGAACAAAGGACAAATTTCCACTGGTCTAATGTCCATTGCTCGTTTCTCATGGCCCAAGCAAGTCTCTTCTTCTAATTGGTGTCCTTAATTAGTAGTTTCTTTGCAGCAATTCGACCATGAAGGCCTGATTCACACAGTCTCCTCTGAACAGTTGATGTTGAGATGTGTCTGTTACTTCAGCTCTGTGAAGCATTTATTTGGGCTGCAATTTCTGAGGCTGGTAACTCTAATGAACTCATCCTCTGCAGCAGAGGCAACTCTGGGTATTCCATTCCTGTGGCGGTCCTCATGAGAGCCAGTTTTATCACAGAGCTTGATGTTTTTTGCGACTGCACTTAAAGTTTCTTCAAAGTTCTTGACATTTTCTGGATTGACTGATCTTAAAGTAATGGACTGTTGTTTCTCTTTAATTATTTGAGCTGTTCTTGCCATAGTATGGACTTCGTCTTTTACCAAATAGGGCCATCTTCTGTATACCACCTCTACCTTGTCACAACATTACTGATTGGCTGAAACGCATTAAGGAAAGAAAATCCACAAATTAACAAGGCACACCTGTTAATTGAAATGCATTCCAGATGACTACCTCATGAAGCTGGTTGAGAGAATGCCAAGAGTGTGCAAAGCTGTCATCAAGACAAAGGGTGGCTATTTGAAGAATCTCAAATATATTTAGATTTGTTTAACACGTTTCTGGTTACTACATGATTCCATATGTGTTATTTCATAGTTTTGATGTCTTCACTATTATTCTACAATGTAGAAAATTGTAAAAAGAAAAGAAAAAAAACCTTGAATTAGTAGGTTTTCTAAAACTTTTCATCGGTAGTGTAGGCGTGTCCAAATTTGACATTATGGCAGAATAGTAATCTCCTTACTCACCCGTCTCCTCAGTAGCGCCCCTAAGTGGTCAGTCAGCAGCACAGTGCATAGGTGCCCCAGCGTGAAGGTGTCAGGGGAGGGTAAATTTGGTTTGGGGTGCAGGGCGGGGCAGTTGAGCATCACACACCTCTGTCTCTGGCAAGGAGGCTTCAGGTATACCGACGCGTCACTCAGGACCTTCTGAAACGCAGCAGTCCGGTCGACCCGCACCCTCAGCCCCTCTCCCATGAGTTCCCCCCCAGCCACAGGGAGAACCCCTGTCCCTCTCAGGGACTGCACTCTAACCATCACTGCTGGGGGAACCTACACACAAACACATCGCACTTACAGTTGAAGTCTGAAATGTACATACACCTTAGACAAATACATTTAAACTCCGTTTTTCACAATTCCTGACATTTAATCCGAGTAAAAATTCCCTGTCTTAGGTCAGTTAGGATCACCACTTTATTTTAAGAAGGTGAAATGTCAGAATAATAGTAGCGAGAATGATTTATTTCAGCTTTTATTTCTTTCATCACACTCCCAGTGGGTCAGAAGTTTACATACACTAAGTTGACTGTGCCTTTAAACAGCTTGGAAAATTCCAGAAAATGATGTCATGGCTTTAGAAGCTTCTGATAGGCTAATTGACATCATTTGAGTCAATTAGAGGTGTACCAGTGGATGTATTTCAAGGCCTACCTTCAAACTCAGTGTCTCTGTGCTTGACATCATGGGAAAATCAAAAGAAATCAGCCAAGACCTCAGAAAAAACATTGTAGACCTCCACAAGTCTGGTTCATCCTTGGGAGCAATTTCCAAATGCCTGAAGGTACCACGTTCATCTGTACAAACAATAGTATGCAAGTATAAACACCATGGGACCACGCAGCCGTCATACCGCTCAGGAAGGAGACGCGTTCTGTCTCCTAGAGATGAACTTACTTTGGTGCGAAAAGTGCAAATCAATCCCAAAACAACAGCAAAGGACCATGTGGAGATGCTGGCGGAAATGGGTACAAAAGTATCTATATCCACAGTAAAATGAGTCCTATATCGACATAACCTGAAAGGCCGCTCGGCAAGGAAGAAGCCACTGCTCCAAAACCGCCATAAAAAAGCCAGACTACGGTTTGCAACTGCACATGGGGACAAAGATTGTACTTTTTGGAGAAATGTCCTCTGGTCTGATGAAACAAAAATAGAACTGTTTGGCCATAATGACCATTATGTTTGGAGGAAAAAGGGGGAGGGTTGCAAGCCGAAGAACACCATCCCAACCGTGAAGCACGGGGGTGGCAGCATCATGTTGTGGGGGTGCTTTGCTGCAGGAGGGACTGGTGCACTTCACAAAATAGATGCATCATGAGGAGGAAAATTATGTGGATATATTGAAGCAACATCTCCAGACATCAGTCAGGAAGTTAAAGCTTGATCGCAAATGGGTCTTCCAAATGGACAATGACCCCAAGCATACTTCCAAAGTTGTGGCAAAATGGCTTAAGGACAACAAAGTCAAGGTATTGGAGTGGCCATCACAAAGCCCTGACCTCAATCCTGTAGAAAATTTGTGGACAGAACTGAAAAAGTGTGTGTGCGCGCAAGGAGGCCTACAAACCTGACTCAGTTACACCAGCTCTATCATGAGGAATGGGCCAAAATTCACCCAACTTATTCTGGGAAGCTTGTGGAAGGCTACCCAAAACGTTTGACCAAAGTTAAACAATTTAAAAGGCAATGCTACCAAATACTTATTGAGTGTATGTAAACTTCTGACCCACTGGAATTGTGACAGATTAATTCACTTATAATTCACTGAGTCTGTAACCATTGTTGGAAAAATTACTTGTGTCATGCACAAAGTAGATGTCCTAACCGACTTGCCAAAACTATAGTTTGTTAACAAGAAATCGGTGGAGTGGTTGAGAAACGAGTTTTAATGACTCCAACCTAAGTGTATGTAGGTTGGAGGTTGGTGGTTGAAGATATCCCTCTAGTGGTGCGGGGGCTGTGCTTTGGCAAAGTGGGTGGGGTTATATCCTTCCTGTTTGGCCCTGTCCGGGGGTATCATCGGATGGGGCCACAGTGTCTCCTGACCCCTCCTGTCTCAGCCTCCAGTATTTATGCTGCAGTAGTTTATGTGTCGGGGGGCTAGGGTCAGTTGGTTATATCTGGAGTACTTCTCCTGTCTTATCCAGTGTCCTGTGTGAATTTAAGTATGCTCTCTCTAATTCTCTCCTTCTCTCTTTCTTTCTCTCTCTCGGAGAACCTGAGCCCTAGGACCATATGTCAGGACTACCGGGCATGATGACTTCTTGCTGTCCCCAGTCCACCTGGCCTTGCTGCTGTTCCAGTTTCAACTGTTCTGCCTGCGGTTATGGAACCCCTACCTGTCCCAGACCTGCTGTTTTCAACTCTTAATGATCGGCTATGAAAAGCCAACTGACATTTATTCCTGATTATTATTTGACCATGCTTGTCACTTATGAACATTTTGAACATCTTGGCCATGTTCTGTTATAATCTCCACCCGGCACAGACAGAAGAGGACTGGCCACCCCTCATAGCCTAGTTCCTCTCTAGGTTTCTTCCTAGGTTTTGGCCTTTCTAGGGAGTTTTTCCTACCCACCGTGCTTCTACACCTGCATTGCTTGCTGTTTGGGGTTTTAGGCTGGGTTTCTGTACAGCACTTCAAGATATTAGCTGATGTACGAAGGGCTATATAAAATATTTAAAAAAAAATAAACTTGATGTATGTAAACTTCCGACTTCAACTGTACATGCTGTCCATGGATAGCAGACAATTTTCTAGTGTGCAAAGACATGCACTATCAATCACACAGTCAAAAACTATTGCAGTAGTAGCCTTCTGCCTGTAGTGGTATAGGCTTAATTTGTCTCCTGCATGCAAAGACATATGCACCATCAATCACACAGTCAAAAACTATTGCAGTAATAGCCTTCTGCCTGTAGTGGTGTAGGCTTAACTTGCCTCCTGCAGGACTGTGTGGTGTTGTATTGACCGATGCCATGTAAAAACGAGACCCATGCCATGTAGAAACACGGTGGCACATTTTGCTGTGTGACCCACATTGTATTTGCCAGTCAGGGGTTAATAATACTTGCCGCAATGTTTAAATGTTATGTCGATGATGGCAATGCCAACAGTCTCAAATATGAAAATGTATGAATTCAATTTCGTTCACAATCATCAAGTGGTAGTTGATAACAGTTTGGGGTACAATTTGCCTCCACATATCTCTCGAGAGTTCAACCTGTCAAAGAGAAAAGCGCGTGCTGTCAACTCATACATTACAACCAGTGCACCAACTGCAAAACAATTCTAAGGCAAAATACAATGGGGTTATACGAGAATTAAATAAGAAGGAAGCTAACGTTAGTTAGCTAACTGTTAATCTAACGTTAACAGACGGACCTGTCCGTCTGCATAAAGCGTATTCAGCACCGTGGTGGGTGACAAGAAGTCCCTGTTTCGGAGATTCTTAGCGCTGCTTTCTTTGAACCAAAGCTTCTCCGGCTCACTCGAGATTCTGTCCCCGCTACCCAGACCATTTGCATCAGAAACATTTTCAGGCTCTCCCCGTAGTGCGGAGCCCAGAGCTTGGACGGTATGGGTGATCCGAAATGGCGTCTCCTCAATGTTCTCCATCACTAACTCACTACCTGGTCATCACTTCAGCTGAGCTATACGGTATCGTAGTAATTTCTGCTTTATGACAGCTAGTTTTTCAAATAAAAACATGCGTTCACTTGATCCAGTTAGTCTATCGATGTCGCATTGGCTGTAAATGACTGCATAATAATCACAATGCGGAACTGTAGAGTGCAAATGTTGTTTCCCGAATCCCGTTTATTTGTGAAGTACGGCAAAAGCGCGAGTTTAGGGCCATTTTATGTGTGGCATGGTTGCCTGTTCAGCACAATGTATGAAACTTAAATTAACTTTCTGAAAACATTAAGTGGTAGACATGTCGTAGATGTTAGAATGACAGTTTATTATATGGCTTCTCCTACTTTTTCAATAATGTCATGTTCTCTGGATTAATTCAGATAAGTGGAGACCTGTCATTCAGGGCAAGTGGTGCAGAGGCCCACCTGTTTAGCTATAAAATAATAAATAAAATAAAATAAAAATTGTTGCATGTTTTGCATGTTATTTTGGCATTAATACGTAAAATATCAGTTTTCAAACAATGTAAAAAATAATGATTAAGTTAATAAAGCTGCATACAAACATGATCTCTTTTTTTGCTTTCTTGAGTAAGGCAGCTCCAAGATGCAGGTTTTTCGGCCTAGCCCAGTGGAAAATACAGAGCTATGGGTTGGTAATGTTCTCTAGTTGCGCCGTGATTGGCTCAGTGTTCTGTCACTCATGGGGACACTATGTCGGAACAAAATCTACAAGGAGCGCTAGGAAGTTCAAGCCCCCTTGGATGCTGCCATATATTTACATTAGAAGTGCCCATCCAAGAAGGCTTAAGGTCATTGGCCACAGATAAAATGTCAAATCACGTTATAGCTACCATAGTTTTGATTGGACTGATCATGTCAACATCATACTTTCCAAATCTTAGCTAGCAACATATACAAACTGTCATCATCATGAATCACGTCAAAAAAATATACTGGAAAATCCTTTTCAATCCTTGTCCTATGAAGATAAATTATAGGTAAAACGTATCTGTGCTCATTGGCCATTGGACATAAACATTACACAAGAAGTTGGAAATCGCAAATTCAACAATGAGTGGTTTGGAAGGAATCAGTGGCTAACTGCAAGCGTTGCAAGCAATCACTATTTTGCCTCCCCTGCTATTCGGTGGAGAGGGTGAGGTCCAAGTCTGGGTTTAAGGGTCTCTTTTCAAAGCTTAAAAGGATAAACATTCACACGCAACACCATGGGCCAGAACAGGTTGATTACATTGGCCATGCTGTCAATCCAGCAGGACTTCTGCCACGTTCAAAACAACTGGGAAATCTCAGACTTCAGTGAGTTCATGAGATCTGGCAACTCAGGAAAAAGATTTGCTCAGACTGGGAAAATACATTTTGAACGGTCATCCAACTTGGAATTCGACCTGAAAATCACTGACGTCATGATTCAACCTAGTTTTTTTTCTCAAGTTCCCAGTTGTCTTGAAAGCACCATAAGTCCAGAGAATGCCAGACTTTGATGACAAAAAAATTGCCCACAACAAGGACTGCCGCTCCACCTTCCTGGTCAAGTGAGCACAGCACAACAGTGAGTCCAAAAATGTATTGTATGCTTCTGCATAAATTATGTAATATGCAAGGGAGATGTGTATAGTGTAGCTAAGAAAATAATACTAAGTGTATGTTGTAAGCTGTTAGAAGCCCATGTGCCTCACCCTAATAATTTGGTCTATTTACCCTCTTAATTTCGCCTACTTTTCTGACTTGTAGCTTATAGCCTGTTTTATAGAAATGTCATCATCGAATATTGTAAGAGCTTTCATTGTCTGCTTATAGAGAATACTGAACGAATGACCCGTGTTCTGAATTCTGTCGCTGTACATTTCAAAAGTGCTGAACAAATAGTTATAGTGACTACGTCCGTTTTAGCTCGCTCATTAATGTCGTAATCAAAATTACAGATTGCCTCTTATACGCTCATCGTTCCCTTATGCCATAGTTTGACATCTAAATTGTCAGTAGAAACCACATTTGTTTAAGCAAGTCAGACATGTCAGCTATGTTTTTTAAAGACAGTAAATGAGGCTGAATGAATTGTTTTGCTGCCAGACAAGGCTCCTCTGATAGCCAGGCGTAGCGGTGGTAAGGATTCACTCCATGGTGCTGAAAAGAAAGCTCTGCTGTTGGGCCATCTTTAGGTAGGCTCTAACAGTTTGTGGGCACCGTTTGTCATCGTTATAGTGCAATTAATGTATTGTTCAGTGTTGTGTAGTGACTTTGCTGGCATGCTCCAAAAAATTTGGGGGGGGAGTTTGCCCCACCAAGATGTACATGCTAAATTCGCCACTGATTCAGATATCTATCTGAATTCGTTTTCATTCTTCATACAAAAAATGTTTTATAAAGAAACTCATGTGTTCAATTTGTTCCAATGACAAGTCATGATAAATCATTATGTTCTTATCGTGGTTGCCAGGAACACAGGGCTGGCTCAGGCTCAATGGACTGCAGGCCTACAGTCAGGCTCATTTGGACGGTAGCCTACAGATGTTAATGAAGTCTCAGTATAGTCTTACTAAGTGGAATAAGGAGTTGAACATTTTAAACTATGCCTGGTATGTATGTAAGAACGAACTGTAATGTAAACTGGCTCTTTAATGTAAACTGGCTCTTTAATGTAAACTGGCTCTTTAATGTAAACTGGCTCTTTAATGTAAACTGGCTCTGTAATGTAAACTGAATTAGACAATTGGACAGCACACACATATCCATGGACATACAGTGGGGCAAAAAAGTATTTAGTCAGCCACCAATTGTGCAAGTTCTCCCACTTAAAAAGATGATAGAGGCCTGTAATTTTCATCATAGGTACACTTCAACTATGACAGACAAAATGAGAAAAAAAAATCCAGAAAATCACATTGTAGGATTTTTAATGACTTTATTTGCAAATTATGGTGGAAAATAAGTATTTGGTCAATAACAAAAGTTTATCTCAATACTTTGTTATATACCCTTTGTTGGCAATGACAGAGGTCAAACGTTTTCTGTAAGTCTTCACAAGGTTTTCACACACTGTTGCTGGTATTTTGGCCCATTCCTCCATGCAGATCTCCTCTAGAGCAGTGATGTTTTGGGGCTGTTGCTGGGCAACACGGACTTTCAACTCCCTCCAAAGATTTTCTATGGGGTTGAGATCTGGAGACTGGCTAGGCCACTCCAGGACCTTGAAATGCTTCTTACGAAGCCACTCCTTCGTTGCCCGGGCGGTGTGTTTGGGATCATTGTCATGCTGAAAGACCCAGCCACATTTCATCTTCAATGCCCATGCTGATGGAAGGAGGTTTTCACTCAAAATCTCACGATACATGGCCCCATTCATTCTGTCCTTTACACGGATCAGTCGTCCTGGTCCCTTTGCAGAAAAACAGCCCCAAAGCATGATGTTTCCACCCCCATGCTTCACAGTAGGTATGGTGTTCTTTGGATGCAACTCAGCATTCTTTGTCCTCCAAACACGACGAGTTGAGTTTTTACCAAAAAGTTATATTTTGGTTTCATCTGACCATATGACATTCTCCCAATCTTCTTCTGGATCATCCAAATGCTCTCTAGCTAACTTCAGACGGGCCTGGACATGTACTGGCTTAAGCAGGGGGACACGTCTGGCACTGCAGGATTTGAGTCCCTGGCGGCGTAGTGTGTTACTGATGGTAGGCTTTGTTACTTTGGTCCCAGCTCTCTGCAGGTCATTCACTAGGTCCCCCCGTGTGGTTCTGGGATTTTTGCTCACCGTTCTTGTGATCATTTTGACCCCACGGGGTGAGATCTTGCATGGAGCCCCAGATCGAGGGAGATTATCAGTGGTCTTGTATGTCTTCCATTTCCTAATAATTGCTCCCACAGTTGATTTCTTCAAACCAAGCTGCTTACCTATTGCAGATTCAGTCTTCCCAGCCTGGTGCAGGTCTACAATTTTGTTTCTGGTGTCCTTTGACAGCTCTTTGGTCTTGGCCATAGTGGAGTTTGGAGTGTGACTGTTTGAGGTTGTGGACAGGTGTCTTTTATACTGATAACAAGTTCAAACAGGTGCCATTAATACAGGTAACGAGTGGAGGACAGAGGAGCTTCTTAAAGAAGAAGTTACAGGTCTGTGAGAGCCAGAAATCTTGCTTGTTTGTAGGTGACCAAATACTTATTTTCCACCATAATTTGCAAATAAATTAATTAAAAATCCTACAATGTGATTTTCTGGATTTTGTTTTCTCATTTTGTCTGTCATAGTTGAACTATGATAAATTACAGGCCTCATCTTTTTAAGTGGGAGAACTTGCACAATTGGTGGCTGACTAAATACTTTTTTGCCCCACTGTATGACATGGTATAGTAAATTAAATTAATGCAAGTGTTCCCAGACAATATAACAAATGGATACTGTGAATAAAATCCAGTTATATTTTAATTCAGAATAACAGGGCAACAATTCAGAAACAATAGCCTGACGATAAATCAATTTACACACTGCATTAATCAGCTGAAATAAATAGCTTAAGCTGCTCATGTCCTATATAGAAGCTGGTGTCATTCTTTGCTGACACGAAATTCCCGGTGGCTTATAGAGTTTGTCAATCCGGGAGAAAACGTGTCATAGAAGAACATCACCTATTAGTTCTTGAAGAGTCAACGGCAGCCACATCACACTAAAAGACACTCACTGACTCAAGTACACCAGGAAGTATGTTTCTCTCTACAAACGGTCAGACTGTTGGATGTTGCGAAACGGGATGGAAACGGAGCTCACATCCAGCTGCTTTTGAAAGACACAGCTGCTTTATGGGTTCCGTTACCACCCTACCCGCTAACACCAGTACTGCGTGTCCCATTCACAATTTAAACTAATGTAATTTAAACTCCGGTTCACTTTCTATACTGAATTTAGCTGCCTTCTTGGGGTGGAAAAAAGACGGTCTATCCTGTTCCATTCATGTCTTGAAAAACCTGTTTCATGTCTGTAGAGAGAGGGAGAAAGAGAAAGCAGGTCAGTGCATTGAAGGTAGAGCAGATAAAGAGAATGATAAAAGCAAAGGGTTCTGGGAGAGATGATAGGATGGCTGTGCAACTTAGTTTCTTAAGTCATTTTACTTTAAATCTCACATAGGCTCTGCTATCTACAAAACTACTGAAAGAAACCCAGAGAATAGTTAAAAGGGACAGCCAGAGAGGACAAAAAGCCTAACGATTAATTCTCAGAGACAGACACACTCACTTATTGATTGAAGTCATCTCCTCTTAAGGTGTGAAGGGAAGCAAGTGTCTCTGATCAATAGAAGAAGCGAACGCAAACAGAAAGTAACAGGAAAATGAATACTTTGTGTAAATCAAAACAAGAGAGAACCAGAGAGGAGTATTTGTTTAAGGAAGATAAATAAATAGCGAGAAAGGGTTGAATGAGGACAGCCATCCAAAGTGAAAGTACAGACAAAAGACAAGTCCCATTTCTGAAAAGACAGTTACCGTATAGGCTCAGCTCAGGTCACCATAATCTTGATCCCACTTTCCTGTCACCCTCCTGCATCTGCACATATGTGTATGTGTTGCTCTATTTATGAGTCTTCACTTCCTCCTAAATACACAAAAAATGTATTTCACTTTCACTTCTGCAGAGCAATTGACCACAACTCCTCCTTTGCTCCATCCCTTTCCATGTCACAACACTTTACTACTGTACCACTACCACCTGCCATTTAAGTGATTTATACAGTTGATATGCACTATATATAGATGTTACAAAAGATACAATGCAAATAGCTCAAGGCTTTAGCCTTATGGAGTTGCTAATTGTAGCCACCTGTCTGTCGGATTAGTGGGACAGGTGTGTGTGTGTGTTTCCACTGGTGCGTCGTGCTGTGAGGTGTCTGGAAAGTCCGGAGGATTTGGAGGTGTAGCTGACTCCCCCAAGAGACTTCACAGTCCTCTTCTTTATGGTACAATCAAGATGTGTACTAGACAGGTTGGTTATAAACGCTAAATCACAGAATTAAATACAACACTATGTAATATATTGAATCTGTCTGCCCTAAAAACAGTCACATGGCAATATTTATTTCATTCAATTTAGAGGTTTTCCATCCCCAACTCTTACCTGAACACAAGGCAATACAACACGGATGGCATTTCCTATCAGACCTGTGTTCAAATACTATTTAGGGTATTTCAATTACTTTCAAATACATTTGAGTAATTATTTGAATCTTTTTTATTTGAAAATACAAGTTTTTGATATTGGAATGTATATGGAAATACATTTATTCTTGTTATATGTACACTACCGTTCAAAAGTTTGGGGTCACTTAGAAATGGCCTTGTTTTTGAAAGAAAAGCTCATTTTTTATCCATTAAAATAACATCAAATTGATCAGAAATACAGTGTAGACATTGTTAATGTTGTAAATGACTATTGTAGCTGGAAACTGCAGATTTTTAATGGAATATCTACATAGCCGTACAGAGGCCCATTATCAGCAACCATCACTCCTGTGTTCCAATGGCACGTTGTGTTAGCTAATCCAAGCAAAACACCAGTCTCAACGTCAACAGTGAAGAGGCGACTCCAGGATGCTGGCCTTCTAGGCAGAGTTGCAAAGAAAAAGCCATATCTCAGACCGGCCAATAAAGATTAAGATGGGCAAAAGAACACAGACACTGGACAGAGGAACTCTCCCTAGAAGGCCAGCATCCCAGAGTCGCCTCTTCACTGTTGACGTTGAGACTGGTGTTTTGCGGGTACTATTTAATGAAGCTGCAAGTTGAGGACTTGTGAGGCGTCTGTTTCTCAAACTAGACACTAATGTACTTGTCCTCTTGCTCAGTTGTGCACCGGGGCCTCCCACTCCTCTTTCTATTCTGGTTAGAGCCAGTTTGCGCTGTTCTGCGAAGGGAGTAGTACACAGCATGGTACGAGATCTTAAGTTTCTTGGCAATTTCTTGCATGGAATAGCCTTCATTTCTCAGAACAAGTATAGACTAGCGAGTTTCAGAAATAAGTTATTTGTTTCTGGCCATTTTGAGCCTGTAATCGAACCCACAAATGCTGATGCTCCAGATACTCAACTAGTCTAAAGAAGGACAGTTTTATTGCATCTTTAATCAGAACAACAGTTTTCAGCTGTGCTAACATAATTGGAAAAGGGTTTTCTAATGAGCAATTTTTTTTAAATGATAAACTTGGATTAGCTAACACAACAAGCCATTGGAACAAAGGAGTGATGGTTGCTGATAATGGGCCTCTGTACGCCAATGTAGATATTCCATAATTGTAAAAAAAAAGAAGAAAAAAAAAAGAATAATTTATCAGCCGTTTCCAGCTGCAATCGTTATTTACAACATTAACAATGTCTACACTGTATTTCTGATCAATTTGATGTTATTTTAATGGACAAAAAAAATAGCTTTTCTTTCAAAAACAAGGCAATTTCTAAGTGACCCCAAACTTTTGAACGGGAGTGCATATACAGTGCATTCGGAAAGTAATCAGACCCCTTGACTTTTAACATTTTATTACATTGCAGCCTTGTTCTAAAATTGATTAAATCGTTTTTTTCTTATCAATCTAAGTCTAAGACTGCTTCAATAACACGGTACCTCATTTGGTTTACCTGTCGCCCCAGCCTCGAACTCAGGTCCTCTATGTAACTAACTAACCCGCTCTGCCCATTCATCGCCATTTACCTGTTGTTGTCTTAGCTCACCTGATCAACACCTGTGATTGCTTTATGCCTCTCTCTAATGTCAATATGCCTAGAGCCCTCAGTCCTGCTCAAAATGCCTTAGATAGCTCTTTTGTCCCACCCCACACACATGCGGATACCTCACCTGGCTTAACTGGTTCCTCCAGAGACTAAACCGCTCTCATCGTCACTCAACGCCTAGGGTTACCTCCACTGTACTCACATCCTACCATACCATTGTCTGTACATTATGCCTTGAATCTATTCTACCACGCCCAGAAATCTGCTCCTTTTATTATATGTCCCCAACGCACTAGACGACCAGTTCTTATAGCCTTTAGCCGTACCCTTATCCTACTCCTTCTCTGTTCCTCTGGTGATGTAGAGGTTAACCCAGGCCCTGTAGCCCCCAGTTCCACTCCTATTCCCCAGGCGCTATCATTTGTTGATTTCTGTAACCGTAAAAGCCTTGGTTTCATGCATGCTAACATCAGAAGCCTCCTCCCTAAGTTTTTTATTCACTGCTTTAGCACACTCTGCCAACCCTGATGTCCTAGCCATGTCTGAATCCTGGCTTAGAAGGCCACCAAAAATTCTGAAATTTCCATCCCCTAACTACAACATTTTCCACCAAGATAGAACTGCCAAAGGGGGTGGAGTTGCAATCTACTGCAGAGATTGGCATCTTTCTTTTGGTGTTTTTCAGAGTCAGTAGAAAGGCCTCTTTAGTGTCCTAAGTTTTCATAACTGTGACCTTCTGTAAGCGTCTTAACGACCGTACCACAGGTGTTCATTGTTTATTAATTGTTTATGGTTCATTGAACAAGCATGGGAAACAGTGTACAAGGAAACCCTTTACAATGAAGATCTGTGAAGTTATTTGGATTTTTACTTAATATCTTTGAAAGACAGGGTCCTGAAAAAGGGCCGTTTCTTTTTTTGCTGAGTTTATATACACACATACACACTGTATATACAGTACCAGTCAAAGTTTGTACACCTACTCAATGGGTTTTTCTTTATTTCTACATTGTAGAATAATAGTGAAGACATCAAAACTATGAAATAACACATGGAATCATGTAGAAACCAAGAAAGTGTTAAATCAAAATATGTAATTTGAGATTCTTCAAAGTAGCCACCCTTTGCCTCGATGAAAGCTTTGCACACTCCGCTTCATGAGGTAGTCACCTGGAATGCATTTCAATTAACAGGTGTGCCTTGTTAAAAGTTAATTTGTGGAGTTTCTTTCCTTCTTAATACATTTAAGCCAATCAGTTGTGTTCTGACAAGGTAGGGGTGGTATACAGAAGATAGCCCTATTTGGTAAAATACCAAGTCCATATTATGGCAAGAACAGCTCAAATAAGCAAAGACAAATGACAGTCCATCATTACTTTAAGACATTAAGGTCGGTCAATCTGGAAAATGTCAAGAACTTTGAAAGTTTCTTCAAGTGCAGTCGCAATTTAATGTCAATTGTAAAATCGACTTCAAATCAGTGTAGACGAAGGGGAGGAGACATGTTAAAGGATTTTTAAGCCTTGAGACATGGATCGTGTATGTGTGCCATTCAGAGGGTGAATGGCCCAGACAAAATATTTAAGTGCCTTTGAACAGGGTACCGGTTTGAGTGTGTCAGGAACTGCAATGCCGCTGGGTTTTTCCACGTTCAACAGTTTCCCGTGTGTATCAAGAATGGTCCACCACCCAAAGGCCATCAAGCCAACTTGACACAACTCTAGGAAGCATTGGAGTCAACATGGGCCAGCATCCCAGCGGAACGCTTGATACCTTGTAGAGTCCATGCACTGACGAATTGAGGCTGTTCTGAAGGCAAAAAGGGGTGCAACTCAATTTTTTAAAGGTGTTCCTAATGTTTTGTTCACTCAGTGTAAGTGACAAAAATAATATTGAACAACCCATTGGGTATCTCACCGCACCCCCAGATGCCATGTCTTGAAATTTGCAGAGACAGATTAAAACTAAGCTTGCTGTAACGTTCGTCTTTCGGGGAGAGAGTGGACCAAGACGCAGCGGGTGATAAATACATGATGATTTAATTAGACAAGACGAACACTGACACGAAAGACACTTGAACAATTTTCAAAACAACAAACGACGTTAAACAGACCTGAACATGAGAACTACAATATCACGAAGAACGCACGAACAGGAAAAACGAATGAAAGAGACAGTACCGTGTGGTGCAACAAAACACAGACACAGCAACAATCACCCACAAACAAACAGTGAGAACAGCCTACCTTAATATGGTTCTCAATCAGAGGAAACGTCAAACACCTGCCTCTAATTGAGAACCATATCAGGCAACACATTTAACCCAACATAGAAACACATAACATAGAATGCCCACCCCAACTCACGCCCTGACCAACTAAACACATACAAAAACAACAGAAAACAGGTCAGGAACGTGACACTTGCATTGTAAAACTTCTGACAGCCAGCTTTCTAACTCTGCACATAACTTTAGGACTCCGAGAAGGCATGAATTATTGAGTCAGTGTTAGTTTTACACTTAAGACATGACTCTGCCATTGTGCCGTAGAATTTGTGCATTTTGTCTCTTGTATAATACATTCTATACAGTAGTTTATACTGGATTAAGCATACATTTGTTAACTGTAATTTCATTTGTTATCTTCCAACACTCCATTTTGTGCCAAATATCAGTTATTTTTGTCATGCCTACTCCCGCTCCCTCTCTCCAGCGATTGATGTCGCCGGTCTACTAACCACTGGCCCTGGCATTAAATCTAATTTTATTGGTCACATACACATGTTTAGCAGATATTATTGCAGGTGTAGCAAAAAGCTTGTGTTTCTAGCTCCAACTGTGCAGTAATATCTAACAATTGTCAGGACATGTAGGTTGAAATATCAAAACAAACTCTGAACCAATTATATTATTTTGGGGACAGGTCGAAAAGCATTAAACATTTATGGCAATTTAAATAGCTAATTTGCTGTTGCTAGCTTGTTCTGGGATATAAACATTGGGTTGTTATTTTACCTGAAATGCACAAGGTCCTCTACTCCAACAATTAATCCACAAATAAAACAGTCAACCGAGTTCGTTTCTAGTACTCTCTCCTTCAGGCTTCTTCTTCGGACTTTATGGCGGTTGGCAACCAACTTTAAAGTGCATTACCACAAACGACTGGAGTGTAGACCTCAGTTCATCTTTCAATCACCTACGTGGGTATATGCTCATAAAAACCAATGAGGAGATGGGAGAGGCAGGACTTGCAGCGCATCGAGCATCACAAATAGAACCAAGTTCTATTTTAGCGCCTGACTACGCAGACACTCGCGAGCAGTGTGGGTGCAATGATTGAATAACGTGTACATTTATTTTGCAGCGCACGCAACGCGTCCGGTCTGGTCAGCATGTAACAATTAACCATCATTAAGCACACCTGCTCCCCATCATTACACACCTGGACTTCATCACATTGATTACCTCCCTTTACTTAGCCCTCAGTAGCCTCAGTCATCAGGCAGTAATGGTTTGTTTTCATGTTCAATATAGATCCCCTGTTATGTTAATTTGCCTTTCATTATTGTTAATAAACTCACCTGCTTCCTGCATCTACGTGACACTTATGTAAGTCTTGGTTCCAATAGTTAATATTTTTCGGCCACATTATTTGAGAATACTTTATACACAGAAAATAAATATTAAAATTATAAATACGCATATATTTGAACCCAAATGTGTTTACAATATCTCTACACTTGATAAATTACCACAAACACAAAAAAAGCTTGTTGAAAATGTTAACTTTTTTTTATTTTACTTTTTCAAAGTCAGTTCATTTCATAAGGACATGGGAGGCATCTGATTACACAAAAACACTCCATCACAGTACTGACGGATAGACAAACAGACATGCTCTGTCTGGGAGAGCATGTCTGTCTGTTTGTCAGGGATGGTTAAAGGTCATTTATGTTTGTGTGTGTTAGTGCTGAGCGATTAACCAACTTTTTTTTGTGTGAGAGCCCAACACGCCGTTTCTCTGGAAATAAATAAAATAATTCACGAGAGAAATCAAGTAAAGAACTATGTGGAATGCTGTGCTGAAAGGGTGTTGTAGTTTTCATTAAGCAAATATTCAACATAGTTTAGTGCAGAAAATTGGTAATTAACAACAAGGATCATAATCCATTGCGCCTGTTCTTTCCGGCTTGGACAGAGATGGATACACTTACGCCTGCTACGTTAGGTTAGATACACACAGACTGGATGAAAAAGGAATATACACAACATGAGTGGTGTCTATTCATGGATGCCAAGGGAAGCTAGGCTTCCCCCAAATATTGAAAAAAATAAAGATCGGTTTAATTTTCCTGTCTCTATAGCCCATCTATCGGATGCTGTCTGGTCAAAAAGAATATGATATTGTTGCCACCAGTAGCATTGAATGCAAGGGAAGCCAGCGAGCATTTGCCCTCCCTAATATAAAATATTAGCCAATCAGCATTGATCTAAACTGTGAATGGTCCTGGCGCACCAAAAAAAAGGGTCAAGGGAAGCCAGTGTGGATTTGGCTTCACACCACATTAAGCCAAACGTCATTGGCAGAAAAAAACTAACATTAACGTGCTTGATTATGCTGTAGGTCATGTAATTGTTTGTTACATGCAATATGCTTTGTGGACTTCACCGGACAGATGTTGCTCTCTGGTTTTGTGATGAAATAGGTGTGGTTTAATTTATTATGCCACTGTCTTATTGTTTTGGCCTTTAGGCCTATATATCACGGTGGCAAGGGATGTGAACTAACAGGTTATAGAGCAAACAACGCAATTATCACAGCATATAGGTTATTTGGGATTTTCTTTCCCTGGCTGGCTTGGCTTCCCCAGTGATTTTACCCATATACCGCTACTGCACAACACAACAATGAGAGAGAGACAGTTTGGGAAAGTATGCCTCATCTACTTTGAATAACTAGTAAAATGATTACATCAGACAGCTCTGCAGCATGCTTAGTCCGGTTAGCTAAATAGGATGACTAAGTAATACATGATGACTTTAAGGAATGAAAAATAAAGTTATCAAATAAAAAGTAAGTAATATACACAACTGAAATATTATTTCATGTTTTTCTTTGGATGTCTACCGAATGTGGACCTGAAAGAGACCATGGAATATTTTTAGTTTGGCTTTGGAATTTCCATTAAAAAGCTATAAAATCATTTTAATGTCATTATTTCATAATGCATTTAATGTTTAAAAAAATTAATCGAAACCGATTTTATTTTTTCATAATCGAACCGGAACTACCTTCAAAAAGAACTAATCGCCCAGCACTTGTGTGAGTGTGTAATAATTGTGGGTGCTAATATTTTTCCTATTTCACACATGTACATGTGTGTATTAATACTCATGTGTGAATTAGAAACTTATTTTTGCATATCCCAACTCTCCCTGAGACACACTAGGAGAGTGGGGTCACGGCCAGGGTCTGCAATTATCAACGGCGACCCTGGAGCAATTAGTGTTAAGTGCCTTGCTCAAGGGCACAGACAGATTTGGGTTGGCAAGTAGTTGTTTGTGCTTGCATGTGTGTATGCTTGAGGAACACAAGTCTGCAGCACACTACTGTGTTCTCTTCCTTAGAACAAGCGCTTCTCATAACTGTGTGAGAGAGAGAGAGGTTTAACAGATTAATGGATCACATAACAAATGACCAACATGTTGCATCAGGCCGAGATCAGATACTGTAGACACATATAGGCAGGTTGAAGTGAGATTAGTTTTGAAAGGGGAACCATTCTAAATCTAGGGGCTTGTATGTGGTACGTGGAACTGAGATGTTCAGAAGATCCTCAGATAATATATTGTAATGTTAGCTTCTGTGACAGCGCTGCACTATGGGCAAGCCAACACTGCCAAGCTAGAGCACATCAGTAAGTACCTGTGCATGCTGTGGACTCCTCCCTCCATCTGGGCCGATGTCGTCCTCTTCTCAAACTTCAGATCCCCAGAATACATCATGGCTCTGCAGGGGGAAGACAAATAGTGTTACACAGAGCCCCGAACGCACACACACAGCCTTCGAACAGATGGTGTTATCAAAGTAGGCTCACTTTGATTTACATTCAAATGTGTACCTGAGCTGGGTGAGGCTCTTGGATCCGATGTCTTGACAGGAGTGCTGGATCCCAGCCAGCAGGTAGGGAATAAACTTATGTATGGAGCCCTTGTCCTGGACCGCCCCCGACACACCCTGGGCCACCTTAATCTTGTCACACTCACTGGAGAGAGGGAGGAGGAGACGGGTAAGCTACGGTACCTTCAGAAAGTATTCATACCCCTTGACTTATTCCACATTTTGTTGTGTTACAGCCTGAATTCAAAATATACCCAAAAATGTAAGTGAAAAAAATTATTTTGAAAATGTATTGAAAATAAAATACAGATATCTCATTTACATAAGTATTCACAGCCCTGAGTCATTACTTTGAAGAAGCACCTTTGGCAACGATTACAACCATCAGTCTTTCTGGGTAAGTCTCTAAGAGCTTTCCACACCTGGATTGTGCAACATTTTCCCATTTTTCTTTTCAAACTTTTTCAAGCTCTGTCAAATTGGTTGTTAATCATTGCTAGACAACCATTTTCAGGTCTTGCCAAAGATTTAAGTAGATTTATGTAAAAACTATCTAGGCCACTCTAGAACATTGTCTTTTTGGTAACGACTCGTGTAGATTTGGCCTTGCATTTTAGGTTATTGTTAAATCAAAGTTTATTTGTCACGTGCGCCGAATACAACAAGTGCACAGTCGTGGCCAAAAGTTTTGGAAATGACACAAATATTAATTTTCACAAAGTCTGCTGCCTCAGTTTGTATGATGGCAATTTGCATATACTCCAGAATGTTATGAAGAGTGATCAGATGAATTGCAATTAATTGCAAAGTCCCTTTTTGCCATGCAAATGAACTGAATCCCCAAAAAACATTTCCACTGCATTTCAGCCCTGCCACAAAAGGACCAGCTGACATCATGTCAGTGATTCTCTCGTTAACACAGGTGTGAGTGTTGACGAGGACAAGGCTGGAGATCACTCTGTCATGCTGATTGAGTTCGAATAACAGACTGGAAGCTTCAAAAGGAGGGTGGTGCTTGTAATCATTGTTCTTCCTCTGTCAATCATGGTTACCTGCAAGGAAACAC
The DNA here is from genome assembly GCF_016432855.1 of Salvelinus namaycush. Lineage (NCBI taxonomy): Eukaryota > Metazoa > Chordata > Actinopteri > Salmoniformes > Salmonidae > Salvelinus > Salvelinus namaycush. The sequence continues at coordinate 28,447,166 of NC_052322.1, read as the reverse complement.
GTGCAGTCATTATTGCTTTGCACAAAAAGGGCTTCACAGGCAAGGATATTGCTGCCAGTAATATTGCACCTAAATCAACCATTTATCGGGTCATCAAGAACTTCGAGAGCGGTTCAATTGTTGTGAAGAAGGCTTCAGATCGCCCAAGAAAGTCCAGCAAGCTCCAGGACCGTCTCCTAAAGTTGATTCAGCTACGGGATCGGGGCACCACCAGTACAGAGCTTGCTCAGGAATGGCAGCAGGCAGGTGTGAGTGCATCTGCACGCACAGTGAGGCAAAGACTTTTGGAGGATGGCCTGGTGTCAAGAAGGGCAGTAAAGAAGCCAATTCTCTCCAGGAAAAACATCAGGGACAGACTGATATTCTGCAAAAGGTACAGGGATTGGACTGCTGAGGACTGGGGTAAAGTCATTTTCTCTGATGAATCCCCTTTGTTTGGGGCATCCGGAAAAAAGCTTGTCCGGAGAAGACAAGGTGAGCGCTACCATCAGTCCTGTGTCATGCCAACAGTAAAGCATCCTGAGACCATTCATGTGTGGCGTTGCTTCTCAGACAAGGGAGTGGGCTCACTCACAATTTTTCCTAAGAACACAGCCATGAATAAAGAATGGTAGCAACACATCCTCTGAGAGCAACTTCTCCCAAACATCCAGGAACAGTTTGGTGACGAACAATGCCTTTTCCAGCATGATGGAGCACCTTGCCATAAGGCAAAAGTGATGACTAAGTGGCTCGGGGAACAAAACATCAATATTTTGAGTCCATGGGCAGGAAACTCCCCAGACCTTAATCCCATTGAGAACTTGTGGTCAATCCTCAAGAGGCGGGTGGACAAACATAAACCCACAAATTCTGACAAACTCCAAGCATTGATTATGCAAGAATGGGCTACCATCAGTCAGGATGTGGCCCAGAAGTTAATTGACAGCATTCCAGGGAGGATTGCAGAGGTCTTGAAAAAGAAGGGTCAACACTGCAAATATTGACTCTTTGCATCAACTTCATGTAATTGTCAATAAAAGCCTTTGACACTTATGAAATGCTTGGAATTATACTTCAGTAGTCCATAGTAACATCTGACAAAAATATCTAAAGACACTGAAGCAGCAAACTTTGAAAATTAATATTTGTGTCATTCTCAACTTTTGGCCACGACTGTAGACCTTACAGTGAAATATTACTTAAAATCCCTAACCAACAGTGCAATTTAAGTAAAAAATTGGTATTAGGTAAGCAATAGATAAGTAAAGAAATACAAAATAAAAACAGTAAAATGACAGTGAAAATAACAATAGTGAAGCTATATACAGGTGGTACCGGTACAGAGGTAATATGTACATGTAGGTATAGTTAAAGTGACTATGCATAGATAAGATAATAAACAGAGAGAAGCAGCATAAAAGAGGAGTGGCGGGGGGGGTGAACAGACGGACGACGACACACACTGCAAATAGTCCGGGTAGCCATTTGATTACCTGTTCAGGACTCTTATGGCTTGGGGGTAGGAGCTGTTGAAGCCTTTTGGTCCTAGACTTGGCGCTCCGGTACCGCTTGCCATGCGGTAGCAGAGAGAACAGTCTATGACTGGGGTGGCTGGGGTCTTTGACTGCCTGATGTAGAGGTCCTGGATGGCAGAAAGCTTTGCCCCAGTGATGTACTGGGCCGTACGCACTACCCTCTGTAGTGCCTTGCGGTCGGAGGTCGAGCAGTTGCCATACCAGGCAGTGATGCAATCCGTCAGGATGCTCTCGATATTGCAGCTGTAGAACCTTTTGAGGATTTCAGGACCCATGCCAAATCTTTTCAGTCTTCTGAGGTGGAATAGGTTTATCGTGCCCTCTTCACGACTGTCTTGGTGTGTTTGGACCATTCTAGTTTGTTGGTGTGTTTGGACCATTCTAGTTTGTTGGTGATGTGGACACCAAGAAACTTGAAGCTCTCAACCTGCTCCACTATAGCCCCGTCGATGAGAATGGGGGCGTGCTATGTAGTCCACAATCATCTCCTTTGTCCTGCTGAAATGTGAATTAATCTCCCAGTGTCTGTTGGAAAGCAGATTGAACCAGGTTTTTCTCTAGGATTTTGCCAGTGCTTAGCTCCATTCTGTTTCTTTTTTAACCCAAACAATTCCCCAGTCCTTAACGATTACAAGCATGCCCATAACATGATGCAGCCACCACTATGCTTGAAAATATGGAGTGTGGTACTCAGTGACGTATTGGATTTGACCCAAACATAACACTTTGTATTCAGGACAAAAAGGTAATTGATTTGCCACATTTTTTTGCAGTATTACTTTAGTGCCTTGTTGCAAACAGGATGCATGTTTTGGAATATTTGTAATATGTACAGGCTTCTTTTCACTCTGTCAATTGGGTTAGTATTGTGGAGTAACTACAATGTTGTTGATCCGTCCTCAGTTTTCTCCCATCACAGCCATTAAACTCTAACTGTTAAAAGTCACTATTGGCCTCATGGTGAAATCCCTGGAGAGGTTCCTCTCCGGTAACTGAATTAGTAATGATCGTTGTAGTGACTGGGTGTATTGATACACCATCCAAAGTGTAATTAATAACTTCACCATGCTCAAAGGGATATTCAATGTCTGCTTTTATTTTTATCTACCAAAAGGTGCCCTTCTTTGCGAGGCATTGGAAAACTTCCCTGGTCTTTGTGGTTGAATCTGTGTTTCAAATTCACTGCTCGACTGAGGGACCTTACAGAAAATTGTATGTGTGGGGTACAGAGATGAGGTAGTCATTCAAAAATCATGTTAAACAGTATCATTGCGTAGTGAGTCCATGCAAATGATTGTGACTTGTTAAGCACATTTTTACTCCTGAACTTACTTAGGTTTGCCATAAGAGGTTGAATATATATTGACTCAAGACATTTCAGCTTTAAAAAAATATTAATGACATTATGGGGCATTGTGTGTAGGCCAGTGACCAAAAAATCTCAATTGAATCCATTTTAAATTCAGGCTGTAACACAACAAAATGTGGGAAAAGTCAAGGGGTTTCTTTTTTTTTCTTTGATTTTTTAAAATCAATTTAACCCCCTTTTCTCCCCAATTTCGTGGTATCCAATTGTTAGTAATTACTATCTTGTCTCATCGCTACAACTCCCGTACGGGCTCGGGAGAGACGAAGGTCGAAATCCATGCGTCCCCCGAAACCCAACCAAGCCACACCGCTTCTTAACACAGCGCGACTCCAACCCGGAAGCCAGCCGCACCAATGTGTCGGAGGAAACACCGTGCACCTGGCTACCTTGGTTAGCGCGCACTGCGCCCGGCCCGCCACAGGAGTCGCTGGTGCGCGATGAGACAAGGATATCCCTACCGGCCAAACCCTCCCTAACCCGGACAACGCTAGGCCAATTGTGCGTTGCCCCACGGACCTCCCGGTCGCGGCCGGCTGTGAGCCTGGGCGCGAACCCAGAGTCTCTGGTGGCACAGCTAGCACTGCGATGCAGTGCCCTAGACCACTGCGCCACCCGGGAGGCCGGGGTGTGAATACTTTCTGAAAGGCACTGTATATGTGTTTTGTCTTTTGATTGACTGCCTGCTTCAAAGCCAGTTACCCCTGGGTCGTATTCATTGATTATTGCACACTGTAGCAAAACGTTTTGCAACGGGAAACAAAAACAAGCGTTCAGGTAGTGTCTCTGTTATTTCACTTTGTGCCTAATGAATACAACCCTGGAGACAATAAATGTGTATTACTAGTGTATTAGTATCAGGTGTTGGAACCGGTTCAGGGAACAGAACTGAAAAATGTAAAATAACAAAAAAAAATGAGGAACAGAAGCAAGAACGAAAGTGATCTATACTGTTCTGGAACTGAACCGTTATTTTAAAAGCATGGGAACTGTTATTTTATGCTCCGGGCATTTTTTCCCATTCCCACAAAAACTCCGCAACAAAGCGCCTATACAAAACCCTCACTTTGTCACTCAAACTAATTCCAGTGTCCGCCTGCCTGCCAGCTGAACATCTCTGCCAGTATGTGTGTGCAGGCTACCTGCCCCTCCTCCTCACTCAGAAGCATAGTCTACCGTAGATATTGACGTCACAAGCTAGTTTTGGTCTAGTTCGCAAACTCTAGGCGGCATTATGCGTAATGTAATGGGACTGAGAGTCATGGTCAAGAGCTAGCTCTGGTCCAACGTTAGTTAAGCCAACTCTCTGAAGTTCAAAGACATTGAAAGTTCCATCATAGTTTCCGCTCCCCCATAGGTGGGCCTAATTCTGTGGGCCTAATTCAGATAAAGCATGTCATAACAACCCAGCGCTTCATAAACAATTACTTTCGTTTGGTTCGAACCGGTTCAGAACTATATTTTGCTGGTCGGAATGAACAAATTATGGTTCTGTTCAGAATGAAACGATTGGCAAATGATTATATTAGTATTACTGCGCCTCAGTACCTGAAGTATCTGGTCTGGGAGCCCAGGTTCTTGTCCATGGCATCCAGTGAGCCCATGCCTCTGTACTTCTTCAGCCTGATGCCATCAGAGAAGAAGTATTCACCTGGAGCCTCACTGGTGGCAGCCAGGAGAGAGCCCATCATCACTGGAGAGACAGAGGGGAGGAGGTAACCGTTAGATAATGTGAGTGTTAGCACTTTATCGACTGCTAATGGAATGTGTATATGCTTGTGGTGTGTCTTTTGTAAAAGCCTTTCTCTGAGTGTACTTTAGACCACTGAACTCTGGACCTTTCCACTTCTTGTTTTTATTGTTCCCCTTTAATCAGGAACTGATTTAGACGTGGGACACCAGGTGGGTGCAATTAATTATCAGGTAGAACAGAAAACCAGCAAGCTCCGGACCTCGTAGGGTAAGAGTTGAATACCAGGTCTAAATCAGTCCCTGATTAAAGGGGAACAATGAAAACAAGCAGTGGAATTGGCTTTGAGGTCCAGAGTTGAGTTTGAAAGGACTATAAGGAGAGTTTGTGTATGGGTATTTAATTTAAGCCTGACTCACCTGTAGATGCCCCCAGTGCCAGGGCTTTGGCAATGTGCCCCACGGTCTGGATGCCCCCGTCGGCAACGACTGGCACCCCGAATCGACGGGCGTACTCCGACACCTTGTACACGGCGGTGGCCTGGGGACGCCCGCATGCCAACACTGAGACAACAGGGGAAGGAGCACAGGTGTGAACAAAGAACACGCACACACAAGTTGAATATCCAGCCAAGCCTGCACATGTAGACCAATTAGTGGACAAAATATCAGAATTGGGCTGCCTGTGTAAACGCAGACTTATTGTCACTTCAGTTGAGGCTGACAGGTCATGGTGGAGAATATCCAGCCAAGACTGCACATGTAGACCAGGATTTCCCAAACTCAGTCGGTTTGTGCCCTAGCACTACACAGCTGATTAAAATCATCAAAGCTTAATGAGATGGTTATTTGAATCAGCTGTGTAGTGCTAGGGCATAAAACCAAAACATGCACCCAGGGGGGGCCAGGGCCAAGTTTGGGAAACCCTGCTGCAGGCCACCTATCAGAGACAGACTAGTCATTCTCACACACAGCAGACAGTCTGTCCTTGAATGTATTTGATGTAATTTCCTGGTTTATGAAGTTAATAAGTCAGCATTAATTCATATTGTTGTTGATTTGCTATAGATTAAACATGGTTTTGACTTGCTTAAGTGGACTATATTTTAATGAATGTTATTTTATCATGTGTTTACCTGATAAATCGAATCATTATCAAACTGATTACATAGCAAGATGATGGGGCATGATAGGATTTCCAATTTGCAAACATAGACCAACCGCACACTATATTTTATTATACAAAGTTGATGTTTATTTGGGAAAATAACATTCATAAAATGAAGAGAAAAATCAAGTAAGTCTTAGGTGTTTTGAATGGAGTTTGTTTCGTATGCAGGCTTTGTCCAACACTAAATTTGAGAAGTAGACGATTGCTATAATTTCCTCCTAAACGTGTTGTGTAACAGTTTCAATGAATCCTGTTGTGAGCAATCAGTTTCAGAGAATTTATGAACTCTTACTCTAAAATGAGTTCATTAGAATGTCAGAAGCCAACATCAAAGAAGTCGATAAAGTGGAAAATATTATTTTAGATTCATGTCTCCTTCTTTTTCTGTGATTATTACGCATGAGCTTTGGAACAGTCTAACTGTTACAGGTATTTAACACTTAATAATTACCTAAAAAAATACTCAATATCCAGAACAGCACCACCAGAAAGTTTTTGCAGTCATGCATATTTTTCCACTCTTGAAATAATGATATTATAATTATGATCGAACACATTGTAAATCATATGTTAAGTCAATGACGTATGTAAATGAGGTGTTAGAAACAATGACATAGGTAAATGAATTAAATGCGTTACAAAAGCCAGTTTAATTTGGCGCTAAGGGCTCCCTCCCCACTCCTATATGAAAACCTGGGCATAGGTTGGTGTACAACCGACAGGGTAAATGCAGTTAAATACAACTCATGGGGGAAAAAGACTAGGTTTATTTTTTCTTAACAGGGACAACGACCTTTTACAGTAAATTGGCAGATGCAGAATGATGAAAATATCTTTCATCTGTAGTAGGCCTATTGATATTGCTAAAGAAGTTACAACTTGTTTCAGATGAGGGAAGGTGAATGGCTAAACTGACAGACACCATCATGACTGAGACTGTCCATCGCATGCCTGTGCACTGCATTTAAGGATGCATCTCAAGTCCACTACTAAAACATACTTCATCATATGCATCCAAACGTAGCGCATGTGTCGTAATGAGGACATGTCGAGACAAGATAGGTGTGATGTCACACACTGTGACTGACAGATTAGTCAAGGACAAAAGGACAACCATCCAAAACCCCAAAAACCCAAGGCCAGCTTGAATACTACTTGTACTGATGCAGAGCCGTTAGCAACCAATGCAGAGAGGCTGTGAAGGCGGGTGGGCGGGCACAGTGTGGTAGTAGAGCCAATGAGAGAGAGCCCTGCATAGGGGGGTGGGGGACTTACTGCAGTATCCCGTAACAGTAGTTGGGGTTTTGGGGCTGTGGAGCTTTATACCAGGAGGAACACTGAGAGGCGCTAGAGAGACATACATTACAGGCAGTGTGAAACCAAGAGAGGAGGAGAGGAGAGGTCCACACAATGAAATGAAGGTGATGAGAAAGAGACTGTTACAGAGAGAAAGAAAGACAGTTACAGAGAGAGAAAGAAAGACTGTTAGAGAGAGAAAGAAAGACTGTTACAGAGAGAGAAAGAAAGACTGTTACAGAGAGAGAAAGAAAGACTGTTAGAGAGAGAAAGAAAGACTGTTACAGAGAGAGAAAGAAAGACTGTTACAGAGAGAGAAAGAAAGACTGTTACAGAGAGAGAAAGAAAGACTGTTAGAGAGAGAAAGAAAGACTGTTACAGAGAGAGAAAGAAAGACTGTTACAGAGAGAGAAAGAAAGACTGTTACAGAGAGAGAAAGAAAGACTGTTACAGAGAGAGAAAGAAAGACTGTTACAGAGAGAAAGAAAGACTGTTACAGAGAGAAAGAGACTGTTACAGAGAGAAAGAGACTGTTACAGAGAGAAAGGGAAGCGATAGTTAGATAGAAAATAAGAAACCCAAAACAGATCATGAAAGATGGGTTAGAGCTGTGGGTGGGTGGAAGGGAGGGGAGCTAGGAAGCCTGCCATTGGTGGGACTTACCTTCCTGTGTGATACAGATGGAGCCACTGCCCATGCCCACGCGCAGGCCGTCCACCCCGGCATCAATCAGGTTCTTGGCCTGGGCTGCAGTTACCACTGAGACAAGCAGGGGGAGACAGACCAACAATGTCAAGGGTGGTACATGGTGTAACCATTAAATGAGGGCAATTCTGAGAATGCAGCATTTCTATGTGTGTGTGTCCCAACACTCACCATTGCCTCCAATGACCTGAAGCGGTGGGTATTTCTCTTTGATGTACTTAATCATGTCGATTTGGAAGATCGAGTTCCCTTGAGAGGAGTCCTTAAAGAACGAGAGCAACATTAAAGAACAGATTGAAGAAGAGAAAGTATCTATATGAGAAGAACAAAGAGACGGGGTAGGAGAACCAGTGACCCACCAGTACGACCACGTCTACTCCGCTCTGCACCAGCAGGTCCAGTCTGTACTTGTCATCGTTGTGCGTGCCGATGGCTGCCCCACACAGCAACTGTTTGCGGGAGTCTTTAGCGGCCAGGGGAAAGTCCCTGTTCTTCTTCAGATCTGTCCTGGCGATGATGGACACCAGGCAGCCCTCCTCGTTCACTATGGGCAGCTTACCTACACAGAGATGGACACCATTTAGAATGAGGGAATCTAATCACGAGGCACATGAATTTGACATGTATAGGACTGTCCTTCCCTTTTCCCAGGTCCCACCTCCTCACCTTTCTTACTCCTCTGCAGGATCTCATTGGCCTCTTTTAGTGTCACTCCAGCTGGAGCAACGACAAGGTCCTCCAGCTTTGTCATCACCTGTAGCGGGGAAGGAAAGGAGAAAACAAAGGAAGATGAGCATTTACCTTTGGACGGCAGTTAGAGTGGTAGGGAAGTAAACTAAATGCATATACACTGATTTAAAAATACTAACTCAAAGACCGAATAACATTCAACCATGATGTGTTAAGCCACACCCACCTCACTGAGTGGCAGGATGTGCTCCTCCTCCTTCAGGAAGTCAATGTCACGCGAGGAGATGATGCCAACGAGGTGGCCCCCCATGTGGCCGTTGTCTGTGATGGGGATGCCGCAGAAGCCGTGGCGTGCCTTGGCCTGGAACACATCTGCCACACGGTCTGTAGGACTCATCACTACCGGGTCTGTGATGAAACCCTGTTCGTACCGCTGGGAGAGAGAGGGAGATGAGGGGGAAAAGAGGGAGCAGGGAGGGAGGGCATGGTGGAGAGGGTGGAGGGAGGGCATGGTGGAGAGGGTGGAGAGAGAGGAATGAGGTAGCAGGAAGGATAATATAAATTGGGGGAGGGGGAAGAGGAGAAAAGTGAACAGGGAGAGGAGCGAGAGGGTAAGGATATCTATTGCACTCTGCAAACCTACAGGGTATTTAAAAAGCAAGCCAGACAGAGCATGAGAATATAAAGAAAAAGATTGCCTGACGGGAACACTACAGTGAAACAGCAGCAACTAGGTTGGCAGGAAGATCAAACCGAGAGAGCAGACGATAGGATGAGTAACAGAGACAAACATACAGACACACACATGAAACAGAAAAGAAAGATGAAAGGAGATGGGAGTGAAAAAGAGAGAGCATGGCATAGGGGTCATTACCTTGACCTTGCGGACCTCGTTGGCCTGGAACTCTGGAGTGCAGTTGTGGTGGATAAAGCCTATTCCTCCTGTGAGCTGAAAGAAGGGACATCATATTTTTAATTGTGTGTGCACACGTGTAAAACTGTGTGTGTGAGAGAGAATGTGTGTCCTCAGACATTAACCCTAACTGAAGTTGCCTGTAAGGATTTATCCAGAACAAACTGTTCCAAGCCTCGAGGAAATTCTGGCCTTTGTTTTCCGATGAAGATTGTGATGTTTTCTCTGACGTTTGCCTCTGGGGGGGTTCACAACTATCTTTGGTTACTATTTTAAGTGAAACAGATATGTGCAGCTGTTGTAGTCACTTCAAGTCACCCTGGCCTGGGAGAAAGTATAGGTTGTTATCCAATAGCTGATGATATTTACACCATCAGGGGTTTTATAGGGTTGTGGCTTGTGGTCTCATGTGAACATGTGATTGGTCATTCAAAAACAAAGCCGTTTTTAATTCCTTTTATTTAAAAAAAATGTTGGCCTTAATATTGCGGAAAGATTGTTGCTTCCATCAATGTAATAGTCTGCATCATTTCCAATCCCCCATATATTTTTGAGGTAAATATATATATACACTGCTCAAAAAAATAAAGGGAACACTAAAATAACACATCCTAGATCTGAATGAATGAAATATTCTTATTAAATACTTTTTTCTTTACATAGTTGAATGTGCTGACAACAAAATCACACAAAAATGATCAATGGAAATCAAATTTATCAACCCATGGAGGTCTGGATTTGGAGTCACACTCAAAATTAAAGTGGAAAACCACACTACAGGCTGATCCAACTTTGATGTAATGTCCTTAAAACAAGTCAAAATGAGGCTCAGTAGTGTGTGTGGCCTCCACGTGCCTGTATGACCTCCCTACAACGCCTGGGCATGCTCCTGATGAGGTGGCGGATGGTCTCCTGAGGGATCTCCTCCCAGGCCAACTCCTGGACAGTCTGTGGTGCAACGTGGCGTTGGTGGATGGAGCGAGACATGATGTCCCAGATGTGCTCAATTGGATTCAGGTCTGGGGAACGGGCGGGCCAGTCCATAGCATCAATGCCTTCCTCTTGCAGGAAATGCTGACACACTCCAGCCACATGAGGTCTAGCATTGTCTAGCATTAGGAGGAACCCAGGGCCAACCGCACCAGCATATGGTCTCACAAGGGGTCTGAGGATCTCATCTCGGTACCTAATGGCAGTCAGGCTATATCTGGCGAGCATATGGAGGGCTGTGCGGCCCCCCAAAGAAATGCCACCCCACACCATGACTGACCCACCGCCAAACCGGTCATGCTGGAGGATGTTGCAGGCAGCAGAACGTTCTCCACGGTGTCTCCAGACTCTGTCACGTCTGTCACATGTGCTCATGTGCTCAGTGTGAACCTGCTTTCATCTGTGAAGAGCACAGGGCGCCAGTGGCGAATTTGCCAATCTTGGTGTTCTCTGGCAAATGCCAAACGTCCTGCACGGTGTTGGGCTGTAAGCACAACCCCCACCTGTGGACGTCGGGTCCTCATACCACCCTCATGGAGTCTGTTTCTGACCGTTTGAGCAGACACATGCACATTTGTGGCCTGCTGGAGGTCATTTTGCAGGGCTCTGGCAGTGCTCCTCCTGCTCCTCCTTGCACAAAGGCGGAGGTAGCGGTCCTGCTGCTGGGTTGTTGCCCTCCTACGGCCTCCTCCACGTCTCCTGATGTACTGGCCTGTCTCCTTGTAGCGCCTCCATGCTCTGGACACTACGCTGACAGACACAGCAAACCTTCTTGCCACAGCTCGCATTGATGTGCCATCCTGGATGAGCTGCACTACCTGAGCCACTTGTGTGGGTTGTAGACTCCGTCTCATGCTACCACTAGAGTGAAAGCACCGCCAGCATTCAAAAGTGACCAAAACATCAGCCAGGAAGCATAGGAACTGAGAAGTGGTCTGTGGTCACCACCTGCAGAACCACTCCTTTATTGGGGGTGTCTTGCTAATTGCCTATAATTTCCACCTTTTGTCTATTCCATTTGCACAACAGCATGTGAAATTTATTGTCAATCAGTGTTGCTTCCTAAGTGGACAGTTTGATTTCACAGAAGTGTGATTGACTTGGAGTTACATTGTGTTGTTTAAGTGTTCCCTTTATTTTTTTGAGCAGTGTATATATATCCATATACATCCATACAGAAGTCGGAAGTTTACATACACCTTAGACAAATACATTTAAACTCAGTTTTTCCACAATTCCTGACATTTAATCCTAGTAAAAAATCCCTGTTTTAGGTCAGTTAGGATCACCACTTTATTTTAAGAATGTGAAATGTCATAATAATAGTCAAGTGATTTATTTCAGCTATTTTTTCTTTCATTGCATTCCCAGTGGGTTAGAAGTTTACATACACTCTTAGTATTTGGTAGCATTGCCTTTAAATTGTTTAACTTCGGTCAAACGTTTCGGGTAGCCCTCCACAAGCTTCCCACAATAAGTTGGGTGAATTTTGGCCCATTCCTCCATGACGGAGCTGTTGTAACTGAGTCAGGTTTGTAGGCCTCCTTGCTCGCACATGCTTTTTCAATTCTGCCCACACATTTTTTATAGGATTGAAGTCAGGGCTTTGTGATGGCCACTCCAATACCTTGACTTTGTTGTCCTTAAGCCATTTTGCCACAACTTTGGAAGTATGCTTTGGGTCATTGTCCATTTGGGACCAAGCTTTAGGTTCCTGACTGATGTCTTGAGATGTTGCTTCAATATATCCACATAATTTTCCTCCTCATGATGCCATCTATTTTGTGAAGTGCACCAGTCCCTCCTGCAGCAAAGCACCGCCAAAACATGATGCTGCCACCCCCGTGCTTCACGGTTGGGATGGTGTTCTTCGGCTTAAAAACCTCCCCCTTTTTCCTCCAAACATAACAATGGTCATTATGGCCAAACAGTTCTATTTTTGTTTCATCAGACCAGAGGACATTTCTCCAAAAAGTACAATCTTTGTCCCCATGTGTAGTTGCAAACCGTAGTCTGGCTTTTTATGGTGGTTTTGGAGCAGTGGCATCTTCCTTGCTGAGCAGCCTTTCATGTTATGTCGATATAGGACTCGTTTTACTGTGGATATAGATACTTTTGTACCGGTTTCCTCCAGCATCTTCACAAGGTCCTTTACTGTTGTTCTGGGATTGATTTGCACTTTTCGCACCAAAGTACATTCATCTCTAGGAGACAGAACGCGTCTCCTTCCTGAGGGGTATGACGGCTGCATGGTCCCATGGTGTTTATACAGATGAATGTGGTACCTTCGGGCATTTGGAAATTGCTCCCAAGGATGAACCAGACTTGTGGAGGTCTACAATGTTTTTTCTGAGGTCTTGGCTGATTTCTTTTGATTTTCCCATGATGTCAAGCAAAGAGGCACAGAGTTTGAAGATAGGCCTTGAAATACATCCACAGGTACACCTCCAATTGACTCAAATGATGTCAATTAGCCTACCAGAAGCTTCTAAAGCCATGACATAATTTTCTGGAATTTTCCAAGCTGTTTAAAGGCACAGTCAACTTAGTGTATGTAAACTTCTGACCCACTGGAATTATGATGCAGTGAATTATAAGTGAAATAATCTGTCTGTAAACAATTGTTGGAAAAATTACTTGTGTCATCCACAAAGTAGATGTCCTAACCGACTTGCCAAAACTATAGTTTGTTAACAAGAAATTTGTGGAGTGGTTGAAAAATGAGTTTTAATGACTCCAACCTAAGTGTATGTAAACTTCTGACTTCAACTGTATATATATACACATATGCATACATAAACATTCATACATATACACATACTTTTTTTTAGAAAATACCTTTATTATTCCCCGCAAACCCTAACACCCTTCCCTCAATTGGAGTAAACTAATAAACAATAACACTTTGGCTTCTACCTTCAGTTTATACATATTATACACATTTTACAGACCAAATCTATTTTTCAATAGTCATATTTTGTTCATTTTTAGTCCTTCCTCTATGTCTGATGTCCATCCACTTTGATTTCTATTTGTAACTGTGCTATTTCACAAAATTTCTGAACCTATATACATTTTACAGACCCCGTATGTTTTACATTTGTTGTCTTGTTATTAGTCCCACCCTTCAGCTCCATTCAACCCCTCCAATCTATCTCTTAACACCATCCATTTTGGATTTCCATTTGCCATATATTTTTCAACTGTGCTGTGATGCTTCACAAAAGTACTGAACCTTTCTATTCTCATAGCTTCTACAGACTGTAAAATAAAGATTAACATTTTTTCTAAAATAATTATATTATTGATTGACTATGACTTAGTTCTAGGAAAATGTTAGTTCTAGGCAAATGTTGCAATTCTTCAGCCATTCCTGGACCTGTGACCAAAAACGAGCTACATATGGACAGTACCAAAATAAATGATCTAATGACTGCCTCCTCACAGCAAAATCTGCAGAGCTGGGAAGATTGTATCCCCCATATATATAACATTATATTGGTTGCAAGAATTTTATATAATAATTTAAATTGAAAAATTCAAAGTTTTGAATCCGGCGTTGTTTTGCGTGTCAATTCATAAACCAGGTGCCATGGAATGGGTACATGGAAAATCTCTTCCCAACTACTTTGCAATTTATATGGCACAGCTAGAGAACCAGTTTGGATTTAAGTATAACTTTTGTATGACTGATGCTTTTAGTGAGAGATCTAATGCTTTAATATTTAATCATTTCTGCCCTCCGAATTCATATTCGTTATATAAATAGGCCCTTTTCATTTTGTCTGGCTTGCCATTCCAAATAAAATGGAATATATTTTGTTCATATAATTTAAAATGCAGGTCACGAGGTGTAGGCAAAACCATAAGCAAATAGGTAAACTGTGATATGACTAAAGAGTTAATCGGGGTGATTTTTCCACAAACAGACAGGTATTTTCCTTTCCGTGGTAGCAAGATCTTAACTTTCTATAAAAAAATTGGAGTGAGATCATTTCTTTATTTTGTGATTTGTATACCGAGTATGTCCACATCTCCGTCAGACCATTTTATTGGTAAACTACACTGTAATGTAAAAGTTTCATTTTTTTGTGATTCAATACGTAATATAGTACACTTATCATAATTTGGTTTTAGTCCAGAGAGTTTAGCAAAAGTATCTAGATCCTCTATGAGGCTGTGGAGGGATTCTAATTGGGATTTTAAAAGAAAACATGAATCATCAGCGTACAATGGCACCTTTGTTTTTAAGCCACATTTCTAATCCCTTTCTAATTTCTAATTGAAATGTAGGAGACACTAAACATAGGAACGCAACACTTATTTGTCATCACTCATCGATATCATGTTGAAATCAATCATTGTTGGATCTAATTTCGATGGCAATAATAAATAGATATGCAGATAGTGGACAACCTTGTTTTACTCCTCTTAACCTTTCTAGGATGAGTGTGCCGCTAGCGGCACTCCCCCCCCCCCCCCACTGAAAAACCAGTGCCGCGAAATTCAAAAAAAATATTTTTTTTAAATATTTAACTTTCACACATTAAAGTCCAATACAGCTAATGAAAGACACAGATCTTGTGAATCCAGTCAACATGTCCGATTTTTAAAATGTTTTACAGGGAAGACACAATATGTAAAGATGTACATCTATTACCTAAAAACACATTAGCATAATCCACCATCTTTTATTTGTCCACCAACACCAGTAGCCATCACCAATTCGGCTAAACTAAGATATTTATAGCCCCTAACCAACAAAAAAACTCATTAGATGACAGTCTGATAACATATTTATGGTATGGGATAGGTTTTGTTAGAAAAAAGTGCATATTTCAGGTAGATGGCATAGGTTACAATTGCACCCACCGTCACAAATGGAATAGAAAAACTACTTAGAGCAACGTGTTTACCTACTTACTAATCATCAAACATTTCGTAAAAATACACAGCATACACGAATCGAAAGACACAGATCCTGTGAATACAGACAATATTTCAGATTTTCTAAGTGTCTTACAGCGAAAACACAATAAATCGTTATATTAGCATAGCACATACCACATAGCAGCCCAGCATTGATTCTAGCCAAAGTGAGCGATAAAAGTCAACATCGCCAAAAGATATTAATTTTTTCACTAACCTTCTCAGAATTCTTCCGATGACACTCCTGTAACATCACATTACAACATGCATATACAGTTTGATCGCAAATGTTTATATTTAGCCACCAAAATCATGGTTATACAATGTGAAATTTAGCTCAGCTGGTCAGAAAATTTCCTTGCGCCACTTAGACAGTGATCTACTCTTATACATAAATACTCATAAACGTGACTAAAAAATATAGGGTGGACAGGGATTGATAGACAATTTAATTCTTAATACAATTGCGTTATTACATTTTTTAATTTATCCTTACTTTTCAATACAGTTTGCGCCAAGCGAAGCTACGTCAAAAAACATGGCGTCCTAAGCCACTAAAATGTTTCGACAGAAACACGATTTATCATAATAAAAATGTCCTACCTTGAGCTGTTCTTCCATCAGTATCTTGGGCAAAGGATCCTTTCTTGGGAGAAATCGTCTTTTGGTGGAAAGCTGTCCTCTTGCCATGTGGAAATGCCAACGGCGTTCGGGATGAACTGAAAAGCGTGCCCAACTATTCACATCGTTGCAAAAATAAATGTCCCAAAATCGCACTAAACGGATATAAATTGCTATAAAACGCTTTAAATTAACTACCTTATGATGTTTTTAACTCCCATAACGAGTAGAAACATGACCCGAGTAATATTACCCCCTTCACTAATGCTTGGAAAAGGTGCGGGCCGGTGTCCTCTAGGCGCATGACGCAGCTCCAAAAGAATGACTAGCTTCAGGGTTTTTTCATTTGTAGGGCCTGTGAACGCGCAATCGACCCCATTGGAATCGTCATCACGTAAAGGCATCCAGGGGAAGACGTAAGAAGTGTCCGTATAGTCATAGCAAAATCAGTGCCCTTTTAACTGACTTCAGAACAGTGGCCAACATTTCTGAAATCTGAATCCATGTCAGGGAAATTGCTGTAGAATGGGCTCTGTTCCACTTAGAGACAAAATTTCAACTCCTATAGAAACTATAGACTGTTTTCTATCCAATAATAATAATAATATGCATATTGTACGATCAAGGATTTTGTGGGAAGCCGTTTAAAAAAAGTACCCAATTAGCATAAATAGCCTAAACAGCGCCCTCATCCCCAACAGGTTTTAACAGTTTAAAACTTTCTGAGATGTAGCCATTATTTACTATTTTTCACCTATGGTTACTATACATAACTTTAACCCATTTCATAAGAGATTCTCCAAAATTGTAATATTCCAGGCATTTATATATAAACTCCAGTTGTACTTTATCAAAAGCCTTTTCAAAGTCAGCTATGAAAACCAGGCCTGGTTTCCCCGATATTTCATAGTATTCTATTGTTTCCAGTACTTGTCTTATATTATCTCCAATGTATCATCCATATAAAAAAAACTTTCTGATTAGGATGAATAATATCCGATAACTTTTTAATTCTATGCGCCAAGCATTTAGCTCGAATTTTTGCATCACAACACTGAAGTGTAAGAGGCCTCCAATTTTTTAAATGGACTGGATCGTTATATATACCAATTGGATCCTGTTTCAGTAATAAGTAAATCAGACCTTGTTGCGTGTCCGATAATCTATATCTATATATTATATAGGAGTGGTTAAAACATGCTAATAATGGTCCTCTGAGTATATCAAAAAACAGTTTGGTATACCTCCACTGGTATGCCATCCAGCCCTGGAGTTTTCCCTTTAATTGCATCAAGAAGTTCCTCCTCTGTAATTTGGCCTTCACATGAGTCTTTCTGTACAGATGTTAATTTGACATTATTAATATTCGGTGAATCATGCGTGACTCCCATCATTTGTAACAAGTTTCAATACATTTTTTTTGGTAGCATTTCTATGTTGAAGATTGAAAAAGAATTTGGTGCATTTTCCCCCATATTCCATCCAGTTCCCTTTATTTTTATAATATATTACACTGGATCTTTCTTGAATAAGTTCGTCCATTTCTTTCTGTTTTACCTCTAACTTATTCTGTGCCTGTATGGTACAGTTTTTATTGCTATCTGTACTGTTAGTCCTTCAATTTCCTTTGTTAATATGGACTCTTTTGATCTAAATTGCTTTTGTTTTATAGATGAGTACTGAATTGCATTGCCTCTAAAGGCACAGTTAAAAGTGTCCCATACAATACGGGGATCTGCTGTACCTATGTTATGTCTGAAAAAGTCAGTTATAAATTCTTCTATCCTAGTTATAAACATTTTACCATCTAGTAGGCTTTTATTAAATCTCCAATATCCTCAACCACGTGGAAATTCTGTAAGAATAATATATGTGATGATCCTTCTTGATGATCCTTCTTTAATTCCTTCTTGCCTCTTTGGTAGCTGCGTGCCAACAAGTGCGGAGAAGATTAGCGTCACGTTTCACGCTCTTAGTTTTTACATAAGTTGATCCGATACGGCTGTTTACTTTGTGAATTGCAGAGTCTACTTTTAACTAAAATCTTCAATTATGACGCCATGCCAAAGTGTGTGTGTGTGTGTTTAAACCAGACTTACTGCCATGGCAATGGCCAGCGCTGACTCTGTGACTGTGTCCATAGGGGAGGATACAAAAGGCGTTTTCATGGTGATCTGTTTTGTCAGGGCTGAAGTCAAATCCTGCAGAGGAAACAAACCAGTTTCTACAAGTGAATACTTGTAACAAACACTTATTGTAGTAACAAACAACTTTTAGGGGGTATGCCTAATGAATAAGGCTCTGCTACAAATCAAGGTTACAATGGAAAGTTCTTCCTTCATAAATGGAACCCTGGATTGTATTTACAGACACCAAACAGAAGAAAACAGATCGAAACAGGCAGGGACTACCTGAAATTGTCCAATAAGAAATGCTTGTTTTCGGTTTCTGTTGCAAATTGTTTTGCTAGTGTGCACTAATGAATTCGACCCTGGTCATGGAGGGACAGAAGCCCTATTGTCTTGAAGAACAAGGGTTCTACTCACCACCTGTTCTGATGTGAAGTCAATATACCCTGGAAGAATCAGGAAGTCACTGTGAGTGAGTGAGAGAGAAGGGGTGAGAGGAGAGCAGGGCCAGGCCTCACATGCTGCATACAATCTATCAATGACATTCACACACGTGTGCAATTTCACACATAATGTACTGCAAGGTGTTACGAATTCACTCAAGGGGAGGCCAAAGGTTAATTCCCATCTTCAGTCATATTCTATGCTATTTTTTTCATTGACACAGTGGCTGTAAATAAAATACTGCAAGCTCAGTATTTGATCATCTGAGATATCTGGAACTTCAAGTGGATAATTTTTCTGAGAAGTTGGGTGTATGTTACGTGGTGTGCATGCATGTGATGAGCAGGCAACAGAGTCCTGTGTTATTACACATTAGTGCTGATGGTCAACACATTCCTAAAGGTCCTGGGAGGTTTCCAAGCGTACTGTGTGTCTTGTGCTAACTAGTTGACATTTAAAGCATGCTATTCCACTTGCATCTTCATTTTGGTGTATACTGGTACTATAAACACCTAAATAGTCAATGTGTGCCCATGCTTCTAGGAGATTAAGCCTATATTAAGCAAGGAATTAGCAGAATGAGATGTGGTAACTTCACTGAAAGAGCAGACAAGAGATAAGGCACTGTAGTGGACAGTAGCTGACTGACTGAAATTTCTACCTAACAACTACTTATTGTTCGTGGCATTCCAATTCAATCAGACCCTTTTGCTAATATCTTGACATGATGGTGCCTCCAGGGTGTCATAATTACATTCTTGTCAAACATCGTCACACAAGGCATGTCATGCCTTCATGGTATTTCCTCATTCAACTGCTGGAAACTAAGCTAACCTATCTCACCACAAAATAATTATTGTCTTGAGTGTCAGACACTGAAAGTAGGCTGATTAATAAACAGAATGGGGAAACATGTCCCAGACACCCTCAATAAGGGTGATGCAGTGCCATGAATGCATGGACCTAAATACACTATATATACAAACGTATGTGGACACCCCTTCAAATGAGTGGATTTGGCTATTTCATCCACACCCGTTGCTGACATGTGTATAAAATCGAGCACACATACATGCAATCGCCATAGACAGACATTGGCAGTCTAATGGCCTTACTGAAAAGCTTAGTGACTTTCAACATGTCACTGTCATAGGATGCCACCTTTCCAACAAGTCAGTTTGTCAAATTTCTGCTCTGCTAGAGATACCCCGGTCAACTGTTATTGTGAAGTGGAAACGTCTAGGAGCAACAACGGCTCAGCCACGAAGTGGTAGGCCACACAAGCTCACAGAACGGAACCGCTCAGTCCTGAAGCGCGTAAAAAAACATATATATATATAAAAATCGCCTGTCCTTGGTTGCAACACTCACTACCGAGTTCCAAACTGCCTCTGGAAGCAACGTCAGCACAATAACTGTTTGTCGGGAGCTTCATGAAACGGGTAGCCATGTGCAATAACAAGCGTCGGCTGGAGTGGTGTAAAGCTTGCCGCCATTGGACTCTGGAGCAGTGGAAATGCTTTCTCTGGAATGATGAATCATGCTTTACCATCTGGCAGTCCAATGGACAAATGTGGGTTTGACAGATGCCATGAGAACGCTATATGGTACCAATGCATATTGCCAACTATAATGAGGAATAATGGTCTGGGGCTGTTTTTCCATAGTTCATACTAGGCCCCTTAGTTCCAGTGAAGGGAAATCTTAACGCTATAGCATACAATGACATTCTAGACGATTCTGTGCTTCCAACTTTGTGGCAAATGTTTGGGGAAGGCCCTTTCCTGTTTCAGCATGACAATGCCCTCGTGCACAAAGCGAGGTCCATACAGAAATGGTTTGTCGAGATCGGTGTAGAAGAACTTCACTGGCCTGCAGAGCCCTGACCTCAACCCCATCGATCACTTTTGGGATGAATTGGAACGCCGACTGCGAGCCAGGCCTAATCACCCAACATCAGTGCCCGACCTCACTAATGCTCTTGTGGCTGAATGGAAGCAAGTCCCCGCAGCAATGTTCCAACATCTAGTGGAAAGCCTTCCCAGATGAGTGGAGGCTGTTATATCAGCAAAATGGGACCAACTCCATATTATTGCCCATGATTTTGGAATGAGATGTTCGACAAGCAGGTGTCCACATACTTTTGGTCATGTAGTGTACTACAATAGAGGAACGTCCAAATCATGCATAACTGAACAGCCAGGCTTATCCAGAACCTAATCAAATACCCAGCTATACCCAGCTAGCTACTTCATTATGTTGGTAGATTTGCATCAGTCCCCAAAGTCAAATTGTTACGCAACTCGATGTCACTTGAAAGCACGAGTTGAGCCGGGAAACCTAAGTCGGCAGACCCATGTAGAAAGAAGTAATTTACTGCGTGTACTGCAATGACTCAAAGCCCCTGCATGAGCAAATAATAATGTAATGTGTTTAAGACATAATATAGTGCTTGCTCTGGTTATTAGCCAAATACAAATAGCTGTCAGAGAAACTGGATTTCCTCAAGGAGCCATGCGACCAGACTGTAAAAAGTTTTTTTTTTTTTTGCGACTGCCAAATCCCAATAATTACTTGTACGTAAGGCCGTCCCCGCAGTTGAAGAGTTGCTGCCCGCTCAGTCCATCATCGGGCACGTAACCAGTCTGTCCACTGATCAAGTAGTCAGCCATGATACACAATCTATTTAGTGTTTGATCAGTCACTTTGGTGCTAAACATACAACGACCCACGAGACCGAGAACTTTCTTCGTTTCTTCGCTTCACTCCTAGTTCCGATTGGCCATCTGTCAGTCAGCTGTGGCGTGGTGCGACCATGCGCGCTGTCCCCCGCGTGCCTTGTTAAAGTCAAGTCTATAAAAATGACATGTAATGCATTCACAACAGTAGAAAATAAACCGTGAATGCCCTTTTTATTCCTCGGCCTTTAATGTTATCAGGCTCCTGCCCTGTCTGGCCGTAGCTCTGGTCGCACACGTGTTCGTGATGTGCAGTTTGCGAACGATTCGTTCTTTTTGAAAGACTCTTTTTACTGACTCGAGTCATGATTCGTTTTTTTCAGAGCGACTAGTTCATTTTATTCGTTCGTTTGACCTGCAGGCGGCAATGATTAATGATTCTACAGCAAGATTAATACGCGCTCCTCCGGTTTAGTGGCTCCAGAGACGTGCTCCGACCAGCAACTGTGTATCATGTGCGCAAGTGAAAGTAGATCTAAACATACATGTTTAGAACTGATAATTGATCTCATGGTGCAAGAATATATGCAAGTAATTGATTATTAAACGGTATGATGGACACAGCATATTACTCTCACAGCAGTCAAGCAATGCGTTCCGCCAAGGGTCTTACAATCTAATCTGGTTGTGGCCACAACTATACCTCGTTTCAAATGTATCAAGAAATAACCTTATTTGTATGCTTAGCAATCAACAATTGTACATTGTTTAAAGCACACTTTTAAACAAGTGACACAAATGACAGCTCCAATAAACAGTGGCGTGTATTCATGGATGCCAAGGGAAGCCAGGCTTCCCCCCAAAAATGACCAAGAAAAAAAAAAAAACATCCAATCCTTTATTTCGTCTATCTGCGTTTAGTCTCGTCTTCCCCAGTGATTTTACCCACGCACCTCTATAGCCAATAAGCCCCTTATGGTGAAGGACATGTGAACGAGCGCGTAGTAGAATCATGACTCTTTCGAGTTTTCAGTTCATCGTTGTCCTGCGTGCTCCGACTCAAATGAACGAAATGAGTCGAAATATTAATCATTTTGACTGAACGACTCGAAAAGATCCAAGTCAGTAAAAAGATCCGAACTTCCCATCCCTAGCTCGTCAGACCACCTATTTTCCGTCACGACAAATATATCCCCCCCAACCTGAGTCATGCGTCATTTCCGGCACCGGGCCTAACTCCCCCCTAAAATCTTGCAGTTCATCAAGTGTACTCGAGAGGGCGTGGTGAATGTCCCTATTGAAGTTTTATGGACCTCCCACTATAAAGTGGCATGCACACGTAAAATGACAGAGGGCATTAGACCAGTTATATCTGGCATATGATGCTGCCTATATTTGGACACAGCAGACTGATCAGAATAAGCAGTGACTATGCTGAAGCTCTTGTTAAGAGGCTGTGTCGAAGTGGAGGCCTACTGTTTGTGTTGGAAGGTCAGAGGGTGTCGGAACTTTTTAACACGTCTGAAGTGTTGAGTATATGATCTGTAATCTGAGCAAAATTTGTCCTAAAGTTAAGATTCTCTGAGAGTAAGGGTTTTCAGCAAAAGTTTGCAGTCAACCCATAGACAACCACACCACTGCTGGTGAACCTAGCCTGGGTACCAGTGTGTTTCTGCTCTCTTGCAGGCATTGGTGTGTGATAATTAATACACAAGAAACAAAATTGTTTTAAAAACTCAGTAACTATTTCTGTATTAATGTACAACCGTTGAAAATTACAGCATTTTTTAAATTTTCCATTTCTTAAACGATCTAACTATCAACAGCCATTTCCAGAAAAAGGTGAACAATGTGAGAAGAAAAAAGTAGAAGGATGGTGGGACCGCGTGGGAGGCAAATTAAGAATGTTTTATTTTCTGAAGAGTGTTTGTGTACGTGTGTGTGCGCGAGCATGCGCATGCTTTCTCATTTCATGGTGTAGTGTGTATGAATGTGGCGTTGTTGACAGATCTAAATGGGGGGGACCGTGCCATTCTGAGACCCTGTAGCAGACAAATAGAGCACTTAATGAGGGAGGGATGAAGGAGGGAGCTGCTGGTGCTTTGCAGTAGGATGGTAACTTCAGGTGTCGTGAAAATCCTTCAGCAGCGTGCGTCTCCTCTGCTCAGCAATGTGCATCTGATTCTCCAGATCCTGAGAGAAACAGGGTCATGAAGGAGTTAAATTCTTCACACAAGGAATAAACAAGGAATAAACTAATACACTGCAAAAAAATTTTTGGTCCTTCTGATTTCCCAAGACATGCCAATACCCCTCAACTCCCCTGTGCTCCCAGCCAATGCAAGTCCCAATCTGGAAACCTCTATATCCCCACAAACCTCCCAAACCCCCCTCTTTCTTACCCCTCGGTCATTGGCGCTCAACTCCCCCTCACTCCCTCTCTCGTAGGTGTCTGCTCGCTCCACCTTCCAAGACAGGTTCTCAATCTCTGCCTCAAGCTGGGCCTGCTGGTACTCAAACTGAATAGGATAGAAAAACACATTCATTTCAGACAGCATGTTTGATATGTCATAAGTAACATCAGCAACTAGCGGCACCCTGCCCGTTCATTTATGGATCTGATCAATTCAATTTCATCTTTGTGGACTGCAACCATCACAGAATCGTTCACTCAATAACTCCCCTGCAAAGCACAAATTCATACTGCTAATAAGCTATTATTTTGCTCACTGCTAAATGTCATCCTGTGTGCAAAATACTGAAAATGTGGTTACAAATTTAAGTAGGTGTACAGAGCCGTGGCGGAGTGGTAACTCTCCCAGCACATATGTGACTCCTCGCCAGAGACAAGTTGACCCTCGTTTTCTCCCCTCTTTACCTCTGTATCCCCTTGTAATTTATAAACTTTCTAAATAAAAGCTTTAAAAATGTGAGTGGAATTCCCCTCTTTTTTTTCTCTTTTCTTTTTAAAAATTTAACCCCCTTTTCTCCCCAATTTGTGGTATCCAATCGCTAGTAATTACTATCTTGTCTCATCGCTACAACTCCCGTACGGGCTCGGGAGAGATGAAGGTCGAAAGCCATGCGTCCTCCGAAACACAACCCAACCAAGCCGCACTGCTTCTTAACACAGCGCTCCTCCAACCCGGAAGCCAGCCGCACCAATGTGTCGGAGGAAACACCGTGCACCTGGCTCCCTTGGTTAGCGCGCACTGCTCCCGGCCCGCCACAGGAGTCGCTGGTGCGCGATGAGACAAGGATAACCCTACCGGCGAACCCAGAGTCTCTGGTGGCGCAGCGATGCAGTGCCCTAGACCACTGCGCCACCCGGGAGGCCTGAATTCCCCTCAAAGCAATTATGTCCATGTAAATAATTAGAATACTTAATACTTTTGAATCCCCAGGTGGCACCTTGTGTGACCATAAGTCTATGCGGCCAGGCGCAGTAAAATCATTTGGTTGCAAAGGTTACTGGCCTGCCCTACACAATATAAATACTATTGTGATGAATAAATGCCTTGGTTCACTATTGTGATGCATAATGCTGCATTCAAGTGCTATCGGAAACTCGGAACCTCCGAGTTCAAATGAATGTAAATTATTTGCATAGAGCGTCCTATTGGTTGGTTCTGGTACATAAGTGGGAAACAGTTTGTTTCCACAACGAGCTTCCAAGTCAAATTTCTGAGTTTCTTAGTTCCGACTAGCAACTGAACGCAGCATAATTGCAATGGTAATTTGGAATGTTCAGTCAATGAGTATTATGGGTAATGTAGTCATTCTACAGTTTCCAAATTGGCCTACAATTGCCTACATCATATGCATTGTGACAGCACGATCTCCCACAGCAACGAACATTCTGAAAACACAAAAACCAGGAAAATAAACAAAAATACAAAACACAGCGGAATATAAAATGGCCAGTAGCATGTAACAGGACGACGTGCTTTCCCCCCCCCTTATAAATCAGTGCTAAATTGTAAGGGGAGATCCCCCCCCGCAGTTAAGTGGCATAAGGTATTATAATATAGATAATTAGCATTTGACTAGATATATTTAATATAGTTTAGTAAGCCTTTGTTAGCTTATACTACTGACACACACACAGAACAAGACAGGATTCTCACCAGTTTTTTGCGAGGACCAGACTCCATGTAGTAGGCGTAGGGGTAAGTATACTGCAGTGTGTAGCGACACTGTGGGACAAACAGATAAGAGATAAGCAAGACTTGCTATTGGTTTAAGCACAGTGTAGTAGGTCAAATAAGTACCCAGATACTCCTTTCACACCATAATGCCAATCTGAACCAAACTGTGCTGCCTCAGTTACATACTAATTTGTAGTGTGAAAATCCCTATACATTCACGTGTTAATGTGTGTGTTTTTTCCTTTGTGTGTGACTGAGGCAGGCAGGGGCAGTAATACCTTGGCCAGCAGCTTGGCAGCGTTCTGCAGGTACTGCCAGTCTATCCAGGTGCCCAGGTTGTTCATCACCCGCTCTTGGATCTTCTCCTGGATCCGCTGGTATGTCTGAGCCTCCAGCTGGAGACTCTTATTGTGGTTCTCCCACTAAAGAGACACAAACACACAGTCACAGTCTGGACTGGAGAAACAGTAAGAAAACATGACAAAATGTAATAAAATAAAACACGACATACATTTTTACATTTTAGTCATTTTAGCAGACGCTCTTATCCAGAGCGACTTACAGTAGAGTGCATACATTTTATTACATTTTACATACTGAGACAAGGATATCCCTACCGGCCAAACCCTCCCTAACCCGGACGACGCTATGCCAATTGTGCGTCGCCCCACGGACCTCCCGGTTGCGGCCGGCTGCGACAGAGCCTGGGCGCGAACCCAGCCCAGCCTGGGCGCGAACCCAGAGACTCTGGTGGCGCAGAGTCTCTGGGTCTCTGGGTCTCTTTCAACGCCGATACCGATTATTGGAGGACAAAAAAAGCCGATACCGATTAATCGGCCGATTTATAAAAATAAATAAAAATGTTATATACACTGCTCAAAAAAATAAAGGGAACACTTAAACAACACAATGTAACTCCAAGTCAATCACACTTCTGTGAAATCAAACTGTCCACTTAGGAAGCAACACTGATTGACAAAACATTTCACATGCTGTTGTGCAAATGAAATAGACAACAGGTGGAAATTATAGGCAATTAGCAAGACACCCCCAATAAAGGAGTGGTTCTGCAGGTGGTGACCACAGACCACTTCTCAGTTCTTATGCTTCCTGGCTGATGTTTTGGTCACTTTTGAATGCGACATGAGACGGAGTCTACAACCCACACAAGTGGCTCAGGTAGTGCAGCTCATCCAGGATGGCACATCAATGCAAGCTGTGGCAAGAAGGTTTGCTGTGTCTGTCAGCGTAGTGTCCAGAGCATGGAGGCGCTACCAGGAGACAGGCCAGTACATCAGGAGACGTGGAGGAGGCCGTAGGAGGGCAACAACCCAGCAGCAGGACCGCTACCTCCGCCTTTGTGCAAGGAGGAGCACTGCCAGAGCCCTGCAAAATTACCTCCAGCAGGCCACAAATGTGCATGTGTCTGCTCAAACGGTCAGAAACAGACTCCATGAGGGTGGTATGATGGCCTGACATCCACAGGTGGGGGTTGTGCTTACAGCCCAACACCGTGCAGGATGTTTGGCATTTTCCAGAGAACACCAAGATTGGCAAATACGCCACTGGCGCCCTGTGCTCTTCACAGATGAAAGCAGGTTCACACTGAGCACGTGACAGAGTCTGGAGACGCCGTGGAGAACGTTCTGCTGCCTGCAACATCCTCCAGCATGACCGGTTTGGCGGTGGGTCAGTCATGGTGTGGGGTGGCATTTCTTTGGGGGGCCGCACAGCCCTCCATGTGCTCGCCAGAGGTAGCCTGACTGCCATTAGGTACCGAGATGAGATCCTCAGACCCCTTGTGAGACCATATGCTGGTGCGGTTGGCCCTGGGTTCCTCCTAATGCTAGACAATGCTAGACCTCATGTGGCTGGAGTGTGTCAGCAGTTCCTGCAAGAGGAAGGCATTGATGCTATGGACTGGCCCGCCCGTTCCCCAGACCTGAATCCAATTGAGCACATCTGGGACATCATGTCTCGCTCCATCCACCAACGCCACGTTGCACCACAGACTGTCCAGGAGTTGGCCTGGGAGGAGATCCCTCAGGAGACCATCCGCCACCTCATCAGGAGCATGCCCAGGCGTTGTAGGGAGGTCATACAGGCACGTGGAGGCCACACACACTACTGAGCCTCATTTTGACTTGTTTTAAGGACATTACATCAAAGTTGGATCAGCCTGTAGTGTGGTTTTCCACTTTAATTTTGAGTGTGACTCCAAATCCAGACCTCCATGGGTTGATAAATTTGATTTCCATTGATCATTTTTGTGTGATTTTGTTGTCAGCACATTCAAATATGTAAATAAAAAAGTATTTAATAAGAATATTTCATTCATTCAGATCTAGGATGTGTTATTTTAGTGTTCCCTTTATTTTTTTGAGCAGTGTATCATACACACACACACATTTTTGTAATAATGACAACTGCAACAATACTGAATGAACAATGAACACTTATTTTAACTTAATATAATACATAAATACACACACAGCTCTGAAGTGACAATGATACTGAAGAGTCTGCTTAGGAGACAAATACTCTCAACTGTTTGAATAAAAATAGAGTTTAAGTTACCTGTGATGAATGTAGAAAACAAAAACTGTCATTTCTATATGCAGGAAATCCTATTTTAATAATGGGCATGGTAAGAATTGACGACCAAAGTGCGAGTCATAATTCCCATGACACCTTCTAGCAAAATCTGAAAAGCGGTTCCTTCATTTATTCCATAGGATATTTTTAGATTCACTTAAAATAAGGTCTGTGTTTCGTGTAGGCTTACACCACCTTGCCAATTTTATAACTGTGTAGATATCCATAGGACAAGGTAACTGATCAATATCGGCTAAATATAAGCAAAGATCATTTTTTTTGTAGAGTGGATTTATGAAAATATGTTGACAAACGTTACCTTATCCTAGTGAGATTTACACGGGTATCAAAACGTCGAAGCGGTTTAAGCCTGCACGAAACACAGACCTTATTTGAAGTAGATCAAGACATTCTCTATGGAAGACATGAACGGTAAAATAACGAAGGAATCCCTGTCAAGTTTAGCCGCAAGTTATTACAGGAATTATAACGCGTCGACTATTTCTCTCTAAACCATATACCTTTGACTAATCCGGAAACTATCACCTCGAAAACAAAACGTTTATTCCGTTCCGTATTTTATCTAACGGGTGGCATCCATGAGTCTAAATATTCCTGTTACATTGCACAACCTTCAATGTCATAATTACGTAAAATTCTGGCAAATTAGTTCGCAAAGAGCCAGGCGGCCCAAACTGTTGCATATACCCTGACTCTGCGTGCAATGAACGCAAGAGAAATGACACAATTTCACCTGGTTAATATTGCCTGCTAACCTGGATTTCTTTTAGCTAAATATGCAGGTTTAAAAATATATACTTGTGTATTGATTTTAAGAAAGGCATTGATGTTTATGGTTAAGTACACATTGGAGCAATGACAGTCATTGATTGATTGTTTTTTATAAAGATAAGTTTAATGCTAGCTAGCAATTTACCTTAGCTTACTGCATTCGCGGCACAGGCAGGCTCCTCGTGGAGTGCAATGTAATCAGTGTTAGAGCATTGGACTAGTTAACTGTAAGGTTGCAAGATTGAATCCCCTGAGCTGACAAGGTTAAAAATCTGTCTTTCTGCCCCTGAACGATGCAGAACGTTCCTAGGCCGTCATTGAAAATAAGAATGTGTTCTTAACTGACTTGCCTAGTTAAATAAAGGTGTAAAAAAAATATATATAATAATAATAATAATAATAATAATTCGGCGCCCAAAAATACCGATTTCCGATTGTTATGAAAACTTGAAATCGGCCCCGATTAATCGGTCGACCTCTAATACTTATAGCATGTTCTGGGTGATTCTGAGAGGTATCTCAGTGTTAATTTGACATGATGTCATTGCTTGTAACATTCACAGATTTGTTTTTAACATGAGGTATTTCACATGTATGGGAGATTGAGTTCCCATGATCTAAAAGTACCTAGAAGTACAAGAGAATGTGAAGACTACTTCTGTGTAAGTATGTGTGACTGAGGAACATGCATGTATATACTATCCTTGAAAGTGCACAGTATGTATTAATATAATATTTTATTCTAAATTATATGGCTCTGGTTGACATTACAGGTGCTGATGGTGGTGGCGCCAAGTACTAAACAAACCACAGGCCACCTGATTGACACAGTTACTCTGGCCACGCAGTTATTTGATGTCGTTAATGTCATCTATTTACATTAAACAGCTTGATACTTCAGAAAGGTTAACTTAATTCCACATAATACTCAGTGTGAGCAGAAGTTTGACTGTCAGTGATAGTAGCATGTTTGTGTGTATGCATCTCACCCTTTCAAAGTAGAAGAGGTATTTCTTGAGGGCCTCTCTGGCCTGTGCCTGCTGGCTCTGGTTGACGATGTCTGGGTTCTCCTTGTAGCGACTGCACTCATAGTACTCACTGCCATGGGTCTTCCAGTCCCCCAGACACATCCAGCAGAAGTCTACACACACAGTGATGCTGACATTAGTGAAAAAAACAATATGATATGAATGTCAAAATGGGTTACATATGGCTGGAGTCAGTTGAACTGACAAATGATGATCGGTAGAAAAGCTAATTAGGTGTAAAGCTGTAAGTAGCTGTATAATTGGATACATACCGTGTTTGCACTTGGAGCATTGCTGAAACAGACAGAGGAAATGCAACATCAGTCATCTAGCAGCTCTAACATTACATAGAATATCATTCAATGACTTTAGAATCAATTAGTATTTCAAAGTGTCTGGTCTGAATAAAGAAAGGAGCTAAAGCATTACTGAAATCTTCAGCTTATAGCCCGGCAAGAAAGCAGTAGGCAGTCTCTCTCAAGGGGAATTCTAATTGGGCAAATTGTATTTGAATAATTCTGATGTCATAAGATGGAGGTTGTCCTGCAGTTGTCTAGCTAGTTGTCTGATTCATTTAAAGCCTGATTAAAGAGAGACAATATAAAGAACATGTATAGTTTGAAATGACTTTAAAAGTGCCAGAGATTTAGAGAACACTAATACAAATGTCAATATGCCCATAGTTGGCATAACCTTAAGATAATGCTGGATTCCATCCTCACTCACCATGTGATTGCAGCCTCCATTCTTCTCAATGCAGATATTGCACTTAGGACACTGAAAAATACACACTATTAAACATTATGTACAAAAGCAAAGGAAAATATTGGAAAATCACACAATTGCTTTAATTGTGTGTGTGTGTGTGCAGTCTTACATCTTTAGTGTGTGCACTGATGTAGTTGGCGGTCTCTGAATCATCTGCACATTTGGTTAGCCACCTTCGGATGGTTGGGCAGTCTGTTGGGGCGTGGTACATGATCCGGCATTTGAAACTGAGGGCGGGTGTAGAGAGAAACATTAAAAAGGGCATCTGCAGGGAGTCAATGATATGATCAGTGCATATGTTCATCTGACATGATGCATATTATTTGACACCTTGTGCATTAATCTCTGCGTAAGAGCTGTATGCGCGGGCATCTGTGCGTAAGAGTTGTATGCGCGAGCATCTGTGCGTGTCTCACCAGAAGACCTCATTGCAGCGGATGCACTGTACTCTGCGGGCCCGTGGCTCCTGCACTTGGATGACGATGGGGCAGTCTGCCCCTGGACACAGCTGCAGCTGGAAGTGGCTCTGAAGGAGGGAGAGACTGGGCCTTACCGGCAGTGCCTAGAAACTGACTGGGCCTTACTCACTGTTACAGACATGTTCAATAGGTAGAGAGCACTTGATAAACATGCACACACTAGCTAAATGACAGAAATGAAGACGTTGATTGTAAAAAATAATGATTAAAGCAGTGTATGCGGACAGTGTGGTTGTTCACTGTTTCCTGTCCAAGAACAAAAGGTGCAGTGAGAGACAAAGGCAAACTGGGAGAGACTAATAGAAAAAGGGCAGACTGAGTGGGAAGCACCAACAAGCAGCCAGCCAGACCACCAGAGGGACACGCAAAGACTTGTACCTCCACATAGTCCCTGAAGAGGTAGCGTCTATATTTGTCCTTCAGCTCCTCACCAGGCAGCAGCGGGAGCACAAAGTCCTCTGGCATTTGGAGGGAACAATCCTGAGCCATACAGGAGATACCTGCACACACAGACAAACACACACATCATTTGAACGTTTGAAGATGATGCATACACACAGAGCATTAAAAAAATATGATCTGGGAGAAACACATGCATAACATTTTTTAATTTATTACCAAAACATCTAAAGGTAAAAATACATCTGAATCTGATTGCACATAAAAGCTATCAAATACTGGTAAATAAATATCCCACCAGGGGTCCTCTTCAAAGCCTATCACATCACTCCCTTCAAAGGAAGAGCCAGCTCCTGACTTAACACTTTGACAGGTCGTATCATCCCTAGCAGTGCTGCTTACCCACTCCCATCCCATCTTTGACGAGTACAGTGCAATGCTGCTCCCAGCATGTTTTGCAGAAGGAGTGCTGGCAGGGCAGCGCGAGCAGGGCATCCCTCCGAACCAGCTGCAGACACACCCCACACTGGAGGGACTGAGGGGTCTGGAGACCCACAAAACATTAAAACATACCAATATTACATACCAGTGATTCTCAAATAGTGGCCCAAGTGCCATATCTGGTCAGTGACCTTTTAGTTGGTGTTTAGTTCAGAACACCTACACAACTGGAACATTGAGTCGCCTTGCCTTTCCAGATACCACCTTTAACTTTACCCAAATACATTACAGACACACTCACTAAGACAAAAGAGCACTTTTAGTTCTTACAGGAACTGATCTGCAGGTGCTGCTGGGCTGGACCTGGGCCTCAGACAGCAACTGAGATGAGTTGGACTTGTATCTGAAAGGCAAAATAAAAATGAGGGCATCAGAAATAGAATTAGTACCAGTATATCACAATATTTGCTATGCATGTGTATGAATATATAAGTGAGTGAGTATGACAATGCATGTGTGCGTTTACCTGTCCAGTATTTGTGACACTTGCCAGTGAAAATGCACAAGGACCAGTTTGGCTACAGCAGGTAAAACCTGTCCAGAGAGGAGGGAGAGAGCAGCATGAGCATCAGGAGAAGGCAACGTATCAATACAGCTGTTCCCAGCAGGCTGCACACCATCATCTTCAACCATTTTCATTTACATACTTCTTCAAACTGATAAATACCGAGACGACAAGGAACTCCTATACCTAGATATCATCTCTATCATATCTTGCCACTGATATGGGCAGATTTCTCAGTTCCCCATTTAATTTGGGGTAATGCACACCCGTTCTGATGCGAATGAATCATGCATGCCCACTAACCTAGGGTCAGATATTTTCACACCTCTAATTGTTATGGTTACAATTGAGGGAATGGTAATCTGATCCTAGATCTGTGGTTAATGGTAACAACTACCCCACAGACAAGCTCAACACCAACCTTCAGGATGGCGGCGATACTGTTGACCTCCTTGCAGAGCACCTTCTGGATCTCACTGTAGGTGAGGCAGGTGAACTGGTACTCCTCTGGGTCAAACGAGTCAGCCCCCTGCTGCTCCATGTCTCCGGCCACGCCGTCGTAGTAGTCCACTATGTCCCCCTGGTCCTCATCGTCACCCCCGTCGTCATCCTCGTCCTCCTCCTCCGAGTTGACCCCGAAGTCATCCTCATTGCTGTCAGAGGCCTGGCTGTTCATGTCCACAGACATTCCCCGGCAGAGCCTCTCTCTCTCTGGGACTGACTGACAACTCTCCGGCCGTCAGCTCCACCGGGGGAACTACAGCTCCCAGAGAACAAGGTTCCACAGACTAGCCCGACACCACTCAGCAGCAACGGAAGAAGCAGAAGAAGTTACACTCCCCGTCTTTCATGAGGAACCGACGAGGTGGATGGTCTGAGAGGACACAAAGAACTGTAGAAAAGGAGGGAGGGATGAAAGGGGAAAAATATAATGGGTTAGCTGTTGCAAAAAAAAACAGATAATGGTTGAGTGTTACTTTAAAAAGAGATTTATAAGGAAATCAAGTTCCATGATCTAGAAGAACTGGGTCAGGGAGGAGAGATGGCTTGCCAGGCATGGTGTTCATTCATCTAAATCTTCTGTACTTAGATTAATGTAACTTGTACTCCAGTCAAGTTCTCTCTCTGCACAAGACAGAGCAGTCTGCACTAATACCCAGCCACTGAGTAGAGATCTGGTAAAACTTCTCTCCAACCAAAGCTTCAGATATACTCTTCAGATCTTCCATTACCCCTAGCACTTTCTTTTAGTTGTACTGTACACTAGACAAACAGTAAGTAAACACGTGTGGGATACAAAGCATGAGTAACAGGTTAATGCAGCAGTTTAAAGGATTAGCTACATGACAATGTTTTACAGTACAGACAAGTTGGTAGGACAGTAAACATGAGCAGCTGCGTGACACAGAGTCCAGCTAGCCATAATAATCAAAAACAGGATTATTTAGCCAACTAATTAATGACTTGCAATCTCAAAAGCACCTTGATGTAGTTGGCGGTGTTGTGATTGTAGGTTTCTCTCAGATATCTGATCCTGTCCTACAGGTTGTGATGCACGTATGCAGCATTAACATGAAGCCATAAGATCACCACAGTGGGCAGCCAGAAGTTGTAATATGTGACTTGCAAAATCGACCTGGCCCCAGGTCAGTGCCAGACGCTTGTTTGCATTCCCTCCACGCTATAAATAGGCACTTATGCAGGGTGACATTCGTAACTTTACATACACTCCCTAAACTTAATTTGGCTCTATACTACAGATTTTGGATTTAAGATCAAATGTTTTAAATGAGGCGACAGTACAGAATGTCACCTTTTATTTGAGGGTATTTTCAAACAGAGGTTTTCCTGTTTAGAAATGAATGCCCTTTCATGTAAATAGTCCCCCCCAGATTTTAAGGTGTCATAGGTATTTGAACAAATTTACTACATTTAGTCAAAAGTTTAGTATTCGGTCCCATATCCCTAACAAGCAATGACTAAAAATCAAGCTTGTGACTCTTCTACCAACTTGTTGAATGGATTTGCAGTTTGTTTAGTTGCGTTTTGGATTATGTTGTGCCCAATAGAAATGAATGGCAAATAATGTAGTGTCACTTTTATCGTAAACAAAAATATTACTTGTTTCTGAACATTTCTACATTAATGTGGATGCCTCCATGGTCTACCATTAATTTCTATTGGGCACAACATAATGTTAAACAACCAAAACTAAACACATCCAACAAGTTTCTAGTCACAAGCTTGATGTAGTCATTGCGTTCTAGGAATATGGGTCCAAATACTAAACTTCCAACTAAATGTAACTAGAGGAGTGTAGATTATATAAATTACTGATATAATTGAAACATTATTTTAAAATTATGTTAAACAATATGAAAATAAATTACAAATGAAAGTTTCAATCAGGGTCCATATCATTTGGATCAAAATAAAACATAATACCAGAGTCTTTCAAATTAACATTAATAGTGGTTTCTTTTAAAATCTTCAAACTCACTCCAATATCTTCTGACATAAGAACAGTCCCAAAATAAATGGTCAAGAGTCTCTGGGTCACAACCACAAAATACACATTTGTTATCAATAGCTATCGTGAATCTGTGTATAATAAAAGGTCTTTACAGGGTAGATTCTATGAATGAGTTTGTATGATACTTCTTTCACCTTATTAGAAATACAATATTTGCCAGACAACAACGAGACTGTCCCAGTTCACTTGTCCTAGGGCTGCATTCCAGTATATTCTAGCAGAGGGAATAAGGGAAAGGGGGATACCTAGTCAGTTGTACTAACGGAATGCATACAACTGAAATGTGTCTTCTGCATTTAACCCAACCCCTCTGAATCAGAGGTGCGGGGGGCTGCCATACAATAGTAACATCTTAGAGTTTTCATACATACATACATGTATGTATATTATTACATTTATAATGTCAATTCTATCTATCTGAATTGAGGCTTCAAAATCCTCAACAGTTGCACTTGGAGTACTGTTATATTTCCCTAAAAGAAGAAAAGCACCATTAGGGACAGCTCTTACAACTATTTGATACTCCTCAAGAGTGAATGTAACATTATGTATTTATGAATTCTGGATAATCATATAGTTCTCCATCATTATTCAACAATTGTTTAACCCAACACTGTTGTCAAACCAGTTCTGGAAACACACTTATTTTTGTATTTTATTTCTTTATTATTCCAGAAAGTACAGTACCAGTCAAAAGTTTGGGCACACCTACTCAGTCAAGGGTTTCTTTATTGTTACTATTTACTACATTGTAAAATAATAGTGAAGACATCCAAACTATAAAATAACACATATGAAATCATGTAGTAACCAAAAAAAGTGTTAGACAAATCTAAATATATTTTATAATTGAGATTCTTCAAAGTAGCCACCCTTTGCCTTGACAGCTTTGCACACTCTTGGCATTCTCTCACCCAGCTACATGAGATCAACCGACCTCTACCAAATTGAGATGGTTTGGACTGCAGAGTGAAGGAAAAGCAGCCAACAAGTACTCAGCATATTGGGGAACTCCTTCAAGACCATTGGAAAAGCATTCCAGGTGAAGCTGGTTGAGAGAATGCCAAGAGTGTGCAAAGCTGTCAAGGCAAAGGGTGGCTACTTTGAAGAACCTAAAATATAATGATTTGTTTAACACTTTTTTGGTTACTACATGATTCCACATGTGTAATTTCCTAGTTTGTCTTCACTATTATTCTACAATGTAGAAAATAGTAAAAATAAAGAAACTCTGGAATGAGTAAAATGTGTCCAAACTTTTGACTGGTACTGTATATCTATGTGGGGGAAAGTTGATTCCAAGTTAGAAGTAGTTAGAAAGCTTAATAGGGATCTTACCCACATCACCGTTGCATTTGAGTAAAATATCTAGACCACCAATCTGTTGGAATATTTAATTAGGGATTATATTCTAAATGCAATCCTTATTTCTTAAATAGTTTCGTATCCATTTGATTTTAAAGATTATATTAGAGGTTTTTTAAACCCTCCCTCACTTGGGGTGCTAACGTTACATGTTAACGTTAGATAGCAATATAGTAATACACTGGAGGTTAACACAAAATCAGCTTTCCAACTCAATAGTTTAATAATCCATCAAATACGATATGCGAGACCTAGACATGGTAAAAAAAAAAAAACAGCTGTGCCATTGTTCCAGCCTGGAATTATCC
Source organism: Salvelinus namaycush (assembly GCF_016432855.1). Lineage (NCBI taxonomy): Eukaryota > Metazoa > Chordata > Actinopteri > Salmoniformes > Salmonidae > Salvelinus > Salvelinus namaycush. The sequence goes on along the minus strand of NC_052322.1, from coordinate 28,410,607 downwards.
ACACCTGATAGCTAGCTAGTTAGCTAGCTAACGAGTCGCTGGAACCCCTTCGCAACCGCCTCACACTCTAGGCCGGAGATTGGCATATAAACAAGGCCATCTGGGGCTCGTTAACAAACTACTCCGCTTTATCGTTATCATATACCTTCCCACCAAGTACTGCTGTCTATACTTACCTTGCGGACTGCGTTGGGTCGCCTTGCAATTGAAGCCAAACCTGGCTTTACAAAAGAGAACCAATTCTTGATCAGCACCCCAGGTTAAGCAGAAGACAGGAAGTACACGAATATTCAGTTTACGCCACTTCCGTGTCGCCAGATATGACAACCATTGGACAGTTCCGTTCTTCAAGACGGGACCCAAATATAAATAGACTGTCTGACATTAGTTTCTGGTGAATTTACAAATTAATCTACATTTAAATAATTTCCCCGTCTTTTAATACCAATACATTTTTACCAAAACATTATTTCTACCAATATAGAGTAGAGACAAAAAACTGAGCTCCCCCATTTACGTGCCCGTACAAACATACACACATCAGCAGCTTAGGAGTGTAATGGGGGGGGGGGGTCCACCATCTGCAGCAGTACAGGTTTGAGTTTGTGCCAGGCTGCTTTGTAGGTCTTGGTCCACAGGGATTACAATGACCTATATCTCCTGTAAGACATCAGGAACCGAGAACCGAGTATCACGGAACACTAATGTCATTATGACACCTGTCTGTCTGACCTACTTCTGGTCCCGTATTCATAGTGTCTTAAAGTAGGAGTGCTGATTTAGGATCTGGTCCTCCATGTCCATGTAATCTTATTCATTATGATCTAAAAGGCAAAACAGATTCTAGATCAGCACTGAAACAAATAGTGAATATTGGCTCTGATCCGTTCTGGAAACATGAAGAACACATACTTTCTCAAACGGGACCCTTTTCTCCCGTTTGGTCCCCCTGTGCCACTGTCCTGGGGCCAGGTCTGTGCCAGTGTGGCAGCAGCTGTGTTTGCCCACCCTCCTCGTCCCCCACCTCTTCAGACGACAGACCCTGTCCCCGTTCTGGCTCTTCAGTTGGTCCAGTCCTCCCCCGGCTGTTGGGCCTTTCTTCCCATAGCACCGCTGGAGTGTCTCCCTGATCAGCAGGGCCTTCACCAGCAGAGTCCAGTTAGACACGGCTCTCTTTTCCTGCTTCTGGAAAACACACACAAGATACATGTGAATAAAATATGAGCAGCACTAACATAACAAACATTGTCTGTACTACACTGTAGTATATGTTTAAAAAAGACACCTCCATAAAGAGGATTAATTGCATAAAATATGCATTTAATTAAATACAACTGTACAATACGAGTGGCGGTTACAAAAGGTGAGCTTTGAGCTAATTGTGTTTTCACAAACACATTCAGACACACTATATACCTTTTTCTACTATATCTCTGGGTCTCTTGGTCTTCCACCCAAGCTGCTCTCAGGATCTCCTCATGCTCCTCACACACACACACACACACACAATGTAGCCATCCGTTCTAGAAAATAAACACACAGAAACATACTATGTAAAATCAGCATACATGTCAGAAACAAACAATTCCACAACCATACATATGCACATACAGTCACACAGACAAGGAGAAACATACTCAGCATGAAAGTAGCCACCATGGTGGAAGTCAAAGCCAGCGACAGCAGAGGCACAGTCCATGTCCAGCTTCTTAGCTACTCTTGAGGTTTGGCAGTTGAAGATGGACACAGCCTACTGGCAACATGCAGGGCTTGAACAGGAACATGTTGCCAAAGTCATTACGAGGCACCTGGAGAAAACAAACATACACCTAACTCAATGGTTAATACACTGTAATATACACAACATTTTATTAGAGAGTAATCATACCCTGCCATCTACAGCTACTGGTGGCTGGTACTCCTCTGTCTGCCATTTACCAAGCAGGGGCATGTCATCTTTGTCCTTCTGCTCTGATGTCATCCTGGCCTTCCGAGAGCGATTCGAACAACCTATCACCATCTCTGTCTCTCTATGTGTGTGTGTGTGTGTGTGGGGGGGGGGGGGGGTTGCTACGGTGTGCCCTAATGAATACGACCCTGCTCACCTTGTAGGGCTTCTCTCCTAGACGGAGGGTGCGTGCCTCCTTCAGCAATGTGTCTTTGGAGTGTAGTGCGTGAATACAGTCCCGGTGGATAACCCAGATGCAAATAAGTACTACTGTATTTCTAATTACTTTTCACAATCAAAAAATATACATTTGTTTTGGATACCAAATGCAATCTCTATAAACACCACAATAATATATTTACATTACCTCCAAAAAAAGAACATAATTTCCATTAACTCTGCTTTGAAACAACTTTATCATTTTAAACAGCCCTCTATCTAATTCTTTGCATTCAAAATCAGTTATGAAAAAATCCCTGTTATGTGTGCTGCTTACCTGGAGTAGACGGGGTCTCCCCTGGAGTACCCCAGGATTGCTGCTGGGGGTGTTAAAGAGCTTCATATCTCAGTAGTCTCTTCAGGGCGTACAGGGGGTGGTTTTTGAACTCTGCTATTGATGTGGGTAACGGCTTGTCCAGCAACTTCCCCTGGAGCTAGAGCAGAGAGAGGAGTGTATATGACAAGCTGTATAAATTAAAGTGTGTGGATGTGCGTCTCATTCTCACCTGTTTCCTCCTGGATGTCTCTCTCAGATTCGTCACTTCCCACCACTCCTTGTCCACCTAGCACTTTCTGGTGGAGGTCATTCAGGTGGGGTCGTACTTGCTGCCCAGATCCTTCATGTGACTGTCTCCGTCCACGGCTACGATGTTGGTCATGGGCTAGGTGGCCTGCTTGGAGAACAGTGGCGGCTGCCCCACCCACACACAACCAGCACCCAGTCTTCTCCAGGTAGACCTTTAACCACTCGTCTTCACCCTTCCCCACCTTCCGCCTGGCCGGCTTCATCCCCATCTCCCTCCCAATCCTCATCTTCCTCTTCTCTTTCTTCTTGCTTCCACTACTTCTCTGTGGAGCTGAACTCTTGCCTCCTTTCCCTTTCTTGGCCCTGTTGGCTTTGGTTCCTCAGATGCCTCGCTGTCCTCCTCATTGGTCAGCTGTAACTCCTCCCGGTCACTGGGTCCCTCCTTTTCACTGCTCTCTTTCTAACTCACCTTCAAGGCTATGCTGCGGCACTTGGGAGTTACTGGGTTTCTGTCCCACTGACAAACCTGTCTCAGTCTCCCCTGACTTTCTTTTTTGCCTTCTTCCCTCCTCTCTTGCCCTTCCCCCCTAAGGTCTCTTGGTCCCTGGGGAGACCTCGGGCTCTGAGGGGATCTCTTTGGGAGGTTTATTCTGTAAGGGACTCTTTCCAGGCAGGCTACCTGAGGCTGCCTTGCTATGAGGAAGATATTTGGATCAGATAAGGATACACACAGAGCCTGTGAACTATAACAAGGGTAACATACAACCGCAATGAACACATGCACACTAATAAATAAAAGGTTTGTTCCACAAATTGGGTGCCTTTTGAGTAGTAACTTTTGATTACACCTAATTTTATCATTAAGAGCACATATTCAACTTCATAAATAAATGTTTTCCCATCTCAAGAGGTTAAATTTAAAAAATCTATAGTATGTGCCTATTAAGTACCAAATAAATTAACGAGTTGACTATTTAACGATAAAACAGACATAAATCCCATTGGGACAGGGGGAATGGAAGATTGTTGTGTGCAACAGGGAGGGGAAATTGAAAGTAAGTTTCACCCCAAAAATTGAATCGTTAAAACATTTCTAGCCTGTCTATCTATGGGTAACACAGGGTTATTATGTTCGACCTGCTCATTTTCCCACAAAACATCAGAACATGGTCAAAAAAAAAAGAGTAGAACCAGCTCACCTGCTTTTACACTATGATTTGACTATTAGATGTTTAAAAAATATTTTAAAAGGAATAGCTTCACCACATTAAAATGAGAGTTCAGTTCACGTAACAGGGTTGACCTTAAAATGAGGGACAGATGTAAATTAATCACTAATCACATTAAATAAATATTGATCTTGAGAAATGACTGTCAAAGCAACAAAATAACAATGGCTTTACAATAATGGCAACAACTTGGAGAAATGTTGGGATTAAGTGGGTTAAAATCTTCCTAGATTCACAGAGGGTGCATGGAGACACATCAAAATGCGGGATTTTGGCACTTTAGCAAGTCTTTATTCATGTAAAAAATCTGATTTATTGAATACTCCATGTGGTCTATATTAAAGGGCACTTCATGTAATATAAAATGCTTTTAAAATCCAATATTGGTGCACAATTTCTACTTAAAAATATCAAAAGGGATGCAAAATGCACTCATTTCGTAGAACAACCCAAAAGCCTTCAGTCAGGCTGTACCCTTGGCTGATGGGGAGGCTTCAGTGACAGGGGCTGCAGAGAGAGCAGCAGTCGACAAGAGCTGCAACAACCTAAGCACCAACAGAAACAGCTGGAGGAAACAGACACAAGCGCAGGGGTCAGAGGTCAAAGTTACATCATGCAGGTAAGACAAAGGAAACAGGCTTCAGTTGAGTACCATCAAGCCAAACTAATTTGGGCCTGATTTATGTCTAGAGAGAACAAGTCATACCATAAGAGCCCAAGTTGTTCAAAATAATATGGTCCTCCCTCACAAACATACTCCATTCGCAGTGAGAAAAAGAAATGCAACAGACGAACATGCACAAAAGTTTCTGCAAAGTGCCTTCAGTGTGCAGGATACATGTCACTTCCTGGTGGTCTTTAGCAGTGAGGCTGCCCAGCCTCCTCTCCAGCATGGCCTGTGGTCCAAGCCTCTCCTCACAGGGAAGATCTGGGTTCAGCATGAACATTTCCCCAAACCTGGAGAGAAGGATGACATCAAACAGGATAAAGTACAAAGACAACACATAGACTTAACAACATAGCTAGGTATGATTAAATGAGTCAGGTTTTAAGGGTAAACATAGTTCAGGAATAAGCAGAGAAATAGGTTTCCACACAGTTAATAAAGCATACAATCTGTGAAAACATGTATCTGACAGATGCTGGCCCATTAAAACGCATCAGTGACACATTTGAAGCAGGAGTTATTGAAGTCATGCAGTCAGACTCAGAGAGATGCAATTGCAACATTATAAGTCTGTATTTTACATGTAACTGGCAGCCAAACATTTGATATGTTATGTTGTCAGTGTCACAATGTAGCCTAACTTAGCTAAATGGCAAGATATTTTTCCATGGATGTTTCCTATCAGTATTTCCTCAGTGTTAGCTAGCTAGCCGAGTGTTGTAACTAGTTGGCTAAATGTACCAATACCTTGGTCTTTTTTGGCTCTTAGTCCGCCACCTATGTATTTTGCAACCTGCTTCAGCTTCTTTGTATCGGTCTTCAATTGTGTGTCTGTAGATTCTTTACGCTTGGCAATGGTAACGGAGGCTGCCGAGGGGAGGACGGCTCATAATAATGGATAGAACAAATGGAATGGCATCAAACACATGGAAAAGGCATGGACACCATGTGTTCGGCGTACTTGATAACATTCCACGATTCCGCTCCAGCCATTACCACGAGTCCGTCATCCCCAATTGAGGTGTCACCAACCTCCTCTGAGGCTCACTGTTCCAAAATTAATTGTGTTATTTTTACAGTATTACAGACTCGTGAATGACTGCGTTTCCCATGCACAGGTGTAATTCGTGCGAGAAACCGTGATTATTTTCACAACTTTTCCGAGCATTTCATAATACAGTGGGCAGATTCGATTATACCGAGCCGCAGCACACCAGTCTATGTCCCGTTACGTGTAACCTTAATCACACTGATAACCCTAATGCCTAACCCTAATCTTAAATTGCGACCAAAAATATATATATTTTTAAATGCATTAATTCTAACAATATAGCCATTTTGACTCTTCAGCTGGCCTATCGAATGGGAAATCGCTCAGTGCTGCCTCCAGGACAAGACTCATGGAAATAAACGTTAACCTGCACCTGGCTCACGCCTGGGAGGCAGCCAGGTTCCAAAACGAATGCAATCAACTTTTACCCTGTCTAAATTATGTCCTGTATTATGTCATTCTGTATTATATTTCATGTTTTGTGTGGACCCCAGGAAGAGTAGCTGCTGCTTTTGCAAGAGCTAATGGGGATCCTAATTAAATACCAAATACCCGGTGCAAAACATGCCTATACGAGCTCCCGGTCCAGATTAATCAAATCCCCTCAACGTGCGGCGATTGTTGTGGGTGGGTTTCAGAAAACGTCATATCCGCATCCACTTCCGCTGTGCCATCAGTACTCCCTAGAGAGAGAAACAGAGATGGCCTACAGGCAGGCAGCAGTGCCCTTCACATCAAAACTCAGATTAGTGGTAAAATTGTTGTAAAATAGTCCATATATTACTTTTGGTTGTGTTTTGATCTGAGTTTATTTTGGGGAGAGACTGGGTGGGGGGAGACTGGGTTCCAGACTTGTGTAGGTATATATAATATTTGTTAAATTCACTCAGTGCACATGATTGTAATATGTAGTGGTGATTTGACGAACTATGTGATAAGAACAAGTGTAAAATGCAGTGCACTGTGCATTACTGGGGGTGGCAGTATTGTGCTAACAGGCAGAAAGGTTTTTGCATTTATGGTCTGCACCAGGAAAATCCAAAGGCGGGATAAACTGGTTGACTCCAACGATATGTGTGTGTGAGGGCACAGGAAGGGGTAAATGTCATCACTCTTAACACTTGTTCTATAAAACAGCTAGATGCACCACCCGCTCACCCATTCGATATCACTATATATCTCACTATGACATGTTTGAGTCTAGTCACAAGACATGTCATCTATTCACTTTACTTGTCAGTGACTGATATTGTTGTGATTGTACATTGGCCAAACCACAATCATCTTTCAAAATCAACATGTGAGATTAGACCATAACAAGCTGCAGAGGGGGATATATAAACATATAGCTCTGTATTTGATACGGTGGCACATTACAGACACACACATACACACACCTCCTCATGGACAAACACACACAATGTTTTCTTGTTGTGGATGTACATCTGGGTGATGGAGCCTGGAGGTATTATGTCACTTCAGGGAGCTGTCTGTGAACTGATAAGAGAGACACATTTCCAGACAGTCTTGATGCAGTAGGAGACAGATCATCATGGGGAGGGGAGAGGAAGTTGAGGGGAGAGGGGGGTGAGCACTGGGGCGATTGTATCCGTGGTCCTCTTCTGTGGTCCAGCGTGATATGAGCCCAGCGCACTGCATGGCTTCCGTCCCTATATGAACCCTCAACACAGTCAGATAGGAATAAAAAGCCATACAGTGCAGTGGGCACTCTGAGCAGACTATAAACTACCCATACTCATAACTTACACACAGGCTACAGCTACACAAACAGTGCACACACACACACACACACACACACACATACAGGAGTAGTGTAGTAACTACACTATTATAGCAGGTATGGTGCCGCGCTGCACCTAGTGGTAAGGAAAGGTACAGGTGTAGATGAATCCACTTCGGAGCGGGCTGTGAGTTTCCCCCACACCTTCATTCAACACCTTTTAATATTTTTAAATCAAAAGCCCAAGCATGTATAACATTTTCCGTTTTCACACCAGGTCTCACTGCTACCCCGCTGCACAATGCCAGTTCTGTGTCCGTCGTGGTGCGCAAAGAGGCACCTGTTGTCCTGTCGTAAGTTGACGCGTTCTCCGAGATGTCTGGCCGTTTGCAGGTGAAAGTAGTAATTGTTTTAACTCCCGCTGTCTGTGACTGCCTCTGGTGGCCCCGTTGCTCTCAGCCTCCTTTCTCGAGAGAAAATGCAATGGCATATATTCACCATTGAATCAGATCAAGAATTAAGCTCTCTCAAGGACTATGAAATCAAATAATGCCAAGCATCATCATTATATTTGTCTTTAAATAAAACAAGAAACATCGACAGTGGTCCTTGGATTCCAGCCATATGCTTGTTATGAAACAAATGACAAAATATATGTTTTATTCTAGATAAAAAAATCACACATCAGTTCACCTTTTATAGATCAACATGTGATTTGTAAAAGCTACATAGGCCTAAGTGGTAGGCTAAATGAAAATAGAAAATTCATCCTGAACAAATTAATAATATCCTACCAGTAGAGATTTCCATAACCATAGCGAGCAGTTGAAAGCAGGTGCAATATAACCTAGTGATAAACGGCACAGGCTAACCTACCCTAACCTTAATTTAAAAATATAAACTCCTTCAGCCTCTGTAATTTTTAGACTGCAGACGAGTTGAGATACGATAGTGAAGGGGATGTGGGTTCACTGAGCTGCATCATCCATTCCATTCCTCCTGAAAAGAACAGCTGCTTTCCCGGCTGCCGTCTGCACCCCGAGAACAGCTACTACCCTTGGACTGGTCACCGGTGAACCACGGCAATAGACCGCCGGCTAGAGTGGCATCCGCAGGTGGATAGGCTATCGCATCTTTTTAACCACCAGTTAGAGGATACCACACACAGTCTAGCCTGGCCGTTGCGCGAAAGCGCAGGAGAAGTTTGAACACATCTGTGCGTATTTCCATTCACTCGCTCAGACAGAGAGGGAGTGGGGAGGGGAAGAACAAAAGCCCCCCAGCGCCAGGGAGCCAATGAGTGGCGAGCACGGGGAATGAAAGGGGACATCATACCTGAGCACGAGACCTCCTCCATTCGAGGGGCTTTGTGCAGCTCTAGAGACGCGTGTTAATAAAGGGTCGTAGAAGCTGAATAGGGTATTTTCACTCTCATTCAAATACCGCCAAAAAGCACTTTCATTCTACATATAATAAAGTAGAGTGAGACAGACGGAGACAGTCAGGTATTGAACGTCAGAGGCTGCAGAGCATATGTGTGTGCGAGTGTCTGTGTGTCCATGATGAGGTGTGTGTGTGTGTCTGTAATACCCCGTTTGTTTGTGTGTTTGGATGTGTGGTGGTGCCCTGTTACACTAGCCCTTCCATGAGGACAGACAAGAATTACAAACCAACAAGTCGCCAGCCATTCATTCTGGTTGTCTTAACAACAGAACTGTAGCTCGAGACTGAAGGAGAAAGTGGAAACAAAAGAAACCCAAAATGTCTACATGGAGAAAAAACACTTAGAGGGATGTTGTAGAATTAATTGCCCCCTCCTTTCCTTGAGGCTCCTGCATTCCTATGTCTCCCTGCTCCCCTGTTCCTCCAAGCAACACTGCTCCTTGATCTGTGCTCAAGAGGGGGGGGGGGGGGGCTTGCTTCTTCTCCGGAAGCAAGCGGAAGACAGCAGCCAGACACAGGCTTCTTCATGCATTTGCTCACTATGGCCATTTTAGGCAAATGTCAAATGATGTCACTTACTGCCATCATGTTGTGCCTCTGCATAGTTGAGATCTGATATAAGTGCACATCATGGACATACAGATTATGTAAAAATACATGTCTCCTAAATCGATACAGGGGTCTAGGAGACAGGCATTCCATATGCAATGATTGATAAAACAAGACCAACATGGACATTCAGTTCAGTTGGCATTCTAAACAGCCAGTAATTGTTATTCATGGAAGCTGATCAGACTCACTCATATCAAAAGACTGTATTATAATTCTGCCCTCATAGACATGGAATGAGAATCAAAGGCTCTGGTAGGATGACCATCTATACCGAACTAAAATATAAATGCAACATGTGAAGTGTTGGTCCCATGTTTCAGGAACTGAAATAAAATATCCCAGACATTTTCCATACACACAAAAGCTTACTTCTCTCAAATTTTCTACACAAATCTGTTTCCATCCCTGTTAGTGAGCATTTCTCCTTTGCCAAGATAATATATCCACCTGACAGGTGTGGCATATCAAGAAGCTCATAAAACAGCATGATCATTACACAGGTGCACCTTGTACTGGGGACAATAAAAGGCCACTCTAAAATGTGCATTTTGATCACACAACACAATGCCACAAAAGTATCAAGTTTTGAGGGAGCGTGCAATTGGCATGCTGACAGCAGGAATGTCCACCAGAGCTGTTGCCAGAAAATGTAATGTTAATATCTCTACCATAAGCCGCCTCCAACATCGTTTTAGAGAATTTGGCAGTACGTCCAATGGCCTCACAACCGCAGACTACGTGTAACCACACCATCTTCCAGCTTCTTCACCTACGTGATGATCTGAGAACAGCCACCCGGACAGCTAATGAAGCTGTGGGTTTGCACAACCGAAGAATTTCTGCACAAATTGTCAGAAACCGTCTCAGGGAAGCTCATCTGCGTTCTCGTCGTCCTCACCAGGGTCTTGACCTGACTGCAGTTCCGCGTCAAAAACAACTTCAGTGAGCAAATGTTCACCACTGGCATGGTGGAGAAGTGTGCTCGTCAAGGATGAATGCCAGTTTCAACTGTACTGGGCAGACGGCAGACAGTGTGTATGGCGTTGTGTGGGCGAGCGGTTTGCTGATGTCAACGTTGTGAACAGTGTAAATTGGTATAGAATCAGCTTGATCCCTTCTTTCGAAGATGCTTGGACCTTCTTTTTATATTTTTTCAGTGATATTGTTAACAAACATGCCCCCATAGTGAAAATAAGAATTAAAAACAGGTTCAGCCCCTGGTTTGACCGTGATCTTGCATAGTTACTCCACCTCAAGAATTGCATTTGGCCAAAGGCTCGGCACACGCATGCTCTCAGGCTCTCGTTCAGGCAAATGAGAAATAAGTGCACTCAGGCAATCTGGAAGGCCAAAGTTAGTTACTTTAAGGAGCAGTTCTCTCTCTGTGGGTCTAACCCCAAGAAGTTCTGGAAAACAGTTAAAGACCTGGAGAATAAACCCTCCTCCTCACAGCTGCCCATGTCACTTAAAGTTGATGATGTGGTTGTTACTGACAAGAAGCACATGGCTGAGCCTTTTAATCACCACTTCATTAAGTCAGGATTCCTATTTGACTCAGCCATGTCTCCTTGCCCATCCAACATTTCCTTATCTCCCAACCAATCTAATGCGACTAGCCCCTATGCTCCTCCCTCTTTTTCCCCTGCCCCGCTACAAAGTTTCTCCCTGCAGGCGGTCACTGAGTCCGAGGTGCTAAAGGAGCTCCTTAAACTTGAACCCCAAAAAACTATCTGGGTCGGATGGTTTAGACCATTTCTTCTTTAAGGTTGCTGCCCCTATAATTGCCAAGCCTATCTCTGACCTTTTTAACCAGTCTCTCCCCTCTGAGGAGGTTCCCATTGCTTGGAAGGCAGCCACGGTTTGTACTTTATTTAAAGGGGGAGATCAAGCTGATCCTAACTATTATAGGCCTATTTCTATTTTGCCCTGTTTATCTAAAGTGTTGGAAAAACTTGTCAATAATCAACTGACTGGCTTTCTTGAAGTCAATAGTTTTCTCTCTGGTATGCAATCTGGTTTCCGCTCAGGTTATGGATGTGTCACTGCAACCTTAAAGGTCCTTAATGATGTCACCATTGCCCTTGATTCGAAGCAATGTTGTACTGCTATTTTTATTGACTTGACCAAAGCTTTTGATACGATAGACCATTCCATTCTTGTGGGCCGGCTAAGGAGTATTGATGTCTCTGAGGGGTCTTTGGGCTGGTTTGCTAACTACCTCTCTCAAAGAGTGTAGTGTACAAAATCAGAACATCTGCTGTCTCAGCCACTGCCTGTCACCAAGGGAGTACCCCAAGGCTTGATCCTAGGCCCCACACTCTTCTTAATTTACATCAACAACATAGCTCAGGCAGTAGGAAGCTCTCTCATCCATTTATATGCAGATGATACAGTCTTATGCTCAGCTGGCCCCTCCCCGGATTTTGTGTTAAACACTCTACAACAAAGCTTTCTTAGTGCCATGTGGTCATGTGGTTTGGTAAGAAGAATGCCCCTCTCCCCACAGGTGTGATTTCTACCTCTGAGGGTTTAGAGCTTGAGGTAGTCACCTCATACAGGTACTTTGGAGTATGGCTTGACGGTACACTGTCCTTTTCTCAGCACATATCAAGGCTGCAGACTAAAGCTACATCTAGACTTGGTTTCCTCTATCGTAATCGCTCCTCTTTCACCCCAGCTGCCAAACTAACCCTGATTCAGATGACCATCCTACCCATGCTAGATTACGGAGACATAATTTATAGATCAGCAGGTAAGGGTGCTCTCGAGCAGCTAGATGTCCTTTACCATTCGGCCATCAGATTTGCCACCAATGCTCCTTATAGGACACATCACTGCACTCTATACTCTTCTGTAAACTGGTCATCTCTGTATACCTGTCGCAAGACCCACTGGTTGATGCTTATTTATAAAACCCTCTTAGGCTTCACTCCCCCCTATCTGAGATATCTACTGCATCTCTCATCCTCCACATACAACACCCATTCTGCCAGTCACATTCTGTTAAAGGTCCCCAAAGCACACACATCCCTGGGTCGCTCCTCTTTTCAGTTCGCTGCAGCTAGCGACTGGAACGAACTGCAACAAACACTCAAACTGGACAGTTTTATCTCAAGCTCTTTATTCAAAGACTAAATCATGGACACTCTTACTGACAGTTGTGGCTGCTTTGCGTGATGTATTGTTGTCTCTACCTTCCTGACCTTTGTGCTGTTGTCTGTGCCCAATAATGTTTGTACCCTGTTTTATGCTGCTACCATGTTGTGCTGCTACCATGCTGTGTTGTCATGTGTTGCTGCAATGCTATGGTGTTGTCTTATGTCTCTCTTTATGTAGTGTTGTGTTGTCTCTCTTGTCATGATGTGTGTTTTGTACTATATTTTTATTTTATTAATTTATATTTTTAATCCCAGCCCCCGTCCTCGCAGGAGGCCTTTTGCCTTTTGGTAGGCAGTCATTGTAAATAAGAATTTGTTCTTAACTGACTTGCCTAGTTAAATAAAGGTTAAATAAATGAAAACAGAGTGCCCCATGATGGCGGTGGGGCTATGGTATGGGCAGGTATAAGCTATGGACAGCGAACACAATGACGAGATCCTGAGGCCCATTGTCGTGCCATTAATCCGCTGTTGTCACCTCATGATTCAGTGAATTTCATAAAAATAAAAATAGTGAAACATAAAAGAAGTTATCCTTTTTAGATAAAACTACACTAAATACAGTATATTCACGTCACCAAATAATTTATTATTATAATAATATAATAATCACCCCCTTCCATAGACTTACACAGCTTCTCCTTCATGTTTGAAGAAATTAATTTGTTCAAAACTGTTCAACTATTGTCTTTCTCTCTCTTTGAGTCAATTACTCACCACGTTTTATGTACTGAAGTGCTAGCTAGCTGTAGCTTATGCTTTCAGGACCAGATTCATTCTCTGATCCTTTGATTGGGTTGACAACTTGTCAGTTCATGCTGCAAGAGCTCTGAAAGGTTGGAGGACGTCCTCCGGAAGTTGTCATAATTACTGTGTAAGTCTATGGAAGGGGGTGAGAACCATGAGCCTCCTAGGTTTGTATTGAAGTCAATGTACCCAGAGGAGGTTGGAAGCTAGCTGTCCTCCGGCTAAACCATGGTGCTACCCTACAGAGTGCTGTTGAGGCTACTCTTGACCTTCATTGCAAAAATGTTTTGGCCCTAACAGTGTGTTTTAATCAATTATTTGGTAATGTGAATATATTTAGTATATTTTTATCTAAAAAAGATAACTATTTAAATGTTTCACTATTTTTATTTTTATGAAATTCACTGAGGAGGATGGTCCTCCCCTTCCTCCTCTGAGGAGCCTTCACTGATATACAGTACACAACGAGCAAAATGATCATGCTGTTTTTATGTGGCTGCTATGAAAGTGAACTGTTTGCGTGTGATCAGGAGTGTATTCATTCCACCGATTCTGTTGAAAAACGTGTCTTAAATGGAAGGAAACTGAAAGAAATGGGGATAAACATACCAGAATTTGTCCAATACAAATTCTTGTTTGCAACTGTTGGACTAATGACTACACCCTAGATCAGCTAGATGCAGGCAAGTGTGTGCAAGGCGATATTGCATGTTTCGCTGTCTGTCACCTTGATTACTCAAAATTCTTAGACCTGTGCGCCTACGTTGTAAACTTCATAGGCTAGGTTGTAGCAACCTTATGATGGGTACAGGGAAAATTTGAGTATCATGTAGTAGCCTCAAGCTATCGATGTTACATTGAAATGGGTGAATGGAATATGAATGACACTCATCCAATATGCTGTAATAGAAATAAGTCCTCGTCTTAAACGGAACCGACTGCCACTGATTCCCAGTCATGTGAAATCCATAGATTAGGGCCGAATTCATTTTTTTCAATAGACTGATTTCCTTATATGAACTGTAACTCAGTAAAATCTTTGAAATTGTGGATATTGCTTTTATATTTTTGTTCAGTGTAGTTTACAGAATTGTTTGTTAGAGAGAGAAGTGAGAGAGGATGTGATGGTCTTTTCTGAAGAGGCTAATAGCCCATTGATCCTGTACTGGATGCTTCCACCTGCTCCCCCAGTCACACACCTGAGCCCCTGGTTCTCCAGGCCCTACAGACCCACCTCTCCAGGCCCACCTCCCTGTCATGGTCTGGGCTCTGGGGCTCTCGGCTCTGGGACTGACTGACTGTGCAACGGGTCCATCTAGGGAAACAATAACAGAAACAGAGTATAAAAAAACAACATGCGAGTCATCTCGTCTACTGTGCAGTGCTTCTATTAGAAATCCCCTCTCAGCTCTCTGCCTGGCACACGATCGGGGAGCCACAATGGGTGGTGGATTCCCCCTGGATTTAGAGCACAAAGGCAGGCCGTCACCCACCCCTGCCCCTCTCTTGTGCCTCTGACCTAACGGGAGCTTCTGGAACTCCTGATTCAGCCGAGTACCGACTGAATAGCACACACATGCACGCACATACAATATAATACACAGGCATTGGAAGCACACGCATGCACACACATATACACACGCATGTACGTACACACACACAAATGCTTATACAGAGGTACTGGAACCACAGCAAACACTCACGATCAACCCACACTTGGAACTTCAGGATTTGAATAGCAAAAGATCACAGTTTAGCAGAAACACAAGCACTAGTAGAATGGCTCTACCTGTGAAGAATACTAGGGAAAGAGTTGTGGTATAAATGTGTTGAGCTGCATGGATGAGCAATTCTGCTCCAGATGACTGAGTATGTATGTTCAGTAGGGGGTCCAGAGGAGGACTTTGATCATTACCAAGTGTGACAGAAGACTTCTGACAGAGAACACTATTATACACACACACACACACACACACACACACACACACACACACACACACACACACACACACACACACACACACACACACACACACACACACACACACACACACACACACACACACACACACACACACACACACACACACACACACACACACACACACACACACACACAAGCTTGCAATCCATCTCTAATTCCACAATCTATTTTCATTTCTCGAGATGTTTTATTGATGTCGGTTCTTCTCTGGGTTTTTGAGAGCTGAATGAAATGCTAATCACTTTGAAAGTCCTGTTTGAGACACCGTTTTCATACACAAATCTATTCCAAGCTTTGTTCTATCAAGCAGTGCAGCCTTGCAATCATCAGCTAATCTGTTTAATATCCAGGAGTAGGTATGAATGGGTATGAGTCCCAAATGGCAGCCTATTCTCTTTATAGTGCATTTCTTACAATATGTAGGGAATAGGGTGCCGTTTGGGATGCAGTCAGGGACTTCCTGTTTCCTGTGGAAGAAAAGGGACACAGGGCCAGAGAGAGAGTCTGTGCTTGGTCACAATCTGCCTCTGCTTTGTCCTGCTGACAGTGAAGACTGAGGAGATATATATTTATATCCAGGTTACAGTTTATTTTAGGAGTACTTTAGAGACTAGGTTCCCTCTGAGGCTAAGGGCCTCTTTGCACTACACTACTTAACTTTGACAACATAAACTAGGTCCAGTAGAGATACTTGTGTAGTCTAAAGAGACAGATCTAGACTCAAATCTCTCTTTAAGGGATGTCTCCCACACCACCTCCGGAGGTAGTGTGGGGGACATCTACACCACATACCCCCCTCTGAGTGGTACAGTGTAAGGACAACTACTCTCCCTGCAAGGATGACCTTACTTACTGTAATACCAGTAGACAGCATTTTTGCTCTGTTTAGCCAAATGGAAAATGAAAGGCTTTTAAAATATATTTTTTAAATATCCACACATTTGTGAATCATTGTATTAATCAAGTGTACAACACTATGTGCAATATGGTTTAGATTAGAAGCTCCTGTATAGTGTGAATTGCTATCCTTATTTTGTTTGTCTATATACCATGCTATTTATGGTATGCTAATATAATAGCTGCACTCACACATGAAGCAGGAATGTGGCTTTGACCACACCGTGTCCAAGGCTAGTGTAAACAGTAAAGTTGCCAATCTGATGTTGAAGAAAGCTAGATATCACTAAACATATTTTACTCATGTAAATCCACTTGTAATGAAAGTCCCTCCTTTTCTCCCCCACCTCCCCAGCCCACCATAGTTTGATCAGTCTTATGGCCAGTGTTACTATAAGACCGGAAAAAGCTGTATTCTCAAGGGGTGTAGGATGTGTGTGTGTGTTAGGGGGAGGAAAGGGAGTTAAACAGTGCTTCCTTCTACATTCATGTCAGCACAGTAAGACAGACATCTATTCCCGCTATGAGGTTGTCATGGCTACAGCAGGAAGATGGAATGCAGTAAATATCTTTATTTACATCAACCCCATCCCCAGTCATCATAACTAATCTACATTTCCTTTCCGACACACACACAGTCACACACACACATTCGCACACATGCGCACACACGCACATGCACGTGTATTGACTTCCATTACAGTACAGTGTAATTAAACCATTTACATACACATTCTCTCTCTCTGTTTTTCTCAGTTGGTCTTGTTATGGTCTTTCGGGAGAAAGGTCAGAACACGCCAGGAAACCGGCAGTCCTGTCAGAGAGGGGGGAGGAGGGATGCGGGACATTTTATTTTTGTAAAGGCTACAATCATTCTCACACAAAAAGCCAGCGCTGACCTCGAAAAATGAACGAGGAGAATAAAAAATATGAATTTGACTGCGGATCTCTGTCAATGCCAAGGGCCTGTCAGCAGTGGAATGGGACAGCTGAGGTTAGAATGAATAGCACCAGGGTTCATTTCAATGAAGATGAATAGGAAGAAACAACAGGGGACAGTGCCTGATGATCAGACATAGTACATAACAAGGCCTTTCTTTATCTGCGACCACCCAGAGACCTGAAGCCTTGTCTGGCTGTGAGACGAGAGGCTACCCGGGACATGCTCAAGCCTGGGTGTGATTTCATCATCAGATCATATCCCATTTTCTCTAGTGTCCAATAATGTTAAGTTTGTATTATGTGTTGTTACTGTAATATCACATTTTCCCACTGTGAATGGGATCAGTTCACAGCGACCATGCTCAAAGAAACTACAGATTTAGGAAATTTTAAAAAGTTTTTACTCTTTTCTGCAAGCATATCCCTGGACCTCACCGACCACAGACTAATATAGAGTAGTAGAGATAGAGATAGAGAAAAGGAAAGACAGAGACGGTGCGAGACGAAAGAGAGAGGGAGAGAGAGAGAGTGAACAACAGAGGTAGCTAGTGGAGGAGTGGAGACGGAAAGTGACAGGAGAAAGAAAGAGACTAAACTGGTCACCTGGAGATGAAGCCCCTTGTTGTGTGTGCTTTAGGGAAGTAATGGTCGCTATGGAGAAGCAGTGGTCGCTATGGTAACCCAGGGAGAGCTGGTCAGCGGCTCCAGGAATGTGTTTGCACACAGAGGGAGGGATGATGAGAGGAGGACCCCGCTGGTACAGTTGAAGAGGGCTGTGAATGTCTGCATCTCTGTGGGGGTGTGGGGACAACTGCCACACCACTGGTGCCATCCCACAACAGGAGGGCAGAGGGGCAGGAGAGGGCAGGGTGAAGCGGGTTGACAGGGTGAACCCTGAAAATGATATTCCACTGTGTGTGTGTGTGTGTACTCCCCGTTCAGTTCACTCACTGTGCCCTTAATGCTTGACACAAATTGCAGGATGTCAGCATCACCTACCAATGACAGTTAATTTTCACCTCCCACCAGAAGCACACACACACACACTGACACACACACACAGACACACACACACACTGACACACACACACAAACACACACACTGACACACACACACACACCGACTCGTTCCTGCTTCCCAGACCGCAGAACAGACACGCTCACTCAAGCACAAAATGTGAAGTTCAAGCAAGAAAATTCAGTCACATTTCCCAATGCATTTCCACCTCATTCAGAGTCAAGCATGATTAAGATCCTGACACGCACACACCCCCAACCTAACACACACCCCCAACCTCACACATACCCCCAACCTCACACACACCCCCAACCTCACACACAAACACAACCTCACACACACCCCCAACCTCACACACAAACACAACCTCACACACACGCCCAACCTCACACACAAACACAACCTCACACATCCCCAACCTCACACACAAACACAACCTCACACACACCCCCAACCTCACACACACCCCCAACCTCACACACCCACAACCTCACACACCCACAACCTCACACACACCCCCAACCTCACACACACCCCCAACCTCACACACAAACACAACCTCACACACAAACACAACCTCACACACACCCCCAACCTCACACACCCCCAACCTCACACACAAACACAACCTCACACACACCCCCAACCTCACACACAAACACAACCTCACACACCACCAACCTCACACACCCCCAATCTCACACACAAACACAACCTCACACACAAACACAACCTCACACACAAACACAACCTCACACCCCCCCAACCTCACAAACAAACACAACCTCACACACACCCCCAACCTCACACACAAACACAACCTCACAGAAAAACATAAACACACGCACACACAAATCTAGTGGTTCGATTAACACAGCATCTCTGATGGAGCTATTCCTCCCTGTATTTGTCATGGATCATCAAATCCAAGTCCACAGACCCTCTAGCCCTAACACATATACAAAACCAGTGACATTCTGTCCCTGTTCCCGTCTCTGAACCCCTTACAATGGCCTTATGAACCTCCAATAGGGCTCCTGACCCACCCACAGAGCCTAAATGACCTATAGCTCTCCACACGGCCCCACAGATCAGCCCATGGACCCGACCTTGATTCCAATTGCCACACGACTCCCTTTACTTTGACCTTTTGATCCACACTTGTCACCCTACCTCAAATGCCCCTAATATTTCAACTATGAATGTCCCTTTTCAATCATGGGAGCGATTCAGAATGTATCCATAAAGCCTTAAATGTGTGTTGTGGTATGCAGGTGGGGAAAAGCATTTAGACACGGACATCAAGTGGTTACTTTGACACATTTTTCAATGAGAGAAACAAAAGCCATTCCATTCGCACGGCAGTGATAATCTGTTTATGTCCATGTACTACCTCTGTATCTCGGCTCAGACTGCCACACTTTCAATAACATTGTCAGCTTCAGAGGCTGGCAGTCAGTCACACTGTTAGACAGGACCTGGTAACACAGACGTAAGTGCCAGAACTCAAAGACCCAGTCCAGGAACCGAGGCCAAGGAAAGAAGACAGGATAGCGGTTTCTGGACTGGGCCCTTAACATTGTTTTTGTCACACAACAGGCTACACTCAATCTTGATTTGAATCAATTGTGTTCACCTGTTTGTGATGAGAAAAAGTCATATTCTGTAAGAATAATAAACAGCAGGGACAGTTTTAAAAATACAAAACTTATATACGTTACGCACATATGACCTGCTTTAGATTTTAACGAACGGGCTGTACTTGCTTGTTGGAATAAGACACGATTTGTACTACTATTCTTAGAATAATGTACTGTGTATAATAGCTATAGTGCTGTGCCTACTGACTACATGCCGTACTGTATGCCTGTCATGGCTGCTCTCCTTCTAAGATATGTAACCCTTCCTTCCTCCACAGCCCTCCTCTCTGTCTCTGTACCCCCTGCCAGCTCCCCTCTAAGACATTGTTCTGCAGCTTGCTGCACTTAAAGAGCTGAACTGTCTGCTGGTGGAGCAGTGAAATGGAAAAATGTTATCGCATTAAAATAAAAACCTCCTTTCATTTGTAAATTCCCGGGACATGCTTTTCCCCCACATCCTTGGTCTGACATGGCTGGTGGACCTAGAAACATCCCACCCCCTTACCTCAGCTCCTTCCATGTGTCTCCATTCAAGAGCAGAGGATCCAGGATCTGCTCCACCCCCCCACCCCCTTTCTCTACTTCAGCTCCGTCCTGCTCCTCTAATTCCATTTATCCTTTTCTAAATAAGACAGAGATCAAAGCAGACTGGCCTGGCCCCTCCCCACATCATCCTGCTCTCCCTCCATCCAGAGCAGCATTGTCCCGGTCCATGTGTCACTCTCTCGCTCTCTCTCTCTTTGTGGGACCCTTTTCTGGTTTCGTGCCATGTCCAACCGCTTCCATTGTCATCTGGTTCCCTAAAGGACCCAACCGCCCTGGCAGCGCCCCCCCCCCCCCCCCCCCCCCCCCCCCCCCCCCCCCCCAACTACCTCCTTCTGGACAGTGAACTCCCTCTCTTCCACTCCCTACACCACACTCCACTCCACCCATTCCTGCTTCCATGGGGACGAGCCACCTGAAGAGAGCTGCGGATTAGCGGTCCAGTTCAAAGACGAGGAGTTTGTCTGGGGGAAGGTCTTTGGGCAGGAGGGGTGGGGGGGATGTTCTGTCTCTGGGCATCAGGGAGCCTGCCTGCAGCTGTGGCCCAAAGCACAGTTCCTCTGAGGGGCTGTCCGGCCTGCCAACTCCAATCAGCTACAAACCACAGAGGGCCCCCACCAACAGCTAGCAGGTCACAGGTCAAGCAGCCCGACCTAGCCTGACATACCTCGGCTCCACAGTCCTCTCTGCCTCACTGGGCATATAATGCACCTAGCTAGCACGCTCAGTGGGACTGATCAATGCTCAGAGACATTAATCACAGGAGGGTCTTCATAGTGGGCATCGACTTTGACCTAACACTATTTAATGGATTCCTTTCCCTTTCTCCTTTTCACCTCATCACTAGCACTGAAAGGTGAAAGGATTGGAAACTTTTTTCACTAATCAGGCTCCTACAGTGGTCACAGAAATTGGGAGGTAGCCACAATATATCCTCAATACCGTAATTTAGTGTGGAAATAAATTATTTGACCCAATTTTGTAATCTCACGGAGCTCCCAGTGTCAATGTTTCAGTATACCAGTGGTTCGGGTCAGGACCATGAAGATGACTTTATTCACGTGTTTATTACTATTATAGGTGGGATTTTCAAACACACAACACTTGTAGGAGCTATATTAATGTTAAAACCCCGTTTTTGAGGATGTTCTTTTCTCCCATTTGGCTTACATTCCTACTGGATGGAGTCATGTAGAACACAGCACAATAGCATAGCATACACTTGGAAACAATTCTACTCTTAGTCCAGTCTTGCAATGTCAGCCAAACTCTAATGCCTGTGTGGTGTGTCTGTGTGCTGTACTGTACTGGGCTGTACTTTGTTGATTGAAGCTACTGGCTGGTTGGCTGGCTGGTTGGCTGGCTGGCTGGCTGGCTGGCTGGCTGGTTGGCTGGCTGGCTGGCTGGTTGGCTGGCTGGCTGGCTGGCTGGCTGGTTGGCTGGCTGGCTGGCTGGCTGGTTGGCTGGTTGGCTGGCTGGCTGGCTTGCTGGCGGGCGAGCGAGCGGATGGATGGATACACAGGGAGCTCAGTGGTAGCCTGGCCTCAGGAGGTGGCCTTCACAGCCACACTTAGACCATCGCCAAGAGGATTTTACCAACAACCGACTAACTTTATAACCTCTGCTCTTTGCTGTTTACAGTGGTTCTCTGCTAAGGGGTATCCTACAAAGCAGGTTTAAAGAGTTAGCAAGGTAACTTTGGTCAACTCTGAGTTCAACTTGGGATAACGGTCATATGGAAGTGGCTCAGCTTTTAGCTAGGTAAAAAAAAAAAAATATTATAATTTTTTTAAATCCTATTTTTCTCCCCAATTTTGTGGTATCCAATTGTTAGTGGTTACTGTCTTGTCTCATCGCTACAACTCCCGTACGGGCTCGGGAGAGATGAAGGTCGAGAGCCATGCGTCCTCCGAAACACAACCCAACCAAGCCGCACTGCTTCTTAACACAGCGCGCATCCAACCTGGAAGCCAGCCGCACCAATGTGTCGGAGGAAACACCGTACACCTAGCGACCTGGTCAGCGCGCACTGCGCCCGGCCCGCCACAGGAGTCGCTAGTGCGCGATGAGACAAGGATATCCCTACCAGCCAAACCCTCCCTAACAACGCTAGGCCAATTGTGCGTTGCACCATGGACCTCCCGGTCGCGGCCAGCTGCGACAGAGCCTGGGCTCAAACCCAGAGTCTCTGGTGGCACAGTTTCAAAGTAACAAAAGTTTTTTACAGAAACAGGGGAGCAGGCAAACTACAGGTCAAGGGCAAGCAGAGGTCAGTAGTCCAGAGCAGAGTCCGAAAGGTACAGAACGGCAGGCAGGTCAGGGTTAGGGCAGGCAGAATGATTAAAAAACGGGAAAGCTAGAAAACAGAAACTAGATAAAGACAGGACCACAGGGAAAAACTCTGATAGGCATGACGAAACAAACAAAACGAATTGGCAACAAACAAACAGAGAACACATGTATAAGTACAATGGGGATAATGGGGAAGATGGGCAACACCTGGAGGGGGTGGTGACAAGCACAAAGACAGGTGAAACAGATCAGGGTGTGACAGTACCCCCCCTGGAGGGGCGCATACCTGGTTGACCGGGGTGCCGGTGTTGGAAGTCAGCAATGAGGCCTGGGTCCAGGATGTCCCTAGCGGGGACCCAGCAGCTCTCCTCCGGGCCATAACCCTCCCAGTCAACCAGGTACTGGAATCCCCTGCTCCGCGGTCGAACCTTCAGGATGTGCGTCACCGTGTACGCCGGTTGGCCGTCTATGAGACAGGGAAGAGCGGTGGGCATAGAAACAGGAGACAAAGGGCTGTGAACACTCGAAAGGCGAGAGCCCAGTGGCAGAGCAGGGGAGGGTGTTGCGGGTGTATTCAACCCACACGAGTTGCTGGCTCCAGGTGGTGGGGTTTGCGGAGACAAGGCAACGAAGAGTCGTCTCCAGGTCTTGATTGGCTCGCTCCGACTGGCCTTTGGACTGAGGGTGGAACTCGGAGGACAGGCTGGCCGACGACCCAATGAGTGTGCAGAACGCCTTCTAGAACCGGGACGAGAACTGAGGACCCTGGTCGGAGACTATGTCCACCGGGAGTCCATGGATCCGGGAGACTTGCTGCACCATGAGCTGGGCCGTCTCTTTGGCAGAGGGTAGCTTGGGGAGAGAAATGAAGTGGGCGGCTTAGGAAAACCGGTCCACTACTGTCAGGATGGCGGTGACAGTCCAGGAATATGTGAGACCAGGGACAGTGAGGGACAGGCACTGGTTGAAGGAGACCAGCCGGAGCTTGCAGAGGAGTCTTGTTCTGCGTGCAGATGGTGCAGGCGGCAACGAACGCGGAGACGTCCGGGACCATGGTAGGCCACCAAAAGCGTAGCCGCACAAAGGCCAGAGTCCGACGGGTGCCTTGGTGGCAGGTAAGCCTGGAGGAGTGGGCCCACTCCAGGGACGAGGGGCGGACAGCGTCAGGACCAAACATCCGGTTATCTGCCCCCACCGGGGTTTTGCTAGGAACAGTGCACCTCACGGACCTGCTTCCCTATTTCCCAGCTGAGTGCCGTCGCCAGGCACGAGGTGGGAAGGATGGTCTCAGGGTCCGAGGGTGTAGCCGCGGGGCTATAGTGGTGTAACAGCGCATCCAGCTTGATATTCTTGGATCCTGGTCAGTAGGAGAGGGAGAAGTTAAACCGGATGAAAAGCAGGGCCCACCTAGCTTGCCTGGAATTGAGACCCTCGGCAGTGAAGAGATATTCCAAGTTTTTGTAATCCGTCCACACAATGAACGGATGTTCCGCCCTCTCCAACCAGTGTCTCCACTCCTCCAACGCCATCTTCACCGCGAGAAGCTCACGATTCCCCACATCGTAATTCCTCTCCATGGATTTGAGGCAATGGGAGGGCGAAGAAGACGCAGGATGTAACTTGAGGTCCAGGGCAGAACGCTGGGACAGGACAGCCCCCACTCCGACATCTGAAGCATCGGTCTCTACAATGAACTGACAGGACAGGTCAGGATGAATCAATATGGGAATGCCCGGTCCGCAGCTGGGGACCACGTGAACGGAACCTTGGGAGAGGTGAGTGCAGGCAGTGGGGAAGCCAGGGTGCTGTAACTCTGGATAAAGCGGCGATAAAAATGGGCAAATCCCAGGAAAAGCTGCAGCTGCACTCTAGACGTAGGCTAGGGCCAATCTACCACCGCTCTCACCTTCCCGGGATCCATTTCTACATTCCCTGCAACAATGATGTAACCAAGGAAGGGGACGGTGGAGCGATGGAATTCACTTTTCTGCACTTTCACTAAAAGCTGGTTCTCCAGGAGGCGCTGGAGGACCTGTCGGACATGGAGCATGTGTTCTTGGGCTGAGTGGGAGAAAATTAGGATGTCGTCGAGGTAGACGAAGATGAACCGGTTCAACATGTCACAGAGAATGTCATTGACCAGGGCCTGGATCACAGCTGGAGCGTTGGTAAGGCCAAATGGCATGACCAGATATTTGTAGTGACCGCTGGCCATGTTGAAGGCAGTCTTTCACTCGTCCCCTTCCCGTATCTGCACCAGATAGTAGGCATTCCGCAGGTCCAACTTGGAGAAAACTGTGGCCCCCTGGAGCAGCTCGAAGGCCGAGGCGATGAGTGGTAGTGGGTAGCGGTTCTTCACCGTTATGTCATTGAGGCCCCGGTAGTTGATGCATGGGCGTAGGGTTTTGTCTTTCTTCTCCACAAAGAAAAACCCTGCGCCGGCGGGGGAGGCAGAAGGACAGATACACCCTGCAGCTAGGGAGTCCTCGATATAGGTCTCCATAGCCTTGGTCTCCAGACCCGATAGAGAGTACAGTCGTCTCCGGGGCAGTGTGGTGCCTGGGAGATGTTGATCCCGCAGTCATAGGGTCGGTGCGAAGGAAGTGAAGTTGCCCGGGCCTTACTGTAAACCTTCCAGGGGACCTGGTACTCCACAGGAATGGAGGAGAGGTCCGGGGCAACTTCCGAGCCCACTGAAAGACGTCCCGGGGCAGGCTGCGCTGACTTCAGGCAATGCCTCGGAGGCGAGGTAGAATCCTTGGGTGGGTGAGTGGAATCAGACCTCCTCTCCTTCCTACTGTACGTTCTCATAGCCACCCATCGATCCAGATGGTCAAGGCAATGAACAAGTCGAGATCCATAGGTAGGTCCCGGGCTGCTAATTCGTCCTTAACTTCCTTCGATAATCCGTGTAGGAAAGTGTCGAACAGCGGTTACGGGTTCCAGGCACTCTCAGCTGCCAACGTGCGGAAATCCACTGCATAGTCTGCCACACTGCGGGAGTCTTGCCGAAGCTGGAGTAACTTCCGGGCAGCTTCTCCCGGACAATGGAGAATCAAAACCTTCTTCACCTCTGCCACAAACTCTTCCAGACTGAAGCATACGGCCGATTGTTGTTCCCACACTGCTGTAGCCCAGGTGATAGCCCTCCGGGACATCAGCGTGATGAGGTACGCTATCTTCGAGCGGTTCGAGGGGAAGGAGGAGGGCTGCAGCTCGATGATGAGGGAACACTGTGCGAGAAATGTCCGACAGGTTCCCGACTCTCCATCAACGCGTTCAGGGGAGGTAAGCGGGGTCTCGGGAAACCGGGGTGGCTAACAGCCGGGTTACTGAGTGGCTGGGAGGTTATTGTCGTGGTAGGCTGCCTGACAGACAACCCATGGAATTTCTCCAGCAATGTGTTCAACGTGCTTTCATGGCGTTTGGCCAAGGTCTGGAACCCTTCAATAAGACCATGAAGCAACTCCTCGTGCCTTCCAATGGTGGCTCCTTGGGAGAAGACGGCATTGCGGAGCTGGTCCGAGTCTGCTGGGTCCGTCGTGGCCAGTTCGTACTATCAAGGCTCAGGAGAAGACCCAGATGTAGACAGTTTTGAAGTAACAAAAGTTTATTACAGAAACAGGGGGGCAGGCAAACGACAGGTCAAGGGCAGGCAGAGGTCAGTAGTCCAGAGCAGAGTCAGAAAGGTACAGAACGGCAGGCAGGCTCAGGGTCAGGGCAGTCAGAGGTCAGTAATCCAGGGTGGTGTGACAAGGTACAGAACGGCAGGCAGGCTCAGGGTCAGGGTAGGCAGAATGGTCAAAAACCGGGAAAGCTAGAAAGATGGGCGACACCTGGAGGGGGGTGGAGACAAGCACAAAGACAGGTGAAACAGATCAGGATGTGGCAGATATAAAGTTTCCTTTCATTATGTGTTGTCGAATTCATAAAAATATTTGCTGCCATTCTACTAAGGTTGTCAATACAAGACTTAACATTTTTTAAATTATTTTCCTTGAAAGAACAACTAGTGGGTTTTGAGTTCTTCTCCCCTATTTGGAAAGTTGGTCTGCCTGCTCTTCAGTCTGAGAGAGATATTCTGAGAGAAGGTTCGTGTCTCCTTCCTCTGTACATAACACAATAGTGTTTTGGGAAAACTGGTTCATATATTCCAAAGTCAATAGCGAATGTGGCTATGTATATATTTATGTTGCCGTTAATGTATTTAAAGCCTATTTCGGCAAGTTAACCAAGTTTTTGCTGGCTTAGCTAGCCATGTTAATGACGAGCTACCTAGCACCGTCAGTCAGTGCACTGTAATGTCACTCTAGCTATTGCTAGCAGGTGATTTATAGAAATATTAAGTGAATGTATTTTCTTACTACCTTAAAAGGCTTATATAAAAAGGACATGTATTATTACTGTTGTTGTGTTCAAAAAGATATATTGTGTCTTACCTAACCAGTGAACGTGTGGCTGTGACCGTCCTCTCAATGCCTGTCATCACTGTTTGATATCTTCTACTGCAGGAATGCTTTACTTTATTTTTGTTATTTTCTAATCACAACGCATTTATACTATATGATCACTTTGTGCATTGAGTCTGAGAGAGATATTCTGAGAGCAGTGAACGTGTGGCTGTGACTGTCCTGTCAATGCCTGTCATTATCGTTTGATATCTTTTACTGCAGATAAAAACCAAGACAACCTGGAGTGTGGGCGTCCGTGTGCCTTTCTTCTGGGTGGCTATATGAAGTTAGTTACAGTGCCCCACGCTACAGAAGCAGGAGATAGGGTCCTGCCCTATGAGCCGTTCCGGCTCGCACAAGCCAAGGCTACTTACTTACTTACTTACTTACACTATGGGATGGTACATTTCATGCTAACATCATGCTTTCATTAGTGTTTGGAGCTCATTATCAGTTTATAAATTAGAATGTTAGCAAGCTAAATGCCCCTTACCTTGAGCTAAGAGCTTGTGGGGCATTTAAACCCTGAATGATGCCTGACAGGCAGCACTGTCTCCCAGGCTTTGTGCTACCCACCAGACCACAGATAATCACATGCAAGCAACAATGCACCTAACTTGGCTAGTCTTTTGAGCGAGTGAGCTAGTTAGGTAGTTTTGTTAGTTAGATAGATATCTAGCTAGCTTGTTATCTATGCTGGTTGTTGGCTTTCATAACTGATATGTGTATAATTGTAAGGGACACTTCATGTTTTATAGATAATATTTACATTTACAGAGTGGGTGAGCTCCATTCCTGACAGGCTGATCAATTTCAATAGCAGCCTTAGAAGCTGATAAATCTAGACACTGCTTTGTAAGCTGTTTCATATGTAAGGCTCCTTGCAGAGAGCCTACAAGGCAGAATCCTGACTTATCAGCCCAATCGCTTGCAAATGAACTCAGTGCCACAAATAATACATTTAAGGTTTTATTTACTTGACTTAATAAGTTGGAAAACAAGGTTGTTAAAGACATGTTATAAAACAGGGTACAATGGGGTACAACACAATTATTGAGGTGAGAGTCTCCACAGTATAACTGGTTTCCGTACTCAACTCAGGCAAGTACAACAGAACATTCACAAGACTTTTGAGAATGACATGATCTTATTCATTGAAAGAGAAAATGTGAGAGGACTTGTCAATTTAGGCATTCACAACCGTGAAACTCTAGAGCGCACCAACCAGGAAAAGACATGAACTAGGCTACCAATTAGCCTCCGATGTGGAGAGTCCCGAGACAGTATTGATCATGGGTTTGTAAATTAAACTTGCCATCAGACAATACTCTTATAACTTCCACCACTTTACACACACAATGCCACTTTCAGAGGAGATGAAGAATATAACAGGGTAATATTACTTGTATGTTAGTGTTGCCTGCCCAGTTGGATTCCGATTAGGATGGGATGGAGCAGGGATGGATGGTTGTCCAAGTCTCTCTCGACAGCAGTGCTGAGGCCAGAAGGCCTAAATAATTCACAGCCGAAGCAGCGATATCCACTTCTCTCTCTGTCAGTACTTAGTCCAGGAAAGTAAAGTCTATTAGAGTTGTTTCCGTGCAGCTAATTCTTTCTCTGATCACAGCCGGGATGGATGGTGAACTTAGTTACTTTGTTTTAAATGAGCCCACTGTGTGTTCCACAGGGCCACCTCTGGGATGATTGCTTCGGTCTGAATAGAATACGTTTTCGTCAATAGGGGTTTAGCTTCAAAGGAGGTATGGATCACTCTGTTCAACTGGCGTGGCCGCGCAAAGAAACTTAACCTGACGTCTGATAGCAAGTCCTGTAATTTATACGGATACACACGGACGGCGGGCCGATTAGGCCAGACAGCGTGTCACAGGGATCACCCAGTTGATTCTGAGAATCCAGCACATTCCTTTCCATTGACACAAACCTGAAATTTCCTCATAAGTGTCTACAACATGTCCTATTGTACAGAAAACAGTTCAACAGTCGTTAGGATGAAATACGCTAGGTTCCAAACATGCCTTGGGTGAAATATACACATTCCATGTTACAGCAAATACACGTTATACCCCTTTTAATGACATCAGAAGAGACATTTCACAGTATGCTTCAAGTTATCTCAACATGTCATGAGTCCTTCAGTTTGATACATTGTTCAGAAAACATGTTTAAATGTCCTTTCCTTTGTTACAAAGGGATATCATTGCCCCCCCCTCTTGTCCTGGAATTCACATCCCTGGCACCTGAAAGACTAGTTGAAAATCCCCCGTAACACGTGAGTCGTAAAATATGGTCGGCTGATTGGCCGAGAGGGTCGGTCTTTTGGCTTGTGATAGTGCTTGAGGAGGGCAAAAGTGTCAATCTTGGCCTGGAATATGGTACATAGGGTATATTTGTTCTCCACCACCCACAACGGTGGATGTGTGACTTCTCTCATGGGTTCTTGTTACAACAGAGAAAATCTCAACAAAACTTTTGTTATGTCGTGATCATATGAGATAAATAAATTATGATCTCGACATAACGAGGCAATACTTTTTTATTCCTTGCTGGACTTCCGTACTTATCTGCTCCAGGGGGCAAGGGTTTTTGTCTAGAAGCACGGTTTCGACTGCTCCTACAGTTTTGCTTGGGTACTGCAGTTTAACTGACACCCGGCCCAGAAAGACAATTTCCATAGATGGCCACATAGAGAAGTCAGATATGAAAATTCCTAATAAGATACTTTAGTCATCACCTTTGTGCACAAAACATCCATTCAATTATTCTAATAGTTGTTGCTGAGGACTTTTATTTTTTCATCACTCAGAGCCAATGTCTGCCATGTTTTTGGATGATGTGATGACGTCGTCGCTGCTCGCGCTGTTCCCTGTGCTAACTACAGGGTAATTACCCTGATTGAAATGACTGATCCGCGACTTGAGGACCAATCTCGCTTGCAAAGATTGCGTCATCATCCCCTTCATTTGAGGAAGACGACTGATTAAATACTTGACTAATCGGATGTTTTTTGTGTGTAAAACAATTGTAATGTTACATTTTTGTTTTGATTTCGGCACAAATGAAAATGTGGCACTGTCTCGCCCAGGAATTGATGTTTCAGCGTTGTCGCAATGAAGAGTTCAGCATTCAATTAGGGTTTCCACTAGTTACCAAAGCCACAAAGTCGAAATTGACTAGGCTTATTGTAAAATTTCATGAAAAACTAATTTTAACATTAATTTAAGGTTATGGTTAGGCAAAAAGTTAGCCGTGTGGTTAAGGTTAGATTTAAAATAACATTTTAAGAAGAGAGATTGTAGAAATAGGAACTTTGTGGCGCTGGTAACTAGTGACTTCCTTCGACTAGGGATGTGTGAAATGGTTAGCTTTAGAAAAGCCTGAGTAGATCTAGCTTGCTTCATAGGATACCCCTCTGGTTTTATGTTTGAATACACTTTTCAGAGACAATATTTTCCATCTGTTATGTTTTACAGATGGTCATACTATCAATAAACTATCTGTTGATAAGCAACTGCTTGCTAAGGTTAGGGTTAGGTTTAGAGAGAAGGGTAAGGGTTAAGTTAGGGTTAGGATAAGGTTAAAGCTAGGGTTAGTTTATAGTTAGTTGAAATGTTACATTTACATTTACATTTAAGTCATTTAGCAGACGCTCTTATCCAGAGCGACTTACAAGTACATACATTCATACTTTTTTTTTTTGTACTGGCCCCCCGTGGGAATCGAACCCACAACCCTGGCGTTGCAAGCGCCATGCTCTACCAACTGAGCCACACGGGGCTGTGATAGTCTGTGATAGTTTGTAGAGCATGTACAGATGGACAGTTGACCGGGGCAGCTCTATCAGGACAGACATTTGACGAACTTACTTGTTGGAAAGGTGGCATCCTATGACAGTGCCTCTTTGAAAGTCACTGAGTTCTTCAGTAAGGCCATTCTACTGCCAATGTTTGTCTATGGAAATTGCATGACTGTGTGCTCGATTTATACTCCTGTCAGCAACAGGTGAGGCTGAAATAGCCGAATCCACTAATTTGATGGGGTGTCCACATACTTTTGTATATATAGTGTATATATATATATATATATATATATATTTAATTTAGTCTCAATATGAGTAAAACACACACTACATGAGAGGAGCACAGTTTCAGCCGCAGCCGCAAAACAGCGTCTGTTTTGACATGAGGTGCTTTACTTGAGGGATACAACTGCAGCAAGCTTCTGGAGTTAAAGTAAAACCAACACCGTAACCAACCAATCAACCAACGAACCTGACCTACCCTAATCACCAACTCAAGGTTGCTGAAGCTGTAAGTGTGAACAGAATATATTCTACAAAATATATATCCTATGAAACAGTGTAAAAGGGGACCTACTCTCATCTTATCTCTACCCAACCACCACCTTATACAACTTTAGAAGCAATGCATCCAACTGCGAGCCGTCCTGAAGGCTTGCCACCACCACCTGACCTAAAAACCTGCTGCCACCCAGCCAGCTGACCTGCGACCTGCCAGTACCCCAGTCAACCACCAGTGCTTTGCACACAGATCATTCAACACCACACCCACCTGTCCTGTAGGTCACCTAAACCACCTGATCTGTTTCCATGGTGATGGGCACCAGAGTGCAGGATTCATCTCAGATCCCTCATAATCTCAGGTCTTTCAACCGGCCAGGAATATTTTATCCTCCAATCCGCACATGGGCGAATGGACACACGCAAACACACATACACACAGACACGCTTGCGCTTCAGACAATCAGGTCTCGGCCTTTTCATTTCAGTACTGAGAAAAGCAATCGTAGACATAAATATACAATGATCTCTATGATTGTAGCATGGAAAACAGGCACATTTACCACCACTATTGCTTAGTGATTCTCAAACCAACCTATATTTCTTTTAGTACATATTTTTAATCAACATTAGGATTCTATGCTGATGTTCAGGCCCAAATAGACATATGAAACTGTAGAAAATATTGATAGATTGAAAATAAAATACAGAGCTGCTGACTAAGGAACATGGATACTGGGAAAAAGCATAGAGAAAGTAAGAAACATGAGGGAAATGAAAAAGACAAAAGTACAGACATATGTATGACACACTTTTAGCTTTTCAGACAAATTCTAGGAAGGATGAGACATTGCCTCATTCAGTAAATTTGTCTTTTTCAATGATGGCAACATTTTCCAGTCCTCTTCCACATTAAAGTTCCACAGAAAGAGCAGGATATGTTTTTTAAAGAAATCAAAATAAAGATTCTGTTGCCAAGTTTAGAGGTCGATTCTTAAGTTTAGAGTCTGATTCTTAAGTTTAGTGGGGGGATTTCTTAGGGTATGGCACTGTAGTATTTTTGTACTTTTTCCAGACAGGGAGTGACTTGGATTAGAGTATACTGTATGAGTGTATGATTAAATGTGTCAAAAAGTACAATATTTTCTTTAGGAATGTAGTGAAAAAAAAGTTGTCAAAATATAAATAGTAAAGTAAACTACAGATACCCAAAAAAATGACTTAAGTAAAACTTTAAAATATTTTTACTTAAGTACTTTACCCCACTGTTTTTAGAAATATATTCAATTGGGGGGGACCTGTACTTCCCGTAGCTATGAGGCTACCTGCCACCCAACAACAGCACAATGGGTTCTTGTCCATGATATCGGTTGACTGATTTCTTAGACCGAGGTAGATAATCCTTTAGGTTTGACATTGAATCCTACATGTTCACATGCTTGGTGGTGTACCCTTCCCTTCACTCCTGATCAGTAAAACAAGCAAAAGCAGATTACTGTTAAAAGACTAGAGCTTTACCCAAAATAGGACAGATTCTTAAAAATGTCTGGTATTAGGAATTTACTGTCTTTCACAGGGCTATAACGGTAGTGATCAAAAATCATAGTGTAGTATAACAAAAAGCCTGTTGGTTTTTTGTAGTTGTCTTTGGCATGGCTCCCTCTGCTGCACTACTGAGTAATTACTGAGCAGTACTCCTGAGCAGCATCTCTGGCCAATGTGGGCGGAACTAATGAATCCAATTAACTCTTGGTAATTAACTCTTGGTAATTAACTCTTGGTAATTGCCTTTCTGAGGCATCCTTTTCCTCTAGTCTACGTCTCCTCTGCTGGTGCTGCCGCTGACACACACACACCTCATCAAACATCTTTTCCTTTGTTGTTTCAGGCCTGTACTCTTGGAGGCCCAAATAAGATTGCATAAGAATCCCGCGAGTCAATGAGAATGGTTTAAATACTGTCTGGTGGCGACATGGGGATGACTAGGAGCTCTATTCAATCCATATCGCGAAAGTTCAGCATTACAGTGTGATTGAAATGTAAAGGCAATGTTCCGGCATTAGAGGAGACTGAATTCACAGTCAAATATGCCTATGTCGGCTCTTTACCCTAACGCTTCAGTGATACAGATTGAATAGAGCCCTAGGAGTGATTGGGGCAGCCTGGCAATGTCATTTGTTTGTTGACGTCAGGTTTTTGTGATTAAATTGTTATTGTTGACTATGATTCACTGAATATACATGTCATTTGTTAACTTTACATACTGTAGCAATGTGTTGCCTCCACATGTTGACAGCTGAGGTGAGGGTCTTTCAGTGTTCCCAGGGCTGTGGTTGGTTGTGAGGACCTGGAACCGTGGTGAGACACAGAGGCAGCAGGCAGCTCCATGGCGTGGACTGAGCTCGTGGTCCAGGCAGGGCTCAACACTGGGCCACAGAGGGCCCTCCTACCATTCCTCCTCTTGATGTTCCTCACCTCCGCTGCCTTAGTGGTCCCACAAAGCCTGCCCACATCTCTCTGTCACCTGGGCAGCCTTTCCTAGTACTATGGGGAGTAGCCAACAAGGCGTGTTCTGGACGTCCCGACCCAGGAGCCATTGGGATGGAGAGAGAAGGCTGCGTGGCCATGTTTTATGAGGACACTCTGGGGAAGTACCCTTATTACAGTGACCAGGACCAGCCTGTGAACGGAGGCCTTCCCCAACACCTCAGACCGGAAGGACTCTTCCAGAATACACAGGAGGACCTCGCGGCCGCGCTACCCTCTCCGGGGTACCGGGGTACCAGGGAATGGGGGTACTGGGTTGGGGCCAGTGTTCCCAGCAGTGGGGAAGGAACCGTGAGAAACAGGGCATCTACCTGGAGGTCTCTACTGAGGACATTCTTCCCTAACTGGACCATAGAGGAGGTGGAGAAGTGGTCCCAGATAAGATCCTCATCACGACAGTGCCAGTTTATAGTAATAGGATAAACAGATGTTATAGATGCTATTCACTATGTCACAGTTGTCTCATAATAATGATGTCATCCCGTCCCCCAGGTGGACTGAGACGGCGGCCCAGTCCATCCTTATGGAGACACTGTAGGAGATAAGGAGGCTCCGCCCCAAGGCTCTGTGGGGCGTGTCCTAGTACCCCAACTGCTACAACTCTGGCCCCCCCAGTCGATGTCCAATTACACGGGCCGCTGTCCCGCTGCTGAAATGGCGTTGAACGACGTGCTGCTATGGCTATGGAAACGCTGCTCAGCCCTCTACCTTGCCCTCATGCTAGAGAAGCTGCAGGGCGGGATCTCAGGGGCCAGACTGTACACATCTAATCAGATCCGAGAGTCAATGAGAGTGACAGGCTTGGCTGAGACCGCCTACGACCTTCCTGTGTTCCTATTAGTCAGTAGTGTCTATACGTCAACGAACACTTTTCTGTATGAGGTGAGAGATAGTGCTGGGTGGAAGTGGATGTTACCATATTTTTGATAGTGGTTTCTCTCTGTCTGGTGGGTCTGTAACTAATGTATAACTGTGTGATGTTCCCTCAGGTGGACTTGGTCAACGGTATTGGTTAGAGTGCTGCCATGGGGGTAGCAGGGGTTATCCTATAGGAGAACGATCCAGGTGTCTTCTCTACAAGGACCAGTGGCAATTTTAGCATGTAAATCTTGGTGGGGCAAAAAAATTAAATGTGGGATGCATGCCAGCAAAGCCACTACATGACCCAACACTAACCAATACATTAATAGCACTATAACGGTGACAAACGGTGCCCACAAACTGTTAGGGCCTACATAAAGCTGTCCCAACAGCAGAGTCCCAACAGCAGTCCCAACACCTTACCACTGCTACACCTGGCTATCAGTGGTGCCTTGGCTGGCAGCGAAACAGTTCATTCAGCCTCATTTACTGCCTTTTAGAAAAACATAGCTGATATGGCTGACTTGCTTAAAAAATGTGGTTTCTACTGACAATTGAGGTGTACAAACTCTGGCATTAGGGAATGACAAGCGGATTAGAGGCAATCCGTAATTTCGTTTAAGACATTAATGAGTGAGCTAGGAAGGACGTCATCAATATAACTATTTGTTCATCACTTTTGAAATGTACAGCGACATACAGTGGGGCAAAAAAATATTTAGTCAGCCACCAATTGTGCAAGTTCTCCCACTTAAAAAGATGAGAGAGGCCTGTAATTTTCATCATAGGTACACTTCAACTATGACAGACAAAATGAGAAAAGAAAATCCAGAAAATCAATTGTAGGATTTTTAATGAATTTATTTGCAAATAAGTATTTGGTCAATAACAAAAGTTTATCTCAATACTTTGTTATATACCCTTTGTTGGCAATGACAGAGGTCAAACGTTTTCTGTAAGTCTTCACAAGGTTTTCACACACTGTTGCTGGTATTTTGGCCCATTCCTCCATGCAGATCTCCTCTAGAGCAGTGATGTTTTGGGGCTGTTGCTGGGCAACACGGACTTTCAACTCCCTTCAAAGATTTTCTATGGGGTTGAGATCTGGAGACTGGCTAGGCCACTCCAGGACCTTGAAATGCTTCTTACGAAGCCACTCCTTCGTTGCCCGGGCGGTGTGTTTGGGATCATTGTCATGCTGAAAGACCCAGCCACGTTTCATCTTCAATGCCCTTGCTGATGGAAGGAGGTTTTCACTCAAAATCTCATGATACATGGCCCCATTCATTCTTTCCTTTACACGGATCAGTCGTCCTGGTCCCTTTGCAGAAAAACAGCCCCAAAGCATGATGTTTCCACCCCCATGCTTCACAGTAGGTATGGTGTTCTTTGGATGCAACTCAGGATTCTTTGTCCTCCAAACACGACGAGTTGAGTTTTTACCAAAAAGTTATATTTTGGTTTCATCTGACCATATGACATTCTCCCAATCTTCTTCTGGATCATCCAAATGCTCTCTAGCAAACTTCAGACGGGCCTGGACATGTACTGGCTTAAGCAGGGGGACACGTCTGGCACTGCAGGATTTGAGTCCCTGGCGGCGTAGTGTGTTAC
This sequence comes from Salvelinus namaycush, assembly GCF_016432855.1. NCBI lineage: Eukaryota > Metazoa > Chordata > Actinopteri > Salmoniformes > Salmonidae > Salvelinus > Salvelinus namaycush. Next base: position 28,374,159 of record NC_052322.1, on the reverse strand, counting down.
TGATGGTAGGCTTTGTTACTTTGGTCCCAGCTCTCTGCAGGTCATTCACTAGGTCCCCCCGTGTGGTTCTGGGATTTTTGCTCACTGTTCTTGTGATCATTTTGACCCCACGGGGTGAGATCTTGCGTGGAGCCCCAGATCGAGGGAGATTATCAGTGGTCTTATATGTCTTCCATTTCCTAATAATTGCTCCCACAGTTGATTTCTTCAAACCAAGCTGCTTACCTATTGCAGATTCAGTCTTCCCAGCCTGGTGCAGGTCTACAATTTTGTTTCTGGTGTCCTTTGACAGCTCTTTGGTCTTGGCCATAGTGGAGTTTGGAGTGTGACTGTTTGAGGTTGTGGACAGGTGTCTTTTATACTGATAACAAGTTCAAACAGGTGCCATTAATACAGGTAACGAGTGGAGGACAGAGGAGCCTCTTAAAGAAGAAGTTACAGGTCTGTGAGAGCCAGAAATCTTGCTTGTTTGTAGGTGACCAAATACTTATTTTCCACCATAATTTGCAAATAAATTCATTAAAAATCCTACAATGTGATTTTCTGGATTTTTTTTTCTCATTTTGCCTGTCATAGTTGAAGTGTACCTATGATGAAAATTACAGGCCTCTCTCATCTTTTTAAGTGGGAGAACTTGCACAATTGGTGGCTGACTAAATACTTTCTTGCCCCACTGTAATTCAGAACATGGGCCGTTATTACAGTGTTCTCCCTGTACACCAAGTCAGCACCGTAGGATAAATAAAGGGGGCATATAAGCAGACATTTCTCAAAACCAGTTTATAGGCTACATGTGCACACCAAGTCAGAACAGTAGGCGAAGTTAAGAGGTGAAAATAGACCAAATTATTAGGGTGAGGCACATGGGCTACTAACAGCTTACTACACAACATACACTTAGTATTACTTTCTTAGCTAGTGTACATATCTCCCTGGCATATTACATCATTTATGCAGCAGCATACAAGACATTTTTGGACTCACCTTCTTGTGCTGTGCTCACTTGAACAGGAAAGTGGCACGGCAGTCCTTCGTGGGCAAATTTTGTCATCAAACTTTGTCATCGAAGTCTGGCATTCTCTGGATTTATGGTGCTTTCAAGACGACTGGGAACTCCAAAAAAAAAGGTTGAATCTTGATGACGTCAGTGATCTTCAGGTCGTAGCTCTAGAAAGAGGCCCGAGTACCCGGATTTACAATTCCGAGTTGGATGAAAGTTCAAAACGTATTATCCCAGTCGTAGCTCGTTTTTCCTGAGTTCCCAGTTGTCTTGAACTCACTGAAATCAGATTTTGCAGTTCCGACTTAACAGTTATTTTGAGCGCGGCACAAATCATGCTTAATTGACAGCGTGGCCAATGTTGAATGTTTATCATTTTAAACTAGGAAAGGAGCCCCTTAATATTAGACTTGGGACCACACATCCACTCCACTGAATAGCAGGCTAGTGATTGCTTTGCAAGCTTGCATTTAGCCACTGATTCCTTCCAAAACCCTCATTGTTGAATTTGCGATTTCCAACTTGTTGTGTAATGTTTATGTCCAATGGCCGATGAGCATCGAGACGTTTTATCTATAATTTCTCTTCATTATTTCTCTTCATATGACAAGGATTAAAAAGGATTTGCCAGTAGATTGTCGACTTGCTTCATGATGATGACTGCTAGCTAAGGTTTTGAAAGTATGATGTTGACATGATCCGTCCAACCAAAGCTACTGTACATATAACATGATTTGACGTAATTTTATCTATGGCGAATGACCTTGAGCCTTCTTGGATGGGCACTTCTAATGTAACTCGATGGCAGCACCCAAGGGGCTTGAATTTTCGATCTATACCCTTAGACTTGGCGGTGATGTAGTGTCTCCATGAGTGACAGAACACTGAATCAATCACGACGCAACGCTCCATATTTTCTGCTGGCTTGCCCCACCACTAAAGAAAGCACTGAGCTAAGATGAAATACCTGCATTTTGGAGCTGCCTTACTCAAGAAAACAAAAAAGAGACCATGTTGTATGGTCAATGATATACACTGCTCAAAAAAATAAAGGGAACACTTAAACAACACAATGTAACTCCAAGTCAATCACACTTCTGTGAAATCAAACTGTCCACTTAGGAAGCAACACTGATTGACAATAAATTTCACATGCTGTTGTGCAAATGGAATAGACAACAGGTGGAAATTATAGGCAATTAGCAAGACACCCCCAATAAAGGAGTGGTTCTGCAGGTGGTGACCACAGACCACTTCTCAGTTCCTATGCTTCCTGGCTGATGTTTTGGTCACTTTTGAATGCTGGCGGTGCTTTCACTCTAGTGGTAGCATGAGACGGAGTCTACAACCCACACAAGTGGCTCAGGTAGTGCAGCTCATCCAGGATGGCACATCAATGCGAGCTGTGGCAAGAAGGTTTGCTGTGTCTGTCAGCGTAGTGTCCAGAGCATGGAGGCGCTACCAGAAGACAGGCCAGTACATCAGGAGACGTGGAGGAGGCCGTAGGAGGGCAACAGCCCAGCAGCAGGACCGCTACCTCCGCCTTTGTGCAAGGAGGAGCAGGAGGAGCACTGCCAGAGCCCTGCAAAATGACCTCCAGCAGGCCACAAATGTGCATGTGTCTGCTCAAACGGTCAGAAACAGACTCCATGAGGGTGGTATGAGGGCCCGACGTCCACAGGTGGGGGTTGTGCTTACAGCCCAACACCGTGCAGGACGTTTGGCATTTGCCAGAGAACACCAAGATTGGCAAATTCGCCACTGGCGCCCTGTGCTCTTCACAGATGAAACCAGGTTCACACTGAGCACATGTGACAGACGTGACAGAGTCTGGAGACGCCGTGGAGAACGTTCTGCTGCCTGCAACATCCTCCAGCATGACCGGTTTGGCGGTGGGTCAGTCATGGTGTGGGGTGGCATTTCTTTGGGGGGCCGCACAGCCCTCCATGTGCTCGCCAGAGGTAGCCTGACTGCCATTAGGTACCGAGATGAGATCCTCAGACCCCTTGTGAGACCATATGCTGGTGCGGTTGGCCCTGGGTTCCTCCTAATGCAAGACAATGCTAGACCTCACGTGGCTGGAGTGTGTCAGCAGTTCCTGCAAGAGGAAGGCATTGATGCTATGGACTGGCCCGCCCGTTCCCCAGACCTGAATCCAATTGAGCACATCTGGGACATCATGTCTCGCTCCATCCACCAACGCCACGTTGCACCACAGACTGTCCAGGAGATGGCGGATGCTTTAGTCCAGGTCTGGGAGGAGATTCCTCAGGAGACCATCCGCCACCTCATCAGGAGCATGCCCAGGCGTTGTAGGGAGGTCATACAGGCACGTGGAGGCCACACACACTACTGAGCCTCATTTTTACTTGTTTTAAGGACATTACATCAAAGTTGGATCAGCCTGTAGTGTGGTTTTCCACTTTAATTTTGAGTGTGACTCCAAATCCAGACCTCCATGGGTTGATACATTTGATTTACATTGATAATTTTTGTGTGATTTTGTTGTCAGCACATTCAACTATGTAAAGAAAAAAGTATTTAATAAGAATATTTCATTCATTCAGATCTAGGATGTGTTATTTTAGTGTTCCCTTTATTTTTTTGAGCAGTGTATATATATCTTTTTTTTACATGGTTTGCAAACTGATATGTGACACGTATTAATGTCAAAATAACATGCAAAACAGGCATTGCTAAAAATGTTGGGCTCTGCCCCACCTGCCCTGAATAACGGATCGCCATTGACAAGGACTCAGATCTCTTAAATCTTCCATACATTGTCATTCATACTAATGTAACTGTGTCTGAGGTCTGCGAATGACATTTCCCCTCTGTCTGTGTCTCCCCCCAGACAGCCTGCTCAGAGCTAGCCACATTCATGCTTGAGGTTCTGGGCCCGTACGCCGTCAACGTGACCACAGCCGCCCGCCTGTGCGGCGTTTACCTATGCCAGGTGCGTGGCCACTGCTTGCGCCACAAATCCAAGAGCTCCACCTACCTGCACCTGCCGCCCTCCAACTTCCTGATGACAGAGAGGAAGTTAGAGATGGTGCAGGTCACAGACCAGCTGGACCCTGGCAACCTGGAGGCCTGGAAGAGGGACTTACAGTGCCAGTGGTATGAGTCCCTGGACTGGCCAGTCACCGATGAGGAGGTCCTCAAGGACAGGGCTGAGGTCAGGGCACAGAGTGCCCTTCCGGCCAGACTGAATCCCCCCTTATTAAGTGAGCTGAACCAGGGAACCAGCCCCACCCTCGCTCTCTTGAACCACAGTGGACCGTCACTCACTGCACCTCTCCTACCTCTACTGCTGGTATTAACCACAGCTTTAAGCCTTAGCCTGAACACAGACTTATGCCTGAACTCCTGACTAACCTGCTGGACATAAGGTCAGGCTAAAGACTGTCACATTAGTGTATAAAAAAGAAGCATGGTACAAAATAGATCTATTTCTAAAAATGAAATCTGAAAATACTTTTATTTTGGAAAGTTGATAATTTCTTGGGGTCTGTATTGGCTAAACAAACAAATACACATTTTATTCATAGGATGCGGTTAACATTGCCGTCCTATCTTGTATCGTCGACAGTTGTGTGTGTTCACTTAATAACAGGGCAGTACTGGATGTTTCTGGGGTGGTAGGTAGCCTAGTGGTTAAGAGCATTTGGCCAGTAACTGAAACGTCGCTAGTTCGAATCCCCAAGCAGACTAGATGAAAAGTATGTCACTGTGCCCTTGAGCAAGGCACTTAGCCCTAATTGCTCTGGATAAGAGTGTCTGCTAAATGACAAAAATGTACTATTTTTTGTTAATCTGCACACTTTTCTTCTCTCTACTCCTTACATGTGAATGGCTTTGTTGTAATATGGTTCCCAAGTTGGTTTCCTCAAACACAATGCAACCACACATTCTACAACATGTTTCTGCAGTCATATCAACTGAGATTACTTCACCATTCAACATTACCTTTGTGTTCTTACTGGTCATGCTACTGTGATTACAATAAAATCAGGCCTTTTTTCTGTGGAAATGTACTAATATTTTATACAAAATGTATTGGATGCACTCTAGATGTCCTGTATCTATGCACTCATGTCATCACAACCAAACAAGGAACAAAAACAGACAGCTACTCTTTGCAGCTCATGTAAATTTGTTATTTTTCTTAAAATATACACTTAGGACAAAGGGTAGATAAATCATTTTTTTGTTACAGAAAGATATGTACAAAGGTGCTTCTGATTGTACAGAGATATTATTAAGAGCAGTTAGATGAGGCCGTCCCTCTCTCCCCAGACAAACATGCGTCCCACCCAAAGTCTATAGTCCTACAGCCCATCCCCTTTTATATCCAGTGTGCGGGTGCTGCCTTATCTAGGTGGGGCTTCAGCAGGTCTGACGACATCTGGTAGCATACAAGTCCTGTAAGAGCATGTTACATGTAACGGCTGTCCAGAACCTCTCACCATGGCAACACAATTTAAGCCAAATAGATATATTACAAATTGAGACAGGCCTACCTACCAGCCAGCCTGTGACATGACAAAAGGTACTACAGTCTCCTAAAGCACAACATACTATCCAGGGAACACAGAGGAGAGCTTTACAGGGAATGGCTTTTGGTTGGTAACAGCCTGTTAACTAACAGGTATATAACATGGGGGGACTGCCCTTTATACAATATAATATGTACCCCCACACCTTCACCTGTCTCATGTTACTATTAAAACCTGCCACAGGCAGTTTCAGGAACCTGCCTAAGAAGTGACTAACATCTAAATCTTATCACAACCGTTCCTAAAGCTCATGCTCCATACAAATCAGACCTTATTCGGCACATGCTTCATAAACAACAGGCCCTTCCCGACAATACAGAGAAAGAAAACTGAGAAATAATAGAAAAGTAAAACCCTAAATAATAAAAGTAATAGATGCACAATAAGTAATGATAACTTAAGGGAGAGAGTGCCACCGTGTGGCCAGCAACAGTTAGTGCAATCTGAACCAGGTGGGTCGGACGGGAATACATTAAGTGTTCCGTTTCCTTCAAGTTCTGTCAGGTGGAGGGCTCCTAGCCGAGCGAGGATCTCAGGGGTGGGGAGGGGTTTGCAGTAGGTCATCTCCATGGGGGGGGGGGGAGGAGAGGGGGGTAATGTAGATCATCACGAAGCTGGCATGATTAGTAGCAGTAATTCCAGGGAGGAAGGGGGTTATTAGGTTAGCAAAGTGTCTGCAGTGGACGAGGGTCTCTAGGGTGGAGGGGCTACTTGCAGACAGCTTCCAGGGCATCCAGGGTACGCTTGATGTCACGGATCTGGGCAGCCAGAGTGTGGATAGGCTGCATGGAACGATCAAGCTCCTCACAGCGCGCCATCAGCGTGTACATTCCCTATGAACACACACACACACACACACACACACACACACACACACACACACACACACACACACACACACACACACACACACACACACACACACACACACACACACACACACACACACACACACACACACACACACACGATTGAATACATGGAGGAAGTGAGCACACATCATATACTTATGACACAACAAGCATCCATGATTGCCATTGATCATAATTTACCTCATGTCTAGCCAAGCTCGCTCTTCTCTCACCTTTATGCTCATGTCAACAGACTCCCCCAGGCTGTCCACTGAGTCTCTGTAGGTTTGGATGTATCCCACACTCAGCGCTGTCATCTGGACACACACAGATAAAGACATACACTGAGTGTACAAACATTAGGAACACCTTCCTAATATTGAGTTGCACCCCCTTTTAACCTCAGAACAGCCTCAATTCGTCAGGGCATGCACTCTACAACGTGTCGAAAGCGTTCTACTGGGATGCTGGCCCATGTTGACTCCAATGCTTCCCACAGATGTCAGTTGACCATTCTTGAAACACATTGGAAACTGTTGAGTTTGAAAAACCAAGCAATGTTGCACTTCTTAACACATTCAAACCGGTGCACCTGGCACCTAATACCAAAGGCACTTAAATTATTTGTGTATGTGTGCCATTTACCCTCTGAATGGCACACATACACAATCCATGTCTCAAGGCTTAAAACTCCTTCTTTAACCTTTCTCCTCCCCTCATCTACACTGATTGAAGTGGATTTAACAGGTGATATTAATAAGGGATCATATCTTTTCACATGGATTCACCTGTCTGATGGAAAGCAGGTGTTCTTAATGTTTTGTACACTCAGTTTATATAACATAGCAGACCCTTAATATCAGCAACTTACAATAACCAATGTATAGTATAGCAGGGCAGGACTAAAAGGATAGTTGAACGCAGATCAAAATGGTAAATGTTTGTGAACAAACTGAGCTCACGTACGTTCTGGATGGTTCCGTTGAGGCTCCGCATCATCAGCTCCACACTGTGGGCAACATCCTGAGTGTGTCTCTGTAGGTCCACCAGGACAGCAGGGTCGATGGGAGGGATGTCTGCCGGCTGCCGCAACGATGACCCCCGACCTCTGCTACTGATGGAACCCGAGCAGTCCGCTAGACACATAAAGAGAGACAGAAACACACACAGGAAATGACTACCTTATCTCGCAGTCTACAAAGCAAACCAAATCAGCCTCCCTCATCCAAGCAGTGCTATGACACTCATCCGTCCTCCCACCCTTCCTGAGGGTGCTAATCTAATCACAAGAGGAAAGGGGAAGAATTTATTTGATTTGGATCTCGGCCTTCAACTGCAGCTTCTAACACATCACTGAAATCATAACAGAAAAGGAAGTTTGTGAATCAGCATTTCACTGATCAGCAGGGTCGTATTCAGGTAAACTGTAGCAAAACGTTTTGCAACAGAAAAAGAAAACAAGTGTATCTTACTGGACAAGTTCAGGTGGTCTCTCCCTGTTTTAGTCAGTTCTCTTCTGTTTGGTGCCTAATGAATACAACCCAGGTGAATAACCATCCGATCCCTGCAGTCCTCCGGTGTTATACTCACAGTCACAGTCACAGTCCAGGCTGGGCTTGGAGCTCATCTTGATCTTCTGCTCCAGGTTGCGGCAGATGAAGTGGGTCAGGTCCCCGTCGTGGCTGACTGTTCCCTCCAGCTCCAGGGCAGAGGAGATGGTGGCCCTGCGGCCCTCTGGTTGGCCCCCCCGGCCGCCGCCCCCTCCCCCGCATGCCTGGCTGATCTCATCCAGACTCTTGCTGTCCTGCATGCCCCGGACGATGCGCTCCCGCTCGGGGACGTTCCGCACGTGCACCTGGGCCATGACGTGGGGCGGGCAGGGGCTGCTGTCTGACGAATTCCTCTTGGCTGGGGCAGAGCTTGGGCTGGGAGCTGCTGCTGAGGGCTCCTCTGTAAGCTGAGAGGAAGAGGCAGTCTTACATACCGGTACCAGACGTATGAACAAAACACTTGTATATCCTTACTATTGCAGGTGGTCAAAAAATCCATACAAAAACAAAACATTTCTGCATTACAATGGTTAAAGTACTATTTTCTATTCTTGAGCTGTTGGCTCTGGCACTTCAACGATTATGTACAGGGGCAGTAGCGGTCAATATGGCAGACTCACCTGAGCTGAGACTTCAGCCTGGGTGTTTCCTGAATGCTGCTCCTCACTCTCCTCCTCCTGCTTCTCCTCCTTTGTTTCTACAGAACAGCAGTTACAAGGCTCTGTGTGTTCTGTCTCTGACTGAAGTGTGTCTGCACTGGGAGTGTCCCTCTGTGGAGCTGTGTCTTTGGATGGAATGCCTGTTGCGGTGGCGGTGTGCTGTGAGTCTCTCGACAGAACATCATTTAGGGGCTCATCTGTTTGGAGGGGTCCAGTGAGGGACATGTCTTGAGGGGCCGCGTGTGGGTTTGTGTCTGCCGCGCATGTGGCAGTGGGGCGGGAGGGCTGTGCTAGGAGCGTGTCTTTGTGTTGTTTGTCCGAATGGGACATGTAGTTGTGAGGAGTGTCTATGGGGTCTTCTTGTACATGGCATGCTCTCTCTTCATCCACACAGTTCTCAATCTCTCCAGGGGTCCCATCGAGGGATCCGTGCCCAGGCGTTGGCACCCTGCCCCCAAACTTCAGGAGCTGCGAGGGGGTAGTAGGGGCGTAGGTGTGCGGGCCATTCTCACTGCAGGATCCAGGGGAGTCTGGTGTATCCACCCCATTGGCTGCTTCCGGCACGTGTGTGCCAATCACAGGGAAGAGGCTCATCCCTCCACCTGCTGCATTCAATATGTTAGATAACAACAGACACGCTCTCCTCCTCCCTATGCATACAACTATAAACAACTGGGTTGGATTGAATAAATCATTGCACATCAACTTGCTCACCTAGGGCTCTAGCTTCTCTTTGTTATTGGGGCTTGCTTGCTTTCAAGGGAAGGTGGGAGGAAGACTTTAGCATTTTGTGTAATATGTTTTCTATTCATCTCTTGTTAACAGCCAAACGTCCCAACAAACTGGCTTAGTTGCATCGAAGCAACTTCTAGTACAGCTAGCCAGCATACATTGGAAGACCCACCAAACTAAACTGTCAACAATACTACTTTGCAGCTCAACGCAATCCAACAAACACAAGAAAACTAAAATATAACAAAAGGTTGAGTGACTACAATACGAGAAGAATATCTTTGGCCAACAAGAGCTAACGTTAGCAACCTGTGTTTTTATGAGGTAAGTTAGCTAACTAGCTAGCTGTCAGTTTGCCAGAAGACACCAACTCTACCGTTACACTTGTTTACACTGAGCTGCACTGGGGTTGGAACGTAATCATGGTTACATTAAGACAGCGTTGAGCCGGTACGAGATATGGGTCAGAAAACGTATTTCAATTCAGGGATTCCACTATACCTTTATCCACACTGCTCCATTGAGAAGATTGAAGGCTACTGCTAGTTTTCCCGGAAAACTGCCCTTTCGCCCTCAGCCACAGCAGTCATTACGGAATGGCACGTTGCGTTGAACAACAAAAGGAGCTGATTGGCTGACACTGCCATTCCGTGGTTGAGCAAGCATGGAGAGTACAGAGATGGCCAGACTTTTGGGCTAAGGAACAGAGGTTGGGTTTTGGAAAAAAGCCCCCAGTGTGTGCTCTGCATGCAATACAGAGGAAGAAGGCACTGCAATAGCGTGGTTAACGGACAGACGTCATTATGGAGAGCGAGGAAGAAAAAGAAGAGCGGAGTGCAGAGGGAAGATGTGTTTCAGGAAGAATGGCGCCAAGTACAAACCCGCACTGTGTATTCTTTGATACACTACACAGTACCAGCTTTGCACACTCTTGGCATTCTCTCAACCAGCTTTGTGAGGTGGTCACCTGGAATGCATTTCAATTAACAGGTGTGCCTTGTTAAAAGTTAATTTGTGGAATTTCTTTCCTTCTTAATGCATTTGAGCCAATCAGTTGTGTTCTGACAAGGTAGGGGTGGTATACAGAAAATGGCCTTATTTGGTAAAATACCAAGTCCATATTATGGCAAGAACAACAGCTCAAATAAGCAAAGAGAAATGATAGTCCATCATTACTTTAAGACATGAAGGTCAGTCAATATGGAACATTTCAAGAACGTTGACCGTTTCTTCAAGGGTAGCCCAAAAAAATAAATGCTTCAGAGTTCAAGTAATAGACACATCTCAACATCAACTGTTCAGAGGAGACTGCGTGAATCAGGCCTTCATGGTCAAATTGCTGCAAAGAATCCACTACTAAAAGGACACCAATAAGAAGAGACTTGCTTGGGCCAAGGAAAACGAGCAATGGACATGAGACCGGTGGAAATCTGTCCTTTGGTCTGATGAGTCGAAATGTGGGATTTTTGGTTACAACCGCCGTGTCTTTGAGAGATGCAGAGTAGGTGAACGGATGTTCTCCGCATGTGTGGTTCCCACTGTGAAGCATGGAGGAGTTGTGATGGTGCTTTACTGGTGACACTGTCAGTTATTTATTTAGAATTCAAGGCACACTTATCCAGCATGGCTACAACAGCACTCTGCAGCGATACACCATCCCATCTGGTTTGCGCTTAGTGGGACTGTCATTTGTTTTTCAACAGGACAAATGACCCAACACACCTCCAGGCTGTGTAAGGGCTATTTGACCAAGGAGAGTGATGGAGTGCTGCATCAGATGACCTGGCCTCCACAATCACCCGACCTCAACCCAATTGAGATGGTTTGGGATGAGTTGGACCGCAGAGTGAAGGAAAAGCAGCCAACAAGTGCTCAGCACATGTGGAAACTCCTTCAAGACTGTTGAAAAAGCATTCCTCATGGAGCTGGTTGACACTAAGAGTGTGCAAAGCTGTCAAGGAAAAGGGTGGCTACTTTGAAGAATCTCAAATGTATTTTGATTTAACACGTTTTTGGTTACAATGTAGAAAATAGTCAAATAAAGAAAAACCCTTGAATGAGTAGGTGTCCAAACTTTTGACTGGTATTGTATATACAAAAGTATGTGGACACCCCTTCAAATGAGTGGATTCAGCTATTTCAGCCACACCCATTGCGGACAGGTGTATGACATCAAGCACACAGCCATGCAATCGGCAGTAGAATGGCCTTACTGAAGCGCTCAGTGACCTTCAACATGGCACCGTCATAGGTTGCCAGATTTCCAACAAGTCAGTTTGTAAAATGTCTGCCCTGCTAGAGCTGCCCAGGTCAACTGCAAGTGCTGTTATTTTGAAGTGGAAACGTCTAGGAGCAACAACGGCTCAGCTACGAAGTGATAGGCCACACAAGCTCACAGAATGGGACCGCAGAGTGCTTAAGTGCAAAAAAATCATCTGTCCTCGGTTGCAAGTCCCCGCAGCAATGTTCCAATATCTAGTGGCAAGCCTTCCCAGAAGAGTGGAGGCTGTCATAGCTGCAAGGGGGGGACCAACTCCATATTAAATGCCCATGATTTTGGAATGAGATGTTTGACAAGCAGGTGTTAACATACTTTTGGTCATGTAGTGTAGCTCAGAAATGTAACCTGACGAGAGTGAGGATGAATTACCTGCAGTTACAGGTGTGGTGAAGACCTGAGTCAGAGCCTTGCCCGGATGGTCATTAAAAGGATAATTTTGGCCCAGTGGGAGTTACTTTTTTGGAGAAAGTGGATCCCTGCCTTTTGGCTGACTCATATGTAGTACCAGGCTGGCTAGAAAAGAAGTTAGGTACATTTCAAATTGGTGAAGGTAGCTAAAAATGGTCTTGTGATGATCTTTGTGTTATTTCTGTCCAGGGACAAGACTTGTGACTTGCTTTGCTCTCTGGGGGCAGTGTGCCTTTGAAAGGAGTGATTACTGGGGTGGCATTCATTGTTGAGGTGGAACAACTGAAATGGAAGATTCCTTGTGTCTGTGACACCCTCCATTTGGTGCGACGCAGACCCGGTGGCGAGCGTGGGGAAACAGAAGCCACGGTCTGTCGTTTTGAAGCAGTCTTTACCTGACAAAGTCACATTAGGATATGTCAGTTATCCCGTAAGAGCTTTTGTGCCGAACCCACTATGGTGTTTTAGATGTCAAGCTTATGGTCATATTGCAGCAGTGTGTAGGAGGGAGATTCCAAGATGTGAGAAGTGTGCAGGAGCACATGGGACAAAGGAATGTGTAGTATCAGTGGAAAAACTGTGTGTGTCGATTGTGGGGGTGCCCATGTTGCTTGGAATCAGAAGTGCCCAGTGCAAGAGAGACAGGTTGAGGTTGCCAGGGTCAGTGTCGAACAGAAGGTGCAGTATGCTGAGGCAGTGAAAACAGTAGAGGATTATGGGTCAAGGGTGAGCAGTAGAGTAGAGCTAGGCCAATACAGAGTGATATGCATTTGTTCTTCATAAGGTTGGCTTCTTAGCATTCATTGCCTTGGTTATCAACTGTACTGCAGAAATAGAACGTCATTTACAGAAAATAGATGTTGTGGTGGCAGCTGCAGAGAAGTACTTGGGTGTTTGAGTTTTACTGAAGAAGAGTAAAGGTGTGTTGAACAAAAGAGTCCCATCCTCCCATGCCATTGGCCTGGTGTAGGACCAGTTAGGGTCAAAGTAGTTGAATGGGGTGTGGATTTTTACTTGTATGAAATAGTGGTATATAGGTGTAGGGTTAAGTTGGTGGTGAATTTTTCTCATTTCCCTCTTCCTTTTTATTTTTGTATCACAAAATGTAACGTGATCGACCACACACTACCGCACAGTAGGTGGCGGCATGCACAAACAAATGTACGAATGTCATGATACCACAGACAAAGAAACTGCCATTCCAAAATGGCTGCGGTGGCTACTGCTAGCTAGCATGAGGATGAAAAGGGAAGTTTTCCAGGAAAACTAGCAGTATTTCAATCTTCTCAATGTATCGGTGTGGATAAAGGTAACATTTGGAGTAAAGCGGCATATCCGATCCCTGCATTGAGGTACATTTTCCAACCCATATCTCGCGCCAGCTCCATGGTGTCTTAAATCAAATGTTATTGGTCGCGTACACAAATTTTATCACAGCTCTAACAGTGCAGTAATACCAAACAATACACAAAAATCCCAAAAATTAAATAAATATTAAAAAGAGCAATGTCAGAGTCCGGAATATAAATATATATGTTGGTGTGTAAAGACCTGGGATGGGCAACTTTGATGTGGAGGCCACACACACAAAAAAATCACAACTCATGAGGGGCCGCAGTGTTTTAATTACGTGCAATTCTACTCATTTTGCCATGGGGCGGAGACAAATGCTTGCAGTTTTTAATATGATATCTGAGTGAGACTGATTTAAAAAATCAATGAGGGCCCCAATTCGACATACAAGTTTAGATAGCTTGCTGCTAGATTAATTTACCAATAGAACCATTTTGCTGACATGGGCTAATTGATGACCATCAGTGACTGATATAACAAGAGAAAAACTGTTGATGCGCAACCAAATTTCAAAATTGCACCTTGTGTATTCTACCTCGCAACAGTAAGTTGAGACCATGACTAAGTTTGCCCCAAGGAAGAAATTGATCTGCGGGCAGCCAATTGGACAGTATATGAATATAAAATGTGTGTACAGCAGTAGTTATATAGGATGAGCCTTGACCAGAATGCAATATATACACACATATATATATATATATATAAAGTGGGTAAAACAGTATGTAAACATTATTAAAGTGACCAGTGTTCAATGACTATGTACATAGGGCAGCAGTTTCTAAGATGCAAGGTACTGGGTGGTAGCCCGCTAGTAACAGTGGCTAAGTTCAGGGCAAGATCCTGTAACCTTGATTGCATTCTAAGCTTTGTGTAAACAAGCTTAATGGGAGAGTAGTATCTTCTGGTAAAATGTAACCATGATTGCGTTCCAACCCCAGTCCAGCTCACTGTAAACAAGCGTTACGGTAGGGCCGGTATCTTCAGGCAAGCTGTCAGTGTGATTAACTAACGTTACGGCTAGTAAGCTAACGTTTAATCAGCTCGCAACAGGAGGCTGTAAAACAATGAGGAATACGAACTATTAGACTAATGATGTAAAAATCATAAAGAATGGTCACAACATCCAACAAGCAAGTTGACATATTGCTTTCATCAGCCATAAACTAGCAGTTTACTCATCAGTCAGATGACGTTAGCTAACTAGCTAGCTGTCGATGCTAGCAGCCAGGCCTCGGAATGTTATCTTGTTTTCAGTTCCCTTGTTACTCCGTGTCTGTCAAGAGTAACCATCACCCGGAAATGTGTGGGAATACTTATTTCTACGACTAACTTTAAGGAAAATCAAATATCTGCACGTTTTTAGCATAATCAAATAGATAAACACTTACCAGTGTAATGCTTTCCAAGAGATCTAGTCAACCATGAAATTGAGTCGAGTCCGCTCTGTATATTTTTCCCTACAACCTGCAGTAGAGAACGCAATAGTTCCGCATAATAATAGAAAAACTAGTAGGCCTGGCTCACCACAGTAAATTTCTGACATGATGATTAAATGCAGTAGTAAGTATGTGATGTTTCATGAATATAATAAACACATCAATTGTAATTACTGAATAATTTCAGAATGAAGTTGTATTAAATGGAATTTAATCAAACACAGTAAATCATATCTGTGTATCACAGGAGGCTTCTGAGGGGAGAACAGCTTACAATAATGGCTCGAACACATAGAAACCAAATGTTTGATGTATTTGATACCATTCCACTGATTCAGCTCCAGCCATTACCACGAGCCCGTTCTCCCCAATTATTAAGGTGCCACCAACCTCCTGTGGTGTACTTATGAACTTTGCCGCCAGTGCCTTCATCTTTACCTGAGTTCTCCATGCACTTATCTCTCTTCCCCACAGAGGGAGACAGAGACCATTGCCCATCACTTCTGATGTCTCCGAGCTACAGTATTTGCCACATGGCCTTGAATGTGTAAGCTGTGCTGAGAGAGCCCCACCCATGTGCCTCTCTGCCACAATCTTGTGATGTTCAAGATGGCAGAGGCAGAGCAGATACAGGACACAGACTATCCCTGGGGATATATGTCTTCACAGCTATAGCCCTAACCTACAAGGCCTAACTCATAGTGCTCGAGGACTCTGAGGTAATTCTTCACACAAAAAGTATTTGTTTTTTATAGTGTCACAATACATTCGCTTGTGCTCAAATAGTGAGCCAACAGCCAACATTGTCAATTGTACATTCATCTGTTTATTTGTTTTATAGGACACCGGTATCTAGGGAAACACACACAATATACAAACCATATGTTTAAACGCTATCTCACCACCATTTAGATGAAGCCTCAGTTGGACTTGAGGAGACCTAAAGGCCCTGAGCCATGTGGTGTCCTGTGCGGGAGCAGCTTACAGACCGCAAACGTGACAGAGAGCAGGTTCAGCCACATCTGAACCATGGTGATTGAGATCCGCCCAAACATAACCATGACCATCCCAACGACACAATGCACTGAAAATGTTCTCATGTGTGGTTTCCTTTATTCAGTTCAGACCTAATGGGATATCTTGTTTGTCAGACCCACTTTGCTATTTCATTATTTATATACTCATGTTATACACTGAGTGTACAAAACATTAGGAACGTTCTATGACAGACTGACGAGGTGAAAGTTATGATCCCTTACTGATGTCACCCGATAAATCCACTTCAATCAGTGTAGATGAAGGGGAGGAGACAGGTTAAAGAAGGATTTTTAAGTCTTGAGACAATTGAGACATGGATTGTGTATGTGTGCTGTTCAGAGGGTGAATGGGCAAGACAAAATATTTAAGTGCCTTTGAACGGGGTATGGTAGTACGTGCCAGGCGCACCGGTTTGAGTGTTACACCATGATCAGTTTCACCTGTCCTCGTTATTGTCTCCACCCCCTCCAGATGTTGCTTGTTTTCCCCAGTGTATTTATCCCTGTGTTTCCTGTCTCTCTGTGCCAGTTTGTCTTGTATGTTTCCAAGTCAACCAGCGTTTTTCCCGTTCTCCTGCTTTTTGCATTCTCCTTTTTCTAGTCCTCCCGGTATTGACCTTTGCCTGTTTCTGGACCTTGTACCCGCCTGCCTGACCATTCTGCCTGCCTTGACCACGAGCCTGTCTGCCAATCTGTACCTCCTGGATTCTGATCTGGTTTTGACCTTTTTGCCTGTCCTCGACCATTCTCTTGCCTACCCCTTTGGATTAATAAACATTGTAAGACTCCAACCATCTGTCTCCTGTGTCTGCATCTGGGTCTTGCCTTGTGGCATGATATTGAGTGTGCCAAGAACTGAAACGCAGCTGGGTTTTTAACCCTCAACATTTTCCCGTGTGTATCAAGAATGGTCCACCACCTAGAGGACATCCAGCCAACTTGACACAACCGTGGGAAGCACTGTGGAACACTTTATACACCTTGTAGAGTCCATGCCCCAACAAATTGAGGCTGTTCCGAGAGCAATATTAGGAAGGTGTTCTTAATGTTTTGTATGTTTGCGGTTGTACAGCAGGATAATGTCAAATGCATTATTTTGCATTGAACAATATTGGAATGTGAGTAGTCGATGATGGATAATGTGTATGTGGAGTAATAAAGTTGGATGATATAAATCTGTCAGATTTATCCTGTGTCTGCACGCTATGTGCGTGTACAGTGCATTCGGAAGTAATCAGACCCCTTCACTTTTTCCACATTTTGTTACGTTACAGCCTTATTCTAAAATTGATTAAATAGTTTCCCCCCCTAATTAATCTACACATAATACCCCATAAAGACAAAGCAAAAAACGTTTTATTTATATTTTTTACATACAGTACCAGTCTAAAGCTTGGACACAACTACTGTGTAGTTGTGAAGACATCAAACTATGAAATAACACACACGGAATCATGTAGTAACCAAAAAAGTGTTAAACAACTCAAAATAAATAGTATATTTGAGATTCTTCAAAGTAGCCACCCTTTGCCTTGATGACAGCTTTGCACACTCTTGGCATTCTCTCAACCAGCTTCACAAGGTAGTCACCTGGAATGCATTTCAATTAACAGGTGTGCCTTGTTAAAAGTTAATTTGTGGAATTTATTTTCTTCTTAATGCGTTTGAGCCAACCAGTTGTGTTCTGACAAGGTAAGGGTGGTATACAGAAGATGGCCCTATTTGGTAAAAGACCAAGTCCATATTATGGCAAGAACAGCTGAAATGAGTTACTTTAAGACATAGAGGTCAGTCAATGCGAAACATTTCAAGAACTTTGAAAGTTTCTTCAAGTGCAGTTGCAAAAACCATCAAGCGCTAAAACAAAACTGGCTCTCATGAGGACAGCCACAGTAAAGGAAGACCCAGTTACCTACCTCTGCTGCAGAGGATAAGTTCATTAGAGTTACCAGCCTCAGAAATTGCAGCCCAAATAAATGCTTCACAGAGCTCAAGTAACAGACACATCTCAACATCAACTGTTCAGAGGAGACTGCGTGAATCAGGCCTTCATGGTCAAATTGCTGCAAAGAAACCTCTACTAAAGGACACCAATAAGAAGAAGAGACTTGCTTGGGCCAAGAAACATGAGAAATGGACATGAGACGGGTGGAAATCTGTCCTTTAGTCTGAGTCCAAATTTTAGATTTTTGGTTCCACCCATGGTGTCTTTGTGAGACGCAGAGTAGGTGAACGGATGATTTCCACATGTGTGGTTCCCACCGTGAAGCATGGAGTAGGAGGTGTGATGGTGTGGTGCTACTTTGCTGGTAAAACTGTCAGTGATTTATTTAGAATTCAAGGCACACTTAACCAGCATGACTACCACATCATTCTGCAGCAATACGCCCTCACATCAGGTTTGCGCTTAGCGGGACTATCATTTGTTTTTCAACAGGACAATGACCCAAAGCTGTCATCAAGCTGTCATCAAGGCAAAGAGTGGCTACTTTGAAAAATCTCAAATATAAAATATATTTTGATTTGTTGAACACTTTTTTGGTTACTACATGATCCCATATGTGTAATTTCATAGTATTATTCTACAATGACGGAAATAGTAAAAATAAAGAAAAATCCTTGAATGAGTAAGTGTGTCCAAACTTTTGTATTCAGTACTTAAGTATTCAGACCCTTTACTCAGTACTTTGTTGAAGCACCTTTGGCAGCGATTTCAGCCTTGAGTCTTCTTGGGTATGAAGCTACAAGTTTGGCACACTTGTATTTGGGGGGATTCTCCCATGCTTCTCTGCAGATTCTCAACCTCTGTCAGGTTGGATGGGGAGCGTTGCTGCACAGCTATTTTCAGGTCTCTCCAGAGATGTTCGATTCGGTTCAAGTCCAGGCTCTGGCTGTCCCACTCAAGGACATTCAGAGACTTGTCCCGAAGCCACTCCTGCGTTGTCTTGGCTGTGTGCTTAGGGTCGTTGTCCTTTTGGAAGGTAAACCTTTGCCCCAGTTTGAGGTCCTGAGCGCTCTGGAGCATGTTTTCATCAAGGATCTCTCTGTACCTTCCTCCGTTCATCTTTCCCTCGATCCTGACTAGTCTCCCAGTCCATGCCGCTGAAAAACATCTCCAGAGCATGATGCTGCCGCTACCATGCTTCCCCATAGGGATGGCACCAGGTTACCTCCAGACGTGACACTTCTCATTCAGGCCAAAGAGTTAAATCTTGGTTTCATCAGACCAGAGAATCTTGTTTCTCATGGTTTGAGAGTCCTTTAGGGGCCTTTTGGCAAACTCCAAGTGGGCTTCCGTCTGGCCACTCTACCATAAAGGCCTGATTGGTGGAGTGCTGCAGAGATGGTTGTCCTTCTGGAAGGTTCTCCCATCTCCACAGAGGAACTCTGGAGCTCTGTCAGAATGACCATCGGGTTCTTGGTCACCTCCTTCTAGGAAGAGTCTTGGTGGTTCCAAACTTCTTCCATTTAAGAATGATGGAGGCCACTGTGTTCTTGGGGACCTTCAATGCTGCAGACATTTTTTGGTACCCTTCCCCAGATCTGTGCCTTGACACAATCCTGTCTCGGAGCTCTACGGACAATTCCTTCGACCTCATGGCTTGGTTTTTGTTCTGACATGCACTGTCAACTGTGGGACCTTATCTAGACAGGTGTGTGCCTTTCTAAATCATGTCCAATCAATTGAATTTACCATAGGTGGACTCCAATCAAGATGTAGAAACATCTCAAGGATGATCAATGGAAACAGGATGCACCTGAGCTTAATTTCGAGTCTCATAGCAAAGGGTCTGATTTCTTATGTAAATAAGGTATTTCTGTTTTTTATTTGTAATAAATTAGCAAAGAAATCTAAAAACCTGTTTTTGCTTTGTCATTATGTGGTATTGTGTGTAGATTGATGATCTGTAAAAAGTTGTTTATCCATTTTTGAGTAAGGCTGTATCATAACAAAATGTGGGAAAAGTCAAGGTGTCTGAATACTTTCCGAATGCACTGTATGTGTGCGTGTATGTCTCCTATTGTTGATTGACAGGTTTCCTATAGCACAAAAAGGAAAAGTATGAAAACATACTGGCAGAATGTAATATTTACATTGGGTGTCTCCTTAACTTGGGAGAGATCAATTGAAAACATTTGATTTAATTTTAAAGTCAATTTGGAAAATCACATGAAATAAATATTGGCACAGAGATATAAATATACGCTACACAATTAAATACTTGAGCGCATAATGAATCAGGGAAGGATCTGAACAAGGTCTTTGAGGAAAGCATCAACATTACATGTTTCATTATAAAATACTTTCCATCATACTTTATGGTAGTGAATAAAGTACACACACACACACACACACACACACACACACACACACACACACACACACACACACACACACACACACACACACACACACACACACACACACACACACACACACACACACACACACACACATGCGAGGACCTTGCTCAGTAAAGAAGTCTGACAATATTAAAAATGTCTCCGTCTCTCTCTGCTTTTATGCAGCTGCTCCAGAACATAAAAGTAAAGTTTATTTTTCTACAGCATTAAAAGTGCTTTAGCTCTGCTGCATGTCATTTTGGCAGTATTGCTAGTTTGACTCAGATTTCCCCCTTTTAATTCCTCTGATGCACTAATGTCAAACACACCCAGCATCAATGATGCCAGTTATGTGGAGTCAAGCTTGAGTTAAAAGCCTGATGAACACCACAGAGCATTTACTGAATACTGACCTTATACAACTACTGAAACAAACCTTTTTATTCAAAACAGAAATAAATACGACACAAAGTTAAATAAGATTGTTTTTACATTAAACATCGAAGACAAATCACAAATGTTGTGCCTCAGAGACACATAAGTCTCTCTCACGTGCTTGAGTCCTTTTGACTCCCTCTCTGTCTTTCGTTAGGACAGATCCCAGCTAGCTTCACCTTCAGGGCATTTTTTTTCTCTGTACATTAGACCCAGTCAGTTCCTCAGACAAGTTCAGATACTGTGTCTTATGAGACACCACATTCTTCCAGGTCCTCTTCATGCCTTAATATATTCCTCACCAGTCTCTTGGACATGTTGTGGATCCTTCATACAACACGCTACGCAACCACATTCACATTTCTGAGTCCAGCCCACACTGAACCTCCTATGTCCCCAATCTACATGAATATGTGTTTTTGTAAATGTGTGTGTGTCTTTGAGAAAGTGAGACAGTGTTTGAAGGTGTAAGTCAGAAGAAAGCATGTCGTAGGCATTAGAGCATCTAAGCACTTCGTGGAGACCTCTGTTGGGGTTTGCTCCTGCTCTTCCTCCCGCCTCCTCCTCCACCTCCACCTCGGCCTCCATGTTTGTGCCTCTCGCCCCTGGGGCCGTCCCCTGTCTTGCGGTTGGTGTCCTTGGTCTGATCCTGGTCGCGGTCACGGTTGCGGTTCCGGCGTTGTCGGAAACCCAGCCTCTGACAGTGCTTCTCCAGGCTGCTGGGATGGATGAGGGCCATGACGTCCTGGTACCAGGGCTGGGAGGCATCTGGGCTTGGGTTGGGGTTGTTAGAGGACCAGGAGAGGGCACGGGAGGGGCTCCACACACTCAGACGGATGGTGACGGCAGTCCAACGGAAGCCATGCTCCTCCAGTTGACAGTGGTACACGCCAGAGTGACCCGTCTCGGCCTGACGGATCAGAACACCTCTCTCAATCACCACCAGCTGCTCTCCTGACTGCAACTGCAACACAGAGAGGAGTGTGAGTGTGTAGGCCAGCGTGTGTGTGTGTTTTTATTTGTGTGTGTGTGTGTGTGTGTGTGTGTGTGTGTGTGTGTGTGTGTGTGTGTGTGTGTGTGTGTGTGTGTGTGTGTGTGTGTGTGTGTGTGTGTGTGTGTGTGTGTGTGTGTGTGTGTGTGTGTAACTGCCTGTGTGTCAGTATGTACCTGATGCAGCTCAGGGCTGTTCTCTCCTGCCTGTATGTACCAGGTGACGGCTGCATGTCGGGATTTGGGCATGCACTCCAGATAGGTGCTGTTACCCTCAGCAACCATCATCATCCTCTGCTCTGCTTTCACCTGCAGACCAGCTGAACAGAGACAGAGAAAAATGTCACAAGGTCTGCTCTATATAGAAACCCAAGCTAGTATACATTACCAGTCAAAAGTTTGAACACCTACTCATTCAAGGGTTTTTCTATATTTTTACTATTTTCTACATTGTAGAACAATAATGAAGACATCAAAACTATGAAATAACACATATGGAATCACGAAGTAACCAAAAAAGTGTTAAACAAATCAAAGTATATTTTATATTTGAGACTCTTAAAAGTAGCCACCCTTTGCCTTGATGACAGCTTTGCACACTCTTGGCATTCTCTCAACTAGCTTCATGAGGTAGTCACCTGGAATGCATTTCAATTAACAGGTGTGCCTTGTTAAAAGTTAATTTGTGGAATTTCTTTCCTTCATAATGCATTAGAGCCAATCAGTAATGTTGTGACAAGGTAGGGGTGGTATACAGAAGATAGCCCTATTTGGTAAAAGACCAAGTCCATACTATGGCAAGAACAGCTCAAATAAGCAAAGAGAAATGATAGTCCATCATTACTTTAAGACATGAAGGTCAGTCAATGCGGAAAATTTCAAGAACTTTGAAAGTTTCTTCAAGAGCAGTCGCAAAAACCATCAATTGCTATGATGAAACTGGCTCTCATGAGGACCGGCACAGGAAAGGAAGACCCAGAGTTATCTGGGTTATCTGAGGATAAGTTTATTACAGTTACCAGCCTCAGAAATTGCAGCCCAAATAAATGCTTCACAGAGTTCAAGTAACAGACACATCTCAACATCAACTGTTCAGAGGAGACTGTGTAAATTAGGCCTTCATGGTAGAATAGCTGCAAAGAAACCACTACTAAACGACACCAATAATAAGAAGAGACTTGCTTGAGCCAAGAAACATGAGCAATGGACATGAGACCGGTGGAAATCTGTCCTTTAGTCTGATGAGTCCAAATTTGAGATTTTTGGTTCCAACCGCCGTGTCTTTGTGAGATGCAGAGTAGAGTGTAGGTGAACGGATGATCCCCGTATGTATGGTTCCCACCGTGAAACATGGAGGAGGAGGTGTAATGGTGTGGGGGTGCGTTGCTGGTGACACTGTCGGTGATTTGTTTAGAATTCAAGGCACACTTAACCAGCATGGCTACCACAGCATTCTGCAATGATACACCATCCCATCTGGTTTGCACTTAGTGGGACTATCATTCGGTTTTCAACAGGACAAACACACTTTACAGGCTGTGTAAGGGCTATTTGACCAAGAAGGAGAGTGATGGAGTGCTGCATCAGATGACCTGGCCTTCACAATCACCCAACCTCAAACCAATTGAGATGATTTGGGATGAGTTGGACCGCTGTGCTCAGCATATGTAGGAACTCCTTCAAGACTGTTGATAAAGCATTCCTCTTGAAGCTGGTTGAGAGAATGCCTGTCATAAAGGCAAAGGGTGGCTACTTTGAAGAATCTCAAATATTAAATATATGTTGATTTATTTAACACTTTTTTTGGTTACTACATGATTCCATATGTGTTATTTCATAGTTTTGATGTCTTCACTATTATTCTACAATGTAGGAAATAGTAAAAATAAAGAAAAACCCTTGAATGAGTAGGTGTGTCCAAACGTTTTGACTGGTACTGTATGTCTGTGGGGGTGCGGCTTCTGACAGTCTCTGCTCACCTCCCTGTCTGACACACTGTGTCAGAGGGTCTTCCTCATCACCAACCTGACGAGCGTTCCTCCTTCGGTGAGAGGAAACCAAAAAATACATAATGTTAGATAAGAGTATGCACTAAATGTGAGCATTTATGAGTAGGGCAGGCCTATAGCTACATAGACATGTATTGGATGAGTGGGTACTGGGTATATGAGAGTGAGCTGGCATGTCATAGACTTAAACTTACAACTTTATTTTCCTCTCTATTTTAAAACCATGCTTATTCATGTTGAGTTTCTACTGTAGTTCTATACTGTAACTGTGTGAAGTGCTAGCTAGATATTCAGTGTAAGTGTTGGATTATAAGTCTGGGTTGAGTGTGAGCTGAGCATGTCCACCTGCGTGCAATGGGCATGAAGGGGCTGCAGGCGTGTCCGTCCCAGGTGCAGTAGGGATCTCTGGCCAGACAGCATTCAGTGCAGGCCTGGCCGTACAGCTCACACTGGAACAGAGCCAACTGTGCCACACCCTCCGCAGAACCCACAAACAGCCACTGCTGTAGTCACACAGACACACACACACACACACACACACACACACACACACACACACACACACACACACACACACACACACACACACAAAGAAAAAAGAAAACAGAGAAGAAAAACACATCATTATAAAATGGCTGAGAGAGCAGATGCCACAACCGTCAGTTATTTCAGGATTTATGCCTTCGCTGATTCATACTTTCCAAATTCACACACGACTGAGACTGACTGCTACAGAGCATGTTTACGTGTGTCGATGTAGATTCACCATCTCAATGTGCACCAGTCCACTGGGCACAAACTGGTTAAATCAAAGTTGTTTCCATGTCATTTCAATGAAATTACTTTGAACTAACATGGAATAGACGGTGGATTGACGTCTGTGCCCAGTAGGATTCCTCATCGCTCTGTGGTTACCATAGCAACCAGTGATTAAGCTCTTCTTGGAGATATAAGATGGGGAGCTTTGTGTGTGTTTGGGGGGGAGGGTATATATGCGTCATTCTTACCTTTTTCTTGGACAGTGTCATGGTAGTCACAGGTGACTTGTGCTGTGGTGGGAGAGGGGAACAGGTGTTAGGGTAAACCAGACAACAGAAGAAACTACAGATATGTCAAAAAATGATCTAAAATTACAGATTTGTCAAAGTAAGGATACAATGAACTTGTACCTGGAAGACCTGCAGCTGCTCCAGGGTGACCTCCTGGGTGACACCGTGTTCTTTAGGGAGAGGGATAGACTTCAGCACCTGGCCTGAGTCTGCAACACAGAGGACACTCCTGCTTGTACTGTACTCAAACACACACTCACGCGCACGCACACATACACAAAACCTATCCCCACACCTGTGCCGATGAACAGGACATCATACTGTCCGTCCACTGCCTCTACTCGGTCCACGAGCAGTCGGCTGAATTTGTAGTGCACTCCCACCCTGACCAACAGAGGGCGCCCTCCCTGCGGCAGCACTGCTTCCTGCAGCAGAGGGTGGGTACGGCTGAAGAAGATGACATCATCAGGGTACTCCCGGGTGGAGCTGTAGCTACCGTATGTACTGCTGGGACACTGAAGGGAGAGGGAGAGAGATAAAGAGAGCTGCATTGGCATCAAGCATTCAATGAAATGGAAAGAGTTGGGCAAAACATGGTTAAAGTTGGGATCAAGTTAAGGTTGAGAAGAGTTGTAAAAAGTTGTGCCTTTGGACTAGAATTGTTGTTGAGCTTGAGTTGGGTCAAAGATAGTGCTTGTATTCCTTAATTTGACTGGTAGAGAGCCTCGTCTTCAGCTACATTCAGTATACAGTGGCAAGAAAAGGTATGTGAACCCTTTGGAAATACCTGGATTTCTGAATAAATTGGTGATAAAATTTGATCTGATCTTCATCTAGGTTACAACAAATAGACAAGCACAGTCTGCTTAAACTAATAACACACAAACAATTATACGTTTTCATGTCTTTATTGAACACACCATGTAAACATTTACAGTGCAGGGTGGAAAAAGTGAAACCTTGGATTCAATAACTGGTTGACCCTCCTTTAGCAGCAATAACCTCAACCAAACATTTTCTGTAGTTGCAGATCAGACCTGCACAATGGTCAGGAGGAATTCTGGACCATTCCTCTTTACAAAACTGTTTCAGTTCAGCAATACTCTTGGAATGTCTGGTGTGAACTGCTCTCTTAAAGTCATGCCACAGCATCTCAATCAGGTTGAGGTCAGGACTGGGCCACTCAAGAAGGCATATTTTCTTCTGTGAAGCCAATCTGTTGTTGATTTACCTCTGTGTTTTGGGTCATTGTCCTGTTGCATCACCCAATTTCTGTTGAGCTTCAATTGGCGGACAGAGAGCCTAATATTCTCCTGAAAAATGTCTTGATAAACTTGAGAATTCATTTTTCCAGAAGATTATGTCATGGCTTTAGAAGCTTCTGATAGGCTAATTTACATAATTTTTGTCAATTGGAGATGTACCTGTGGATGTATTTCAAGGCCTACCTTCAAACTCAGTGCCTCTTTGCTTGACATCATGGGAAAATCAAAAGAAATCAGCCAAGACCTCAGAAAACAAACTGTAGACCTCCACAAGTCTGGTTCATCCTTGGGAGCAATTTCCAAATTCCTGAAGGTACTACGTTCATCTGTACAAACAATAGTATGCAAGTATAAACACCATGGGACCATGTAGCCGTCATACCGCTCAGGAAGGAGGCACGTTCTGTCTCCTAGAGATGAACGTACTTTGGTGCGAAAAGTGCAAATCAATCCCAGAACAACAGCAAAGGACCTTGTGAATATGCCGGAGGAAACAGGTACAAAAGTATCTATATCCACAGTAAAACAAGTCCTATATCGACATAACCTGAAAGGCCACTCAACAAGGAAGAAGCCACTGCTCCAAAACCTCCATAAAAAGACAGACTACGATTTGCAACTGCACATGGGGACAAAGATTGTACTGTTTGGAGAAATGTCCTCTGGTCTGATGAAACAAAAATAGAATTGTTTGGCCATAACGACCATTGTTATGTTTGGAGGAAAAAGGGGGAGGCTTGGAAGCCGAAGAACACCCTCCCAGCCGTGAAGCACGGGGGTGGCAGCATCATGTTATGGGGGTGCTTTGCTGTAGGAGGGACTGGTGCACTTCAGAAAATAGATGGCATCATGAGTAAAGAAAATGATGTGGATATATTGAGGCAACATCTCAAGACATCAGTCAGGGAGTTAAAGCTTGGTCGCAAATGGGTCTTCCAAATGGACAATGACCCCAAGCATACTTTCAAAGTTGTGGCAAAATGGCTTAAGGACAACAAAGTCAAGGTATTGGAGTGGCCATCACAAAGCCCTGACCTCAATCCCATAGCAAATGTGTGGGCAGAACTGAAAAAGCGTGTGCGAGCAAGGAGGCCTACAAACCTGACTCAGTTACACCAGCTCTGTCAGGAGGAATGGGCCAAAATTCACCCAACTTATTGTGGGAAGCTTGTGGAAGGCTACCCGAAAGGTTTGACCCAAGTTAAACAATTTAAAGGCAATGCTACCAAATACTAATTGAGTGTATGTAAACTTCTGACACACTGGGGATGTGATGAAATAAATAATAGCTGAAATAAATCATTCTCTCTACTATTATTCTGACATTTCACATTCTTAAAATAAAGTGGTGATCGTAACTGACCTAAGACAGGGATTTTTACTCGGATTAAATGTCAGGAATTGTGAAAAACTGAGTTTAAATGTATTTGGCTAAGGTGTATATAAACTTCTGACTTCAACTGTACTTTTTCTTGCCACTGTAACTTGACGAATCAGAATATGCTGAGTAATGATGGACAGGGAATGACAGCTCATTAGTAGAGAACTTACTGTGCCAGGTCTTGGATAGGGGACCTTTCCTGTGAACTCGGCCCACTTGTACTGCGGTCCCTCCTTGTGGTAGAAGTTTCCTTTGAAGGCCCTTACCACGTCCTGCAGGTGGTACACACACACCGCCGAACCATTCAGAACGTCACTGTGGGGAAGAGAGGAGATAGTGTGTCAGTCATTATTACCTTTCAATCAACTGTCAACTGTTTTTGAAAGAAAAGCAATTTTTTTGTCCGTTAAAATAACATCAAATTGATCATAAATACAGTGTAGACATCGTTAATGTTGTAAATGACTACTGTAGCTGGAAACGGCAGATTTTTTTATGGAATATCTACATAGGCGTACAGAGGCCCATTATCAGCAACCATTACTCCTGTGTTCCAATGGCACGTTGTGTTAGCTTATCCAAGTTTATCATTTTAAAAGAGAAATTGCCAGGAAACTGAAGATCTCGTACAACGCTGTGTACTACTCCCTTCACAGAACAGCGCAAACTGGCCCTAACCAGAATAGAAAGAGGAGTGGGTTATTGCTTCTTTAATCAACAACACTTTTCAGCTGTGCTAACATAATTGCAAAAGGGTTTTCTAATGAGCAATTAGCCTTTTAATATGATAAACTTGGATTAGCTAACACAATGTGCCATTGGAACACAGGAGGGATGGTTGCTGATAATGGGCCTCTGTACACCTATGTAGATATTCCATTAAAAAAATCTGCCGTTTCCAGCTACAATAGTCATTTACAATATTAACAATGTCTACACTGTATTTCTGATCAATTCAATGTTATTTTAATGGACAAAAAAAAACTTTTTCTTTCAAAAACAAGGACATATCTAAGTGACCCCAAACTTTTGAACGGTAGTGTATATTACTGTATGTCACCGTTTCCATGGTTCTAGATTTCTAAATGTATATTTTAC